>NC_092427.1:645000-1245000 GCF_036169615.1 Heliangelus exortis
AGACACAGCAGGCTGGCACTGCTGGCGTTTGCTGAGCATCAAGTTCAGTTAAAGAATACAGGCAAAACTTCCCCCATTTTGTGCAGGAAGCTCCAAACCTGCTCCCCCCCCTCCCCAGACAACCCGTGTACCTGACTGCCCATGCAGAACTGCTGTGAGCAAACCCAGACAAAGCTCAAGGCTGGCACAGGGCAGCAAAATTTGATCTCTGGCTGTATTTGCCATCCCAGAGGAGACCAGTTGATCCCAGTGCCTTTCAGCAGCAGCTTCCCAGCCAGCAGGCCAGGATGGGTCCCCCAGTCAGCCTGGCAGCATCTGGACCAGGGTGCAGTGATTCCTGCAGGGGACCCAGGGCAAGAACCCCGATGCAGAATGCACTGACAGCTCTGCCACCCTTCTTTTCCAGCCAGGGGAAGCAGGACTCCCTGAGCAGCCAAGATCCCTCCCTGCTGAAGCTGGGTTTCTCTCCTCAAGAGATGCAGTCAGCTCCTACCTGACCCGGGGAACACCCAGCTCAGGCACCAAGGCTGCAATAGGAATATTGTTAGGATCTTCCACAGCACATTCCCAAGGCAGGCTGTGAGGGAATTCAGTGCATCTGAATTTGTGCAGGTTTGGTGCAGAGCACCCAGCCCCAAAATGTTGCTCCAGAAAAACTCCTCTGCATCGAGTAGCAAATTCCAGAGCATGACCCAAGGCAATCTCAGTGCTGCAGAGTATCTGGGATGAAGACGATTGTTGCAAATGTTTCCTGACACGTTACTTACACGCCACAGATTAGATAAAATTCACAGTCTTTGTAATTACACTGGGGTGGTATTGGTCCTGTTTATTTCTGTGGGGGAGACGTGGAGCTTTCCTGGCTGCACGTACACAAGCCCTGCATTCAGCACAGTGACATCACAGCCGTGGAATATCCCTATTACAAGTGTAAATTAAAACCTATAAAATAATATGGAGATTATAAAAATTGCGTTAAAACTGATAACAGCTTTGCTGATTTACTGACAATGAAAATATATAGCATTTTTTCTGTCAGAACATTTATCAACGTATGGCAACTCTGGATTAACTTGACATGTAGAAACGATCAGAATGGATTATGAAACCTCTTCCATTCATTTCTGTTTATTTTAGTTACAATAAAATTAACCAGTGTGCAAAGGAACACTGGGGACTGGCATCTTCCCCCAGACCCAGACCTAGAGCCAGGCCAGTGGGGTGGCTGCAACTCCAGTGTGAGGTGTCAGAGCCCTCACCCTGCCTGTCAGCACCCAGCACACACACAGCTCCTTCCCCCTGGGGATGCCAAGTGCTGGATTAACTCATAATTTTCACTTTTAAACTAGGAAGTGCTAAATTCTGGGCTAAAATGGGAAAGCGTGGACAAAATTATGTGATGTTTCCTGAGAAGCATCTGCGTGAAGATTTTTCCTTCAAAAATAAACTTTTTCCAGGCTGATCAAAGTTATTTTTGTGGCTGCCATAACAAACTGCCAGGGAAGGGACCATTTTTAATCAGTTTTATTGATTCATGCTTTCAGCTCTTACTCAGTTAAAAACAAGGCACATTAAATACATCCTCTTATTGCTCTATAAATGCATGCGGCTCATTCTGTATATCAAAAGTAATAAATAATGGCAGTAAAACACCAAGACAGTTATAAAAATGACAACCTAGCCTCAAACACAGTATTTAAGGGTTCAGTTTGGAACGGCAGCTGCACGGAATACCCAAGTGCCACATGTCACCCATGCAGTGGGTACGTGTGTGTGTACACACAGACACACCTATTTATACACACAGAGAAACACACTGCATGGAGAAGCATTCCCCCTCCCCAGGCGTGCAGTTTATTTAAAACAGAAAACAAAACCCCCCACCCAGAAATCCAACTTCCACCTCAAAAAAAAAAAAAAAAAAAAAAAAAAAAAAGACAAAAAAAATCACATTGCTGTTCACCCACCCCGGGTCAGAACAATGCATGGCAGAGACGTTGTACAACTCTTTCTACATTCACATTACAAACAAAACAAAACCCAAACCAGCATTCCTGAAAACAAATGTGAGGTGATAAATAAATACTTCTAGATTTTTTTCCCACATTTAGGTTCAGCTGTTTTAAGTAACACATGCAATTGTCTCTGGGTACACAAGGTAGGCGTACGAGATCTTGCTGTGCCACACAAAAGAGCAGAGAAGCATGACAGTAAAGTGCCTAAGATGCAAAGCAAATTCGTATTGGAGGACACACAGAGAGCCAAGAAAATCCCAAAGTCACAGTCACAGTCAATTTCTGTATGCAGGATTACTAGAACAAGAGAACAAAGAGCAGATTTTGGGTACAAAGCAGAAAATTCTGGCTTTACAGGTAAACTCGCTTGTATTATTAATTCTTAACAGTGCCCTTTATAGAGGAGTGGAGGAGAATTTTTCTTTAAACCATACAAAAGATGTTAAATATTGTAAATATTTATGTGGCCTGGAAAAGGTCTCATTACCTTTTATTTTTTAAATTTTAAAAAAATTACTGTTAATAGTAGAATCCTAACCCCCTTCGTGCTCACTGAACCAAAATAACCTGTGTACTGTACATGCATCCCCCTCCAGCCCTGCAGTGTGTAACTCTTACTGTGCTCTTATCTGAAAACAGTTTTGACAGTCTGAAGCTGTGTCAAACGTGACACACTTTACCTGAACATATTGGAACAAAATTTTAAAAAAGAAAAGTTTACAGGACCACAGGAACAAACCCCTTTGTTCGTAACACAAATCCTGTCATTGTCAAACATGCTCAGTCCTTGTTCACACTGAGTGTGCCTCACCAGCACAGAACTCAAAGCAAGAAAGCCACAACCCCTTCACAATATCTGCATTTTGGCACAAGGCAGCAATTTAAACAAAAATTAACATGCAAAAACTATTTGAAAGGCATTTTACCCCAGACCGTCTCCTTCCCACCAGATTTTATCAATTGTCTGGACTGACAGAAATATATCCCTTTACCAAATATGAAATGAGACTTGCTTTTCTGAGGGTTTTGTACCCAGGGTTCTTAAACAGATGATTTAAATAATTTTTTTTAAGGCCTCTCCTCTCCAGCCAAACACATCATCTGTACCTGCCACCCCACATCCTAGTGCTCCTCAGCATCTCCCTTCTGTGGATGTTATCAGTCTCCCTTTTAAGATACCCACATAACCTTTGCTGTTCATTCCTGTGCTTCTGTTTTCCTTCAGGGACAGTGGTGACATCAGATTTTGCACAGGTAGAAATTCTGACACCTTGAAACTGACGCTTGTTTTGGGCTGTAAACTGTTATTTCTACTTGAACAAGAGGATAGAATGACAAATTCATCAGCAAACCATTCTTCTGTTTTTCCCTTCCTTGCTCTGCATCAGGCAGAGCTCCTCCATCTGATCTGGAACCCAGTCTATCCAACAGCAGAAGGGCAAAGAGCCAGATACAACACCACTGAAAAGAGCTCAATTGAGTGGTCCTATTCTTTTTTTTTTTTTTTTAAATTAATCTGCTGAAAAATAGCCCTTTCACTGTTATAGAAAAGTTAGTGGAATGCAAACCAGATTTCATTGTTTCACTTTGTGTCTGAGTATTTTAAATAAACAATTAAGACTGTTATGGTATCAAAACCTGCCATCCTCCACAGTGTTTGTCCAAAGCTGGAAACAGCATGAAGGACTCTACAGCCTCAAACACCACCTGCTAGACACTGCTATTTATTAAAGGAAGCTTATTTTTATTAATACAGGGGACAGGAAAGCTGTCTCCTAGCTTTTAACTCAATTATTAGCCTGGGTGATTAATCAAGATGTCTTGTAGTTTTCCAGCTTTGTACTGCTGATGGTTTTGCCTGGCCAAGGATTGGTACCACTGCAGGAAGAGCACTGGAAGGAGCAAAGCCAGAAGCCTGCAGAAGGAAGGCTCACCATGGTTCTTCACCACCACTGCCACCTCAGCAGTCCCAGCTTGGCTCCTCCTGTGATTCTATCTCCAGCCCAGCACATCAGCCTTCCCCCTCTTGCTTGTGTGGAAGAGGACAGAGCAGCTGCTTGTAAATACTCAACAGGTACTCGCAAAACTCAACGCCACGCATTTCAAGGCAGGATTCACTTCTCTTTAAAGGTAAAGGTGATGGGGAAGTTAGTGAACAAGGCAGCCTGTGCACATGTGCTTGTGTCTGCACCTGAATCTTTCTGGAGTGTATGCCTGAACTCTTGTTAATCAGCTCCTCTGCCTAAGGGACACCCAGCCCAAAGGCCAGGTCCCGGGGCAGTCGGAGCCACACAGAAAGCCGTAAGTCGTGGGTGCAAACACAGCAGTGTATTTCTGAGAGAGCCAGAGGGACAGACAGACACCGGTCACCTGGGGCAAGCAAGGACACTCGGGAGCACTGGAATGTTGTCAGCAGGGAGAAGGGGGCAGGCAGGGGCTGTGTGTGTGTGTCCTCCCTCAGAGCCCCCCCCCGCTGCGGTCCACCGGGATGACCCCCCGCCGCCGCAGGCTCTCCTCCGCCGTCTTCATCAGCACCGCCAGACGGCTGCCCGAGACGTGGCCCTTCTGGATGGCACTCATCAGCTGCAGGAGGGAGAGCACCCATCAGCTCCTGACAGAGCCCAGAGGGGACAGCCCCTCACGGGAGGTCTGCCAGCAGCCACCACAGCCCTCCCCAGCAGTGGCCGCAGGGACACGGGGCACCCGCAGAGCCACGCGCTGCACCCACCGGGGACGGTGACACCCTCCCCATCCCACTGGTGGAGGGGACACTCTTGGGGAAAGTAATTAAGGAATATGTGGAACTAATTTTTTCTCTATGTAAAGCAAAGACTCAGATCACAGCTCATTTACATTTTCCAGAGCTACCTGTGAAGGCGTTGGGCAGGCACGGGTGGCAGGAAGAGCAGAAGTACCAAATGCCACCCATCTGGGAGTGCAGCAGTGCAGGCAACCATCAACACCAGGATTTTTTTCAGTGACATTTAAGAATACAGGAGAACCCATCTATTTCACAGATGCTGTTTTTTAACTTTTAATATCTGGAAGATGTCACTAGAACACCATTCCTGATCTACCACTGACCCCAGACCATACCCTTTTTCATTCACATGCCCTGCTTTGGAGAGACAGTGTACTTGACTTCCACAATTCTTTCAAATCCAAATTCCTTTATAGACTTTTAAAACTAATTTGCCTTTAAGTCCTTGAAACTGGACTCAGCTCTATCTTAAGGAACACACACTAGTGCTAAGATTTTAGTTAATTCTTTTTTATCCCATGGATAAAGTGAGCATTAGAGTTGAAATTACATGCAGTCAGCTTGTCAAAGACTGCTATGGAAAGCAATCGGCACTTAGAAAATGCAATTTCTTACTCTCACTGAGTGCTAAGAATCTTCCAGATTTCTTCCCTTCCATAGGAATATCTATTAATTATATCTGCAGCTGGACCTCTATGCAAATGTGGCATCAACCCTGTCAAAGCTGGAAGGAGCACCAGGGAAGGGAAGGGACAGAAAGGAACCCTGTGCTTCACAGACCCAGCCAAGGCTGGAAAACCCTCCCTGTGTGTGAAGGTTGAGTGGCAACCTGCTGCTGGCCAAACCAAACCCTTGGCATGGCCCTGCTCCCCACCTGCAGAGCCAGGCAGCCACCCTGGTACAAAGTGTTCCTATATTCTAATATAAATGTCCACAAATATTTGCACATGGCTTTCCACAAGCACTCTGCGGTAAAATGCAATTACTTGAAAGTTTTCAGAAAGCAAACACAGAAGTATTGGGAGCTGACTTAACAGATCCATTAAAAAAAAAAAAAAATAAAACAAACAAACATTTAATGTAGTTTGTTCCTTCCATGGCAACCTCCTGTTAATTTCATCACCAGGCTTCTTACTTCCCCCTTGGCAGGGCAGCAGCTCCCGTGTGCTGCTCTGGGTGGCTGCAGGAGGAGGTGCCTGAGCCATGGGGCAATGTTCAGATTGCTCTGTGGAAGGTGGAGGAGAAGCCAGCAGCCACAGCTACACGGTTTTACAAAAGTACCTGTGAAACTACAGCACACCAGTGAGCTGCCTTTCCTATTTTAAAGATTTGTTGACTTGGGGCAGGCAACCCTTAATGCGATTTTTCAGCAAAGTAAAGCAAAAACCCCAGAAAGCCACAAAAAAACCCACAGAAGATGTAATTAGTAGCTGTTTCAGCAACCAAATTATAGGTCAACACAGCCCTTACAGCAAATGCTGGGTTCCCCTCCACTAATTAAAAGTTTCCACAGACAAAGGGATGTAAGAGGGAGCCCCTTTTCAACAGCCAGGAAAACAGCTGGGATTTTCTCTTACATTTGAATACATAAGCATAAGCTCCCAAAGGCATTATTTCTTTCACCTCCCTGGTTTGTTTGGGGAATTTTTGCCCCTTCCCCCAAGTGCATTTCAGTTACCCAGCTAAATTGCTGCATTTCAGGCAAATAAATAGTCCTTTTTTCTAATGCTGGACACAACCTGTGAAAATTTTCTGCATTTAGATTCAGAAATGCTGCTCTTATCTACAGCTCATCTCGAGAGAGACAATTACCATTTCCTTTGCCTTGATCTTGTTTGTTTAACTTGACACAGTGAAGAAAGGGCTGACATTGACCAAAATCCCCAGCATTAATTTATCTCATGTTCGGCATTCATCATTGCCACCATGCAGGAAAGACATGGCAGTCACTTGAAATACCACACCAAGGAAGGCTCTGCAAAAACACAGCTGGCTGGCAAACTGCAAGGCAAAAGGAGCTGAGCAAACCAATGTTTCAGCAGCACCCTTAAATTTATTTCAAAGCCCTGCAGAAAGCAGATGTAGAGGTTGTCAACAAAACGTCTCCCATGCAAACTGAGATAATGCAGCCAATCCAGCAGCCAGAATGGGGTTTTATGGACTGGATGAGCTTTAGCCACAAGCTCATTCTTTAAAATATTCAAAGTAGTTTAGAAATTGCTAATCACTCAACAAACCCAGGCACGTGTCAGCGTGCATGGTACACCTCCCAGTGCACGACTGTGCTGTTTTGAATATACTTGAACAACATTTCTGTATTAAAAAGCCAAATTCAGGTCTGTATTGTGTTGTAATTTGCTAACTGAATCTGTTCTTTGGGTCTGTTTCTGCACACTCACCTACTCTCCAACCCCGCCCTTCAGCAGAGAGAGATAAAAACCAAACACTTCTGCCTTTGTTAACTGAAGTCAGAGTTTCTCTTGTAACAAAGAAACACCTACCTGCAAAAACTCATTGAGCTCGACCTGCCCGTTTTTGTTCAGATCCACTTCACTTAGAATATCATGCAGCGTATTTTCAGCAATTTGCATACTGATGCTCTAGACAAAAAATAAAAAAAAAAAAAAGAAAAAGAGCACAGAAGTATGTCAGCTGGATTGTTCAGCACTATTTGTGCCACACTCTGAAATTTAGATACGAGGCTTAAAAAGGAAAGTAAAAGAACACGAGGAAACATTACCTCCAAGACACGCTGCACATCCAGTATAGTAATAAACCCTTTCTTGTCCTTGTCAAACATGTGGAATCTCTTCTTGTACCTGCAAGATAAGGATTATCCGTGGGGAAAACTGTACTCAGAGGAATGACAGGTACTAATTCCTAGCAGCACAGAGAACTCTCTTACTTACCTTTCAATATCTGAGGGCCCTAGACTGATTTCAGACCTGTCTGTTAATTGATCTGATTTTACTTTGTAGCCCATTTCATAATAGAGAAATTTTTTAGCAGCTTCAAGTTCTTCCTACAACAACAACAACAAAAAAGAAGAAATGTATATGTGAGAAACAGGAAGTTCTTACACGATTATTTTTAATTTAGCATTTATTGGCTTCTTCCACTTAACTAGAATTTATCTGATGTCCCAAAATTAAACAGATGGTAGCTGAAAAGTATTTAAAAGAGAAGTTAAGCTTTGGCACTTTTTAGCCTTTAGATAACAAGTCTAGTAAAGCCCTCTAATTACTGTGTGAACACTTCCAGGGCCATACCATGCCTCCAGTCACACATGGTGCTTCTACCTATTTCATGAGGAATGGTACTTGCTGGTCAGGCCCACAAAATGCTATTTGACTCACAGCTGGTACCTGAGAGCAAGGTTCCATCCAGCTGTCTAAAATCAGAAAAGAAAAAAAAAATCTGGAGGCTCAGCATCTGGAGGCAGATTCTTTGCGTTTTAAATTAGTTTCTTGACTGTGGCAAAATTAATTTATTACCAGAAAGTTCAGCGTGAGGTCTTCTATAGGCAGGTTTTTTGATAAGTGATAAACACCTGAGACAGATGAAGCAGTGCAGGGTAGGGCAGAGTTCTCTCCACAGCCCTGGGTGCACCAAACGTGGCTCTAGGGATGATCTGCCACATGGGTACCAAGATTAGAGCCCACACAGCAGTTAAAGAAGAGCAAGCACACCAAGGAATGGCTGCAGCAGCTGTGAGAGGTTCAAGGCACGTAGAGATCAGACACCTCACCTGGCAAAGACTTGTTGGGGAAGAGATAGCAGGAGACCAACTGAAGCTGACCAGACTGTTCTTACATACTTCAGTGTTAGCAAACAAATTTTGCCTACAAAAGCCTTAAAGTTCCAAATCAACCAAGACTTATTTAATGGTCTTCCTAGAAGATATAAATTGAAGAATGCTCTTCTGGAGAGGCACTGGTGTCAATGTAAGCACTTCAAAATGGCCCAGGACTGGTTACAGAAGGGATGCTCAGGATCTAGGGGGGGTTTAGCCTCATTTGAAAGGAAAGGACTTATCCCAAAGAACCCCAGTGGACATTCAGAGGCTGCCTTGCTGGCAGCAGCCAGTTCACAGCAGGCAGAGAGAGCTCTGGGAGCTCTGCAGGTGCACACAGTACATGTCCCATTTCCCTTCCTGCAGGCTGTGGTGACACTGGGTGCTACCTCCCCAGCTATGGGCTGCTGGAGCTCAGGCTGTCCATGCAGCCTGAACATCATGCCAGCTTCAAACTCTTGGCTTCTGCATGTCTGAGCAGAGGACAAAGGCAGATAACAGTGGCCTTAAACATTAACTTAGACCAGAGAACAGTGCAAACTTTGTATCATCATTTTTAAAAAGACACAGCAGACAAAAAGGAGTAACACAGACTACAAGATCCCCCTTTTCTGTGGCTGATCCGTTGAAAGACAAAATATTTGAACAGGAACAGCATAGTGATGCCAAGTCTGCTTTCCTTTTTAAAGCTGGGGAAGAGCAGGGTACAGATCTTCACATTCCCCTCCACCCCCCAGCCAGCACCAACTCATTTCACTGCTATTTTCATGAAGTCTGTGTAATGAAATGCACCAAGTGAATCACTCTCTCAGGAAGAGAGCATCACTTGAAGTTCTCTATTCAACTAATTTAGATCGTTAGCATGGAAACTACTTAAAAAAAAACAAAAACAGTTTCAAGATAAAAAAGGCCCTTTGTACCTTTTTTTTCTGCTCACTCCAGTTAAGTTCCCTCCCCATTATATCCACGATTCTTGGCAGAGCTTCCTCTGCAGCCTGCACATTCAGAAAGGCCAAGCGAGTGCGTCGGGAAATCATATCCACTGCTGTGCGGGCATACTCCTTAACACCATAGACAACCTGCAACAAAAGGCACAGGGAAAATGCAGATGAGAAAGCAGACAGGCATTGTCAGCAGCTGTGTTTAGCATCACAAACCCCACTGCTGGGCTGGCCACACAAAATGAACTTTCTGTAAGGAGCTCCCATCCAGTCGAGGAAAGGGTTTGAAAAACTCCCTCTTCCTTGGAGTGTTTTATAGAAACGCATCTGGGATGAAAGGCATCTATCTTTTATTCATAAACACACTATATAATTGTAGTTATTTAATTGTATATAAATACATTGATGTGTATGTATATAAACATCAAAATAAAGCAGGCTCCAGGGAAGGTGAAAAATAAGAACAGACGAAAAAAACGTGGACTTTACTAAAGGGCTTACAGAGGTGCTTTACAGAGCAAGAGGCTCTGGAACCTGCTTACCCCAAGAACAGAACCAAAGGACACGATGTAGTTTTCCCACATACCTCAGCTTCAATGTAAGGAAATTCAGACACAAGACGTTTCCCAACAACTGGCCATCTCTTCCCTGTGACCTGGGCTATTTTGGCCACCTCAAAAGCCTTGCCACCGTACGTCGAAGCTAAATGCTGAGCCACCTATGGAGATGAAACCAAACTCAGTATGCTTTTGAAAGCACATCAAATACACATGCATTTTTCTTGTCAGCTCTCTTATCACCAGTAACAAACAGGCTGAAGAGGTTTTACATTGTGACTGTGGGGCAGGGAAGCACCTGGTCAGATCAGCACTGACACCACTGAATGTACATCACGGTAGCTGTGACCCACTGCTCCAGCTCTTCTGCTGTGCTGGGGTCATCCCCTCTGAAGCAGAGGTTTTGTGGAAGGAGGAAGACAGACCCTACCATGCTGTAAGCAGGGAACAGTCAAGATTATGAGCAAGGGAAAAGGGAAGAAAAGAAGAACGATTACTTGACTTTATTTTTGTTAAAACTGTCTTTGCCCTGCCCAGAGAATAAGCTCTCACCAGGTTCACCAGACCTCTGTACAAGTTATGCTGATATTACACATAGTGGGAAAACAAAACCCTCCCACATAGAGACATCAGAGCACCAGCAGAAACCAGAACTCACCTCACTTTCAAGCCCATAGTCTTGGACCAATCTAATGTAGAGAGTGGGACTCCAGTTCTCAGCCCCTTGTAGCTGCAGCCCAATGGTCTTACTGGAACCTGCCTTCAGATCATGTGCCTGAATAGCTGCATCAATGGTGTCCTGTGCCATGGCACGGTAGGTTGTCCACTTCCCACCTGTAACCAGACATTTACCCTTTATGTGGAGGAAGCAAGTGAAATACCAAGCTGGTACAGACTGCACGCAGTTCATATATTGCATTACCCTTACTAGGCTTGCTCTAGCAAGCCTGCCACACTGCCACTGATAGATCATTCCCTAGCTACAGGAACATGAAGGATTAATGCTGTCACTGGAAAAGTTTTGAATAAAGCAGAGCCCAGCAGAGGTGCACCTGAGGAGCACTTCCATTACCTGCGATGGTGACGAGGCCGCTCTCGCTGATGCTGACGACGTGATTCCGGGATATGGACTGCGTGTCTTTGGAGCTGGGGTCTGTGACCAGGGGACGAATGCCACTCCATGCTGCCAGCACATCTCCCCTTCTCACTGCCCAGAACAAAAGAGCAGCCCCAGTCAGGCAGGAAGAGGCAGGAATTTAGGTAACATCCCTCCCAGCCCCTGCAGCATTGCCCCCGAGCAGGCACTCGCTGTGAAACAAGGACTGCACCACACTCTGTTTGCTGAGCAGCTCCAAAACCTGGAGAAGATTCTCCAAAAAAAAGGGAAGGGAGAAGCTGGGCTACAGAACTGAGGAAAACAGCACTGCCCTGACTGCCATCAATAACATTCTTTAGCCCAACACAGAGAGGTCCATTTTTCACACCAGTTAATAGCCAGAGGCACCCAACAGAAATCAACATCATTCCTACACCACCACCTCTTCCAGCCCTACCTTCTCCTTATCACTGCTCCAGAATCCTTGTCCCACCCCACAAGGAGCCTGGCTAAATGGCCATTTACTCTTTCCCCCACTGCTATTCCTCTGCTTCCCATCCAGTTAAAAGCAGATCCCTAAAGCCAGCCCTGACTGTTCAGGAATCTTGGGAGGAAGAAAACCCGGAGGCATCAAGTGGTCACTAAAGCCCTACCAGTTGCAGGAAAACAGCCTGGCCTCCAAAAGTCACTCTTTTTTAGTGTATAAAACATGGGACCACTTGAGAATTTAATTAAATTAATTTCGTTGCTTATTACATCTGCAATAGAAAAACTGACCCATTTGCTTTATGCTGGAGCCTTTGGAACATATTTTTGTTTTTTAAGACAACTTTCAAATAAATGATAATTGAAAATCAGTAATAGGGTGTAAAAATATCCCCAAAGAACACAAAATAGATTTCAGAAATCAATGGTGCTCTGCCAGCATGTTTAACCTGCCAAAATGAAGTGTTAATCACAGAAATAAGATACCATATTACGTTTATAAACTAATGAAACTAGAAAAAGCAGCATGCGTGACACTATAATTAAACAGTTGGAACACATCCAAGCCTGTGTAAGTTGATAACCCTGGCACTGTCTCTGGCAGCAAAAAGGCAGGTCTGCAGTGAGTTGATATGGCCAGCACAGTTGTTAATTCAATAACAAGCAATCTATAAACACTGCTAATTGCATATGTGAAAAACAGCGTGCACCCAGGTAGGGTTCATTCAAAAGAATTAAACACTCCATAAGGCACTTTTGTAAGATACCTTGCAAAACCTCTGTCTTATTCACAGCCCTAACTCCACCTGCTACCTGCCTGGCTTGCTGTGCTTATTTATGCCAACTTTTGCTCAAGGAACTTAAAGGTACATTCCCCAAAGACTTTTTCTGAACTTTATACAACACAGAGCCATTAATTATCCACTTCCAGAAATAAGGAATTGTGCATTTCCAGCCTCTGGACAGCAAGTTTTCCTGGATGTATGGATGCTGCAATGTTCCAGGCAGAGTGCATCTCAGATTTATTTTGATGCTGCAACCACCACAGCAGAAACACAGAAGTACAAATGCTTTCACAGAGTAATTTTTAAAACCCTGACTGTGAAGGAACAAAGCCTCTCTCCTGTAAACCAGCACTGAGCCAAAGCAGGCCAGCGTTTTACAGCAGATGTGTTCTCAGCTCAGCTACTGAAGGGAACAACTATCACCAAGTAATTCTTAAAAATTCCTCTTTCTGCCCATTATACTTTCCTCTCCCACTGAAAACTGACATTATCAGATATTTACTGTATCAGAAAAATTAATTCCAACAATAAATTGCCTAGAAAAATGGAAATAAAAACAACAACATGGGAAAAGTCAGAACAATTCCTGCTTCAAGAAAAGCAGGTGAATGCTTGATGTACTTGGGCTGATGTATGACCCAACAGTCCCAGTTCTGCAGAACCTTGCAGTTGCCACCCAAACAGCCCAGGGTGCTCTGGCTGTGCAGCTGGCATCAGTGAGATGAAAGGTATGTGAGATCTGAACATGCAGGTACCAAACCATTTCCATTTCAACAGTCCAAGCAGTGCAGGGATATCTGGGAAAGCATTATTTTATAGCTCTGAAACATACATCAGGATGACATTTCATGTCCCGCTCATTTTGGAAACCCCCAGCTGCAGGAGAGCCACAGTTATCAGAGTCACAGCCAGTCTCCAGGCAGAGAGCAGTGACTCCAAGTGAAATGCCAGGCTCAGCAGGACCTCCCTGGGAAAACCACAGCTGACCAGGGCTCACCTTCAACATCAGCGCTCAGGTAGTTGCGCACTTCGCTCAGAATGAAGTTGATGTCTTCTTCTGTGGGTATGGGGTGGGAAGTAACATCCGTGGGGCTGTCGGTGGTCCCTGCAATGGTCATCTTCTCCCAGGGCAGGAAAAAAATCACTCGGCCATCGCTGGTGGCTGGGTCAAGCAGCCCCATATTGCCAGGGCTGAAAGGAGGAGAGAACGGGGCATAATTTTGCTTGTTATTTTGCTTAGGTTTAGAAATAGCAGCAATGAAGTTCAACTGAAGTGTTCCCCCCATCCTGTAACAGGAAATCCTTCCCCTCCCCTGACTGATGGCTGAAGCCATCTCTGAAATCAGGTAAGATGGTATCATTCTCTTCTGCTCCTTTTCTAGGAACAGACGTGAAAATGTAAGTCAAGTGAGCCTTTTCCCATACACAGCAGCACAAATATGCTACCCATTGTTAAGATGCTCAGTGAAGGTGCTTATGGACTAAACTATTAAACCACCTGCAAGCAGAAAAGACTCAGAGTATGTTCCTGTTGCCCCAAGTATCCCCAGGGAAAACTGTATTTTTTCACTCTCCTCCTTGTTTCAAGCCCCATATTGCCAGGGCTGAAAGGAGAAGGGACACGGGTCAGAACTCCTCAGGCATTGCCAGGGAGTCTGCTCTTGCACACCTTGTCCCCTGGGTAAAGCCACAGAACATCACCTTTCTTCTCAGGTCACCAGGCATGCAAAATCTCCATGGCTTTTACCATCTGCACTCACAGAAGGGTGCAGAGATGGGTGTGTAAACGTTTCTTCGTACAGTTTTAAAAATAACTAGAAAATGGACATGTGCAAACCCAGTTATCCTTATCACTTATTAAATAGCTGTGCTTCTGTTTCAGAAAACAAAAGGTTTCTATAAGCACTTCAAAGCAAACAGTTGTCTCACAGGAAAACATGTTAAGCTGCCCCTTTTTTTGGTTATTTTTATTCAAAGGAAAGATGCTGACTTTGGCTTCAGGTGCTTGCACAGACATCTGTACAGTCAGTTTAGCAGCCTGCAGGTTTTGCACCTATTCCTGCTAGCAGGAGGAGGCTGTGGCACATGTATGGAAAGAGGAGAAGAGGTATATATTTAGGTGGTAATAAGGAGCATCAGAGGTGAATAATTCAATGGACTCACAGAACTACCAACACAGTAAGCTGAAGGCAGACAAAGACCTGCTTGGATATGAATTACCTACTTAAGAGAGCCACGAGCTGAATCACAAGACTTCCTAAAAATGAAATATTCAAACTGATTACTGAAGGTAAGTTTTCAATATCTGGAAAGGCTAGAGGAGAAGCTGAAAATTTCATATATAGCATGTATATTAGAACATTTTTTAGATGATATTTATAGACAGCTTAAGCATACGGTTGGAGAAGTACAATTTAATAGGGGAAGTCAACACAGATTTGTGAAAGGTAAATCACGTCAGACAAATGATTACTTTTTAAAATGAAAAAGCTATTGATTTAGAGACAAAGGAAACTAGAAATTTAATATACAGTATCAGAATATTCAGAAAACTTAAAAAAAAAAAATCATACTTTTGAGAAAATGTCTAATGTGATTTTGTAAAAACTCTTAAAAATAAGGAAGAGAAACCAGTAAAGACTTAAAACTAAGTTCCACGGCATTTATGGCCTGAAGTGGTTTTGGTCAAATTACACAGCAAGTGATGAGATAGGATGAAAGAGTTTTTCATACACCAACCAATTTACTGAATTTATGGTTACCAGTTATTCTGGGAATATATCCTGGGAATATCCTGGGAAGCTCCTTCTCAATCTCCTATTGCTATGTTTGTTTCATCTTATATCAGACACTGAAGATCCACCAAACAGATTAAAAATAAGGCATTTCCCAACAAAAACAAGCATCCCAACAGCCAAACCCTGCCTGTTCTGGGACTCCAGAGCCATTTGACCAAAGCACCACAAATGCTGTTGAAGAGTAAATAGAGTAGAACTAAAGTTTAACAGCTCAGCTGGAATCTGAAATGCAGAGCATACAGGAAAATTCCAGAAAGGCAGAAAACATCTGAAATTTTTCAGAAGGGAGGGGAAAAAAGTACTGCATTTGTGGACACATCTCAGGCAGGAAGCCTGTCTGAACAAAAGTAGCCAAACCCCTCTCTCGTTTTAGCAAATAATGCACTTAAATAATGAGCAGTGGAAGAGAGTTGCTGCTGCTGGTGGTGGAATAAATGTGTATACTAAAAATAGAATTAATAAGAGGAGGAACACTGGGACTATTAACGAAGAACATAAATGAGTAAGAAACCCATGGGAAATGAATGCATTAGGTTAACATCAGTTTTACAAAATCTTAAATATGTTTATATCTAAAAACCTCCACCTGTTATGAAAATTATTCCTTTACATGAGTCTGGCCCAAAGCTCTCTAACACATTTACCACAAGGAGAGTGGATGCAGTGAAATGGCAATCTTTCCTTGTTAGAGGATTATTCCTTGGCAGCAGCAGAAGGATGTGATACAGCTAAGATGAAATACCAAGAGTATTTTCCACTTAGCAGACAGTTCCTTGGTTTAAGCTATGTGACTTCACTGCTCTGTCTCATCCGTGGGGGCAGCTTGTGGGGAGATCACTGTTCTACAAGAAAAGTAATGCCCACATGCTGACATACACAGGGGAACCAGCAGAATGAGAATTATCTACATTTCCAACTAAAATTATTTGGTTACTACCCAATAAACAGATCAGAGCCCTCGCACATATCAAGCCATCTCCTACTTTGAATTTACAAAGTGATTCAAAGTTCTGAAACTTTACACATTTTTGCTCTAGGGCTATAAAGTCAATCACACATTCTTTTCATAGTCTTAAGAGGAAGCTGGGATGACAAAGCCATTTCTCCACACTGCTAGTGCTTTAAAGCAGCTATCAGGCCATTTTCTCATTTTTCATGTGTAAAGACACCAGAAAAAGAACAGAATGCAAGAGTGATTTTACACTAGGCCAAAAATGCCTCAATTTTACAGTCAGTGGTCATGTCCTATTGGGATAGCTCTGGCAAAAACAACATGTTGTGCAATGGAAGTCTAAATTTCTATTCACAGAGGAGTGTGATGATGATATGGAAGGCACTATTATAAATGCACTGTATCAACAGAATTGGGATAAGTCTATAAATGTGAATTTCCATTAGGATGCTAATGACTTCAGAAACCAAAGGTAATATTTGAGCTTCAACTGACATGGCTTACTTGGCAGAGGGGATTTGGCTTAGCAGCAGCAAATAAGGCAAGGAGCAGGAGTGTGCAGAGAGTGTGCTCACACAGTGCCACGGGAACCTCTGCTGCAAGAAGGTCAGCAAAGGGGGGCAAGTCCTCTCCCCCAGAACCACCACGGGCAGGTGGGCTCGTGTCTGCAGCAGTGTCAGGATTTAATCATGTTATTTTTGAACTACTTATTATATTGCCTACATGCTACATTCATGTTTACTACGAGGGAAGTTGTAATGTGGCAGGCTACAGTCGTGCAGTGTCATTGCACAGGGAGAACAGGAGCCTTCCTCTCTGGAAGGTTTTATATGCTTCTTGGTTTTTTAAGCAGGGCAACTCAAACTCTTTATTAAAAAAAGGTGCCTTTCACAAGCCTGTTGCAGATGCTCTGCCTAAACGTCCCTCTGATGCAGCAGCAGTCCTGCCGTGGTGAGTTTTAGCAAAGAACTACAGGACTTCACTCTTACACAGGAATTTTGTTATACATGAATACATGAAATTGTTACTCTCGCAGGCACAGCGCCAGAGTCCTCTTTAAAAAAAAAAAATCAAATTGTGCATTCAAGGCTACTGCAAAACCTACAAATGCGCCTTCACCAGCTTATTTATTAGAGACACCAGCAGAGACTGTTAGAAATGGAGCCGGGTTTGGATGTGGTTACCTGTAATAGCCAGGCATCACGATGTGCACGCCGGCGCTGGGCTGACAGATGTTTGGTACTTTCTGATCATCCATTTTGCGCACAGAGTCTGTGAAAGGTCCCGTAGCATTGATAACACATTTGGCTTTGACATCAAATTCCTGCCCTGCGAAAGAAAACAGTATCAATCACATACACCATTTGTTTTCCTGCTCACTGACACTCTCCATTATTAATCTATCTATGAACTTAACCCACTGTAAAGTATATGGTGCTGCTCTGAGCAGAACAGCTGGGGCGGCTTTTAAAAATTAACCAAGTTTTCACGTAACACCAGATTTGAAAGGAAATGTTTCACAGTGAAACTCCATCGTATCCATAAAGGTGGCAGACTGGGTGGGAGGCACTGGGATGAACCCTGCCTCTCATCCGAGACAGACTTCAGCCTCACCCCGCAGACTCGGTAAATGGGATTATTACTGTACAGCACGTGGCGCCTTACAACATCATCTTTGCTTGACAGAAGGGTTTGGATGTAAAGCTTCGTCTGCCCTGCCAAAACACCAGGGTTTGAGTGAGAAACCTGACAGGACTGAAGGCTGACTGACACTAATGGCAGGCTGCCGCGCTCTGGGAAGATGGCTCCTGTGCTGCTTCACTGGTGTTTACCCACAGCCTGCCTCCTCTCACAGCCCACGCTGCCCAGGGGGGTGCCGGGCTCCCTGCTGGGTGGGGCAGGGTGCCGTGGGGTGCACAGACACACAGACAGACACACAGACAGACACACAGACAGACACACACCTGTGAGGAGGTCCCTGCAGCGCACGCCGCACACCCGCTCCTTCCCGCCGGCCGGGTCCCTCCTCTTCAGCAAGTGCAGCACCTCAGCGTAATTGGCCATGGCAGCGCCGTACCTGGCAGCGGTCAGGGCGATGGCGAGGTTCATCCGAGCGTCGTTGTGCTGTCCTGCAGCGGGGAGGGGACCCGGGGAAGGACACCAGTCACCTCCAGCCACGGGCTCGTGGTATGGAAGGGTGTCAGAACCGATCTGTCACATCTGTCCCTGTCACATCCGATAGGCGTGATGGCTGCTGGCGCCTCAACGCCCTTATTCAGAGATGCATCTCCCCCTCGCCCCGCTGCAGCCTGGGCCAGGGACGCCCCGCAACCCCTGCACACCATCAGATGCTGAATTTGTACTCAAAAGCACCCTCATTCACCTCAGATTTAGCAGCAGAGAAATCGCTCTCCCTTTTTGTGACTGTCCTTAGCAAACGCATCACGCTCCACACCCCAGGAACAGCCTTGCAGAGGCCCTGCCAAATTATCGGCTTTCCAAAATGTTTCGAGGGGTTTTTTTGTTTGTGTTTTGCCTGTTTCAGTTTTTATATGCATTTTAACTTCCCAACATACAACATAAAAGGATTAAAAAAAAAAAAAAAAAAAAAAAAGAAATAAGCAGACAAGAACTAATGAAGGATTCTTAACATGTATCATTAAAGATTTATTACTGAAATTCCCTCGTTAAAGAAAACCAAGAGAGAGGCGGAGGGACTATGAGGGGAAGATGATTAATTACTTTGAAATACTGGCTTCACCTGAGACTTTTCCTATTTATTATTGCCACTGAAGTTAAAGTCCTGGATGCTGGCTGGAAAGAATGACTATACATTGAAGGGGCCAGGCTCTGTGTGTCCTGAATAATTAATTTACGAGAGGGCAAAACTTCCTGTGGTACAGTTCAGTTCCCCATGTGCTCGGACCCCTTCTCTCAAAGATAATACTGATCAGGTGATAAATTTGTAATAGATATTGTAGCTGATTTATGTTGCCCCCCTTCCCAACGTTTAGTATAAATGGTTTATGTAAAGTTCGGTCCTTCGGATTCTGCCCGCGCAGTCTGGAACCGCCACGCAAACAATCTGTTCCCAGCTAAAAGGGCAAAGTTATAAAGATGGGATCAATGGCCTCGAAGGTGCCACCCCCCTCCCCGAGCCCCTCATTCTTACACAGCCAGACGATGCAGTGCCATCAGTCTTCAGCTGCAAGAAAAAAAAACTTACGGGGGAGCCTACAGAAACAGCAACATGATAAAGCACCAACGAAGAAACAAACCAACTCCAGCTCAGCCAAGCAAACAATGCCCAGGATAAACTGCAGCAAAGAACAGAGGAACAACTGAGCAAGGTGTCAAGAAAAACTGGGGATGCTCCATCACACGGGGTGCAGGAGGCTGAATGCCCACCTGCAGAGGTGCTGCCCAGGCAGCAGTGAAGCCCTGAGCATCCCCTTCCCTGCTGCAGGAGCACCCTGGGGACCAGAGGGGTTCCTCAGTTACTCTGTGATCCCCCATCCACTCCTTCTGGCCACCAGTGCCTAAGGGAGGACCCGACACAAATGGGTTTTCTCTGCCTGACCCAGGGGGGGACTCACCACAACTTGCCCTGTCAGCCCATACAGGCTCTGGTCCATGGGGAGTCACTGGGTATATTTTGCAAGCTTCCCCCTTCCCAGGTTTGTGACTTGTTTGTCCAGACCAAGAGCAATCCAGAGAAGCCAATCAGTAGAATAAATAATGTGGAAACAGGTGTAATTTCTAAAACCAAACATTTAAGTAGCAATTGTTTATCGAGCCCCAAATCCAAGAGCTGCTCAGCATTTTGTTCAAACTCCTGATGCTCATAAGGGCAGAGGGAGCCCAGGACACGCTCAGTGCATTTCAGGATTGGGACCGCTGTGCTCAAGATAACATTTTCACGCTTTCTCTGAAACTCATCCATTTTCCCCTCATCATTATTCTGATGCAAGAAACCCCTTGCTATTACTCAATTCTCAGCTGTCCAAAGGCACTCTGAGTGCCTGTGTAATGTGCCTGCAGGAAGAGGACTGGGAAATAACCAGTTCCTGATTAACTACCCATCTAGAAAAACCCACTGGCTTCAGATCGATGTGACCTACAGCATGGAGTCCTAGAGTATTTCATAGTATAAACAGCAGAAATCTGTAGAGGTCTAGAGTTGAAAGAAATGAAGAGTGACTTACTGGCTCAGAAATTTATCATCTTTGGAGAGTAATACAGCAACTGTTTGGTAGAGACAGGGTCACAGTACAATAGTTCTTGTACTCAGGAACACTTTGTTGTTTGTTTTTTGGGTCTTTTCCCCCCCCAGTTACAAAAAAATCCCGCATTTTATATGCAATTGTCTTCCCTCCTTGCTGTCTGAATTGGTTGTTGTTGTACCATGCACACTCCACTTTATAAAGGTACCATGGCCAGAGCAGTTCTTACTGCAGCACCATTCACAGATGACATCTTTTCTGCTGAATAGAGTAAAAGTAGCTATTTGCATGTGTGCTTGTTTGGAATCAGGATTATTATTATTATTATTATTATTATTATTATTATTATTATTATTATTATTATTATTTCAAAGAGACTGACATGTATCTTGCTCCTGAGATGACTCTAAAGAAACAGGATAGCAAAGCAACAATTCTGCATCTCAACCTGTTTGACTTTCCAGTTAAATGCCATTCTTCCCACCTCAGTTCAGAGATCCTCCAAACCCCAGCTAGAAGCCTCCAAGCTTAATTTCCTCCAGAACAGATGTGTGAGGCTTTCTTGATGCCAGCACTATCACCATGCCCAGGAAACCCAAGGTATGGCTGTGTGATAAAAGGCAAGGTAACCACAGCTTCCACGGGAGGTCCTGGGTGACCTCCTGACCCACAGCCCTTCACAAGCAGCCACTGCTGCTCCAAAGCAAAATGAAGAGAGCAACTACTCCCCCTTGCTACCAGAGGTAACTCCTCTATGGTACCAGGGGTTTTTTCCAAATGTGATAAGCCAAAAAGTTATTTCGTAACAACAGAATGGCTCAGCCCAATTAATTTAACATCCTTTTGCATAAGTAAGCAAGCTCCTGAAGATCTCACAACTACCCTGTAGGCAACAGAGTAAACCCAAGCCACTGACTAACAAGAGATGTCCACAAACACCCTGCCCTGGAGAGCTGAGTGCTGCTCCAGCCCTGCTGCTGGAGGGATGGTTCTGAGAGCACTTGGTTGGTGTCACTGTGCCAGCTGGCACCTGGGTGCAGCCCAGCACAGCCCAGCACCTCTGGAAGAGGTGTCCAGGAGACAACTGATGGAACATCCCATGTTTTCTTTGCAACTCCTCTCCTGATGCCTCTCAAAAATAGGAGGATGTTTAAATCCTTGAAGTAATTTCTAGAAAGAACAACTGGGAGAATCGTCCATCTCATTATTCACTATTGTCATCTGCTTGTGATCTAGTAACAATGGAGTGATACCTTAACTTTTGCTAAGCGTGGTCAACCTTGCTTTTAACAAAGCACTGGCTTAACTGCTTTCATTGAAATACCCCTGAATCCTCTTAAAACCCCTTTATTCTTAGAAGGCATACTGCTGGAGACATTTAGTGCCTGAAGACATTTTTTGTAAGTGTGCCCTGGATCATTTTGAGACCGACACTGATGCCATTTGTTTTAAAATGTTTCTGTTGTTTTTGTGTAATTTAGGAAAATTCTATTTTCATTCCTTAGTAGCAAATGTTGTATTTCTTCAGAGACGAACAGACAATGCTTCCGTTGGCACTGACAGAATCCTCCCACGGAGTGCACATAGTGTACATTCAATTTTATTTTTATCGATGCTGAACCACAGCCAGAAGTGGTAACAAAGCCCACAGACTGTAGAAATTTGTTTGTAGAGCTGTGTGAAAACTGCAGCATTAATAAGGCACTCTGGTGGTTCCAGTATATTCTGTCCTGTGTCACTCTCCTTTCACCTCTACACCGACTCCTGCCTTCCCTTTAGCTGGAGATAAACAGCTCTCAGTAGCCAGTGCCTGCATTTCTTTCTCTAGACACTAGAAGATCTTTTAATCCTAGGAGGGTAAATTTTGTTCCTGTTAACCTTTTTCTGCTAAGAACTAAGACTTTGTTAGGGAGTCCACCTGCTGCACATTAATCACCTACCAGAGCACACTGCAGCAAGTGCCCCAAACACACTTGGGCTCACACTGCAACAGCACAGCTGGGACACAGGGTTTGCAGACTCTGTGCTTTAAAGAACAGCTTGGTCCCTGCAAGAGATGTGAAAACCTTCTCACCTTGTCTCAATTTACAGGCTTTTCTGATGAGGCATACCTAGCTGTCGCTGTGGAGGTCAAGTTTAATGGAGAGTTGGAAATTAGCCATGCAAGAAGCTATATGACAGCCCTTAATGAACTTTCTCCAGAGGGCAAACCTTTCCCTAGAACCACCTACCTGGCTTCTTTTGAAAGGAAAAATACAGTAAAAGAAATATTTCAATGAGAGAACTAGGCTCACAGAATGGCCACGATGTTATATCCCTACATAATGCAGCCACACAAATAAATGGTTTTTTTGTAATTTTCTTTTCTTTTAAAAAGCCGAGGGGTAAAGACAAACGAAATACTTGTGAATTCATCCCTTGCCTGTATGTTTTTTTATATTTACTTTTTTAATCTTTACTGATATCCGTGAGCTCTGCTGACCTAACTGCCAAGTTAGGAGGCAGTCCCTTGGATGGGGAACAAACCCAAAACCTCTCAACCAACAGCAAGATGAGGATGTTCTGGATCACCACAACACTGACACCCAATTTCTCCAAAAGCACTGATATTCTAAAAGTCATTTTTAAAGCATAATTCTGTAGCTATATGTTCTGTTCTTACAACAGCCTGGCACTGGATAACTGCATGCACTCAGTAAAGAAAAGCAGTGCAGGAAACCTAATAATTATTTTCATGTGCATTTATTTCTTGCTGTGTATATGCAAACCTTATCAAAACCTTATGAAATTTATGGCTGATGAGTGATGATTATACATCACTACACACAACAAAGTTACCGACACTGCCCACATCTTATAATTTTTAAGTAAGTGCTTAATTGCATGAACAGTTTTATTACAAGCACTAAAACAGGAACCCAACATCTGCTGTGCATAAGGAAATGGTCTGCATCCCAGTTCAGGCGTTATGAATCAGCTGGAGTGACTCAAAATTGTTGCAGACCTCTTCGAGAAAGAATTCAGCAAGCTCTTTTCCCCAAACAGAAGTGGAATAAGTCCAGAGGTAAACACCAAATTTGACTCGTGAGTCACGAGTCATTTAACATGCCCTCAGACCTGAACTATTTCTTGCTCTCTGAATCACATGAAACTTAAGTAAAAAACTCACTGCAGAGTAACAGACTTCCTGGGAGACGTAACATGCACGCATTTGTTCTTGGACCGCTTCAGAAGGAAGAGCATTCTGACTCAAATCAGCTCCATCACACCCACATGGAACAACACAGCAATATCACACCAGGCTGCTAATATTTCTCACACAGATCGTGTACAGTTTGAATTCTGCTCTCCACTCTGATTTCTGTGCTGCTGACACAGGGCCCAAGCGGGTGGGCAGGATGATACACACCTAAATATGCACTTTGCACCAGAAGAAAGCCCCACACACTGCATTATTTTAGTTCCTGGAGCTCTGTCCCAAGATGTGGGCATTGTCAGCCCTCACTCTGGAGGAGCTTTAACAGAGAGGAAAGCCTTGAGTTTGGCCTTCTCACAGGGGAATGGAATCTCACAGGCTCCAACTCAGATGTGACACATCGAGTTCAGATAATCCAGCAGCAATCATGTTAAGTCCTTGCTTCCTCCATTTAGCACACAGGAAACAACCTTCCCCATCCCTGGCAGTGAGAGGTGAGGATGTGACCATCAGCACCTGACTTCTGGATTCTGTTCCTCACAGGTCTGCAAGAACAGCTATTTTTTAACCAAACCTGAGCACACCCAGCTTGAGGACGCACTGCAGGGAGCACCCAAGAGCCAAAGTAACCACTGCTTGATGAGACAAACTTGTCAATTCAGGTTCATTTTCATAAAATGACATTAAAGCTATTGAGGAACCTGTGACCAGACAATCTACATGTATGGATAAAACCAAACAACATGACAATGAGGACTAGGAAATGAAAGTGTGATGCATTCCAACCTATGCAGAGTTATAAACAAATGAATAACACAAGGTAGAGACAAGAAGCCCATTTGAAAAAAAAAAAAACTAAAATTCACCATATCCAAGGAATGTCTGTCTAGTCAAGTCTACTGTCAAGTTACAGTAGGGGAGTTAAAACTTCCATGGGAACTAAGATAGCAGCATACTGAAATCAGCCACAATATCCAGGGACATCAAGCAAGAGACAAAATTTGGAATTATTGTTCCGTGCTACTGCTGTATAATTATGTTGTTTCCCCACTTCTTTTGTACCAGCCTTCAACTTGTCACTGCAGTCACACTGCGACGTCAGGGGAAGTAAAAGCACAGTGTTAAAATGAAACTAAACATTGTCACTGTCAGTTTATGGAAACTGGGCTAAAATGTCACCGGGAACAACTGTCAGGGCAGGTCTGCTGCGGCCGTGCCACCAGGAGCTGTGACGATGTCAACCCAGCTTACTGCCTGCCCAGTGACACCAGCCTGACTGCTGCTCCCAGGGCTCACCCCAGACACCCACACTTGGGGCAAACCCAACCTGGGGGCCCACGCTGTGCTCACACATGGGGGGGTTTGTTTCAGCCCCAGGGGAGCAGTGGGGTGTCTGGTGTGTGGCCTTCAGCAGGTGGGACACCGAGCCCTGCTGTGCCACCCAGGCCCAGAGGGACCAGGCAGGGCACAGACACTGATGGAGGGATCCATGCTGTCCCGTGGGAGGTCAAGGAGCAGTGGTTGAGGTGGTCGTGCTCCCCTGAACCCACAGAAACCCAGTGCAGGAAGGGAGCAGCACGAGGTCCAAGCATCCCCTGACCCGTTCTCCCTCAGCACACACAGACCCACACCCACCCTAGGGGACAGCCTAGATGCTAACTAATGACCAGAGATTAAGCTCACATAAAATACACACATATAAATTACAGCAGAGTTACATGCTTCGGTGGAGACTTGCCCCTAACAGCCACGACACACTGGGGAACGCTCGGATGTTTGTGGCACGACGTGCAAATAATGTCGTTTTGCTCAGGAAAAATCTTAAATCTTTTAGGTAACATGATCTCAAGAATTATTCCCCGTTCACTTCTTAAAGGACACAAAAACCATCCTTTGCTTATATGAGCATTAAAAAAAAAAAAAAAAGAAGAGAGGCACAGAATTCACTAGAATATTCATCATTTCCAACCTTAAACCCACAGCGTACAAACAGACGAATCCAGCAAGTCAGAGAGCAAAGCCAATTTAATCTGTGGCTCCCCTGAGGTAAATGTAGTTCACAGTCCTGCCCCCACCCCAACCTCAGCCATAATCCCTGCTTCCTGGAGGTAGGAAAGCACTGGAGTGAGGAAAATTCTGCAGCAGGATATAATGATCCAAAATGACAGGGACAATAATGACAATGAATTTCATGTCTCCCAGTCATGAGCTGGGGATGCTTGGCTGGGCTGACTCACACAATTAAATTGTTACAGGTACAGCAGGAGAGGCAGTTATCACCCGCCTGCTTTTGGGAAGGATGCCTCCAGCCACAGCCTGCCCGGCCCTTCTGCTGGGAGCTCCTGCAGGGATGCCCTGCACCTGCCCCTGCCCCGTGACAGCAGCAAAACTGGGTTAAAGATGTGAGTTCCAGGCTATTGATTTTATCCCTTCTGAAAACGAGGGGAGAGTTCCCAACGGATAAAGGGCAAAGCCAGACCCGGAGGTCTCCTCAGAGAGCTGGGAAGCACCCTACGACATGGATCACCTCTGCTCTGCCTTCCCCACTCGTGTCCATGCTCACACCAGCACAGAAACAACCCCAATGTGCTCCCTGAGTTCAGCCACAGCACTGCCTCCCCCCAGTGCACTCTGCAGCAGGAGCAGGACCCCCACCCACTGCCCTGGGATGTCAGACAGACACTGCTCCCCTGGAATGTCAGAGAGACACTGCTCCCCTGGAATGTCAGACACTGCTCCCTAGGGATCTCAGACAGACACTGCTCCCCTGGAATGTCAGACAGACACTGCTTCCCTGGGATGTCAGACAGACACTGCTCCCCTGGGATCTCAGACACTGCTCCCTAGGGATCTCAGACACTGCTCCCTAAGGATGTCAGACAGACACTGCTCCCCTGGGATCTCAGACACTGCTCCCTAGGAATCTGACACTGCTCCCCTGGGATGACAGACACTGCTCCCTAAGGATGTCAGACACTGCTCCCCTGGAATATCAGACACTGCTCCCCTGGGATCTCAGACACTGCTCCCCTGGGATCTCAGACACTGCTCCCTAAGGATGTCAGACACTGCTCCCTAGGGATCTCAGACACTGCTTCCCTGGGATGTCAGACACTGCTCCCCTGGGATGCCAGAGGTGCAGGATGCAGGAGGAGATGGAGCACAGAGCCCACTTCCCAGGCCACACTTGCAGCCTGTGAGGCTCCCAATGCTCACCCAGCTCCAGTTTTGTGATAGCAAGAATTGGGGTTAGCTGTGTGTCCCACCCTTGGAAAGTCTTTTTCAGTGACAAACTGTCAAATGTTTTTATATCCAAGGGGAAAAAAATTTAAAAAATCATACAGTTGTCTGCATCTTTAATAGGGTAACACCCTGACTGCAGCTCAACATCCTCAAAATACTAATTTGTCAGCTATGAATTATAAAGGTGTAACATTTCATAATTCAGGACACACTCAAATACTAGGAAAAGCAGCTACAACAAGCCTAAATATAAAAAAAAGATTTTATTCCATTTTTGACAGCTTAATGAATGCCTTACTCTTTTGCATTGATTTTCTGTGTATGTGTGTCTGTGTGTGCATGTGTGCCTGGGAAGGATTTCTCATGGGGCTTGCTGTAAACAAGGAAAGCTAAATCCTCTGCCAAAGCTGCTGCTTCTACCTTTAAATAACCTCCATATTAAATATTTCAAGAGAGAATACACACAAAAATACTGATAATGCAAAAAAATAAAGAACAATTACATCACGGCAAGTATATGAGAAATCTGTGGAACAAGACATTAAACAATCAAATACCTTGATGTGACAAAACAGCCACAGAAGTTGTAAATGTTAATTCCTGCAAAGAGCAGGAATTCAAAGAGCAGGGTCAACAAAGCCCCAAAATCTTAAATTCATGACTGGTTCCAGAACACCACTTTTCCTTACACACCTTAAAGGCTCATCTTGCAAGGCAAAATTCATTAACAAAGAAGTCTGCAAGAACGTAGAGACAGAAAAATAACACAACTTAAAAAGAATTGTGCCACTTAGAATTTCTAAACACTTTGCATTGAAATATTCTGGCCAGCTGGATCTCTGCTTTAATGTTTTTCCTAGTTCTTAACAGAATGAACCATATATAATTTAAATGGAGATTAATTCTTCCATTTAAAGCGCTTTAAAATAATTCTGCCCCTGATCTTGAGCTCTCAGCCCAGCTTCTCCATAGTGCCTCTCCTCCAGTTTTCCTTGAGCTACGTAAGTGGAACTGACAGATCACTGCTCAGATAGCAGCCACGTTCATCCCCCAAAATGTTGCCTTTTTGCTATTCAGGAGTATCCTAATACCAACAAATGCTAAATGAAGTCTGACATGTACCCCTAAGAAACAAACTTGTAAGTTGTGGCTTCAAAGAAAACCTTGAATAAATAGGACACATTGTGTACACCCAGGCTAACATCCAACATATGCTTTAGTTTCCTGATGCTGAGACAGAGCAAGAATAGCCTCTGGTAAAGTCTGTGATTTGCTGTTGCTGGTACTTCCAACATTTATAATCTACCTTTTTTTTTTTTTTTTTTGCCTGTATAAACAATTTTTAAAATGTAATTAAGACGACCACAGCAACATTTCAGAACACAACATGTTCATGAATAATGTATCATTTGACATGCTACTAGTTTTTTCAACAATAAAAAAAAACAAAACAAAGTGCATTCCTGATCTTTCCTTTGTAAAAGGACATTGCCACCAGTAAATCATAACCAGGCAGGTGGTTTTACCCAACAAAAAAGTAACCTATGCAATGAATGCTTTTAATTCTTCCCTTTGGTAGTGGTGATCAGCACCCCATACACTGAGATGCAGCTGGTAGGTGCTATTAATAAATACTGATAGAAAGACAGCATGATGGGGACAGTATGAGGAGGAATAGAGGAGAGCAAGAAACAAGGCTACTACAAGAAAAGTACATATATAACTGCACACCCGGAATCAGTGATCACACATCAGTCTTAGAAGACCACTTTATTTATTCATTATAGGAAAGCCACAGAAGATAAAGGTATGACCTACCTTAAAACATATTTATATAATTTTCACTATTATTTAATGCTGTATTGTATGACTAATCCCTCTCCAAGAACTAAAAGGAGTTGTACTGAACCTTATCATTCCCTTCTCTACTTGAAGTTCAATTCTCTTTCCCTTTTGTCCTCCATTCCTCTGGATTTAGGGCACGAAAGTATAACATTAAAAATCAAGTACAGTAATTTACAAGATCTAAAGCTTGCTTGCCAAAACATTACTTTAGTATTTCACATTCCTTTAAACACCATTCCTTTAAACATTGCATTAAAATGTGAGTAACTAAGCTGTAGGCTTGCAAGTAAAGCAAAACAAGGCCAGATTTACTACCATGAACAAGTCGTTTAACTGGCAGCAAAAATTCAAGTCTGTTTTTGGTATCTCTCACCCAAGGAGCCTCAGAGTCCTGCCAGCACTGCAGCTCCTCCTCTGAAGGAGAACTGCCACCAGTCTCCACCAGCTACCTCCTTTTCTGACACTTGTGTGAATAAACAGAGCAATTACATGACCCTCTTTTCCATCGAGCTGCTCTTCAGCAGTTTGTACATTTCCAATTTTTTCTCTTTGACACTTTTTTCTAACCTGGAATGTGGGTTTGGTTCCCCATGCTGGGGAGGGCAGCAGCCCCAGCAGACACATCCCAGCCACTCTCCCTGCTCTGCACTCCACTGCTGCACCAGGTTTTCCACCAAAGACCACGGGGTATCTTGGTGCTGCATTTTCATTAAGTGCAGCACTGTTTAAAACAACTATTTGTGCAAGAAACCTGAAGACTGATTTTAAGATTATCTTCTGAATGTGTACCTTTAGAATGCTGGAGCAGTAAATAGCTATGAAACACCCCAACTATCTACTTAATCAGAAAAAAACCTTCAATAGGTAATAAATAGATTTCAAGTTATAGTGCTCTTATGAGAAGCATAATTATAGCTACGAGAACCACTTTGTTCTTCTTGCATGCTCCTGGGATCCCTTAAAACAGTCTAAGGGATAGCTTATGATAATGAAAAAATAAATCTAAATTACTTCTCTGTGTGCTATTTACAGCAGCTCTTGTTACAGTATACAAAACATACCACACAACCCCATAACAAGTTTTGCTTCTAAATAACCCCTTCATTCCTCTTGACATTAAAAACAAGACAGAGAGGATGCAGTGTCCATCAGAGATAAGTAAAAATCAAGTCCACCATTTAAATCTCACCTTAATCCCAAATAAGAACATATATATTCCTGCTTATATATATAAATATTTTCTTCTCCATTCTGCTGGTCTCCATATGACAAAACTTAAAATTATCAACATCCCCCTTTCTCCAGAAGCCTCACAAATACTGTCTGGCACCAGTGTGCTGAGAGTTCCTCCTACATCTTCCCACCACAAAAGCCCCTATTGATAAGTTGATGAATACTGTCAATGCAGTTCTGAAAGGGGGAAAGAACTACCTTTAGAATCTGTATTTGTGTGAAGGTCTTTCTGGCTGCCAACAGGTCAGAAACTAACCAGAACAGTACCAGTACTGAAGCCCACCAGTAGGTAAGCTATCTCTTCCTCAGAGGGCTCCTCCAAGCCAGTGAGGAATCTGTGGCTTTTTGCCCCATCCTGAACACAGCTGACAGTTAGATATTGCCTGGCAAGCTCCATTACCAACAAAGTTTTGGCAAACTTGCTGTCTTGGAAGGGAAGAGGAGCAAGGAAAGGGAAATATTAATCTAACAAAAGCAGATTGTGAGATGGTGGAAAAGTATGATGCAAAGGAGTATCTCCCAGAAACAGCATCATCATCAAGTGGGTCAAGTGCACAACCCCAACAGAGCACCCCCAGTGCTCCTACCAAAGCAGTGCCCCTGCCAGCACTCAGAATTTGCAGTTCAGCATAATAATAAATAAATTCAGTAATAAATACTGAACTCCTGAGAGTTTGGGGATGTAACCTGCACACCAACAGAAAGCCCTGAGATACAGCAGCTTGGATGAAGCTCAAGACCCTTGTACATCAGCACAAACACTGATATTCTGGGCAAGATAAGTTTCTAGGAAGTCATTGTCAAGAAAGCCAACTGAGCCTTCACCAGTTCTGTTTCAGGTTGGTTTGTGCACCTCCAGAGCCTGAAGGGACAGAGTTAAATTCCTTGCTTGGCAGGGCCAGGGGGCACCTGATGCTGTAGAGCTGTGCCAGTGACTTCTGGCTGGACTGACTGCACAGAGCAAGGCAAAAAGGCTTCTCCAGGCTGGTATTACAAACAAGAGTGATGTGCCTCCCAAACATGATACACTTGAACACTTCTGAATGTGAAAACTGCAGCTTCTGAGTGACTGTAATGCTTTCTATGAAAACAACATTCTATTCTGAATGAACACTAAAAGCCGTGCAGAAAGCATCTTTATTTTCTCCCACTCAGCCACTGATTTTGTGTGTGACACACAAGCATACCTAAAACTAGCTGATACAATAGATTAAATAACTTGAGCTAGAGGCATTTTTCTCCTCATGAATTCATAGCCCTTTATTTAAAGGGGTTTTAGCAGAAACCATTCATGCCTTGCAGCAATCTCTAGTCTTTGATTACAATTACAATGACTGCAGTCTTTGCAGAGCAGCCAATCCTATTGGTGATACAAAAAGGAATCAATCCAGGCCTTACCCAACCCTGTGCAGGAGCCCCAGCCAGCAGCCAGGTCACCTAGATAGGTCTGACATTATTTGCACAGTGGAAGTGCTACAGCAAACCATTTAACATTACCAGGGTAATTACACTGGCTTGACTTATGATGCCTCAGGAGTGTTCAGTCTTATTTTGGGGAATCACCAGAACACTGGACTGCTTGCACATCACTAGCCAAGAACACTACGTATGCTCTCCTACATCCACTAGCTTCTCTTGTGAAAAGCATCATTTTCTACCAAATTTTAACGTTCACGATGCCAGATGAGCCACTCAAGTTGTTGTTCTTCCCTTCAGAAAGCCAGTGTACATCACTTGCAGTTGCACATTTGTGTTTCCCCCCTTCCCAGCAGGGCCCCAGGCAGAAATGAAGCTCAGAGAGGCAACGTACCATCGTAGTAGACAATAGCTCCAACCAGCTTGTCTTTGCGGAGCATCGGGAAGAGCTCCAAGGCTCTTGACTTGCTGAGGACATAACTGCTTTTCAGGCACTGACTCCCAGCCACCAGGTCATACAGTTTTATTCCTATCCAGTAGTATGGCAACTGCCACCACCTGCAGGAAGAAAACACCCCATGAAGTGAAACAAAAACAAACCCTGTGCAGTTGTTGTAAAATAGAACATGGCAGGTAAGTGTTCTAACACAGCAGTTTTACTTCCTACCATCATACAAATTTATGGTATCAATATATAATGTAAATATGCAAAAACTTATGTATTATTCACCACTGTTCTCAACAGGTCCACTCACTGCAGTCAGCCAAGCAGATTCAAGGCTTGGCTTGTTCTGGAATTAGGATCACCAACTGGCTTTTTGCACTTCAGTGTAAGGTGAGATACTACAGCTTTGTGTTGAGGGAGGAACCAGGCTTCCTGTGCAAGCTGAGAGGGTTCCTCACATGTGCATCCTGACTGCTGCCTCCTGCACACACACAGGACCAGTTACAGGGAGCTGAGCCCTGAGCTGGATGAGCCCCAGCTATTACTATCCCCTTCTACTAAGACAGGAATAAAGCCATACATAATGAAAATTCAGCAAAATCTCACTGCTTTAAGTAGCACTGCTTTAAGTAGCACTGCTCACCTGCTACAGTGAGCAACCCCACACCATTTAAGGTCTGTTTCACAAACTGTTCTCTCAAAACCAAACTGTCCTGTGCTCTGAGAGCCAAGTGCACTGCACCACTGGGTTGGTCACTGTGCAGAATTAACAGCACAGGGCTAACAACACTGGGACAGCACGTGCTGAAGAGCAGGATGTACTGGGGAGAAGAGCAAATAACATCTTGGGAATGAGAGTTGATCTCAGCTGCAGATTCCCCTCCTCACCCCCACTGGGGTGGTTGAAATGCAGCGAGCAGCTCAGGTCCAAGAGGTGCCCTGAGACCGCAGTGAGAGCTGCTCGGGGCTGCAGGAGAATTTCATGGCTCTAAGATAAAGCATCATCTACCTCCTGCAGGACACAGCTGGTGACAGGTTTAAAGACATGCTTGGGAAGAGGCACCTGGAAACTTCTCCAGGGAAATAGCTTGCTTGTCAAAGCAAGGAGAGGTATTACAGCAGAGCTTACTTGTAAACAGGGAGCATTATCGGCAAAGGAGCTGAGAGGTGAGGAGCAATCTCAAGCAGATTTGCACGTTCCTCAAGTGCTTCTTTCACCATCCTGTACTGAAAAATGAGTGCACTGTGAATCCCACGTTACTCACTTTTGCCTCCATGTGCAACACTTCATAAGAAACGCTCACAGAAAACACCTCGCATAATTTTTACTGATCTTTCACATGGAGATCTGCTGAAAAACTCAAAAGTTAAGGGAAAATTTCACAGTAGAATTTGGTCTCGCTACTTCCCTCTGCTTATTTCAGTTTTCAGGTAAGTAATTTTCTATTTGAGTGTAAAGCACAATTTAGAACTTATCCCACAGTAGAACTTTTGTGCTGATTGCCACACTTAAACCCCACCCTAACTCCAAGCTGCAAATGCAGAAGTGTTTTCACCCCATCAGTCCATAGGAATCAATAGGAAGTTGTTCTTTGGCAAAAACAAGGCAGATTTCTATAGATGGATAACTGAATGCTTTGTGTATTTTTCCCTGAGAAGTGGTTGTTTTTGTAGGACTATTATAACCATTAAAACATCCGTTAGGTTAGAGAGGTTTCAATGAGAAGATAAATCATGTTCACAGAACCAGAATATCACGCTGCCACCAACACAAGAATACTTAACAGCATTTATGAATAATCACTCCTTGACCATATTTTCTTTCCCCATTCCGGGATAAGCAGGACAACTGCTCACTCCCACAAATCCTGCCCATGGCAGGCAGGAAGCTCTTTTTATTCTGAAGTCAGCCCTGTCTCTGCCTCCTTCCCCCAAAGCATACAGAGTCTGCAGGGTATGGTGATTAGATTGCCCCCAAAAGAGCTCAGCAGAAGGCAGCAGCACCCATTTCCCTGGTCTGGAAAGCTCAGTTGGAGAAGACACTCTCTATGCACAGAGGCTGTGGAATACAACAGTCAAGTATTGAAAAAATAAAAAGGAGACTTGGATATAATTGGGATAGGGGAAGTGTCTACTAGCAATTTTTGCTTAACAACCAGCATAAACAATTACCTGCTCAAAATCCAACTTCATGATGGCCTTCTGAAGATATCTCACTCCACCATGGATCAATTTAGTACTCCTGCTGCTGGTCCCTGATGAGAAATCATATCTTTCTAGAAGGGCTGTTTTTAGTCCTGCGTTACCAGAAAACCAAATTAACTTCTTAAATTACACAATTTGTATGTAATTCATTAAAGACACTTCTCTAGGGTAGAGACAATCACAAGAAAAATTACTCTGTACATGGATAAATTTGTATTCAAAGTGTAGTGCACTGTCTATATTGTAATGAAAAATTTTAGCCTCCTTCCTAAGGGAAAAGTCAAAACAGAACTTAAACAGAAGCACATTAAAACCTGGATATTTCACAATAGAAAGGCATTACAGAACATTACAGGGGCCATGCTCCCTCAAGCAAATTATAGTTCGTATTCATGGCAGGTACAGAATATTTTCAATGAATACTTTTAACTCTTTGCAGCAGAGAGCTCTAAACCTATCACACCAACAATCTGAACAGCACACAATTGGCATCTTTGTCTGCTGAAGAGGTGCCCAGAGCCAGCCCAGGGTGTGCTCAGCACCCAGCACCAGGGGCACAGACACCAAAGCCCCTGCACAGGGTAGCACCACACACCCCTCTTCGCTGGGGGAGTATTCAGGCAAGGCAGAAAGTGAATTAAATTCAGTGAGACTGCTACCAAAGCCAACAGCAACACCATGACAACATATACCCACGGGGAAGACCTTCATCTGCACCAGAAATTATCCCTTGGGTCTTTCCTTCCCCCCCTCTGACGGGTGCTTTATGTCATTGTTTGGTGAAAATGCATTTTAACAGCCAGCGGTCTCCCAAAACTTTTCTGTCCTTTAAAAATATCTAATTATTACTGGTAACTTCCAGAGATCAGAGTAATTTATTTTTGTCAAATGTGACTGAAGATTAATGGATACAATCAGAAATGATTTGGCCAATATATATCAAACACATGAAAAGCAAAATTTGTTGTTAAGCGAAGCAAGCATAATAAAAGAGCAAGTCCATGAATGAACAGCAACAATACACAATTCATTAACCAAATGCCTAGGAATATTTCACACTTCAGAAATCTACTGATATAATCAGAATCTCCAGTAAAAGGATAAACACAGATCACTTACAATAATTTCTGAATGCTTTACAACTGCATTTTCTACTACAATATAGCAGAGGCAGAAATGAAAATATATTGAAAAATAACCAGATTTGAGTTTGCATATACCTACCAATGATGCAGACCTTGCTGCTTTATCTATTTCAAAATTATCACACCTTCTGGGCAAGGACTTTCCAAATGAAGCTACAAAACACTCCTGGAGTCAGGGTTTGCCTCTTATTTCTGAGGTTTAAGAGCCTGAATAACTTTATGGCTACCTACTATGTTTTACACTGTTTTACATTTTTCTTTTCCATTTTAGTTCCAAAACCAAACCCAAGGTCTTTCCACCCCTCTGTTTCACCCTCTGAACAGAGTTTTTCACATGTCTGACCAACTGTCCCCATACACACAGAGCATCCAGAGAGACTTCTCCAAGCCTGAAACACACTGAGCAGCTACAGAGCACGAGCAGTTGTTGCAGATATCTCCTGTTATAAGAAATACAACCTGGAGAGCCACTGGGCCTCATCTGGAATTCACTCTTTCAAAATAGTTGCTTAAATGTGCACATTTGCTCTTTCCTGCAGCTTTTCACCTGCACAAACAAGTGAAATGTGACTACAGATAAACTCACTATGGAGCAGCAGAGAATGAGAAGTGCATCCAAGAGCACACAGGAAAAAGATTTGTCAGACAACTGCATGTAAGCACCTAGACAACAGATTCTGCTGAAACAAAGTGCAGGGACAGGTTTTTTTCTTCAAGTTTTTTTTAGCTTCTGAGAACAGAAGTTTCCCAACCAGGCATTCAGAGCACACCTCCTAACTCTCCGTGTACTCTGGAAAAGCCCATCTGATCAATTTATTAAAAACCACGTAATCCAAGAACAAGAACACGACTAAAATTTTCAAGCCTTACCTCTAGTGACTGCATCTAAAGCACAGCCACATCCTGTTGCTCCTCCACCTATAACAAGGACATCAAATTCACTCGTGGTTTGCAGAGCCAAAATCTGCTGCTCTCTGGTGGGGAAATGGCTCTTCATTGGAACAGGCACAGCTTCTGCAGCTTGAACATGCACAAGGGTACCCTGCAAAGAGGAAGAACAACACAAGAGGATCTGTACTCACTGTGTGCACACACACACACAACCAAATCACAGCATTTTTTTTACAGATATAAATGTCAACTCCAATAGTGCCAGCAGAGCAGGGTGAGTGACACCAGGCAACCCGGGCTCCTGGCCCATCAGCTCCCACGTGCAGCTGATGTCCTGGTCAGCAGCCACCCCAGTGCTGTGGCTCCTCTTTAGCAAGCAATTCACTGCCTGTCAGAGCTCTGGAAGCTGACCCTGGGAGTTAATGGCAAAAGGGATCCTTGCAACACGTCCACTGTAAATTACCAGCCAGCCCGGCCATGCTCAAGGAGCCTGAGCTCAGATTATATGGTGCACACATACAAAATATTTTTGTCCAAAATTGTTTGCTCACTCTTCAGCAGCATTATGGCTGAAGTGCATAATTTCTCAGCGTTCCCATCGCTAGCATCCAACTGAAAATAAAATTTAATAATTAGTAGCCATGTCTAAAGGATGTACATATTCAAAAGATCATTAAATGTTCATCCTGCAGTCCTGGATTATACTGGCAGTAATGGAAGTGGCTCATGTAAATTACTGAGGACAGCAGCAGCTGCCTTCACTGCATCTGTGTTACGATGCAATCAATAGAGCAAGCAGGACAGAGAGAGTGCTGTACTTTATATTAAGGATCTAGACCTTCCCAGAAGTAAAGTAAAAATTAAGATGTCAACCAACCAGATTTTGGCCAGTATGACTCCAGCTATGGCACGGCCACTGATTTTTCCCCAGCACAGGGCTTGTGGTCCCACCCAGTGCCAGGCAGGGGCTCCCCTCCAGGCACACCAGCACCTGCATTAAGCACTCACCCAGCTGTGGCTCAGCCTCAGCCACCAACTACAAATTCAGAGTTCAAGAAGCACCGTTTGGTTTTGACTATATTTTTGGTTTTGTTTTTAAACACAGTATTTACAACAAATGGCTTCTAGTGAAGCACAGCCCCCAGGCCCAGGCAGGTAGCCACTGGCAGAGCAAGAGCCCAGAGATGAGCACTGAAATCCAGGCACAGTGATGAGAGCACCAGGAATTGATACAGATATGATTCATCTTGCTGTCAATTAAATGTGAGAGTGAAGAAAAGCTGCATGCAGGGATTCCATCTGCAATAACGTGATTAGTTTGGCAGTGAACAAGTATGTTTACTGAAATAAGGAATTGCTGTTTATATCTACAATTTCTCAGGCAAGAGTTCCTTGAATGGGCTTGATTACACTCTGAGCAAGAAGAAATTTAGTTTGGCAGTTGGAATTCAATCATAAAGTTATAAAATGATCTTGTAATCCATAAGCAAGCATTCTTGTTAATTCACTAATGTAAATCTCCAGGTTGGTTTGCAGAGTCAAATTCATCATCCTTATTCATTAAAAAAAAAAAAAAAAAAAGTTTAAAAAACCCAAAAGGAGGCCCTGCTGCATTATCCTATTATCACACTCTATTGGATTCACCTTGATGACCAATTCCTACTGGCCAACCAGAAAAACAGAAGGATTGCCTGGTGGGCTGAGGAGGGACAGCAACCTCTTGCAAATCCAAAACAAAGCAGTGCTTTTGCCCTTCCTGATGACAGGGAGGAGGAAAGAAAAATCATCATCACTGCTCTCCAGTTCAAATTTGGCACATCAAAGAATACCCACACCATATCTGGTACTGAACCACCTGCTCCATGCAGTAAAATAAAGACAGAAAAAGCCAAGATGCAGCACTTGAGTCAGCAGCTACAGAAAGGAAGAACCACTGGTATTCCCACTGCTCACAACAGCTGGCTGCACCTTTCCCATTCAAGGTATCTGAATATCTGAGGACAAACCAATCAGTTATGCACACAGGGTATGTATTCTTTGTCTCAGAGGGGTCCAACTTCATCTCAGACGCAATTCTCCTTTTCAGAAGCTCGTGACTGGTAGTTGTGCAGCATACATGGATTTGGGAATTCCTGTACTGACTAAGATGAAATTCATTTACAGTGGTAGCAAGGAAAAAATTCTAAGAGTCTACACAGGCTTTTGCTTCACCCAGTAAGTGTTTGGGAGGGACTAGTTTCTTCACACCTCTGTACTACCTGCTGAGAAGAGCTCCCCAGCTGTCTTCTTTTCTCTGGAAAAGGGTTTTTGTCTTAATGGAACCCAAAGCCTCCTTGTCAGATGTGGGCATTTGCCCTCAGCAGCCCAAGCCAGTCAGGCTGCAGAGAAAGCCTGATGAGCTTCCTTAAGGGAATGGTTATTCAATATGAAAGAACCACTCCTGTGTGCTTACTGAGAGAGGTTCTGCTTGAATTAGTGTCACTCCTACTTATCTCCTGCACACAACATTATGCTAACCCAGCTTATTCCTTCAGTAAACATCCCAGTTTACTATAGAAGACACAGAAGTGCAATATTCATCTCTGAGTTTAGGAGTTAAATCCACTGATCCCTCAGTCATGCCAGGATGTATTCCCATCCTCCCTGTGCTCAGCAGGAACTGTGCTGTCAGAACCCCAGCTCACAATCAGGGCAATAACTGAGCTGCTGGGACACCTGCACATGCACAGATCCACATTCCAGGCTATGCTGCCTCCAACTGCTGTTGCAGAAAAGTGATCCAAAATGACAGCACACCCATGTGTGTACAGAAAAATGAGTTGGGATTAAAATCTCGAAATCCAGGAGAGCTGTGAATCCAAGGAGTGTTTTCTCTCTGAGGTTCCCATGCAGACAAGGTTAACCATGGTAACTCTGCCATTCTCACACTTTGACCCTCAAACCCAGCAAGGACAATTTAAATTTCAGCACCAGGAACTGATGCTCATCCCTTTTACTTGGCAGCCCCCTCACTAGGATGCTCAGCTAACACATCCAAGTCACCTCCCTCCAGTCTCCAGGGCCAGGACTTTACCACCCTTCAGCTTCTGCCTTGGAAGGAATTCCTCTGGGACGGCCAAGTTTCAGAGGAGCATCAGACACCAGCTGAGTGAACACAGCAACCAAAGGCAGAGATGAGCTGGGCTGTGTGCTCAGGATGCCAGCCAGCTGAGCTCTTTGTCTGTAACTGGGCGCCACTGGTGTGAGCCACAGCACAGACACCCACCCAGTCACTGACTGCATCAGTACGGACATGGGAGAAAATCTGAGCATTTTATTTCTGTCTTATTATATGATGGATTTGGGGTTTGAAATAACAACAGATTTCCTACAATGTGTAGCCAATTAGTGCACATCTCGGGGCAATATCCTTCTCTGGCAAAGGCAGACAAGATCTTTGCCCTAGCATATATTTGATTGGCAGGCATTATTAAAAAGAGGACACTCGGGCTGGGGGACATGCCCACAGCTTAGATATGTCAACACGACAAATGGACTGTCCTCCTTTGTGTCAATCCCTCCAGTTATGTTCCACCTGCTGCCCTATATTAGGTGTTTAAGGCAGCAGCTTTAAGGGACATCACGTGGGAAATGTGGAAGTTCATACAACAAGGAAACAACATGCTGTTCACTTGACAGATCCATTTGCTTACACACATGCTGGAAATTTTCAGATCCTTTGTAGACTGCTCCTACACAATAGGTTTAGACACTGGAGGACAACTGGTTATTGATTTTGACAGCATGATCATCTTCTGTAGAACTGTGGGTTTTAATCATAATTAATTCATCATGGCCACCCAATGGCCATCCATTCCCAGAAAAATGGGAATTCCCTGAACTCTGGAATACTGCACGTACAACAAGTGAGCTATCCAGATAGTTCCTTCTCTTATTTAACAGTCCTAAAATTTGAAGCTGCCATTTCTGACAGTAATGAAGCCAGATTGTAAAATCCTGTGATAAAGACTCCAGAGAGAGTCAGAAACAGTATTATCAGCTAGGTGCAAGGCAGGCAGCCCAATGGGAAGCTTGACTTTAAATGCTAGGTTTTATTTTCTGCAACACTATCTGAAGCCATAAGGATCCTGGCTTCTCCCTTACCCAGCTAGGTTCCCCAGAAATGAGTCATCTCCTCTGCTTTATCAATACTTCAGCTGCTGCTGCTCCTCCTCACCACAGAAACACCCAGAAGATCAAGATTATCACTTATTCAGATGTAATTCAGACCTTCATGGAGCTCAGCGAAGACTGTCTCATCACCCTCTGTCCTTCCCTCAGCTCGACCACTCAGATCCACTTCTATCCCTGTCTTCAGTTTGCCAAATTTGAGTGGCAACTTATAGTAAATGTGTGGTAACTAAAGCAGTTCAGAGTAACAGCTTGTCTAGATGAAGAACTGACTGACTACATTTCTAAGGTGAGAAGCAGAAAGCACCATGTGAAACGAGCACCTGCTCACCTCACTGCTCAGACTCGCACTGCCTCGCAGGGAGCAGGAGCCAGCTCTTGAGTTTAAGTTTTTCCAAACTCAGATTGAAGCAAATCAGGCCAGAACTCTGACTGCACCTACTTCAACCATTTTATAGAACACTGCAAATATTTTTGGCCAAATGTGAGGTGCTAGCCTCAAAGCCCACATTAAACACAAGGTCAGAGGATGAGTTTCCCTTACACACAACTTCTAAGCCCAGAAATGGTTATTTTAGAACTGCACGGCACAACTGCAGTAAAACACTGGGCATTTATTTCCTTTAAGACAAAGAGCAGCTGCTGATCCACACCAGCTCTGCCTAAAAACAGTCCACAGCTCGTGTTCCTTTTCCTGATTTCTCCTTGGCTGCTGCATCAAGAAGGGAGTTACAGATAATGGCAACTGCAGCTCCACAGCAGCACTGCCAATGAAATCTGCTTCCTCCAGCAGCAAGGATCCATCCACAGACTGACACTGGAATCCCCTGCAGCTCTTTCTGCTACTACTGGACTTGACCAGGAAGTCTCCAGCATCACCCATCCCTGCTCAGGGAATTTATCCTATCCTCAGTTACCTGGAACTGTGCCTGGAGCTTACCAGTGCCTTGGTTGTGCCCACCCACAAGGACCCACAGGGAAGGCTCTGTCACAGATCCTGACCTCAAACAGTTTTCAGCTGCTTGAACTGCACAGGAGCTGCCACCATGACTGGTTTGAAGCAGATTTTCAGAGGCAGTGCTAGTGGTTTCAGCCCAAGCTTCTGAGTTTGAAAATACCATCCAGACTCTACTTAGAGCCTCTCTTTCAATCAGTCCTTTCCACTCCTCCTGCAACTCAGTAAAACCCCTTGTGGCACACAAAGGTCATTTTTCAAACACGAGAAATGATTTACAGGAATCTGACTTCCCCACTGGTTAAAGACCCACAGTAGTGAAGCATGGTTTAATGCCATCCTCCAGATTAGCACCTACCAGATCAAGCTGAGAGGCTCTTGGCACTCCTCTCCAAACAAAACTATTCGGATAAGCCTAACATACGCTCAAACAGATTTTAAGTTTCATATTTTATCAGAAATCATAATTAATACTTACGTGTTTGTTTCTATACTGAGAAAATTGAGAGAGGCCAAAAACTGTTGCTATGGCACCTCCTCCAATGAGAGCAGTTCCTTTCACTGCCTTCTGAAATGCCATTTTTTACTGTAAGAAAAGAAGATAAAAATTAATAGGCAGTTATACCACGTTAGAATCTAGGCTACATGGAACAGACCACTTGCAGAAGCTAATGACAATGTTGTGACAAGCTGAAACTTAGGGAAGTGATATATTAATTAGTGATTTTCATTGCAGTATTAATAATTTCTAAACAAAGTCTAGACAGAAGCAAGCCAGAGTGCTCTGGTATTTTCTGTGAAAGCTGAACAACAAAAGAGTATTTAGATACCAGATTAGATGTACACACACTGCCCATTTAAACTCTTAAGCACAGTATATCTGACAAGTGCTAACAATACCAGGGCAACAGCAGCACCAGAACACCCTGTCATCAGCCAGGTGGCCACCAAATCCTTCTCACAACAGAACAGTTGATCTGCTTGACAAGATCACCTTTAGCTACCCGCCCGTCCCACCAAACTCTTTGAACAACCAAGTACTTGCTGTCCAACCACCCCTCCATCCCTGCCCAGAGCCCTGGTCCCTGTCTGCAGCAGAGCTGGTCCTACCAGCAGTGGGGAGAGGTCCTGCACAGGGGAGCAGCAGCAGAGATGCTGGTCAAGGGCAAGCAGCTTGAAATAAGCACAGAACTTCGTCCTCTGGCTACAGAGGGTTTTAAACGAGCCCTATGTGGGTCAGGCAAATTCTTAAAAGACTCAGTGTTTGGATACTGAATGAAAAATTTGCATGGAACTGACCTGAATCTTAAGCAGCCAGAACCTCATCCACCTCCCTGGGACCAGAGCAGCTCTCCTGGCAGCAGAACCCACACACCTCAGCTCTGAGGGACTCTGCCCATGCCCCACAAACCCCCCGGGTATGAAGCCATCCTTGCCCCAGCCCCACATCCACACCTCACAAAGAAATTTAGCACCCTTGAAGCAGAGCAGGCAATGCCAGCCCCGTGCCAATGCCAGAACCAGAACAGCACCGGACTGGTGATGCAGGAGGAGCAGCCCCAGGGCTGGGGGCTGTGGTGGGGGCCTCCCCAGAGCTGGGTTAGGAGAACCTTGCTCCTCAGGGAGACCCCAGGGGCTGTCCCCCTGCCCCAGAGCCTCAGGTGTGTCCCCACAGCCCCCCTCTGCAGCTGCCATGGCACCCACACCAGCTGGGCTATGGACCAGCACAAGCCAGCACACAGCTTGCAGCAAACTACTCACAGCTGAGGAGCTCTTGCTTTGGCCTTAAAAATGCCATTAAACATGAAACATTGCATGTTACTCCATGTCTGTACACATCTTATCTTTTTTTCACCCCATCAGCTCTTTCAGCTAGCATATTTAGGTGGGTTTTTTCTTTAAAAATACACCAAACATGTTCAGAAACACAAGACAAACAAGAGAACCTCATTTTTAAGATGGGACAGACCTTAGTTTCATTCCCTGCATGCTTTACTTGCAGCACATTTAGTGTGGGGAACTCCACACACAATTCCTGCGTGCAAATATTCAATGTACAGACATTGCATGTCTGCTCCACATGTGATGATGGTACAGAAGGCCAAGACTTGCAGCTGCCCAAAAGCTTTTCCTTAGAGCAGGATTTAGGCTCCTGAAGATTCCCCCTGTAACAACCTTCCCTGGTGTGTATGTAGAGCATCACATTTTCAGTTTACTCCATACTCCAGTCTCAAAAAAAGAGAAAAAGAGCAGCTTCATCTTTCCTTTACACCATGCCAGGGAGGAGTACAAGGGAAAGGCAACAGACAGAACAGCTTCACAGCAAGGGAGGTTTCTCAAAGGAAAGTTACTGTGGAAGCCTCAATAGCTGCAGCACCTCCATGGAAACAGGGAGCAAGTGCTGAGTATGGACTTGGGACCTTGCACGTGGAGCAGCAGGAGCAGGACACAGGTCCCTGGAGCACACCAGGGCTGGGTGCTACCTACCCCAGACACCCAGGACACCCCACACCTCCCTTCCCACCCTCCTGGACCATCACCTCCCGCAGAACAAAAGACCTCAGACAATCACCAGCAGCCCAGGTACCTCTGCAGCCACACGACTCTGGTGCTGCTGAGGGCACCCAGCACCCCAGCACTCTGTTCTACACCACTTGGCTCCTGCAAACCAGCAGGGTAAGAACTCATCCTTCAGACTGCACACTGGTGGCAATCTCTGGGTAGTTTCACACACGTTAGGCAGCAGCAAAGGAGTTGCTTCAAACAAGGGTACCAAACCCTGCCTGTTCTGGGAACACAATATGCTCCAGCATCCCAGGCAGTTTCAGAAGAACAAATCAGCATCTTGCAACAAGCTGGCTCACAGGGCTGCTGGGATCCTGGTTTTCCAGAGCACAGGGGAACTGGATCCTTCCAGTCTTGTGCCACGTTCAGCAAGAAAGGGTGATGGCTGAGGCACGGATCCCTGCTTCCCCCAGTTCAACCCAACTCCTCAAAAATTCATGACCCATGGGCAAACAGAGAGCCAGAGCTCAGCCCCTGGTGCTGGACGGCAAGCACAGTCCAGCAGGATCCTGGCCAAGTGCTGAGCACCTTCCAGTGTGTCACATCCTGCACCCAAGGCCAGCCCAGCACACCCAACACTCTCAGCCTTTAAGCCTTTTCTGAGACTTCATTTTGAAGAAGGTGCATTCCTACCAGAGTTAAACCCTTGGGTTTTCCTCCAGCAGGGCTGAAAGGGCAGCACCAGGGATATTAACCCTCAACAGTCCCAGTGGTCACTGCCTGCAACAGGGTACTTTCAAAATGCAGTTTCCCACAGGGCTTTGGAAGTAATTTATGTTTGTTTTTAAAAGGAGGACATCATGATCTTTGGACTCGGTGCTCTTCTGGGTCTTTTTAACAAGCATTTTATCAACACTTCTGAAAAAAAATTAAGTCCAGGTTTTTAAATCTGAAAAGATAATGCAGCCCTGTCTTTTATTCAGGTGACCTTCACTTCTTTAGTTATGGGTTAAAAAACACTTGCTGCAGCAACCAAAATCTAAATTTTCCTCATTAATCACTTTGTTAGAAGTATCATTGTATATATGAAGAAGAAAAAAAAGCCAAAGCTTCCTCCAAGTTGTGTAATAGATTTCTAATAGTGTGTACAACAATGCTGCACAAACTTACGAAAGTAATCTGGAGGAATAAGTTCAGCACTCCCCACAACACCGAGTTACACAGCCTTATGCTATTTTTCAGTAGTTTGGAGTAACTATTCTTCCAGTTGCATTTTTGTAACAAAAAAAAACAACCCTCAAACAGAATATGCTCACAGACTAAGAGCTGTACCAGGGTAGTGCTGGGAAATAAGATAATGACTAATATTACAACAGCTCTTCATGCTCAGAGAGCCCCATCTCTGTTACCTCTCCCTCCAGGCCCCTGCAAATAGTAGGCACAGACCCAAGGGCTTTGCTTTCAGCCCAGCTCCCTGGGCCATTTTGGTACCAGAACCTGTCATGCTAATCCACCTTTCATAACCCTGCCCTGCTGCTGCACTCACATGTGCTGACAGGCTGCAGTTTGGTATGGAAGCCATAGGTTCTCATTCCTTAACTGGAACAAACACAAGTCCTCCCAGACTGGAGAATCGTTCAAACAAACAAACAAGCAACAAAAGCCCCCATGCCCACACAATGCTTACTTTGAGCAGAAAGCTCTGAAGCATCTGTCACCAGCTACAACACAATGCTACAGAGGCAAAAGAACAGATTTTAACAGTTTCCTATATAGGATCTCTACAAGGAACCCAACAAGCTCCACTGACAATCGCATGCCAGAAGTATTCCTTCATAGCTATAAATACAGGACAGTCAGTCTTCACAAGTTACATGAGTACCAAAATCAAATGAAAGGTCAACTCAGAAGTGGTTTCTTGAAAATTTTGGATGAGATACAAAATCTTTAGCACCGTGTCTGTTTACCAGTCCTTGGGCACAGTAACCTTTCCCATCTTCAGACTTCTCCTGCAGCCCCCAGCAACGCCACGGGCAGATCCGGGGAGCTGCTGCCTGCCCCTTCCACCTCCTCCCACAGCCCCCTTCCTCACCTCAGGCCAGGCACAAGTGTGCACTGGAAACTGGGAGAGGAAGACCCCGTTGTACCTGTGTGCCATGCTGGGAACTGCTGCAGAGGGGGAGATGCTCCAAAAGCAGCAGAGGCACCAACCCCCAAGATGCAGGAGGCAGCAGCAGGCTCAGAGCCCTCTGCACAGGGGGGATCTCTGCAGCACAGGGTACCCTCTGCCTGCTGCTACCTGTGTCATCAGCTGGCAGCCAGATCAGGTGCAATCCTCTGGAGAAAGGAACACTCCCAGGAGAGCAGCTGCTCAAATTGCCACGTAAATCTTGCTGGATGTTGGTAAGGAAAGCTTATTGAGGGAGAGAAAGGAAAATACAGCTTAAGATAAGCCAGTCCAGCACTAAGCCAGACAGGCACTCTGACCTGCAGACGGTGCTTTTATACCTAGAACATCTTCCTTTCAACCTAGGAACCCCTGAGCCCCTATCTGTGAGGCAGGAGCAGACGTGATCGGATTAGGCTGAAGGGAGCTGGGGGCACCAGCAGGTCAGGCAGGCAGAGCCCCAGACACACAGCCAGGACAGACACAGTCCCCTTGTGCCCAGGTGCTGTGCCAGCCTCTGCCCCTCACCTTTCCCAGCTGACACATTTCCCCTGCCCAAATGCTCAGGAACTGCACTGCAGGTGGGAAATGGCACAGAGCAAGGCTCTAGCACAGCCCTGGTGCATGCACACACCACGGGGAAATTACAGCATCTCCAAACGTACACTTGTGGGGTTTTCCCTCAAGTTCTGACCCAGAGTGGCAGCTAAAAACTGCTGTTGGGATGGGCAGGATAAACCAGAGTGCAGAACATGGAAGGGGAAGGAATGTGGTCCACATGGCCACAACCAAAGCTGTACAGGGAGTGCTATGTACACAGAGAAGAGCCTGCACTTCAAGGGAGTAAAACATGACCCTTCCAAGCTGAGATCAATTACTTGTGGTGGAAACTGAATCTTATTTTAATGAAAATTATAATAGCAAACAGCATGAGAAGTGATGCACTCAGAAATAAGTCATCTTTCCATAACAAACGTTCTGAGCCACCTTTGAAAATGACTCAGTGTACAGTGCTTTGATGCTGTGCATGCCACCTAACGCTGTAAGCCCACATGCTAAGCCTTACCCTTTGGTTCCATACAGCCCATAAATGGCACCCTTTGGACCCATGCCCTTGATTCCAGGGGGTGAAGTCCTCAACAGGCAGGGGGGCAACCAGCAGCACACCAGGAGAAGTGGGTGCAGCATGATCAGGGAGAGATAACCCACAGGGACCATTACTCAGCAAACCAGCTGAGCATGGGAAAGATTCATGGGGACAATAATTCAGACTTCTAGCTATTAAAGGACTTCTGATAAGAAGAAATAGGCTCTAAAGTTGAAAGGAAATACAAAGAGGGGTGGGGGAGAAGTTACATGAAATGGAAACTACACAAGTGATTTATGAGGACAAGGTCTTAACTTTCAGTTTCTGAAAGTTAAACAGCTTGACACAAGCTGCTGCCACAGCAGGAACTGCAGTGCATTTCTTAACCAGTAACTCGGGGCCAGGCTCACTTCAATGTAAACAAGCACATTCTAGTCACCTCCCCAGCATGCTCCCACTCCAGAGTCCAGGCTGGGGATGGGTGACCTCAGAGATGTCCCCAGGTGAACCTCACCAGCTAGCAGACCCTGGAGCTCCTGCACCAGGGCAGGATCTCTGCTTCTTCAATCAACACGCTCCTGAAAGGCAAGACTCTTCTGACTCACTTTCAGCCCCAGAAAGCACACCAAGCACAACTTACATCCTGTTTTTTAAAGATGTGATTTCAACACTCCTCTCAGTGCATGCCTCTGAAGCGTGTGCTCCACGTGACAATCACCTGTCACCCCACAGCTCTCATTAGCCCGACACAAATCCTAGGAGTGACTCCCCTTCCTTCTTTCCCACCCTGCCCAGCCCAGGTAGCTGCACGACTGCTGGCTGGATCTTACTCCAAGTTGCGTAACCCCAGAGCAGGCAGGGGAGCCCTGGTGACTGCACAGAGGGGCAGCAATCACCAGCACTGCTCAGCTCCACTAATCCACACTTATTAAGGTATCGGGATGGATAGAAGCAGCACCCAGCCCCAGCTGGGGGTAAGAATGAGAAGAATGAGGGGAAGAGGGATGGAAGGGGAACGGAGGAAAATTCGGGCACGGAATCGTGAGTTAGAGATCAAAGGAAGATGACTACTTTTGCAAAAGTGAAGAGACAGATGGATCCAAAGTGTGGAGCTTAGCAATAGGAGTGTGTGACGCCCCGTGTGCTGCCATCAGACATGGTGTATGAGATGCAAAACCTGTTAAATTAAGAGAAGGAATCCAATCTGTTATGTTGTGTATCCGAGTGCTTTATGAGGCCATTACCATGGAATCTGGGTGCTTCGCGTTCCATTTTAAACGAACACATCTAATAAAGTGACTCACTCAATGGAAGACTTAAAAATAGAAAACTTCTAATCCTCGCCACTACAGTCTGCATAATTTGCCATCAGCACAGTGGCATTGTCTAATTCAGTGCTCCTCATTCCTCCCAAAAGCTTCTCAGGTAAGGTTTGGGTGATGAGAGCCCCAGACTGATGTCCCTCCAGGCAGAGCCTTGCACTGCTGCTGCTTCTCCCACCATCTCCAGCTTTTGATCCTCCTTCCAGGACTGCTTCAGAGGTGGCTGCTGTGGTGGCACCAGAGCAGCAGCAGGACAGCCCACAGGGAGGTCTCCTCCTGAGGGCAACTTCAGCATTTAAAGCTCTGCTGTCCCAAGAGCCTGTTAGTGCTGGAGAGAGACAATGCAGAAAGTGGCCAAATGACAAGAAAAGGGGATCCTGTCATCAGGAAATAATCCTGTGAGCACCCCCTCTAACAACATCATCTACCAGCTCTCTCCTTGGCTTTTTGGAAGACTGAAGAGTTTATTACTGAGTTACATGGGATGTCAGACCACACCAACCAAAGTGAGCATCTTGGAAGTGATTCAAGCTCAAAGCCAGCAGACCTGCAGCTGCTTTCCCTGCAGCACTCCTCACTTCCCAGCCAGATGGGCCTCATCTCCAGGGCTGCCCTGGGCTACCTCTTACTGAGCCAGGCAGTGAGGAAAGCAGCACTCCTGGAAAGGCAACCAAAGCTCCTTATCTACCACACCAGCAGAACTCTGGGCCACCAACTCAGGCACTCGTGATTTCTGCGTGCAGCTATCTGCATCACGACACAGTTATCTGCACCTGTGTGTAACAAGCTGTGACTCTAACGAGGCCACACAGAGTTCCAGTGGGTACAAGATATTGCTGACATCATGGCAGAGCCCATCCTCCAGGTCGTCTCCTAAAGCTTCCAGTGGTTACTTTGGTTTCTTAAACACAGGTTGTGGCACTTTAATTAAACTAATTACCCGAGAACTACCTCACCAACCAAGCAGAGAAACAGAACCCGCAACACCCAGACAGCTCACATGGTTACAAGTCCCTTTAAGGCACAGACTGCACCACAAATTTGTAAGTTCCTGCACAGAGAAATGAAAACCCCAGAACCCTGCAGGCCACCCTGCACTAATGAGTGGAACCAAAGCAGCAGTTTGCCATATGGGGAAAATCCTTCCCACGCTCCAGCACAGGCAGCCAGCTCTGCTACCATGCCCAAAAGTAGCTGCAGCATTTGTCTTGCACAAAAATAAAAGAAAAACAAGGCAAAAAAATATAGGCATACTATCCTCATCCTTACTCTTGGTCCCCACTGCTTCTAACTACTTAATTTGCTTTTTGTACTCGGGTACCAAGATATTCCCACACAGCTTTAGATGATATCTCAACTGCTTTAAGCTGCATCCTACAACTAGCAAACTTTTTTGGCTTCTCTTTCCACTATTTGTATTTTTAACTTAGCCACTTCTTTTTCTTCTGTTTCATTACCATCCTACACACACACACACCAAAAAAAAACCCCAAAACCTTATCGATGATGAGGGGAAAAGTCTCTCTCTTTATAAATCTTTCTGGAGAGTTCAGACAGTGCCAGTCATGCCAGAGAAAGCTGTGTGTGTCTGAGGATGAGGCAATCCTCACCACTGTACCTAACCACTGGCAGGAATGCAAAGGAACAGAGGTCAACACTATTCTGAGCTTTCCCACTGTACAAACATCACAATACATTTAATAAGTTTTATCATTAAAGTATTTAAATTCCCTCCTGTCCTATTAAAATATTACTGCAAAATTTGCTAAGGAGTGGGAAGTCTGATTTAGTCTGATTACTGACTAAATGCTTGCAGGATGGTTTCCATACTTTTTTGTTCTGTGGCAACACTATTCTTTAGCTTAAGTAGTTCCAATAGCCCAAATTGTCATTCTTGCTTTCTGTAGCAGTGGGGCTTAATATCAACCACAAAACTCTCTGCACATGCAACACAAACTTGCAAATACTATTAACCAAATAGTGCTAATTAGAAAGAAATTAGTTAGTTTATAGCTGTTCACTCTCTATCCTGATACTCTGCATTCCCCCCCAATTAATGCAGATATTTGCTTAGGCAGTCTGCCAATTTGACTTGATCCTAATGCTGAACCACATCCATGGTTTCCTTCCACCCCCAGTCAGACACTGAAGGAGAAAGGATTAGAAAACAAGGTGCTGTGTTTATTACAAGACTGGACATAGATCTGCGTATACTAATAGGCACCTGCTCAAAAAAATAACTACAAATTAAGTGATTACTTAGGTGTGTCAAGGAAGTAGCCTAGTTTTACATACTGAAATAAAGATTGAGACCTGATGTCTAACCCCATGGCTACAGGGCCATGGATTCAATATAACTTTGACATCAGAATCAACATTTGGTTTGAGAAACACTCTGCTAAGGAAAAAAAAAAAAAAAAAAAAGCCCAAGACTTTGTCCCCAGCCAGCCTTCTGGAGATAGGACCTGTGGTCCTGCTCCCATCCAGGAGCTCCCATCAGGTACAGGGCACACCCACAATGACAACCCACAAAAATCCAGGCTAAAATTACGACTGGAAAGCCAAGCAATAAACACTGAATTAACCAATCTATAGGATTCAACTACCAGGCCTCTGCTTTACATCCAGCACAGGACAGGCCCATGTATTTTAGAAGAGGCAGCAGAACTCTGTAAATCCTGTTTGCCAGCACAGAAACAAGCACCATGATAAAAATAAGCTGCTGCTTATCAGAGCTCCTTGCAAACGCAACCCCTTGTTTTGAAACCTGCAAGATATTCACATGGGAAAGCAGAAAGCAGTAACTGCAAACTGACTGTGAAAAAGCACATTTCTTTTAAGTACTTGCTAAGAGCTTGCAGAGACTTGTGTGAAGACAACACAGGGTAGCAGAAAGGAACCTGTATGAGCTTTCATTTGGAAAACTGGTTTGCTTTAATGGCCTTTGAAACTACCACATCCATCCAGCTTTCCAAATTTCTATTAGTGACAGATTACCAGGTAGAAACGGGTCTCCAGAGAAAACATTCCAAGATGTAATGAGGGCCTAACCCACAAAGTTGTCTTACTCTGCTCCTGTGCATACCCACATGCCCACACAGGTAATTAAGCAAAACCACGTGTACCTCCATGTATACACAGCCAGGGTGACACTACAAATTACACACAAGGTGTCTGCATAGTTTCCCAAGCACATGTGTGCCTACTCAAAACCTTCATCCAAAGTTAGACGGAATGATATTGGAAAATGGTGACCATTAAAATGAATAGTGTTCTACTTGCTGCTACTACAGAAGAGTCAATATCAACCCTTAAAGAGTCTTTACTACCTAATCCTCAGTGACTGCTCATGACTAAACATTCCTGAGGAACCGTACCTATGAGTAAGTGAGAAAAAGCTCTGATAAACTTCAGGTAAAAATACACCACACTCCCCATAGTGGCATCTCCAAGCTTGCTTCCTATCCACGACCATGAGATGATCCTACAAAGGGACTACAGAGCCTTCAGACCAACGCCAGTGTGATTACCCTTGAGCAAACCTCTCATGCAGGGACCCTTTCTGGGTGGACACCCCACAGCAGAACCACAGTCCTGGGTCAGAAAGCACAGTGCAGATGCAGGCTGCAAACCTGGAGAGTGGCCTTATTTTCACAAGACATCCAGACAAATTTCCCCACGACCCGAGAACCACCAAGACAAATGCAGGAGTCTGGAGTGGTAATATTTATGTGTCTACAGAGCTTCAAGTCTTCAGGAGAAAGCAGCCCTGCATCTGCCCTGCATGCAGCAGGGAACTGACTGCACCCAGCAAGCTCCTTGCACAGGCAATGCCTCAGCCCTGGGGAAGGCTCAGCACAGCTCTGCTCTGAGGGCTTCTCATGGGGACAGAGACATCAGGAAGGGTGGCAAGGAGCAGGGCAGAGGAGGAAAGAGCAACTGCTGGAGGGTGGAGCAGGGAGAGTCCTCGCTTCCTAAGGGCAGGTGGAAAGTTTCCGTGTGCCTTCACTACCAGGTCACAGCTCAGCAGGTAGCAAGTCTGGCTGTCTGAACCTCAGGGTCTCTACACACACACATTTCTATCTTTCCCAGCAGTAACAGGATTACAAACGTCTCCTGAAGCAACTGGTTGGATGAGGTAGGAACCTGGAAAACTTCAGGAGCTCCCTGATACGCCACCACACTTCCACCTGGAAATGGTGCCATGGAAGCATTCAATGCAAAGTGAGAAGTAACCCCCTGCATTCCCCAAAGTTCAGTGTCACTTCAGTGTCACTTCCCTGCCCAGCCTTACCATTGCTTTAATACCAGGACACGCTGTATTCTACCATCTCCACAAGGGAAAGGACACCCAGCCAGGCGCTGTGCAAGCCCCCTGTTTGTCACCTGGATACCTACAGGTGTGCCACCAGCTCTCCATCCACAGGGATGGAGATCCACAGGGATGGATGGCTGGGTGTCCCCGTGGGAGGAGGCTGAGGAACCCCTCAGCAGGGTGACAAGGGACAGGGTGACGAGGGGCTCACACTGCACCCACAAAGCAGCCCCACACTCAGTTCTGGGGTCATTCCTTCCATCCGAGAGCACAAATAAAACAGCTGGGAGCCCTTGGGGTGAGAGCTCCCACTGCACTTTGTGAAAGTACCATCTGGAGGAGAGGAGCGGAGGGGAGAGGCAGGAACGATGCGTTTGTAACAAAGGCAACCTCAGAGCCGAACCCGAGGCCATCCCCGCCGTGTCCCCAGCGCTGTCGCCAGCCCCCGGCCGGGCAGGACGGGCTGCCGGCCCGCAGAGCCACTCCCGACCCGGGACTGCTGGGTTCTGCGGCCGGGCCCGCAGCCTCGCCGCTCCCCTCCGCCATTGCCCGTCCCGCACACCTCCCCCCCGGCCCCGCAGCCCACTTACTGCACCGGCCCGGGGCCCGCCCGCGTCCCTTCTCCGCGCTGCTCGCCGGCCGGCGGGAGGAGAAGGTAGCGGCGGGGCGGGGGAGGGCGGCCGCTTTCCTGCCCGCCTCCTCCGGCCTCGGCACGCCTCACCCCGCCGCAGCCCTGCCGCCCCCCGCTCCGCCCTGCACCGCTCCCCGCCTCGCCCAGCCGCAGGCCCGGGCCCAGGCCCCGCGGTGCTGCGGGGAACGGGAGCGGTGTAGGCCCTGCCGGAGCCCAGCCCCCGCCCGGCGCTGCGGGAAGCGGCGTTCCCCTCACCCCGCTCGGTGCGAAGCGGAGCGGAGCGGCGGAGAGGCCCTTCCCAGCCCCTCCTCCGGGTCGGGCAGCTCCGGGTCCCTGCTCGGACGCGGGCGTTTGGTGTTAAAGGGAGTTTATTATCGGTGTTCCTGAGGAAGTGTGGGGGCGGCTCGCTTTGGGGTCACCGGGAGCTTTCCTCGTCACAGATCAACGCGGAGCAGACCCTTACATTACAGTACTGTACATAATATGCATCCTGCCGTTCTATAGATCATTATATACAGACCCTGCCCGCTCGCCAAGTGTGCTGAAGCACCGCGCGGTGCAGAGGGGCTGAGGGACACGTCCCTTGGGCAGTGCTCGGAGCCATCAGGGGCAGAACCCCCACTGCTGGGGCTGCACCTCCACGCACCCCAACCCCACTGAGGTCACTTCTGAGTCCCTCCGGAGCAGGAGGACATTGAGGGGATGGAGAATGTCCAGAGAAGGTAATGGAGCTGGGGAAGGGGGCTGGAGAACAGCTCTGCCCGGGGGGCTGAGGGAGCTGTGGGTGCTGAGGCTGGAGCAGAGGAGGCTGAGGGGAGAGCTCCTGGCTCTCTGCAACCCCCTGAGAGGAGCTTGGAGCCAAGGAACAAGGGATGGGACAAGAGGAACTTTTGGCCCCAAGCTGTACCAAGGGAGGTTTAGGTTGGAGCTGGGGAACAATTTCTCCCTGGAAAGGTTGTCAGGGCCTGGCCCAGGCTGCCCAGGGCAGGGCTGGAGTCCCCATCATCCCTGGAGGGGTTTCCAATCATTGTTCCACGAGTGTTTGGGATGTCTTTTACCGTGCTGGAGCAGCACACAATCTTTTGACTCCTTACACCCACAAGCCCCTCAGGAGCCTGGCTGTGCCCACATGCCACCTCTGTGGGTTGGTGGCCGTGGTGGCTGTCACCACCACACCTCGTGCTGCCCATGCCCCCTGTGCCTGTGGATCAGCACCGCTGCCAACCCCGCTGCTTGGCTGTCTCCCAGAAGCTGCTTCTGTTGCTGCTCCTCCATGCTCACTGCTTACTCAACATGCTCCATGGGCACCAGGAGACGTGTTTCCCAGCAGGCACAGGAGCCCAGCCTGCTGCTGCCATGGAGGATGGGGCACATCTCCCTCCCAGCGTGTCCTTCAGTCAGCTAAATGTCAGCAACAGGTCCCGTCTGAGGAGGCTGTGGGAACCTAATCCTTCCCGGAGTCAGATGAGCTAAATTGGAAGCTGCAGTAGTAATGTATGGCTATCAGCTCTCTGGGTGGCATTTAAACTCCGTAAACAACTGCAAGGGTTGGATGTCAGAAGTTTTGCCCGGTAAGTGATATTCAGGCCACCGAAGCTGGAAGCAGATTTTGTCCCAGACACATGAGGAGCCGTGGCAGTGCTCTTAAAAGGAAGTCAGATCTCGAGTGGCAGGTGGAATCAGTACACTCCATGGGCACTTAAGCTTAGAATCCATGGAAATACTCTGCTGAGCAGAGAGAATGGAAAATTAAAGCAAAAACCCACATTGGTTTTTTTCTGAAGAGAGTATGAGAGTGGAGAATAGAAAAAAAGGGCTTTAAATGTAATTTGTGGTGAATAATTTCAGCATGACCCAACACAGACAAGGTCTATATGTGAATACTTACCCTGTGTGTGTACTAACATAGCACTGAATGTTGCTGCTTTGTCTCTCTCTAACAAATATTCAAAACATGATCATAAACGTGGTAGAACTGGGAAAATATTCTGATCTCCCACCCCTCAAGGCTGTCCACGCAGATGTGGCTGTGTTGTCAGTATCAATTTATGATAATTTTTGATTGATTCAAAACAAGGCAGTGAGGGTTGTACTACTCTTCTCAAAAAGATGAAAATCCAAGAATAAGTGAAAACTTTTACAAGGATAACATAACCCCAGCAACCTCTCTTTCTCCGGGAGGTTCTCTATGGGTTCACAGTGCAGCTACCAACAAACAAGGAATGGGCTGTTCTTTCCTCCCTTAATTAGGCTTCTTTTCAACTACAGCTGTCATTTTTTTATCTAAGTTACTTTTCAGCTGTGTTTTTATCTTAGTTACTGATTGGTAAAGATTGGTCTTTGTAAGTTTGAATAGTGAGAGATTTCTGCAAGGCTAAGCAAAAAAATGAGATGCCTTAAAGTATCACAAAATTCACCCCTGCGGAGTCTGTTTTTTATTTAATGTCTAGATGAAAATATTACCCCCTGAGTCTCAGTGCACGTGGCTTGGGCCCTGGGACACCTGCCAAGACAAGAATTTTAGATGTCCAAAATCATGTGCTCAGCAGGTGTAAATGGTGTTCAGGGAGAGTTCACCTTTTGTCCTTAACCCCAGAGGCAGATTCTGTTCATTAGCAAGGGAAGATAGAGAGATTATCGTTTCCTGACTGCATGCCAAAGTTATGTATCATAAGATGAAAATCTGTTCATACATTCACAAATATGTTTCCTCCTGATCTGTCTTCAGGCAAACGTCTTTGTGAGGAGCAAGGGGCAGAAGAGCTGAGGTGACACAAACAGAAGCAGAACCTTTACTGAGATTTTTCCAAGCAGGATGCACGGTGGGTCCTCCCTTTGGAAAAGAATAGCACTTAGTCATGGCTATCATTAAACATTCACAAGTGTTCCCATCTCTGGCTGCTGGGATCAGGTGTCATTTGGAGATACAACTGTACTGCTTCATGTCAGGTACTCAGTTTACCAGCTGAACCAGGCTGTGTTGTTAGTGTTTAAACATTTCCCCCCCTTCACTCAGCAGATAAAAACATCCCCCGTGTTTGTGTGTGTGTGTGTGTCCATGCCTGAAAAGAGGAAGTGGCTCATTTTTCTACCAAAACTCAAGGAATGTGTTATAATCATTATTAGGTCTTATTGTTTTCTGTTCTATGAAGATAATACATCAAGGCTGATTCACAAATGCAAAAATTGCAGTTTTAAAAGACTAAGGTCGGGGGTCACGTTATTTGTTGCAGAACAAACAAAAGAGTTAATTGGCCTCTCCCTGCAATGGTAGCAGAGACTTCTTAACTGGGGGAGAGCTCGGCAATAGGAAGGAGCAGGGTGGAATGTCTGGATTTTTGTGAGGCAAGCAGCTGAGCTAGGTCTAATAGGAAATATGAATTTCATTGGTAGAGAGGGAGAAAAGAGAGAGACAACCTTTTAGAAAGCAAGACTGCTTGGACTGCTTAAGTGTATTACTTTTCTGTTGCTTACAGATTTTTGTTGTGTCAGGGAACATAAAAAAAAAATATCTTAAATCTATTTTCTCTTTACATGTGCCGGACAGAGAGATTATATGGAGAAAAAGGGATGGAGAAGGCTCTTCAGAATTCAGACTACATTATATTTTTTTCTCTCTGACAATGGCAGACCAAAATCCACCCAAATGAATCTGCATATCTGCTTTTCATCCAGGTGTTTTCTCTATTGGATTGATTTGAAAAAAATCTCGGAAAACCTGTTCAGGGAGATACACAATCACTTTGAAAGCCCTAGCTTAGTACTCCAGTGCAGAAGGGAGAAATACAGGATTTGGGGCTCTTGTTCTCTTCCAGTACCCATTTCACTAGCATTGCTTGCCTGATGTCTTTTGTTTACAACCATTAGAACAGTATCTAGGACAAATATTTTTGGGGTGTTCACAGGTTTATGAGGAATTTATGCAGATCACTAGCAACATAATCAATAGTTGTGTTGGGAAAAGTTATTTTAAATAACCATATATATCACTGTCAGTTTGGGTTCAGTGACTTTTTGTAATCCAGAGCTGTTCAGTTGAGGAAAAAAGGGATATAGGAAAATCCCTAAGTTTCCACTTTGCTGATACCTGAAATAAATCAAGCCTGCTGGCTGTAAATGACTTCCCTCAGTGTCTGAAGCCTGTGGATCAGATTCTGCAGCTCAGCTTCCTCTTAGCACTGGTTCAGACCCCACCAGCCATCCTCCAGCTTCCCCAGATTATGCCTTTTCATCTACAGGAATATTTTTCCCTGCAGATTTAAATAATTAATTGGGACGTGCCTAGTGGGTCTTGAGATGAACTTAAGAGAGGCAGCAGATATGTGTGACCAAGTGACCTTTTGCTGTCCTGCTCATCCCTGTGCTCTCACTGTGCTCAGAGGGACGCTGTCAAAATTGCTGGGCCTTAAAACTTTAACCCGCCCTGACAAGTTGTTCTACGTTATAAATCCTACCTAAAAGATTTCCACAATTGTTTTGCTTGTTTTGTTTCAACAGTCTTTGCTGAAGGCTCCACAATACGTATTCATTTGTCCTTTTGGGTAGGTGGATATTTTTAAATGCCCAGCTCATTCCGTGACCTGTTAAAATCAAGTTGATGCTCGTGTACTCCGCTCCGTGGAGGACTTGCCAGGGATGGTACACATGTTCTGCTCTCTGGAAACAGAGACAAGAGCATTCTTTGGAAGCTTTTGCTGCAGAAGCTTTTAGAAACCATTTTGAAGTTATTTGGGAAGCCAATAAGAAGCCTTGACCTTCCTGGTAATATTAGGTATTAGGTATGTGTTGGTCAGACATGAGGAACTAATGACCAGGCGGTTGGTTCTTACAAAGAGGTTTGTTGTGTTTCAGATCAGATTTACTCCTCAGGCATTATTTCCAGTGAAATTTAACATTTAACATATTTAACGTAGCTCCACATGCAGAGGTGGATCAGACCAAGCCTTTGTAGCATCACTTCCTCTCCTTTATATACCCCAATACAGGGACTGGTGCAAACCCAGTTTGACCCCTACCCAGCTGCAGTCAGGTTGTGTGACATGGGAACAAGTGTCCAAAACACCTGGGGAGGAGGGAATCAATGATACCCACTTTCCCCAGCCCAGGTAAACCACACCTCCAGTTTTAAACTTGATTTGAGCTGTCCTACACTGCCCATCTATTGATCCCTACCTTCCACATGGGCTGAACTTGGGATGTTTGGGTCTATGGGTGCCCACGAGTCCCCTGAGGGACACAGCAGCAGCACCTGGACCTCTTTGGTTCTGCTCTGCAGCAGCAGAGTCCCAGGGGGAGGCACTGTGTCTGTGTTCTGAGCAGATGCAAAATGTGGTCTAATGGACATGGGAAACTGTTCTCTAAGTAATTAAGAGTGGGTGCAAGAAGAGGGTTCATTTCTACTCTGAGAACAAGAACAGGCTTGCTCCTAGTGCAGAGTTTGCTATTGTGGTGATGCTCTGTGAAGTGTTTCTCCAGCAGTTCCCCAGAAACACCCCCTTTTCTGTAACCACCCTGGAGAACCAGCCCAAGGACTCTCCTCTCTTGCAGAGTGCTGCTGGTTCCCACGGGCTCTGCCCAGACATTGCTGGATCTGTCCCCCCACCAGGCATCTCTGCCTTCCAGTCTCTCAGCTCTCCAGAAAGGAAAGGAGGTGAGAGAATAAACAGGTTGGTCAACTACCGGTATTTACCTCAGCACAGCTAACTTTCAGATATATTAAAATAGTAAATTAGGTTCTTCTCAATATGAATATTTTTTCTCTAACTGCTTTGGGAGTTCTGCTCCTATGCTTGCCTGGGAAAACAGTTTTTCATGGCTGACTGATGCAATTGTAAGCAACAGCCTGAACAATAGTTACTACTTGAAGTGTTGACAGTGTTGTTTTCTAGGAGTGGGAATTAAGAAGCTGCAGATAAGCTTCAGGGACCTGTGATGGCATTGTTACTGGCCTGCTCCATTGTTCCTCTGGGCTAGGGATGGCTGGGAAATACTGGCCCTGGTAGCCAGCTGGCCAGTGAGCCACTTGAGATCTTGACTTTCTGTCCAGATTCACTGAGAACACAAGTTGTGCTCCGTTTCCCTCGTGTGAAAAAATCACCCTCTCAATGAACTGAGGGTGCACGTGGGCACAGTTGGGTAATAGCTGCAGGACAGGTAAGCAGGGGACTCTCTACAGGGAAGTTTACCTTTTGGTGTTAATATCTGTTCACACAGGAAGCTGGAATATTAATTGCAGGGTCTGATTCCTGTTTGTTGAAGAAGAAAGCACCTTTCATGCTGGGGTTTGTGGGAGGTGTTCAGTGTGTCTGGAGGGCACTGCTAAGCACAGCTCTTGTCCTACACACAGCTTCATGTGCTCCTGACCTGGAACCCTCCTGGAACACTTGATGCTGCATTTCCTTGAACTCTTTGGCTCATGCTCGGCCGTTCTTGGGAAGGTGTCCAAGACAAACTAAATATCAAGACTGTACGTGATGAGTGTTAGAACACAGCATCGTTACCTCACAGCGCAGGCAGTGACATTCCATGGAATTCCATCTCACCGGGAGGCAGAGCTGCGTTGTCCTGCCCCGTGGGGATCCATGCGGAGCAGTGAGTGCATCCCGGGAAAAGCAGAGCCCTCCCCTTGGACACTGAGCACTGACCATCCCTGGGATGGAGGGCCTGGGAGCCTCCTGCCACAGCCTTTCCAGCACAGGAAAGGAACAAAAATACACTTTTTATGGCTTGGTATGAAAGGGGCCAATGGGTAGGTGGTACAATTTTACAGGGATTTGGGGCGGATTATCCAATTTCATAGGGATTATTTTACCTCTAGAGGGAAAATGAATACAAATATTTATTTCTATCTTTCTATAAACCTTTTATTTTTCCCTGGGAATAACGGCTCGAAACCAGTGACTATCGAAAAACAAAAAAAAGGAGGAAAAAGGCCCAAAGCCGAAGCGCTGGTGAGGTAGTGGAGGGTGAAGGCCGTCACAGGCCTCATGTGCCGTGCATTGGTGGTTCAGTGGTAGAATTCTCGCCTGCCACGCGGGAGGCCCGGGTTCGATTCCCGGCCAATGCAGCGTGTATTTCTTTTTTTTTTTCAGCCGCCGACCTGTCACGATATATCACCACTATCTCTTGTGGCGCACTTTTATTGTCCTCGCCGTGCTCCCGAGCGGCAATGATCGGTCCGACCGGGGCAAAGGCGCGTCGGTGTCTGGGGGGGGGTGTGAAGCCACGTCGGGCCGGCGCGGCTTTGCGCTCGGTAAACCGAGAAAACAAAACGAAGGGAAACAGAATAAAAAAAAGAGGTTAAAAGAAAAAAAAAACCTCACAAAAAGCCCGGCGTGGAGATGCCGGGGATTGAACCCGGGACCTCACACATGCGAAGCGCGCGCTCTACCACTGAGCTACATCCCCGCCTGGTACCGGTACCGCCCCGCCGGTACCAAAGGGTGGGCCCGGCATGGGCCCCGCCTGCTCCCCCCGCAACCCCAGGTCTCCCCCTGCCCACCGAGCCTCCCCCTGCCCACCGAGCGTCCCGGCACCCCCGGCACGGAGCGGGGCCGGCACAGCAGCAGCAGCAGTCCCGGAAAAAGCCTTTCCCTGTCCCCTTCAGAGAGCTGCAGGCTCCCTCCGTGCTTTCTTTTAGGATGGGTTTTAACCAGCGCCGCTTCCCGTCCCATACAAACACGCGGCGATCCCTTGAGTTAATGCAGACGTTCTCTCTGCATCTCCCTTAGTTTCAGGTTTTCCTAACAAATCATACAACTATAGAATCCCGGGATGGTCTGGGTGGAAAGGGACCTTAAAGCTCCCCTCGTTCCCACCCTCCTGCCATGGGCAGGGACCCCTCCCACAGCCCAGGGTGCTCCAAGCCCCATCCAACCTTCAACACTGCCAGGGATGGGGCAGCCACAGCTTCTGGGGGAAACCTGGGACAGGGGCTCAGCACCCTCACACCAAACAATTTCTGCCTAAGATCCCATCTACATCTATCCTCTATTGGTTAAAAACCATCCACCCTTGTCCTATCGCTCCCTGCCCTTGTCCCAAGCCCCTCTCCAACTTTTCTGGAGCCATTCAGGGAATGGCAGGTGCTCTAAGGTCTCCTGTAGTCTTCTCCAGGCTGACCCACCCCAATTATCTCAGCCTACATGGCCAAGTGAGAGATTACTTATCATAACTTAAAATGCACCTCTTCTAGGATATTTTTCCTATCTAAATATGGACTCGGCAGGCTTAAGGCCCTGATAGTAAAAGAAAAAGAACCCAACTACGTTTTTTTGGTGGCTCATTCCCAGCAAAACCTGCAGCTTCCATTAGCTTTGGTGGGAAATACCTGGTTCCGCTGCCTGGGCAGGTTTGTTTTCAGAAGCTAAGCACCATCTCCATGATAGGTGCTCTTCACCCCTCGCTGTGCTGCAGCCCACAGCACTGCAGTGTGTCCAGTTCACACTGACAGGGGAGGCTGTTACAGGCAGCTGAGGCTGTTGTTACAGGCAGCTGAGGCTGTTGTTACAGGCAGCTGTGCCTGTTTCACAGGGCCTGTGCCAAGGAGGAGCCCTGGGCTCTGGGCATGGTTCCCCCAGGCTGCCCCGTTTTGACATTCCTAACCCCAGCCACTGGTGTCTTCCTATCCTGTCAGAAAGCAGCACTTAACAGCTTGACTTTCTTCAAAACAGATTTTAAGGAGCAGCTTTCTAGGAGTCGCTGAATTTAATTTTCATAATTAAGGCAAGATACGAAGGGTTGGATTTGTCTGCTGGTGCAGAGCACGGGGCAGCAGTGGCTCCCAGCATGGCTGAGCCAAGGGGCCAGAGTGGGTTAATACCAACCTCTGCAATAAAAACACAAAGCAATTTAAAACCTTCTCTTCAGGTTTTTCCCCTTCTGTTTACCTTTCAGTAGACTTCAGAATAGCAGAAAATGAATAATACAGATATTACTATGCCTTTATGGATTTCTCAGCTGTGATGGACAGTCAGCCCAATTGTGAACCTTCCCGGCTGGGAGGTGGATCAGAGCACATCTGAGCTGCTGAGCAGAGCAGCTCCAGATCCAAAGCAAGGACTTAATTACCATCCCTCTGGAGCCAATACAAGAGCTGATATTAAAGTGAAACAACACTTCTTTTGCAGATAGACCAGCACCCACCAAATACAGAACAGAGTTTTTCAGGCAAGACTCAGCTTGCAGATGTCAAGGGAGAAAATGAGATGCCTTACACTGAGCTGGGCAGTAAAACAGATGATCCATGGCTATCTATCTATCTATCTATCTCCCGGGTGGTGAGCCCAATCCTACCAGACCTGCATGTTCCCAGAACTTGAGGAGGCAGAGATGGAGCCCTGCTGCTGCCTGGGCTTCATCTCAGCTCCCACATCCCGGGATCTTCCGACTCTCGCCCACTGCACCCGCCTGGCCCAGAGGTCTGGAGGCAGCCCCTGGTTCCAGGAAACACTTTGTCATCGTGTGCCCAGCAGCTTTTAATGCTGCTGGATGCACAAGCCCGACATTCAGCTTCTCAACAGCTCTCTCAGAGGACTACATTCACCTCTTTGTGTTTGGGTTTCAGTGCTGACATCAGGGAAAAACAATGTCACTGTTATCTGGCAGCTCCTCCGCATTCCTTGCTGGGATTAACTCATTCTGGGTACCTCACAAACCTCACCCACAAGAGTCTTCATTGAATCTGCTCAAGTTTCTGCACTTTTCACTGGTTCTCACTAGATGTGCACTTAAATTCGCTCTGCATTTTCCACAGCAGTTTTTCCCCACGTGGATGGGTTTCTGTAGTCCAGGCTGCAGAGCTCTGGTTCACAGCTGCCCCCTGCACAGGTCAGAGTGATCACAGACACCTTCTGAAGGGACAGAGAGGTATTTCAGGTATTCCTGCATTTCTACCTGACTTTCCTAGGGCTGCACTTGCTCCCAAGGATTAAATGTTTGTACTCAAAATTCCTCCTTAAAATAAACACTCTCATTCAATAACATAGAGAAGCAGAGCATGGCAGTACAAAGCAAACACCTGAGGAGGATTCCTGTCACTGATCCAGCTCCACCGTACCCACTGATGCCTTGTGCAAGGGCAAACCTGACCCAGGGCTCCTGCTCCCTCCCCCTCCTGATTTGGACTCCACAGCCCCTGGGTACTGCTCCAAATCCTGAGCAAGGGACACTGGCAGCAGCAGCCATTCAGAAATAACTTCCTACAGTTGTATTTCTTCCATCATTTGATCACATCATCCATTTGATGGCAAATATCCACTGAGTCAGGCAAGAATATTCATTAATCTCTTACATTATTCATACTTTATTTAGTGTTCCTGCTCTTCTTCAAAAAGCGTTCCTGATAGAGATCAGGAAATCTGTGACCTGACAGATTTCAGACATTACGAACAATAATAACAATAAACACATTAGAAATCGATGCAGACAGAGTTGTGATCTGCAAAATTAAACAACTGGAAATGTTGTTGATATTTACCAAATTTACCAAATGGTTTCTGTCTGCTCGTCAGGGACTACAGTGCTCAGAACAACCTTCAGGAAGTCCTGCACGTCTGTTAGGCTGAGTTTGAACAAAGTCACAATCTTAGATCCTCCAAATACAAATTGCTTTTTCTCCTGAATTTTTACAACTTCGATTTTTATTGAATTAAGGCCCTTGTACACCATGAAATGGAGGAATGAAGCCAGGAAGTCTGTCGTTAGCTTCCAGTCATGCAAGTTGTACTACAAAGTCTAATTGTTCAGCTGGTTTGTGGTGTTCCTTGTGAAAACATCACAAGAACATCTCAAAAACACAGGTTACAAATCAGCCCATAGTAAAGAACTATGGAAGTTAGAGCTAAAAAAAAAGGAAACTAATAAAAAGGCAGAAAACAGGATTAAAGTACTGAACTGAGATATTCATTAGGGTTGGAGACAGATAAGTAAATTATAGTCCTGCAGAAATTATTTGACTGGCAAATTAATTACACAATATTACAATGGTTCTCTCAGCCAAATTTAGCCCTCGGGAAGCAGGTAGGAGTCTGCAGGACTCAATAAAAGGAGCAAGGAACCTCGACTGGTCTTCAGCTTCACCAGAGATGGACAGTAAAGTTTCAGGATTTAAGGCAAATAGGAGGGGTTTTTGTAAAGCTCAGAAAGACAGAGTCTAGCACAATTTCACACTGAGGGTAAAGCCAAAGCACCCAGGCAGTGGAGTGCTCCTGCAGACCTTTCGTTTACAGCCTGACCCAGGGAGGTTTGGAAACCAGCCCAGGAATCTCTTCAGGATGGATCATTCCATGGAACACCCCAAATCCCCTCTGAGGAAGCCTCTGCTCAGTGTCCTGTCCCCAGAGCTGGTACCCAGGGCCTGGCCCAACTGGGGAGCCAGAAAGCAATATATTTACATCTCTTTATCAATACAGCAATAGTGGGCAGCTCTGCCTGGGGATCTGCTTGGTAAAAACCATGGGCTAATTTAGTAGGAATTTGACTGATGTAAAAATTGACTGGGTTTTCCAATGGTATCTGGTACTGGAATGTTCTGATCTGGGAAAAAATATATTGCTTCTTGCTTATCACATCAATAAGGCTGAATTTTGTTGGCTTTTGTATTGAACAATCTGATAAACTTAAAATCCAGTTTTTATTTCTCTCTTTATGGTATATCTTCTTATTAAAGCTCTGTCATACAAAAGACTACTTTTATTCACTAGTAATATTAATGGGATTCAATTTTTACCTTAATTTTAATCTATTTTATTCACACTGGGGGACTAGATGCCATAAAGATAAAACTGGGAGAAAAACCTCCAGTTTTTCCTTGGTTTCATGAAGCACTGTTTGGGTAAAAATAAGGTTCAGCTGATACTCTGCAACAGCATTTAAAAACCAATAATTAAAAATCTGTTTTAACAATTTTGGTAAATCATTTTCAGCTTAGACTTCCCTTTTTGAAGCACTGAAAATAATTAACTCCTTTAAACATAACTCCTTCCTACGCTGTATTAAAATCAGGCATTTTAAGAAGCAAAATGATATTTTAATAACTATTCTCATAATTACAAACTCCATTCTCTACACAAGTCCTGTTTTCAATTACCATCCTGCATTAATGGGTTTATTCTCCCTGCCATTTACCTCTAGTGACAGCAACCATCACATACATGAGGAGTTTTGCAAATTCATAACCATCCTGAGTTGTTTGGTCTGAATTTTACCACTGTTTTCTGAAGCCTGCACTATGGTGTGAGACTGGAACCCAGGAGGTAGCCAGAGAGCTGCTGAGAGTTTGCATCTCAGTTCATTCTGCCACTTCCTCACTGCTCAACACCCATCCTGGAGCCAGCTGCAGAGGAAGCTCAGTGGCCTCTGGGAGCTACTACAGAGAGTACCACTACACCCTCTGCAGCCCTGGAGGCACAGCCCCAAACCCTCCATCCCAAACCCTCCATCCCAAACCCTCCATCCCAAACACTCTGTCTCAAACTCTCCATCCCAAGCATTCCATCCCAAACTCTCCATCCCAAACCCTCCATCTCAAACCCTCCATCCCAAACCCTCCATCCCAAACCCTCCATCCCAAGCACTCCATCCCAAACTCTCCATCCCAAGCACTCCATCTCAAACTCTCCATCCCAAACCCTCCATCCCAAACCCTCCATCCCAAACCCTCCATCTCAAACCCTCCATCCCAAACCCTCCATCCCAAACCCTCCATCCCAAGCACTCCATCCCAAACTCTCCATCCCAAACCCTCCATCCCAAACCCTCCATCCCAAACACTCTGTCTCAAACTCTCCATCCCAAGCACTCCATCCCAAACTCTCCATCCCAAACCCTCCATCCCAAACCCTCCATCCCAAACACTCCATCTCAAACCCTCCATCCCAAACCCTCCATCTCAAACACTCCATCTCAAACCCTCCATCCCAAACCCTCCATCCCAAGCCCTCCATCCCAGACACTCAATCCCAAACTCTCCATCCCAACCCCCCATCCCAAACCCTCCATCCCCAGCCAATGGATGGAGAGGACTGCCATGGAGGAGCTGGGGATGACAGAGACTGACTCCTGGAACCTCAGTGACACCAGACATTATGCTTCCCACCTGCAAGGCTCTGTGCAGTGCCTGATGGCAGAGAATGATGCCATGATGTCCTGAGAAAAAACACCCTTTCTTCCAGTTTTGGCACCCATGGATGGGGCTCCTGATACCCAGTCCTGAGCAACCCGACGCTGCTGTTGTCAGGCTCCAATAATGAGAAACATCTCGGAGGAAAAATTCTTTTTGTGTGTCAGACACCTTTCCTGGCCCCAGTGCTGAGCAGAGCCAGCCCCAAGGGGCCCAGAGGCACTTTTGGAGTTCCTCATTGACCTCTCTGTGCACAAGGATTTTTGGAACGTGTTGTCCATCTGGAGATGGGGCTGGCAACATATTCCAGTGCATGGGCTGCTGCAGGAGGCTGTGCTGGAAACCTCTCCTGAAGTCAAACGGGGCAGTGTCTGGCAGGGAGTGTGTTTCTGGGGACTGTATGAGGGGTAAGGATCCCAGATATGTTGAGAAAAATCTCCTCAAACCAAGAAAGGGTTTCACTTAAAACAGCAAAAAGGATTTCGCTTCAAGAAAGCAGTAAATTAAACCAGATTTCACTGTGTTTTGTCAGTTAATTACCAAAACAGGGGAAAACAATGTGTAATTATGCTATTTTAGAGTTGTTGTGACATTTCTGGGGGGTTTCCAGAGCTGACAGAACATTCTGGAGCCCATCCCTGAGACAATTCCCAAACAAGCCAGGCGATGGCCAGCCCAGAGCCTGACCACCTCTGCTGTCACCCCATCCAGACACTGACCCTTGGGACACTCCAGGTTGTCTTTGCCATCTGGATTTCTCATGCCACGCTAATGGGGGCTTCTTGAGGGGGGAAACAGGAGGTGCAGAGGGAAAGGGCCCCTTTGGATGAGCATCGTGGTGCTCACTAACCATTCAGATGCCTCCTGTGTCCCACCCACCAGCCAGAGCTTCTGGCAACAGCCTCAGAGGAAAAACACAACACAAAGGCAGCAAAGAGCGAGAGGGTTGGAAGTCCTGGCTTGAGGTGCTGGTGCTTTTTGAATATGGATGTCTTGCTGTTACCCTGGGAGCAGCCCCCTGGGACTCCTGCCAAGAGCCAGCCCTTCCTGGGAGGCAGCTGGTTTGGTCAGGGCTGGGACATGGTGGCCAGTGACACCAGCCCAGGGAGGTGAGATGCTGAGTTAGGAGTGTCTGATCCATGCGTGTGTCTGCAGCCTGCACACGTGAATTCCGGGGGGAAAAAAAGTGTAATTCCATTCATATATCCTACCAGAAGCAAAATGATTGGGAGAGCTGGGGTGGTGCAGCTCTGCTTGTCTGCTGTCCCTTCCCTGACCTGCTCACAAGGTGCTGGTGGGAGGCTGTTCATGCTTCCCAGCATCTTCCCAGTGCCATTTCTGGGGATAATCTTGGGGTTGTTTTGCCACTATTCCAAGCTGCCTGGCATCCTTGTCGGATAACAGGATTTCAGAAATGGGTGTCAAACGCAAAGCTGTAGCAGTCTCTGCAGCGTAGTTACTACTTTGGGCATTTTTCAAACCTTTTAGTAAAAGACTGCCAAGTGAGAAACGCAATCGGCGTCCGTGCCACAGCCTGGATGCGTGGGGGGTGTAAGGATGGAGATGTGTGCTTTATGTAAGAAAACTTTACAAGGGACCGAAAATAGTCCTTTTTCTGGAACCAGCTCCACGCTGGGACGCTCGACTGACATCAAACCATGACGTGCTGGTCCCACCACAGGGCTGAGGAGCTGCAGACCTGGACCTGGGTGGCACCTTGACCCTGAGGGCAGACTGAGGTTGGGCACCTGGCAGAAACTCTTTGGGGTGAGGGTGCTGAGCCCCAGGTTGCCCCCAGAAGCTGTGGCTGCCCCATCCCTGGCAGTGTTGAAGGTTGGATGGGGCTTGGAGCACCCTGGGCTGTGGGAGGGGTCCCTGCCCATGGCAGGGGGGGCCCTGGGGGAGCTTTAAGGTCCCTCCAACCCAAACAGTTCTGTGCCCCTGTGGCTGTGCTGCGGTGGGGTGGGCTGCAGGCGGGGGGCAGCACCGGGAAACCCAAACCACACGAAAACATAAAACCCTAAACAAGGAAAACCCCACCCGCAAGGTCCCCCAGCAGCCCCGGGGGAGGGGCGGGGGCCCGGCGGGGCGATCCGGGAGCCCTTCGCAAGTTACCGGAGCCGCCCCCCACCCCCGGCCCCTTCCCTCCCCAGACCCCCCCCCGGTGCTGACGTCACGGCCGCCGTGCTGACGTCTGCTGACGCGTTTGGCTGCGGCGGCAGCTGCGAGGGGGCGCGGCGGCCCCCGGCCCCCGGATCCGGGCTGGGGCGAGGGGCTCCGGACGCTGCGGGACCACGCTCCGCACCGCTCCGCACCGCACCGCACCGACGGCGGAGGAGGCAGGTAGCGGGGGGGAGGCGAGGGGGGGTCCCGCAGCCGGGTTGGGGTTCGGTATGGTGCGCGGTGCCGCCAGCGGTTCGGGCACAGCTGGATGGATGGGGAGGGGGGCTGTGGGTAAGGGCAGGGTACGCGGGGGTGGGCACGGGGGTGTCGGGGGGCAGCAGGAGCCGTGTGGCCCCTTCAGCCCGGCTGCGGGGCCCCGGGATCCCGGGACAAGAGGAGCGGCTCCGGGCGGCCGAAGCGGGGGGGGTCAGCGCTCCCTGCCCGGGGGTGTCCCGCGGGTGGACGTGGCCGAACCGAGCCCCACTTCCAAGGCCACGAACATCTCTTGGCATTCTGGGGCCTTGGCAGCAGTCGGAGCAGGCAGGCGCTGCCGTGCCCCCTTGGTGCTGGTTTGCCGGTGGTGATTGAGGGAAAATAGAGCTTTAGAGCCTTCCGCGGAACAGCCACCCGGCAGCCAGGAGGAGAGACGCTGAAATAAACATCACCGTGATAAATACCTCCTGTCGTCTGGTACTGCCAGCAGCACCAAGTGGACCAAGAGCAGGAGAGAAGGGAGAATGATGCTGGATGTCTTTGGGATGGCTTAGGAAAATATGAGGGGGATAACAAAGTGCTTGTAAGCTGCTCTGTTCGGGGCCGAGTCTGCCCATGAGCTCCCGTGCTCAGAGGGCTCCAACTCCCCACCGGGGCTCTGCTGTGGTCACTGCTGCTGGCTGGCTGGAAACCTCCAGGGGAACACAGTGCCTGCTCTCCCACTTGTTGCTCGGGGCTGGAGCCCTCAGCATGCCCTGGAGGACAGGCCCACTGTTCTGTAGCCCATTCTGGGTGGTGCTGGGGCCAGGCCCAGTGTATGGGGACTTTGCAGCTCACGGTGAGAAGTGCTGAAGTTAAACTGGACAAAAAGATGCTGTGGTTCTCCTTCTCTCCAGACACCACTGGTCTCGGATCCCTGGGTGGTAACACCAGCATCTCGTGGGGTGAACGTGTGTTCACCACCCAGGAACACGTACAAGTGTTCCTTCTGTCTTCTGTGTCCCTCCAGCATGGGGAAAGGGATTTGGTCACGGCCGTTCTGCTGGTAAATATTCAACTGCCAGACACCAGTTCCTCTGCTTCTCAGTCTCAGACAAACACTGCAACTTTCCTGCAGGCCTCGGGGACTTGCTACGCTCACAGACAGGAATGAGGAGAATTTTTGTGCTTTTATATTGAAGGTGACAGTACCTGAAGCAGGCCCACACGCAGGCAGTCCCAGAAGATGAAGATGGCCTGTGGGGTCTGCTGCTGTGCCTCCTCCTGTGGAAGCTGTCCCAGTGACCTTCTCATCGAGGGATGGGGCCTTTCTGGAAGACAGTTTTTTTCTTTGTGGAGTATGTTTGGAGTCAGTCCTCATAAATGGGCAGTTCAGGGTCAAAAATGCTCGTGATTCACCTTTGCACCTTTCCAGCATGGTTGGAGGGGGCAAGGTGGGGGGTGACACCCCTCTCTGTGGAGGTGTGGGTGCTCCTGTGCTCTTCCTCGGAGGAAGCAGCAGAGAGGGTGCTGTGGATGATGAAGGTTGTGCCCTGGCCTCCCTGTCCCTGTGGCACCAGGGCCACGTGTCCCACTGCCACCAGCTGCACTGAGAGGGGGGTGTCTGACCCGGGGGGATGCTGCAGTCCCACCAGAATGGGGAACTTTCTGTTGAGGGGACCCTCAGACCCATCAGTGCCACCCTGGTTCCTTGGGTTTGGTGCTGGTTCCTGGTTCTGTCTCCTTCAGCTCCCCAGCTTCAAGTTTTTAAGCATTTTGAAGGGCACTCAGTGGGGGCTGGTACAGAGCTCCCCACACACAGTTTTGGGGTTGCCTTTCAGGGAGCCCAGGGCAGAACCATGGGGTAAGGGGCACTTTGTTATCTGCTCTTTGGGGGAAGAAAAGCGATGGTTGTTTTTAATGAAATGTGTTCCTGAGCTCCAGTAGCGAGACACCAAAATACAGCATTTCTCCACATGTATAAAATTGTGTTTGCACTTATTTAATTTAGAGTTATTTTTAAAGGCATATAGCCTTGAATGTTTGTTCTCCTTTTTTTTTTTTTTTTCTTTTTTTTTTTTTTTTTTTTCACATCATTACTCTGATATCGCTTGATTAGCTCCCTCCCCAGTCATGATTGGTAATTAAAATAGGCATTAAAATTAGTCACTTAGCAATTTTGCTGTTCAATTGGCAATTAAATTACTTAATTGCAATTAAAGTCCTAATTTTAATTGGCAAAATGATAGATGTAGATTTAAGATAATATGTATAAATACTTTAATAAGTGTCTATATAAGGATTACTTAATTACCCAACTTCAAGTTTATGCTGTTAACTTTAGAACTTTTAAGTGAGTAATGAAATTTATATTACATCTATTCTAAGGATATGGTAATTAGGTGTGTTACTTATCACTATAAGGGCCTTTGCAGCAAGTTTCTTATGTGAGGCTAAAACTATAGCCTGGATGAAGTATTGTGACAGGGCTGATGCTGGTGCTCAGGTGACAGCTCAGTGTCTGGGGCTGCAGGAGCTGAGGGGAGGTGCAGGTGGCTGAGCAGGACAGGAGGAAGCCAGAGCAGCCCATCGAGACGTGACAGCGATGTTTTAAATACCCCTGGGGGGTCAGAGCCATCTGACAGCGTTCTCTCATTTCTTTCCTCATCTCTGCTCTCACGCTGGATACGTGGCAGTAGTAACTCTGTAGGAGAGAGGGAGTAAAACCACACGGTGGGAATGATCCTTGGGAGGCGACCGGGGCAGAGGGTGGGAAGTGTTTTCTGTGGGGTGCCTGGAGTTTTACAGTGTGAGCTGAAAGGGGAAAAGCCTTTTCCAAGTGGGAATGGTGTCTGACTTGGAGCAGGAGAAAAGTTCGGGGCAGGAATGTTCGCAGCTTCACACAAACCATTCGTGTTTCCGTGCTTTATGCGGGTTTTCTGCCAAGCGAGGATCTTGTGGGGAAGATGTTGACTTTTGAGGTTCAGGTTGCAGCTGTTGGGGGGGTGTGTGTTAGCGCTCATTCTCTTTGCTCGGCACAAAACGGGTCCTGGAGAGTTGGAGGCAGCGTCTGCTCCCAGCCCGGACCCTCTCTTGCATTCTCCAGACACCGAACTTCCCCGGGAGCCCCGGGGAGCAGCCCCGAGGTGCCACCCCCTACCCCTCCTCCTCACTTTTCCTTTTCTCTCTATTTTGCAGGCTGGGCTGCAGCAGAGGGTCCGGGTCTGGGGGCGGCGTCCAGAGCCGCTTTCCGGACCCCACTCTGGATGAGGCCGAGTGTCCTCGTCCCTCTGCAGCCTCCTGACACCAGCCGGACCCCCGTGGTGCCTTCGCAGCCTCTGGAGCTGCCAGCCCAGCCTTCCCGACGGGGCTTTAATAAGCGCAGCGCCCTTGGTCACAGAACCCCGGACTGCTTTGGGCTGGAAAGGACACACCGAGGATCACCTCGTTCCAACCCCACACCAAGCCAGCCCCGCTTTGCCTTCTCCCCATCCTGCGCTTCACCGCAGCCACGCGAATCAGAGAGGTTGTGCGCCCGCATGCATTGCTGGGGGAGGGATAAATAAAATTAAACCCACGGAAATGCTGCGTGGAGGCTGGAAACGGGGGGATGGATCCGGGGGGGGGGATGCAGACGGGTGCGGTGTAAAGCGCGGACGCGTTAAATAAAAGGCAGCGCGGATGTACGGCTCTTGTCTTTCCACAGAGAAGGGTTTTTCCTCCCCCCTCACAAACTGTGTGTGTGTGTGGGGTGGCTGGGTGGGTGGGTGGGTGGGGGGGTTTGCCGCACCCTTGTCCGTCGCCCCGGGAGCTCCCGTCGGGGCGCGCGCTATTTTTGGCGCGCCGGGCGGTTGCGTCAATGGTGACGCAGTGTGTGTGTGTGTGTGTTGGGGAGGGGTGTGAGGGGGGGTACAGGGTGTGTGTTGGGTGTGTGTGTGTGTCTGTGTGTCTGTGTGTGTGTGTGTGTTGGGGGGGGGGGGGGTTTGGCACGCGCCGTCACGCCCCGCTCTCCCTTTTCCTTCGTGTGACGCCACCGCCCCCTATGCAGATGACGCCACGCCCCCGCGCGCCCGTTTTTGGGGACGGGGTGGGTGTGCGTGCGCGCGTGTGCGTGTGTGTGAGTGTGAGAGAGAGAGAGAGAGGGGCAGCGTGGGCGGCCGCCCCGTCGGGTGGGTGTGGGTGTGGGTGCCCCGGGGGGTCCGGGTGGGCACCTGGGGGCGTGTCCCCCCCCGTGATGTCACCGTCGGAAATTTACCAAAGGCAGAGCGCGGGCAGGGGGGGCGGGGCCAAACCGCCCTCCCCCCGGCCGCTGATTGGGTGCGGTGCGGGTGACGCGCGGTGACGCGGGGGGGGCTCGGTGTGCACGTTGGCGGCGGCGGAGGGACCCACATAAACAAAGGCACATTGCGGGCAGGGACACTCCGGCCGCAGAGCCTGCCCGCCGACACGCCGCCCACCCGCTCCCCGACACAGCCCCGACGTGTCGCCGTCCCCACCGCGACGTGTCCCCGACCCGTCCCGTGTCCCGGCACTTGGATGCATGCGCAGGTCCCGGCTCTCCGGTGAGTGCCCACGCGTGCGGACCCCGCCGCCCACCGCCACCCCGCCGCGGGATCGCACGCGCGAGGCTCCGGGGGGGGCGAGAGGGGGCGTGGGTGGATGGGTGTGGGGGGGTGGAATGTCGCGTCCCACCCGCCTGTCGCGACCGTCGCGACCGCCGAGCCCGCGTGAGAAGCGGCGCGGCGCGGCGAGACCGGCGCTTCGCCGGCTCCGGGGGAACCCGGAGGGTGCGGCGGGGGTCCCGCTTCCCCGGGACGGGCCTCCCGTGGACGCGTGTCACCCGGGATGAGCCGTCGGGCTTGGGGACAACGGGGCTGGCTGTCGCCGGGCTGCCGCTCCTCCCGGTTTGGCTGTCACCCGGGCTGGGGACAGCCGGGCTGGCTGTCACTTGGGCGGCGGCTTGGCGGTCCCGCGGGATGCGGGGACCCCTGGAGGGCACAGCCCCGCGCCCGGCGCTCCTCGGAGATGCGCGTCTCGCCTTCCCAGGGAGGACGGAAAAACGAACCGGTCGGAATCCGGGGGATAAACCCGGCGGGCGGTGCGGTAGATGAGAGACAGCCCGCCCGCGGAAACTTTTCTTTCCGATTCGAATAAAATACAAACTAAACCTCGGGGGGCTCTAAGTGACCCGGCCCTGCCCCGGCACCGCTCCCGCAGCCCACCGGGGCCCCCGAAAGTCCCCGCCGCGGGCAGGCTCTGCCGGGTCGGGGCTCGGTGGTCCCGGGTCAGCCTGGAGAGCAGGTGTGTGTGTGTGTATTGCAGGCAGCGCGCTGGGCAGGCTGGAGTCCGCCTCCTCCGGGTGCTAAAACCGCGGAAACTTTGCTCTCCGCCGAGCTCCGACGCTGTCCGCCTTCAGCTCCCCCGAAAACGCCTCTCGCTCGGCTGAAGGTTTGTTTGTTGCGCTTCGTTCCCGCGGCTCCGCGGGGCCGGGGCAGGGAGGAGGCTCAGCCCCGCAGCCCCCGTGTCCGGCCGGGGTGCGGAGCGGTGCGGGGCGGGCGGAGGGAGCGCGGTTGTGCGGGCCGAGTCTACATGACGGTGTTTCGTTTCCAGCCATGCCCTGTGTTCAGGCTCAGTATGGGTCCTCGCCTCAAGGAGCCAGCCCGGCCTCCCAGAGCTACAGTTACCACTCTTCGGGAGAATACAGCTCCGATTTCTTAACTCCGGAGTTTGTCAAGTTTAGCATGGACCTCACCAACACTGAAATCACTGCCACCACTTCTCTCCCCAGCTTCAGTACCTTTATGGACAACTACAACACAAGCTACGACGTGAAGCCACCTTGCTTGTACCAAATGCCCCTCTCCGGACAGCAGTCCTCCATTAAGGTGGAAGACATTCAGATGCACGGCTACCAGCAGCACAGCCACCTCCCCCCCCAGTCCGAGGAGATGATGTCCCACTCAGGCTCCGTCTACTACAAGCCCTCGTCGCCCCCGACCCCCTCCACGCCCGGCTTCCAGGTGCAGCACGGCCCCATGTGGGACGACCCCGGCTCCCTGCACAACTTCCACCCCAACTACGTGGCCACCACCCACATGATCGAGCAGCGCAAAACCCCCGTCTCCCGCCTCTCCCTCTTCTCCTTCAAGCAGTCGCCCCCCGGCACCCCCGTCTCCAGCTGCCAGATGCGCTTCGACGGGCCCCTCCACGTCCCCATGAACCCCGAGCCGGCCGGGGCCCACCACGCCGTGGACGGGCAGGCCTTCGCCGTCCCCAACCCCATCCGCAAGCAGCCCTCCATGGCCTTCCCGGGGCTGCAGCTGGGACACGCTCCACAGCTGCTGGACAGCCAGGTGCCCTCGCCGCCCTCCCGGGGGTCCCCCTCCAACGAGGGGCTCTGCGCCGTCTGCGGGGACAACGCCGCCTGCCAGCACTACGGCGTCCGCACCTGCGAGGGCTGCAAGGGCTTCTTCAAGGTGAGCGGGCAGGGGGGGGACCCGGCGGGGCCGGGAGCTGCTGCTTTTCTCCCCTTCAGATGGAAATTGGTTAGGACAGAGAGCCGTGTCTGAGCTAACCAAGTGGAACAGAATTCCCTGTGGTAAAATTAAGTGATCTCTTTATTTCGCCATCCTGATTGAATAATCTTATCATTTTAAATAGAGGAGGTCTCCGAGGAATGTAAATAATATGAATGCCCACGGATTTGTATTTACCGAGCGTCTCCTTCCCTTCCTCTTGGCATATAAAACACAGCTAGGAGCTGCGAGGTTAGCTTAGATGTTAACGCTATCAATTTTCTCTTGCTAAATGCCCTGGAAAAAAAAAAAAAAAAAAAAAAAAGGGAAAAAATAAAAGGGAAAAAAGGAAGGGAAAAGAAAAGGGGTGGGGGGAGAGAGGAAAAAAAAAAAAGAAAAGGAAAGAGAAACAATAAAAGGAGAAAAAGAGAAAAAAAGGAAAGGAAAAATGGAAAACAAGAACGGAGGGGGGGAAAGGTAGTGAGGAACGACGGGGAAAAAGGGGGAAAAAGAAAGGAGAAAAGAAAGAAGGGAAAAAAGAAAGAAAAAAAAAAAGAAAAAAAAAGGAAAAAAAAGAGAGAAAGAAAGAGATGGGGAGATGGGGACAGCGGGGCACGGGGTTCGCAGTCCTGCCGCTGACCGCCCCGTCCCGTCCCCGCAGCGCACGGTGCAGAAGAACGCCAAGTACGTCTGCCTGGCCAACAAAAACTGCCCGGTGGACAAGCGCCGCCGCAACCGCTGCCAGTACTGCCGCTTCCAGAAGTGCCTGGCTGTCGGCATGGTCAAGGAGGGTGAGTCGGCGGGGCTGCCCACCCTTCCCCCGGCCGCGCATCCCCCCTTCGGCCGCGCATCCTCGCATCCCTGTCCCAGCCGCGCATCCCTGTCCCAGCCGCGCATCCCTCTCCCCGCCGAGCCGGTCCCGTCCCGTCCCGTTCCGTCCCGGGCCGGGCTGGGGCAGCGGCTGAGCCCCGTCTCTCTTGCAGTGGTGCGCACAGACAGCCTCAAAGGCCGGAGGGGTCGTTTGCCATCCAAACCGAAGAGCCCCCAGGAGCCCTCTCCCCCCTCTCCCCCGGTGAGTCTGATCAGTGCGCTGGTGAGAGCCCATGTCGACTCCAACCCGGCTATGACCAGCCTGGACTATTCCAGGGTAAGCTGGACCGAGCTCGCGTAGGGACCTACCTGCGCCCACTGCCCACCGCCCACCGCCCGCCCGGGGAGGGGGGGCAGCCGGCCCCGCGGCGCCGAGCTCCGGCGGCTGCGGGGGGGGCGAGCCGGCAGCACGTTGTCCTGTCCGTTCGTCCTCCCTCCCCGCAGGACCGTCCGTCCGTCCGTCCGTCCGTCCTGCCAGCCGGGGCCGTCTCCCCAGGGCCGGGGGGGGGGGCTGAGCCCCTCGGCGCTGGCTGCCCCGGGGGTCGGGCCGCCCAGAATCCGCCCTGCGCGTAGGGAGAGCGGCGACCTGGTAGCGCCGCTCCTAATTGAATTAATTGCCCCGGAACATCTAATTTCCTCACTGGTCAGAGAGAGGTTTAATTGTTATAAAAACCTGTCTCCCCCACTAGAAGCGGGGTTAGCAATTTCACGGGTTATATACTTTAGAGAACCTCATTAAGTGCTTTTTGAAATGAATTTCCAGTTCCAGGCTAACCCCGACTACCAGATGAGCGGAGATGACACTCAGCACATCCAGCAGTTCTATGATCTCCTGACCGGCTCCATGGAGATCATCCGAGGATGGGCAGAGAAAATCCCCGGCTTCACTGATCTGCCTAAAACGGACCAGGACCTGCTCTTCGAATCCGCCTTCCTGGAGCTGTTCGTGCTGCGGCTGGCGTACAGGTGAGCAGCCAGGGTCTGAGGCGGGTGCTTCTGGGCGATTGTGAGATCGGATTCTTTCAAGGTCCGCTGATCTGCGTTTTATTAGCTCCTCGGTAATTAGGTGCCTCTTAAATCCTTCATTTATTGCTCCTCAAGTAATTAGTTGTTTAGCTTTTCTCCCCTCCATCTTCTCTCTCTCTCTTTTTTTTTCCCTTCTTTCACTTTCCTTTTTTTTTTTTTTTTTTTCCTTTTCCATTCCCTCTTCTCTATTTTATTTTTATTGCTTGATTTCTTTCTCTTTCTCTCTTTTTCACCTTTTCTCTTCCCTCCCACCCCCCCTCCTATCTTATTTCTGTTTTTTCTTTCTTACCCACTCATCTATCTGCTCATTTTGGGGTTGTCATATTCCTTCCAGGTCAAACCCAGTGGAGGGCAAGCTCATCTTCTGCAACGGGGTGGTCCTGCACCGGTTGCAGTGCGTCCGTGGCTTTGGGGAGTGGATTGACTCCATCGTGGAGTTTTCCTCCAACTTGCAGAACATGAACATCGACATCTCTGCCTTCTCCTGCATCGCTGCCCTGGCCATGGTGACAGGTCAGTGTCCTTCCCCCTCCTGCCCTCCTTCCCCTCCCTGCCAGACCCCTAACCTGCGGCATCCTTTTCCTTCGCAGAGAGGCACGGGCTCAAAGAACCCAAGAGGGTGGAAGAACTTCAGAACAAGATTGTCAATTGTCTCAAAGACCATGTGACTTTTAATAACGGGGGGCTGAATCGCCCCAACTATTTGTCCAAACTCTTGGGGAAGCTCCCTGAACTCCGCACGCTTTGCACGCAGGGGCTGCAGCGCATTTTCTACCTGAAACTGGAAGATTTGGTGCCACCGCCAGCAATAATTGACAAACTTTTTCTGGACACTTTACCTTTTTAAGACTCTTCCTGTGCACTTCCACTGAACTGAAGGGAAACTTGGCCTGTCTGAAGGGGAATTGGCCTGGGCCCAGAGCAGCTCCTCGGGTGCAGCTTCCCTCCCACACAGTGTTGCAAACCTCCTGCAGGCAGAACGCCAAATGGGCATTTTGGCTCTGGGGCATCATGGATGCAGATCATGGACTACACAAATACCATGGTATAAACTTTTTATTATCAGCTTATAAATGAATTTATTATTAAGGACTTCTGGTTATAAAGGTGCCGGATCTGGCAATGCCGGGTGTGCAGCTCAGACTCACACGGTGACAAACAAAGTGTTAAGGTGACCCTGTACACGCCTCACCCTCCTAAAAACTAAAGTTTTCTGCTGTAAAGGAAAGCTGTAATATATCCAACCCTAAATGTTGCGTGGGTGGCATGTCAGTAAAGAAGGCGAAGGCTTGTAAATTTATCAGATGCAGTTTGGCTTTTTAAAAAAAAATATTCTGTGCCTATTTATGAAGAAATATGGAAAACAATTCTAAAAAAAAAAAAAAAAAAAAGAAATTAAAAGCTAAACGTGTTTGCAAAAAAAAAAAAAAAAGAAAAAAAAAGAAAAAAAGATAAAAAAAAGAAAGAAAGAAAAAAAGGGAAAAAAAAAAGAAAATAAAAAAGGAAAAAAAAAAAAAGGGAAAAAAGGAGAATAAAGAGAAAGAAAAATAAGTTTCTCCGTACCAGGAAAGCATGATGATTCTAGGGTGACAATGTTATAGGCACTTGCTATTTCAGTAATGTCTATATTCTATAAATAGTATTCCAGACACTATGTAGTCTGTTAGCTTTTATAAAGACTGGTAGTTATCTAAGCTTCAAACATTTTCTCAGTTGTATAATAGGTGGGCACAAGTATTACAAAACCTGAAACCCTCCCCACAGGGACACATAGTGTTTGTAAACACCGTCCGACATTCCTTGTTTGTAAGTGTTGTATGTACTGTTGATGTTGATTAAAAAAAGAAGTTTATATCTTGATTATTTTGTTGTCTAAAGCTAAACAAATCTTGCATGCAGCAGCTTTTGACTGTTTCCAGAGTGCTTATAATATACATAACTCCCTGGAAATTACTGAGCACTTTGAATTTTTTTGTTTGTTTGTTTGTTTCGTTCCATTTTTTAAATGTCTAAAATAGTTGGTTAATATATTATTTTACGTTGGAGTAATATTTTTAATATTGCCACCTTCTGTAGTATTTTTCTTTGTATATTCCCAGTATGGCACACGATACGAGTCACTGCCTTTTTTTCTATGGTGTATGACAGTTAGAAACGCTGATGATGATTATGATGACGATTATTTTTTTTTTTTTTTCCTCTCCTGATAACTCTTTCTTTGAGAAAGACAATTTTAATGTTTACAACAATAAAACATGTAAACGAATGGAATTTCGTCTTCTTTCTGCCCAAGCGAGAAGCCCCGCCGCCAGCATCCATTGCAGGCAGAGGACAATGAGCCTCTGCCCGTGCGGGAATTCCCTGCCCGCCAGGATGGATGGATGGATGGATGGATGGATGGGGCAGGTCCCTGGCAGGAGCCTGTGCGCCAGGACTCGCCGGGAGGAAGAGGAGGGAAACCCGAGCCTGGAAGGTTGGTCCTTGCCCAGATTTTTCCCGTGGCAGGTGTCGGCAGCATCCCAACGCTTCCATCCATCCCTCTTCCCGCGCAAGCATCGGCTTTGCCAAACTCATTATTTTTTGTTTTTATTTTTGTTTTTTAGAGAATTTGAATTCTAAACTTTGTCCCGAGGCTCCGGAGAGGGAGGTTTGGGTTGGGGTTAACGGCGGAGCAAAGCGGGACACTCGGTACCGAAAGCGGGTCGAGGGGATGCCTACACTCGGGCTGGCTTTTCACTTCCTGCAGAATTTTCCCGGTTTCTTTTGAACACGACTTCTCCGGGACCAGCTGCACTCCCTCCCCCCAGCTTCCCCTCCCTCCCAGGGGGGCGACACAGAGGGGGGGGCTCGTCTGGTGGGACGGGGATGCGGCAGCTCCTCATCCCCCCCGCTGGCCAGTGCAGCCCGTGGGGGCTTGCCCGGTGGCAAGGGGCTGCGGTCGGCGGGCTAAGCCACCCCTCGCCACCTGGCCAAACCCCCGGGGTGCCGGGAGAAGTTTCATGTAAGCCCTGAGGTGTCTTTAGACCCGGGGTAACAGAGGGAAACGGAACCTTCGAGTTGGTGGGGGATTTGTGGGTTTATGTAAAGCGAGGAAGTGATTAAAAAACAAGAGTTGTGAGAAGAAGTAAACCTGGGTCCGATGGAGGGGACAATTAGCGGGGTCGGGAGCTGCCTGGCTGAGGGTGGGGCAGGTCCAGAGCTTGCTGTTGCTGGGGTCCTTGCTACTTTCCAGCTGGTTCCCCCCCGCCCCCGATTGCTCTGCCCCCCACCCGGTGCCTCGGGTGAGAACTTTGCTAACGAGCTTAATCCTCCCTACCTGGGGGAGAGCACAAATTCTCCTCCCGCTGCAGCGACTTTCCCCCTGATCCGGCTTTTCCCTTTGCCCGCACCGTCATCCCGCAGGTCTCCAGGCTCTGCCCTCCGCTCCGCACCCCCTGGGGTGGCTCTGCAGCGGCTTCGGTGAGGATCCGGTCAGCGTGAGCCCCGGAAAGGTCTGGAGTGAGGGAAGGAGGCAGGAGCATCCAGGGTGGGATTGCTGGGGATGCTTCCCGGTGCCTGGAGCTCTGGGGTCTGCAGGGAATTCACCCCAGGGGGCAGGGCAGGATGGAGAGGAAGGGGCTGTGAGGTCTCTGCCCGCCCGGGGAGAGAGAAGTCCGCGGGTTTCTCTGTTGTGCAGACCCTAAGAAAGAAAGAAAGAAGCGAGCACCGTGCAGACACGTTTAGAAAAATGTTTGGCGTAGAAGCTCCACGCAGAATGTGGAGCTGAAGGAATTATTTTTAAACGGTAGTATCAATAGGAGGATTTATGAAAAGATTTTACTTCTGTAGGCATGCAATGTTTCAGATTAGTAACTGTCTTAATTATCTTAGCTCCCTGCTGATTGTGAAATTTGTTACTGCCTTTTCTGCTTAGCTTGTGGGAGAAGCAGACAAACCCCTTGCTTTTTTGTTCCCTGAGGATTCCTTTTTTTTTTTTTTTTTTTTTTTTTTGTAGTTCATTATCGAGCCGCTGGGCTGATTTGAACCTAACTTTTTCCCCCCACACACCATTTTTCCCCCCCCCCCCCCCCCCCTCTCGTACATTTGCTCCGGCTTCTACAGAGATGCTGCTTCCATGCCCCGGTGGGTAAGCATGGAATCTGCTTGCTTTAATTACCCAAAAGCCACATTTCTGTAGCCAGTGAAGCCCGGTTAGGCTGCGGGCTGCTGCACTGTTCCTCTCCAGAGCCGGACACCTTTCTCCTCCTGAAGTGGAAGGATGAGGACTTTGCACTACGGCACGATTTTCCAAAACACGCTGGGGTTTGCAAAGTGGGGGTGAGCTCAGGTCGGGTGTTCGCTTACAGCGCGCATCGCACTCAACATTTAATTTAAGCTTCGCTTCTCCGAGGGCCTGGACAGAGCGATGTGCGCCTTGCACGGGCTGTGCTTCCAGCTCCGTGAAGCTCTGCTTGTCGGCAGTAACGCCGATGTAATTCACCATCGGTGACTTGGGGACAAGGAGGTGTCGCGACGCATCCCGCAGCCGCCTCTCCCCAGCGCGGCTCCGGGAGATGAATTGCTGCAGACACGAGCCCCGCGCAGGAGCTTTATTAGTTTTGGAATGCAATCAGCAGCACTTGCTTTCTTAGTCCTTTACCTAATTATCCTCATTGCGTGTGTCACATACATAGAGAGCAGCCAGGAGGAATTAATGCCCGGGGTAGTCAAAGCTAGAAAATTCGTGTTTGATGGGATTTTACCCTCCTGACTTTTCTTTGGTGGCAGAAATCCCTGTACGTGCTGCAGACATGAGAGCACTTCGCATGCACCTGTAGCTGATTTCTTATGTATAAGTAAACTCAGTGCTGCATAATCTGCACTTGCTGAAGCGTTAGCCCTAAGTAACCTTTACAGCTGGTTGAGGTGCAGAGGGAGATGTTGGTATTCATGAATGTTTTGACATAGTTGACATTTTCTATATGGTGTGCTCTTTCTCTGCTTTTCTGATTTCTTCCTCTCCTCCTATTCTAGTAGTAGCCTTCTGTCTGTCGTGGTCTGGGTTGGCTTGGAGGCAGTGGGATCTGCAAAGAAACTTAGGCTTGGTTGCTTTGTTGTATTTTGTAGGTTCTTTCCTTTTCCTTTTCACATTTTCCCCCTTAATTTTATTTTATTTGTTTTATTTCAAAATGTGTGCCTAGACAAATAATAGAATTATTGCATTTTAATGTGGTGCACCCATGACCAGAAGAGCTCATTTTGACAAACCGGGTGATTCGTGTTCTCTTTCAAAAGCAGCATGTCTGGCATACAGATTTGTGAAAGTCTGAAGGCAGAGGATTGCTGTGTAACCAGAACTTAATGTGGATGCAATATAAATGTATTTGGTTTATTACAGCAGTAGCAAGGCAGCCCTACTTAATTCAGCAAGGTGATTTGTGATTGCTTGAGTTTCCAGTGCAAGCTGGAGAATGTGCCAGCCTGCTGAATGACTGATGATAAAACTAATTTCGGGTAAATGTAAGCAATACATTCAGTTGAATAGACCTCATGTCTGCTCAGATAATTTCTAATTTTTATCCACATCTGTACACAGAATCCTGGAGCAAACCCACTCTCATTAGTAAATTGGGGCCCTTCACTGAGATGAGAGAACTTCTGCAGCACCAGTCTGGTGGTCTGGGTACTGAAAGCTTTTCTCCTTGGCTGGCAGGAGGGAGTGGCTGTTGGAGCGTGGGGACATTTTAGTGCAGGTGAATGCCTCTGTTGAGGAGAAGTGATGCTGGAACCACCCTGCTATGGAGGATGCAGGTGATGTTTGTGGCCTCTCTTGGTGGGGCTGGAGCTCCCAGGGGTGCCAGCAGTGGTGGGATGGGAGCTGGGTTTTGGCAGGCAGTGGTGGCTTCTCTGCCTGCTGGGCTGGTGCTCCAAATCTCAGCACTTCAGCTTTTGGTGGCTGAAGTAGAAAGGCTTTGATCAGACAACTCGGCTCCACAACACTGGCAAAACCAGCTTGATGCTTACCTTATTAAGGGCCAGGGTGAGGGGGAACAACTTCAGACTGGAAGAGGGGAAATTGAGATTGGATATTGGGAAGAAATTGTTTGGTGTGAGGGTGCTGAGCCCCTGGCCAAGGTTCCCAGAGAAGCTGTGGCTGCCCCATCCCTGGCAGTGCTGAAGGTTGGATGGGGCTTGGAGCACCCTGGGCTGTGGGAGGGGTCCCTGACCATGGCAGGGGGGGGGCACTGGATGAGCCTTAAGGTGCCTCCAACCCAAACCAGTCTGGGATTCTGTAAGAGCTTGTGCATGTTAATAAATACTAAATAACATTTCTTAGCTTGTTTTTTTGACTGAATTAGTTTTCTACAAAGAGACGCCAATTCAAAATTTTAATTTTTCTATCATTTCAGCGTTCCATGCAAATTACACAGTATGCTGCAGTCAGAGTGTCAGGCAGTAAAACCTCACTGCTGTAATTTGGCTGGAGAAATAAGTAACAAAGAGACTTTTCTGTGTGTCCGTGTTCTCCCACAAAACTGGTCAAAACGGGTGGGATGTGTAACCATTAAATCCTGAGGAAGTGGCTGTGTTCAGCTCCTGCACCAGGTGCTCCACGGGGGGTTTTGTCCCTGCGTGTGTCGGGTGGCAGAGATGCTGTGTGCAGGGCCAGGCTGGGCTGTGCTGGTGCCAGGGCTGCCTGAGACAGCCCAGGTAAGGACCTGGAGAGGAGAAACCCTGCAGCTGCTTCACCGAGAAATAAAGTGAAGCGACAAGCTCTGGAGCCAAACTTAAAAGGCCAAGAACGAGGGGCTGCGGGAGGAGCGAGCGGCTCATCAGCCCCTCTGGAAATGTTCCAGCTCTGGCAAGGGAATGTCACCAGAACCAGGGGTCACGGCGTGGGGAGAGGAATCAGCGCTGGAACAGGACGGCTCTGCCTCGCAGACCCCAGGCAGCAGCTGAGTTTGGGCTGGGTTGTGCCGAGCAGGGGGTCTGTGTGTGTGTTTGGGGTGGGGGGGGATGCTGCCACCCGGAGCATCCTCTGCCCGCGGCCGGGAGGGAGCAGCGCTGGAGCCCTCCCCGGGTGTACCCCGGCCTCTTCCCGTGCTTCAGTGCACTCCTGGGAAGTGCAAGCTTCCAAGGGCAGCTTGGAAGACAGGGTGGGAGCCGCCAGTCCCCGTGCTGCCCAGAAGAGGGGTACAGGAGGCTGTGCGGGTGATTACCCCCAGCACTCGGGGGTTGCTCTGTTTAGTGCTGGTTCTGTAGGATTGCTTCTAAATGTGGTATTATCTTTAAGACTGTCCCCGCAGTGGTACGGGTTGTTTTTTATTATTTTCGACCCAGATATTCCCGAGGCTGCTGCTCTGCTCCCTGTCCCAGGGGGGGGTGGTGGCATCCCCCTGGTACCGGGGATGTGCTCTGCTCAGCACGGCTCAGCAAGCACCCTCACCAACTCGGGGTGGTTGTGGTTGTGTTATCTCTCTCCAGCTCCAACAGCCCTCTCTGGGAGCAGCTGTTCCAGCGTTAAGTTGCTGGGTGCTTTTGTTTTCAGAGGCATTTAAGTCGTTTAGGATCCTTAGTTTTGGCAATTTTACTCTCTTCTTAAAAGGAACTGCAAACACAGAAATGTAAATGCAGGGATGTGCTGAGCGCAGGGAAACAGAACTCGCTGCTCCTGCAAACAGGGGTTTCTGTCTGCTTTTTGTTGCTGGAGTTGTTTCATGCAGGTTCAGAACTGTCACATTTCCAAAACACAACATTTCCCCACAGCTGCAATTAAGCGTTTTGAGAAGCTGGATGCTATAGGATGCTTTCTCCTCCTGTTTTACTGCAGAATTGGGTGTTTCCCTGGCTGATGTGTCCAAATAACATGGATTCTTGAGCAGTGACATGGCTCCCAGGAGCTGGCTATGGATTTTGTTGTACAACAGGAGGCTGATTTTACAGACCTTAGGCACAGGAGGCTGCTGGCATTGATAAACTGCTGAAACTTGGACTTGTTAGCACAGCATCATACCAGTATGTGTATATATATCTATATCTCCATATATATATTAATGTAAATGGTGGATGGTTCCAAAGAACAGAACCCCCAAATCATGGAGTTATGATAGAACAATCTACTGCACAACTGAGAGCATAAGCAAGGACAGTAACACACAGCTGGGCCTATTACAAATTAATTTCAAGTCATATGCTGCTGTCTTTTCTCCTGAAATGCCTCTATAAAAATGGATCTTTGTGCTAATTCCTGAAGATAGAACTTAAAGAGCTGTAAAATTTTTACTTCATTTCCTAACAAAACCAAACACATTTCATGTGTTCCCATTACTACTCGTAAGTGAGCAACTCAGGAGTACATATTTCCCACAATTGGTTTAGAGTTGTATTTTTAGCGGATTTGGGGAAAAAAATAAAAGAATTAATGGCATCAAGTTATTTGGGAGTGAGATAGACACCATAACTTTTGTGATCCTGGCAATACCTGGGATGCCAGGGAACCTCTGAGCAGGTTTTTTCCTGCAGTGCTCAGAGGATGCACAAGCCCTGGGGGCAGTCACAGGTGGTTTAGCACCAGAGTGCAACTCCACAAAGAAATTCTGGGTTTGTGCATCCACAATTCCTTCACAAGTGAAGCAAATATTTAATTTGGATGAATCCTGGATGAATCCAGACAAAACTGACAGTCCATCAGGAGTGGTCAGGTCTCCTCAGGCAGAGCAAACCCCAGCTCAGTGCCTGAGAAGGCAGGGACACACTGGGCTCTGTGGTGCCTCCCAGGTACCAGGTGAATGGGCTGATGATCAGAACCGGACCCAGAGCACCAGGGGAGAGCTGGGCCTGGGTGAGGCCTCCAGGGAAGCTGCTCCAGCAGAGGGGTTGAGCTGGGGTGTTCCAGCATCTGCCCTGATGATCTGGAGGATAAAATGCAAGTGTGTGCATGATAATATTTGTAGATAACACTAATCTGGGTGGGGTTTTTTTGTTTGTTTTTAATTTTTTTTCCTCCCGAGGTAGCAGGGCTGTTAGAGGTGGGCAGTGTACAGAGGGCCCTACGGTAACTGGGAAGTGACTGCGACCTGCTCTGGCTTCCTGAGACAGCTCAGGGCCAGGAACCAGAACCAGGGCCAGGCTCAGGATGATTTTATTTTTCAGCTTAACCCTTCCTTTGCTGCCTAGCACAAAGATGAGGCAGGGAGCAGATATTAGTGAGAAGGAAGTCTCATCTCATGTCTTGGCTTCACGGACAAAGATTTAAAAAGGGCTCTAAAAACATTAAGCTGGAGCTGAAAGGAAATGTAGCAGAGTTTGATGAGTTTGTCACGGGATGTGTGGACAAAAATTAAAAATTGGGAATGTTCTTTGTGGGGAAAAGGTGGGATGGAGCAGCCCAGGCTCTCTGGATGCAGGAGTCCAGCAGAACAGGCTGCAATGTGGTGGCTGTTTGTGGGATTGCCAACATCAACATTTCTGTGAAATTCCCCCTGTCCTCCTGCTGGTGTGGGGCTGTTCCTGCTCTGCCCGGGGCTGGACACTGCAGCAGGGGTGACAAGGAGGGTGTCATCACCCAGGCCTGGGGACCCTTCCCTGATCAGCCCCAGGCTTTTCCCTGTCTGCTTTTCCATGGATTCTGTTCGGGTCAACGGGCTCTTTGCACGGATATTTCTCCGGATCTGATTTTAATGAGAAAAATAATTCAGGTGTGGCCGCTATTAGCTCGTGAAGAACATTTACTGCCAACTCATAACCCCCTCGGAAAACCGATTTTTAAATGGAAGTGTTAACACAGCTCTAAGCATGTTGCAGAAATGTATAATTTTGCTCGCTGCCATTTGAAAAAATCTGTTTTCAAATCCTGCTCGAGCTGCAAGCAGAAGTGATCTTGAGAGTCCTCCTAATCCCTACTGGATATCCCCCAGTTTCATAAATAATAATAAAATAATAATAAAAGCTCTGTGCCACGGGCTCTGGCAGAGCCAGGCAGAGTTGGCAGAGGGCTGGAAGCAGATGTGCTGCAGGATGGGCACAGCTCTGCCAGGGGGCTGCAGGGGGACTCAGAACCGGGATCTGCTCCGGGACCAGCACCGGGTCAGGGCAGGGACTGGGTCGGGAGAGGGACCGGGACAGGAGAAGGACCGGGTAGGGAGAGGCACCGGGTCAGGACAGGCACCGGGTCAGGAGAGGGACCAGATCTGGACTGGCACTGGGTCAGGAGAGGCACCGGGTCAGGGCTGCTGCTTTGCTGCATTTGCAGTAGGTGGTCCAATAGCACTGTCTTCAGTGGGGGTGTTTGGCATCAGCAGTGGCATCAGAAGGTAAGGGGGGGTAAGAACAGTGTAAAAAACTATTCATTGATGGAGCCTGGGAAGCTGTACTGGAAACAGGGAGCTGTGGGTTTGGTGCTGGTTGTGCTCCCAGTGCCCTGTGAACACCAAACCCCACTGTGCTCCTCTGTCCCTTTCTCTGGACAGAGAGGTGACATCCCTGCCAGGCTGGGTGGGCCTGGGACCACGGAAGGTGACCTGGTGGTGGGTGGGTTCCTTGCCTGCCATGTGGAATCCCAACCCCTGGAGATGTGTGCACCTGCCTGTGTCTCCAGGGCAGCCAGGCTTTGCAGTTTTAAATTTTTTTTTTTTCTTTTTCCCTCCCCATGGTAAGGCTGGTGGGAAGACAAGATGTGTCCCCATTCCCAGCAGACCTGAGCAGCCTGCCAGGGTTGGTCTGCACCAGGGGGGCAGCTGGGGTGAGGAGGTGCTGATATCCCCTGTAACCCCCAGTCCTCATCCCTCCTCTGGTGACAAACCTGCATTTGCTGGGCTGATTACACAAAGCTTTTCTGCCTAACCAGATGGGGAGAAAAAGTGCCTTTTTGGTGACTTACTGAGGTTGCTTCGTGATTTTAATCAAGCAAGTTAACACTGGGATAAAGAAAAAGCTTTACTTTCAATTGTCTGTCCATGTTTTAATTTTAGGGTTTCCCTGTTCCTGGCAGGAGTTAGGCTCACGTGTCAAAGGCTGTTTCCACAATTATGGTTTGCCTAATGGTCCTTTTGTTATAATTCATGGGCTAATAGAAGTCAGAGATGGAAAAGACCTATTAGATTATTGAGTCAATGCCCTGCAAATGCAGGATATAATCTCCTAGATAGGGGATGTATCGGGTGTTATTAAACAGATTTTACACTTGATCTTGGCTAAATTATGGTTAGCAGCCTTTCAGTTCCTTGAACGGTGTGATAACAATAGCTTAATGCCAGGTTTGGGGAGAGTCAGTCTGTGTTCCAGTTTGGGCATTTCCCTGTGCTGCCTGCAGATGTGCAGCCTGGCTGGAGGAAAAGGAGACATCCCTGCCAGGGAGAAAAACAAAAGCCACCAAAGAGCTCTAAAAATGCCTCTGCATTTCCCTGGGTCCCAGCACTGCAGAGTATCAGCTTTGTAGGGAAAGGAAAGCTGAGGAAGGGACAATCCTCACTGTGAGCACTTCAGGTGAGAGGAGTCAGCATCATTAGCAGGTAGGGTGTGAGGTGGGTGCCTTCAGCTCTGCCTCCCTCTGACCAACTTCTGTTTCTCCTGGTGTAGCACCCATGGGTGCTGGGCACCCATCAGCACAGCTCAGCCCCTCTCCAGTGAGCTCTGAGCTGCTCCTCACTGCTGGGACAGCTCTGCAGAACTGATCCCTGCTGGGGAGGGGAGAATTCCATGCCTGTCATCCCATCAGGAACACGAGCTGGCTGGTACCCAGCCCAGGGGCTGGTCTGCTGCCAGCAGGAGATGTGGGCACCAAGGCTGCTCTTGGCCCTACCTGTGTCTCTGTGTTTGGGGTAAAGGAGCTGGGGGGTCACCCCACAGTTTGGGAACATTTGGGAAAATAAGAGGCGGAGTGGGAAGAGCATCTTGAGTTACAAGGCTGGAATGAGGAGATGGATGAACTTTGACTCAGGGAGCTGTGGTTGGGATGGGGATGGGGATGGGGAGGTTTCCTTCAGGACAAAGCTGAGGTGCTGAAACACTGCCTCTTCTAATTGAAGTTCTCCATCACTGGGCTCTTGATCAAACCCCCCGTGGCAGCCACCCCATTGCTCCTCTGGGCACACCAGTTTGCAGCCAGGCTCTTCCCAGAGGCTTTCTGGAGGCCCTTGCTACCAAACCTGTGGGGTTCACACCAGATCTGCTGATCTCAGACCTTCCTGGCAGCAGATTCCCCTGAGGGCAGAGCTGTGGGATGTGCCAGCAGGCCTTGGTGACATGGGGTGGTGGCAGTGGCCACGTGGGATGTGGTGTGAGGGATGGGGCTGCTGGTGGAGGCTGGGCTGTGGGGTTTGGTTTTCTTTCCATACCTCATCTGAACTGATTTCGATTGTGTAAATTTAATATATGACACACAATTGACCTCCAGGTTATTTTTGGTACTGTTTTCAACCTCTCTTCCTATAACAAATTCATTGTTAGGAGAGCCTGGCCCTTCTGCTGGTAGAAACCAAATGTCATCAGATATGTGGGGAGAACTGGAAGATAAACATGTGCATTGCAGAGGCTGAGCAGAAAGTTCTGAGGCTTTAGCTGGAACTGCAGAAGTAGAAATTATGACAGCAACAGGTTGATGCTCTTTATAATCTCATGTATCTAAGGAGGGAAGTCCATCACATTATTTTACAGCACTTTTCTCCTCGTGGCTGTTTCTGCAGGAACCCTTCTGAGCCTCACAGGTGTTGTCTTGAGGAGAACAACATACTGTGGTTTCTTGAGGGTGATGTTAAGCACAAACCCCTCCATTCTATGTATCAAAATGCACTTTTACAGCAAGTTGTCATAGAACAATTTTTTTTTTTCTAGAGTAGAGACTGTGGGTAGCTGCATGCAGGTGTTAGAGGTGTGAGTGGGTCCCAGGAGATGCACAAGCATCCTCTCCCATTCTGAAGTTGTGTGCAGAAACCCCCTCCCTGTCCACAGGAAGGAGCTGAGTGGTGCTGCTCCCGAGCAGCAGTGAGGAGTGCTTGGAAAGGTGCCCAGGGGACATCTTCCTGCCTGGCACAGAAAGGGTTTTCTCCACCATGAGCACATTCCCCCTGTAGCAGGTACAGAGCCTTCACTCTGCCCTTTACCTGTCAAACCCCATCTGATCTCCCTTTTCCTCTCAGGGTCCTAGAGCAAGCTTTAAAACCAAGCCATGGAACGTGCCTCCAGGATGCCAGAACTGTTGGGAGCAGTCATGGGGACAAAGTGATGTCTCCTGCAGCCCCTGGTGCAGGGAGTCTGAGAGGAGGTGGTGGGGATGGGGATGGGGTGGTACCCTACACCCAGGAGTAAGGGGACTCTGGTTGGCTCTGGGGTCAGGCAGAATGGGCTCTTCTCTGCTTTGACCTGGCCAGTAGCTGGGGCTGGGGGTGCAGTGACCTCTGGTAACAACCTGGCCTCTCTGTGCTGATGGGGAGTGATGCTGTGGTGTGTGCTGAGGCTCCCACAACACTTCTGGCTGTGAGGATGCAAAGGGCAGGGGTGATAATTCTGCCCAGCCCTCAGATGCCTGCTGTGGGGGTGCTGTGCAGGGGTGCTCAGCCCTGCAGCTCTCTGTGCAGGAAAAGCACAGATTAGGAAGGAGTAAGTCAGAGCTGGAATTAATGCTCTAGCTGGAAGTTTAATTGCATTTATTCATAGGAATGAGGGGCTCCTGGTTTGTGTTGTGTGTGGGGTCTGTTGTGTTTTGTTTGGATCTTTTTTTTTAAACAAAACCCTGAAGCTAAAAATGTGAGAAAAACTTGCTAAATTAAGTTTGCTTCTTAACTCACTTGGGGCACTGAGGTGTTGTAGCCCTGTGCTTTGCTCCAACGTGGTGTCGTTGGCAGCACTCATTGTAACCATGTTCTTTTTTTGATGCTGTGCAAGTGCAATATTTTCTTTTTTTTTCCTTTCTTCTTTTTTCTTTTTTTTCCCTTTCTTCTTTTTTTTTTTTTCCCTTTCTTCTTTTTTCTTTTTTTTCCTTTCTTCTTTTTTCTTTTTTTTCCTTTCTTCTTTTTTCTTTTTTTTCCTTTCTTCTTTTTTCTTTTTTTTCCTTTCTTCTTTTTTCTTTTTTTTCCTTTCTTCTTTTTTCTTTTTTTTCCTTTCTTCTTTTTTCTTTTTCTCCCCTTTCTTCTTTTTTCTTTTTTTCCTTCTCCCCCACTTCCCAACACTTGTAAATAATATTGCAGTTCTGTGCAGAAGGAGAGAAACCTAACTAATGAGGGATTACTAAATCTGGGTTTCTAAAGGGCATTTGCTGCAAACATCTATGAGTCAAAAATAATTGAACACAAATTACAAAAAAATACTTCTGAGTGCTTTAATTCTGGGGCTGGGCAGGCAGGGAACAGGGGGCTGGCAGGGGGGCTGTGTCCATGAGCCTGGGTACAACATTCCCAGGGGCAGAGCCATCAGCTGAAGCCCTTGCACTGCCTGGACTGGCAAATCTGTGGCCTGGCCACCTCCTTTAATTCAGCAGAAAACCATAAAAATTGCGATGTGAGGCTACTTGTTGTTTGTTTGGGTTTGGTTTGGGGTTTTTTTGTTTGTTTTCTGAACTGTACTGGGTTCAAAGCTAAGGGCCAACCCCTTGAAGTGAGTGCTGAAAATGTTTCCCAGGATGACAGAGCAAAGCTGGGATGCAGACACAGGTGAGAAAGGTCTGGTTTGGGTTTTTCCCGTGGGATTCTTACACTGTGCTTGGTCACATTGATTGGGTTTGGATCTGCTGCATTTGGAGCTGCTTTGTTATTGTTGGGGGTAATCGGTTGTATTTGGGGCTGTCTGGTTACATTTGAATTATTTGGTTGTATGTGGGGCTGTCTGGTTACATCTGGAAGTATTTGCTTCCATAGGAACTTCCACCACTAGTGAAAAAATTAACTTTTGGAGTCTGATTTTTTTTTTTTTTTTCCTTCTTTTTTTTCCCCTCTCCCTTTGTTCAAAGGAACGAATACTTTATGAAATAATTTCATTTATTAATCCCCAGGTTTAATAAGTGCAGCAGGCAGGTTACCCATGCAGTGCAGGCACACAGGGGCTGAGGCTGAGCCCTGAGTCCCAGTTCCCCACTGGAATCCTGAAGTTTCCTGCAGGATTCAGCCAGCAGCCTGGCAGCTCCTCAGCCCCTTTCTGCCTGCTCAGCTTTCCCCTGCAGGTGGGGTTATTTCTAACTGCTCCTTCCCAGCCTTTCTCCTGGATAACCCTGCTTGGAAACAGAAATTTCATGTATTCAGCAATATATGAAACAAGAAAGATGCCCATGGGGGAGGAGCAGCATCTTTGGGAAGCCACGGGCTGACTTCTCCATGGCCTGTCCTCCCTTTGGCAAGAGCTCATCACCCCTGCAGCCAGGCTCTGGGGGTTCCCCTGCATTAATTCTGGTGACTGGTGAGAAGATTTGGGGATTTATTTCCCCTGACTCAACTGGGCTAAGAACAGGAGTCCTCTCACTCTTGGGCCTTTCAGACTAGATTGTCTGCAGTGACCAGGAGAACTAAATATTAATATTAATCCAGATATAGCTTTATAATGCAAATTTGAGTTTTGGTTTTACACAGGGCTCTGTCACAGCTTAAAAAACCCCAAACCAAACCAACCAGCAAACAAAAAGCCCCAAACAAAACCAAACTAACAACGAACAAACAAAAAAAGCAAAAAACCCACCACACCAAACTAGCAGACCAAACCAGAGCGGATCTGTTGAGCCCCTTGGTATTTAGATAATTCACAGCATTGGTCACACAGCCCCTTTCTGGTCCTGCAGTGACGCCTGTGGAGAGGGAGCTGCTGCAGAGGAGCTCTGGGGTTCTGCAGATTTTCCTGTCCTGGCCCTGCCCGATGGTGAATATTGAGTGGGTGTTCCCAGAGCCTCTGGTGGGGCTGGAGCCCACCCTGCAGGCAGCAGCACCTGGACACAACCCCCTCCTTTCTGCCCAAGCCCCTCAGACACCTCCCCACCAGGGACAGATTCTCCCCAGGGAGGGTGAGAGAGCAAATGGGATGAGAGCAGCCCATATGTAGAAACCCTGTTGGGTTATTCTTACAATTACAAGTAAGATAGTGATAATTACCATGGCAATTTGCTTCTTTATGGATGAGATTTCTTCAAATAGATGCAGAAATCTCTCCTCTCTGCACCCTTATGTTTAGCTTTTCTCTCAGATAAAGCAAACATTTCAAGGAAATTGATGGTGCTCACAGGAAAGCCTCTTTTAAAAAATGTTAAAACATTTTTCACTGGTCATATAACCATCCCCATAAAAAATTTGTCCTTAGGTGTTCCCATATGATGGCCAAGGGGTAGCTGGATATCTAACCAGCCCAATATCCAGGTGCCCCAGCAGGCAGGCAGGATGCTGGCTGGGGTCAGGATGGTGAGGGCTGGGCTGAAGCTGCAGGGATGGGGCTGCCCTGGTCCCTGCTCACTCCTCAGCCCCAGATCCTCTCCCTGGGTTTCCCTCCATTTACCTGCTCACCCACCCTGCTGCCTTCCCTCTGCCTCTGAAAAAATGCAATCAGTGCCAAAAGAAAAATCAGTTTTGCCCACAGAGAAGTCAATGGGATGTAGAAGTGGTTATTTACCAGAAGAATTCATTCATCAAGTGAATTATTCAGTAAAGAGGGCAAAATTAATTGAATAACATGTTTTAACAAATGGAATCTGACTGGCTCTATGGTGCATGCTCACGAGCCTAGCAGTGGCTCTGCCTTTTCATTTAGGTTCCCCTGCTCAGTTGCTTGGCAATATAAATTTGAATTTCTGCATCCACTTCTGGAATTTTATTCTTTGCTCTTTACTTCATAGATACCAGCGCTATGTTCTTCAGCAGTTCTGAAGTAGAGGTTAGTTAGCAACAGGTAAACCTGATTTGGGTTAGGATTAAAACATTTTTTGGGGAAGAATCATTTGCCTGGTTTTATATTGAGAGATTTTACAAAATCAGTTCATTACTACACAAATTCAGAGCTGTGTTGTTTTGCATGGACCTGGAAAAATGCCTCTTGAAACATGTTTATAATTCAAGCTTGAACTCCATTCCTTTTGTTCTTCTAGATGGGAAAGAAGACCTAGATGGGAAAGATTCCCCTTTCCCCTTTCCCCTTTCCCCTTTCCCCTTTCCCCTTTCCCCTTTCCCCTTTCCCCTTTCCCCTTTCCCCTTTCCCCTTTCCCCTTTCCCCTTTCCCCTTTCCCCTTTCCCCTTTCCCCTTTCCCCTTTCCCCTTTCCCCTTTCCCCTTTCCCCTTTCCCCTTTCCCCTTTCCCCTTTCCCCTTTCCCCTTTCCCCTTTCCCCTTTCCCCTTTCCCCTTTCCCCTTTCCCCTTTCCCCTTTCCCCGAGCAGAGCCCCTGCTTTGCTGGGGAGGTTTGTAACTGGTAGGAATTGCTTTCTCCTAGGCCTGTTATATATTTAAAAAGTGATTTTTCTCTGTCGTTAGAATCTGATTCTGAATTCCTTACAGTAAAGATTTTTGGTAGATTGTGTGGCCAGAAAGACAAATCTGTTAGGTCAGCTTTGATTACATTGGGGAGACATGTTCCATTATGTAATTCACTGGGGTTTGTGCTACTCTGAAAGCAAAACATAAAGCTACCTCAAATGTCAGGGTTTGATAGATTCAAAAACCCCAAACTCCATTAGGCCTCCTGGTCTTTCAGGCTCTTCTCATTCCTCCCATCCCTGCCTTCCAGAGTCCTGTCCCATGCCAGGGGCACTGCTCCCAGTAAACACCCTGGACACTTGGGTTTTGCTCCCATCATCTGGCTGGGATCGATGTCAGGTTCTGCATAAGGAGGGGAGGAACTTGCAGCAAGTGTTTAAGAGGCTTCCTCCTTTCTTTTAAGCACAATAAAACGCTGGGAGGGTATGGCACAGAGTGACAAAATGCCAAGGTGTGCACACAGAGCAATCCCTGGCAGGGCTGGGAAGGGAGGTGCTGCCTGGGAGGTGAACAGATAAAATGGAATTGTAGGGACACTGGGAACGATCACAAAACCTTAAGGTACTTTTATGGGGATGTGGGGGGTCAAGGCAGTAAAACAAGTGGGAAACCAGAAGAACATTTTAACTTCAGAGGAGGCACATCCTGCAAAATAACATCAGTCGGAGTTTTAGGAAAATGTAACTGGATTCTGCTTCATGAATCCCCCCCAAACTGTATCAAACTATCTGCTCTTTGCAGAAATGAGAGCTTGGGGAGGTGCTGACACGCTGAGGAGGTTTCTGCCTGGCATATGTTGTTTGTGCTGTCCCTGGCATTGCTTTTACAGGTTGGAGTTGTGAGCACAAGTAGGTGGTACACAGACTGGGGTTAGATGTGTGGCTGAGTCAGTCAGATGTCTCTAAATGATTTGAAGAAAGAGTCTCACCAGAACTAAAAGGAATTGTGAGTTGAAGCTGTGACTAATCTTCTCCAGAATAGAGGAAAAAAATCAGTCTTGGTTCTGATTTAACAGGAGACTGATACAAGGTAAGATGAACTTTGCACTGTGATTTTTCTCTGTTTATTCCATATAGAATCTGAATTGTTCCTTTTTACAGTTTTGGTAGAGCAGAAAAGTTTTGCAGAGTTTGTCATGGCTGTGGTTTGGCCTGGCTCACCTGGGGAGCAGACATTATTGAAAACCCTCCCAGAATGCTGCTTTTCCTGCTGGAAATGTGCTCCAGGGTATTACCTAGGGCTGCTGCTTTCCTGGGCTGGGCTGCAGATCACTGCAGCACTGGAAGCAGTGCCAGGGCACTTAAAGATGCTTAATAGCATCCTAGAATTGTGCATTTGTGTGTATTAACTGTGTTTCTTGTGGGAAATGTGAGCTATTTGTGTCTCAGGAGAAACTTTATCACCTTGGATGACAGCAGAAAGGCAATTTCTCTCCTTCAGGGGGCAAGGGAAATGGCTGAGGCCAAATCTCAGGCTGGGCAGTGCTGCAGGGTTTGGCTGAGCTCCCCTGGGCTGAGGTCCTGCAGTTCACTATAAACCCAAATTTCTGTTTTTCTTTCCTGGTTTAAAAGATGTGAAAGTTTTAGTGGTGGTGTTAACTTCAGGGTTTCCAAGCCAGCAGTGACTGAACTGCCTTTTCTTGCTTTTTGGTGCCATCTTCCTTTAGAGGCACCTGCCTCTTGCTCCTTGTTTTACCTCTTTTTAACATTCCTGCCCCACCCCAGAGCCTGCCCCCCACCCCCTGCCACCAAAAGAAGTGAAAGGAAGAAACAGTTTTGTCAGGGAAGTGTTGAAAAGGCTTTTTTCCTAAGCTGTGAGATTTGTCATAATATAAAGAGGTTGTGCAAAGGTGCCTGCCTATGTAAACTCCAGCCTGAAGCCTTCAGGTGGCCCAGAGAACCTTGTTTGAGCTCTGTGCCCAGGAGTGAATTTCATCCTAGATGTTATTAAAAGTTCCTGTGCTTAACTGTGGCACGGCTAACAGCAAATGATCACTTAAATCTCTGAAGTAATAAAGACAGACAAATTACAGTAATGTGAGAATCTGTGCTTCAGTAAAAAAAAAAAACCCAGCCCTGATATTTTTTGGATTGCACCTGACCCACAAATACTGGGAGTTCAGTCTGTCAAACCTGAACTGAAACTTAGTGTGAATTTAACTGTTCCAGAGAATCCAAGCTGTGAATCATGGTGCTTGAGTAAACCCCACAGAAATCCCACAAACAGTAAAAACGTGTGGCACTTGCTGTGTCTGCAGCAGCTGGGGTTTCTGGGCTGGACTCTGGGAATGCTGCTGCTCCCCTTTCCAGGAGTTCTGTACCACCAGGGTAACTGACTGAGATGCATCTGCTCAGAGGCACGGGATAAAAGGTTGATAAATCACAAAAAAGACATACTTTTATGTGGAAAAAAATGCATTCAGCATTTTTTCCTGAGTAAAGTATGCAGAAAACCTGCTTAAATGGGGCATATAATTTTTAATGAATCAGACCCTTTCTCCTAGGAAATGAAGCAAGTATGATAAATATGATGGAAACTGGTGAATATCTAGGGTCTAGTAATCATATCACATTTGAAATCCACCTGAGGGTTTGTATGAAAGGTAGTAGCTCAAAAGGATCACTCTTCAGACTAGCAGACTTTGAGGAATGTGGGATAAATTGAAGAAATTTGATTGTAATCAATTAACAAAAAGGATGTCCTGCTGCAACAGGGAGGTGCAAGAAGAAGGGTTAGAAAGACACAGGGCACGTTCACCTCAGTAAATCAAGAGCCCAGTTGCTTAAAAAACTATTTTTTAAGGAATTCTGGTGGTGTTTTCTTGGGAATGCTTAGCCTGAAGTGAAACTTCCCTTGTCTGATTTCCTTTACTTGACCAAAATGTTTCTGTTTGCTGGGCACATCAACCCCATCTGGGAGTGAGGGACTTGGGAAGGGTTTCCCTGGGTACTGGGACTGCAGCCCCTGGCAGTGAAAGGAAATCTGGCTGTGGCTGGACCTGCCTTCCACGTCTGGAGTGGGGAAATATATTGGCAAGTGCAGCTGCTCAGAAAGACTCTGGGAAGGCATCAATTATTCTCTTGATGGGCCTGAGGAATGGCCTCATGTCTAACTGGCAGGAGGCTGCTGATGCAAGTCTTGGTGTCTCCTTCCAACTTTCCAGTTGGGAATTGTGCCTCTTGAAGTCTCATGTTGAGCCCTGCCCTGGAATGATTTACGGCTGCTCTCTGGTGCTATGAAAATGAATGAACAAGGACTTTTCCTGGGCCACAAAACCCACCGTGCTAACAATTTACAAACAATTTTTTTTTTTTGTCTTCCTTTACATTAACTAAGGTGAAAGGGGTCACCAGTTGAGTCTGTGCAGCTCCAGCCAAGAAAACTGCCTGTAATAAATTAGGAGTCTAAAGGGATCAGTGACAGGGCAGGAACTGGGAGATAGGAGGAGTAGAAGGAATTATTATCTGACTTCTCTGATGGTTTTGGGTTTTTTCACACCCATATGCTGAGATAAACTTGAATGCTCTAAAAAACCCAAATGTCCTGGGAATACTGAGGACAGAAAGAGTATCTGCTAATAAAGCTGCTGAGCAGTCAGTGACCCCCTGTTCTCTCCCTGCCTGCAGCATCAATCCCTCTGATTTACTGTGGCCGTGCCTGGTGATTTGGATGCAGGGGATCACTGTTGATCATGGTAATTCCAAAATAAAAATAGCTTGCATTTCAAAAGGATATTTTATGTCTCATTTGTAATTCTCCCATGCAAATTAGAACAATCTGACAGTCCTCCTTTGGTGTGTGTATTGCATTGAAAGCATATGAGATGCATTCACTTTATTGTAAGTGACTGCTTTTCATTGGCAGGATGATTGCATTTTCTCTACTTACTTATAAGGAGTATTCTCTAATATTGGCCTCATGCTTTAATCATTTGCCTCTCACAATTTTATCTTAGCATATATTTATTGGGCTTCTCTTTGACATTTTTAAAAAATCCCACACTCTACAGAAACTTTTTGCGTTTTATAGCTTTGCGCTTTATGATTATTTCTTTTTCTCAGATTAAATATTTTAATGGGAGTTCTGAAAGGGTAAGATACCCTTACCTGTCCTGCTGAGATTCTGGCAAGCCTGGGGGCAGGGAAAGGAGGATGAGTTGTTGTGTATTTTAACTCATTTCTCAGGGCTCTTCAACACAGCGGATCCTTCCTGGGCGGGCATCACCAGGAGAAGGATACCAAAGAATTAAGTTTTCAAATGGCCTTTGTGAGGCTTGGCCATGTCTGAAGCAGAGTTAGGGAGCTCAAGGTAGATTTGGGGTGTGTGCATGTGAAAGATCTTTTAACTCCTGCCACCTCTTTTTTCCTGCCTCTGGTTCAGACTTCCCTTCAGGAGCTGTGATGCTGTGAACAGAGGCATCTCCACAGCTGCCTCCAGACAACTCCCTGCACCCATCCCCAGGAGAGGCAGAGGTGCTTCAGGAATCAATCTTAAGCCTGAACTGCTCTAAATTTCGTGGGTTTTCCTGGATTTACTTATTTTAAAAGAGTGGTTTGCACGGAACGCAGGCTGGGAGAGGAGTGGCATTAGAATGCAACCCAGTTCTGCAGGGAAGCTGTTTCAGGGGAAGGCACAGGACAGCAGTAAGTGTCAAAGGCTTCAACATTTTAAGATTAAGTAATGGTGAAAGTGCTGAAAAGTGGAAAGAAAAGTAACTCGAATCTGATATTTTGTGATGAAGATTTAATGAGGAGTTTGCCATGGCTGCAGCATTAAATCAGGTTCTGGGTGGTGTTTTCATCCTTTTTGGAGAATTCTGAAATTCTTTTGGTTGTGGAGGAAAAGGGGAGGTTTGGTTTGGGGACACTGATTTCATGTTTGGAAGAATTAATCTGAGAGAGTAGCTAAGAATGCTGAGCTAAAGCCAGAGTGTTTTTTCTGGGTGATTGGCTTGGACACTTTCACTGTGAGCAGCTCTCAGCTTTACTCCCAGGTGTTTTTCTTTTGGCACCTGTAACTTTGGCTCTGCAGCAGGAGTGCCACATCTTTAGGGGTCAGCACTGTCCCCCAGTGTCCCTTTCCTGTGGGCAATGCTACTGAGCATCCGTAGCTCAAGGGCAGAGCTGCTGCAACTCCTCCTGCAGCCCCATCTCCTTCCAGCCCCTCCTGCTGCACTCTCCCTCCCCAGCCCCCCGGGGAGCTGAGGGTCACTCCAGAGGAGCAGATGCCTCCCTGATGTTCTCCTGAGCTGTGCTGCCCAGCATCAGGAGAGATTTTCTCCGTGCTGATGTCCCCCAGCAGCTCTGTGCTTCTTCCAGTGGTGCAGCCCCTGGGGTGACAGCGTTAGGGGACAGGAATGTGGGGATTGGGTAGGAAAAGCTGAACGGTGACAGCACAGGGGGTTCTGAGAGGCTGCCTGGGGAAAAGGGGGGTTTGTCTGCCAGGCCCACCAGCACTGTGACCTCCACGGGAAAAGTCATTTCTTTTTTTTGGTGAAAGACTTTTTCTGTTCCCAGAGCAACTCCCCCTTGCTTACACATTTACATTACACATCACATGATTTTTTTTTAATTTATAAAACATCCTTACATTATTTCTACATTATTCACATTGTACGTGGCAATCATCCTTTGTCTGTAAAACCAAAAAAAAAAACCAAAAAAAACCCAAACAATAAAACGCCCACCTTGGTCAGGCCAGATGGTTTTGCATTCATGGCCAAACCCACATTGTCACATCGTCTTCTGAAGGTGAGGAGAGCCTCGTGTCACCCTGTGTCACCTCGTGTCACCCTGTGGCGAGGAGGATGGGACGAGCAGGCAGGACAGGCGGTGCGGGCTGGGGCTGTGCCGGTGCGGGCTGGGGCTGTGCCGGTGCGGGCTGTGCCGGTGCGGGCTCTGCCCTCGTCTGCCCTCTGCCGGCAGCGGGGCCTTGCGGGGGGACCCGAGCAGGGTTTTCAGTTTTTTTGGTTTGTTTTTTTTTTTGAGATTTTTTATTATTATTTTTTTTTAATTGTGGTGTGACTGGAGCTTTCAGCAGCACCGCTCCCTGAGCAGGGCTTTGGCCAGCAGCGGTGCGGAGGGGCTGAGCCCCGGTGTGTCCCGGGTCCCCTGCCTTTAGCTGGGGGGTGGCAGCTCTGAACACTCGAGTTCGTTTGGGTTTGCCCCTCCTGGGGTCCCTGGGTGCAGTGCATGAGTTTGGAGCTTGGGAACAATTTCTCCCTCGAAAGGACAGGGTGGGGAAAAGTGACTTAGATCTGATATTTTGCGGTGAAGATTTCATGAGGATGAAAGGCTGCCCAGGGCAGGGCTGGAGTCCCCATCATCCCCAGAGGGGTTTCAGAGCCCTGCAGATGTGGGGATGAGGGGCATGGGGTGGGGGTGGTCTGGGCAGTACTGGGGTGATGTTTGGACTGGATGATCCCAAAGGGTTTTCCCACATTTCCCTGTGCCCAGCTGTGGTGGGAAAGCTGATGCCCCCATGGTGCCCTCAGGGCCTGGCACTGGACACATCTGAGAGTGCAGAGGAATGCTGATGTGTTATTTTATTTTAAAGATGCTAGGAGGTGGTGATTATGCTGTAGGACAAGACCTGTGCTGTGTCTCCCCTCTGCACTCTGCTGGGGGCTCAGAGGCTCCGTGGCCCAGGGATGCCCAGGCCAGGTCTGTAACTATGGGGGTGCAGCCAAGCGAGTCCTGTTCGATTGTTTGTTTTGCTCTCCCTGCTTTCAGGAACACAGCACTGGAGCTGCAGAACAATTGTTCCTTGTCCACACTTGACAGAGATATACATCCACATGCAGAGAGAAAGTTCTTTATTAGAATGTTTTAAAAAGACCTTTAACCAGAACAGATAACTGCATTATATCTGATACTTTGGGCTACTTAAGGGATGTATGCTTTGTTAGGTTTAATATAAAACACCCCCACACCAAGAACAACAAACACAAAAAAACCCCTATGAACTTGGGCATTAGGGTGAAAAATGAAGTAGAAATTACCTTTGGTTTCGAAAAATTCCACCTAATTGCTTGCCCAGCTCACACATTTGAGTTCATCTCAGTTAAGGCTGCTGCAGTTTGGGTCACTGGGCACCACCAGGGCAGCTGCAGCAAACTGGGATTTTGCCTGGTAAAGGTATTCCACGAATTTTGTATTTTTGCATTTGGAATTTCCTTCCAAAACAAAAAAATGAGGGAGGTATCTCTGGAATTCTACTTTCCATTTTGGGAAATCTGCATTGTTTAACCCCAATACCCTGAGCTCCTTTTGCTGCCAGGGGTGAGTACTGCAGAAATACACTGAGGAGGTTTCCAGTGTCATTGCAAGTGGTGGCAGAGGGGTGGTAACTTTGGGACATGGGTCTAAAGACAGATCCCTGCTCAGCCTGAGGGCCAGCTGGAAGCAGCAGTTCATAAACCTTCCTCGGAAGGCGTTTTCCATATTCAACAACTTCCATCCTAGCTGGAAAAGTGTGTTGGAAGGAGGTGGATTTCCAGGTGTCTTCGTAGTGGAAATGCTCCACAACCATCTGAAACCCCTTGGGGCTGGAAATTGTTTCAGATTTTTCCTGGATCCCCCTGGGACAGGGTGCTGGCCTTGGCTGCACACGGATGGGATGGCAGAGATTGTCCCTGGGGAGCACCTGGCAAAGAGGTGCTCTGTCCTCTGGGGTTCTTCTGGGGTCTCTCCCCAGCTGGTTTCTCCCCACAAACACCTCCTGCACCACCAAGCTCCTGCTCCAGAGCTAATGCTAAATTGTTCAGAAGAGGCAAAAAGATGTGTGCAATTTTTTATGCATGTGGCTAATTCATCCAGATTCAAGTTTCACTGTAATTAAACGCATTCCATGTCTCAAGTATAATTAATATTCTAGGACGTCCAAAAGACAGTGCTTAAATGCCTGGATTTTGTTAATGGATTCGGTGCAGGAGGATGTTGTGTAAGCACAGGACTCCACTGTTCTTCTGGGGTTGCCCATGGGCTTTCAGCCACCCAGGTTAACCACTCGTTTATCTGGTGGCCAATGGTTTAACAATGGTTTAACTCAGTCAGTATAGCTGAGATTTTGCTGCCAATCCTCTTTTAGTGAATTTTTTAATCAATTAGTACTTAAAATGTCACTTATTAACATATTCTATAACTTTGATAGAGTTCTGGTGGGACAAGATCATGTTTTTAAAAATCGTGGAATGTGTTTCTGGGGATATCCTGTAGTTCTAGGGGTTATTTATTAATCTGATTTGTTTCAAAAAGAAATACATAAATTAAGATTAAGGACCTGTTCTGTAGCCATAGAAAAAAATCGTCTGTAATGAGTTTGTGGGTTAGGTCTTGAGTCAACACTTTGTGGTCCTACAGGACACAATCTGAAACCCATTCATGGGAGGGGGAAAAGTCTCCAGTGGGACTGGTTTTGGGATCACCACAGTTTCTGTCCATGCAGCAGCACTCCAAAAACAGGAGACCAGAGCCTGGCACAGAGGGCAGGGGGAGCTGAGAGTGGTGGAAGGCAACTGCTCTGGGGATACCTACAAATGGTCAGCATCCTAATGTCTGTGGTGTCTGTATCATGCCAGAGAACCCTGATCCTGTCCCTTGGGTCCCCAGGGCACAGCCACCCACTGGTGCTGGGTGAGGGAAGTGGTCTCGGGGGGTTCCAGCAGCTCCCAGGAGCTGTCATGGGGCTCTGCAGATCCCACAGCTTTGGTGACAGAGTGGGAAATGGGACCAGGATTGAGCTGGGTTAAAAATACAGGGCTACTGCTGGGAAGCAAAATAGCAAAAAAAAGTGCACATCAGCTTATTTTATGGAGGCTAAATGAGCACAGGAAGGTGATATTTCATGAAAATAAGGTCTCTAAATATTTCAGAGGCGAGTTTCTTTTCCACAAATACTTGTCTGTAACTTCTGGTGGTAAATTCATAATGTAGGATGGATGATTCATGGCTTGGGGATGTGTGCACACCTTGAGATAATGTTAGTTAGATAGTTTTTATGGATATGTTGAGATTATTATGATCATCCTAGTAGCACATTTGATAAATGAACGTAATTACAAATACAATAGCAATTGATGTGATCACAGTGTTTGCAAAGTGTGGTTCATTTTTTGTATTGATTGGAACTCTCAGGGAAGGTGTGGAAGCATTCCCTGGGATCTGGCACAACAAAGCCCCATTCCTCCCTCCAGCAGGGACCCTGCAGCTGGATGCTGCTCAGACACTTTTGGAGCCCCATGAAAGCGTGTGTCGTGATATTTTTAATCTGAAATCTCCTTTTTGGGTACTTTGTGTGCACCTAATTTGCCTTTTTTTCTTCCTGGGGTAGGGAAATAACACAATGTGTAGAGTCTGCCTTGCTGGAAACACCAGACTTACTCCTGATCTTAAAAGTGAGACGGATCAGGTTTGGTTTTTTTGTTTGTTTGTGTTTGTTTGTTTTTTTTTTTGTTTTTTTTGTTTTTTTTTTTTTTTTTTTTTTTTTTTTTTTTTTTAATACATTAAATATTTCTTTTAAAATAAAAATTGAAAAACAAAAAAGAAACCAACCCCCAGCTGCCAGGCTATGTTTTAGTTGCTGATTTTTAATACATCCAGTAGCATGTTTTGGAAAGACTGTATTTTTTAGCTCATGCCAGTTAATGTAGTTTATGGTGCCTGCAATGCTGGGATGCATTCAGCTGCATCCCAGTGGAGACTGGTGAGACTGGTGTGCACTGTCCTGCTGCAGGGTACGTGCTCCTGGTGCCAACTGATTGTGACTCCTCCCGGAATTAGAAGGGATTTTTCATGATAAAATACCAAGTTTTATGACTTCTGAAAACCTCCCATTCTGCCTGCATACTCAGTGGTCTGAAACCTGTGATGTTTGGTCTCCTTTCCAGCGGAGCTGCTGCTGTATTTTTCCTGCCAGTTTTGCAGCCCCCTGATGCCTCCTTTCCTTTCCCCTGACACCTTTAGAGTTCAGTGATCTACAAACCAGCAGATGTGGCTTTGCATCATCCGGGGCCTCTCCAGCCCATGTCTTGGTGTTGTTGCTTTTGCTGCTTCTCCTCCCTGCCCTTTTTTTTTTCCTGTGGAACCTCCCCTGTCTTGACTCTGTCAATCAGGAGTGGATCCAGTGATGTCTGTGGGGTGCTGAGGGTCTGCAAAGGGTGCAGACAGGGGGATCTCCCACCCCTGCACCTTCAGCAGATCCCACCTCGTGCTGCCTGTGCTTCTCTTCTGCTTTCACAGACTGAAAGGCAAGAGCAAGTTAAAAAACCAACTGAGCACCAGGTTGTCAGGCAGGCAAGTTTGATGGGGGGGAGTGGGGAAAAGGATCTTCTCATGCAGTATTTCAGGATGGGAGTTCAGTTTAACATATGGAGATGGTATATTAGTGGCTATTTATACTTCCTGCTATCACACATGTAAGATACCACTTATTTTCCCACAGGAAGCTCACGGTGCAGTATTTTTCGTTGCTGAAATTCTTTTTAATACCCTCCAGAGCTGGAATTCCAGTACAGGTGAGGCGTTTTTTTTTCCCTGCTGTGAAGCACTTTGGTTGTACTGCTCAGGAAAGAGGAGGCATGGCATGGAGAGGTGTTGTGTTAACAATTTAAATCTGTTGAATATCTAAATTATTTTAAGTATCTGTGGGCCCCTTCCTTCCAAATTTTTAACCCCCCCACACTGATATATACCCTGTAAATCATTTGACTTGCTTATTACACAGCATGAGCAGGATGGGAGTAGGGCACGTGGTGGGCAGCACACTGAGCATCCCAGTGCTCTGCAGCCCCTACCTGTGAGACCCCACAGAGGAAGAGGAGGATGGCATCTTCAGCTGGAGTGAGACCAGCCCAGGACTGACTGCAACCACCACACTGAAATTTTCCTCCCTGAGTTCTGAGGCAGCAGCAGCTGCACTGCCACTGTCTGCAGGTCCTGTTGGCAGAAGCATCCTCCAGCCTTCTGCTTCCCTCTTGCTTCCCATCTGGAAGAAGGACACTTGGAACAACACTTCAAGATCTTGGCTGAGACTTTACTGTCCTTTGTCCAACCAGGAAAGGTTCATTTTGTGAATGGTTGATCATCCTTAGCTCCTCTTGGCTGAAATATGATTTAAGAGCACTCGGAACCCTGCATTAATTGGTTCTAAATGTGCAAAAGGCATTAAAATGAAATTCTTTTAATCAAGTGGCATTAAACATTCAGCAGCCCAGCACTGGGCAGTGAATTGTTTTGGGAGCTGTAAGATGAGGCTCTTTGCCTGTGCTCTGGGCAGGGTCAGACCAGCTCAGGTGTAGCTTCCCCAGCCCCAGGCACACAGCCTGGGTGAGGCTCTTCTCACTTGGCTGGTTTTTCCTTTCCTCTGTTTGCAGAATTCTTGGCTTCAGCAGCTTTCTGAGCTGGGCAAACAGGGAAGTGTCTGCACGAAATTCAGCTCCTCTTAGATCTGTCTCTTAATTTTCTGATTTTCCTAGATAATTTTTTCCCTTAGGAGAGGGAATAACCCTTGGAAAACTTCCCCAGGTTATACAGGGCAGGTGTCTGAGGGAATTTTGTTGCTGCTGTGGGTTCAGCCCTGGAGCAGCCACTGCCAGCAGTGCTGAGACACGAAAGGTGAGATGCTAAGGAGCAGTTTCAAGGCAGAGATCTTCAAATATTTCAACCAGCAGATGATTTTTGAGTAGCTGTTTGCACCCCTCAGCAGAACCTATCTCCCCACCAGAGGTGTGTTCCTGCCTTTTGAGCTCTGTTTGGTTCCTGTCCCCAGCCCCGTGTGACGGCCCCGGCTCTGCCCCTTCTGCTGTCCCCTGGTGTTTCTCACACCAAGCTTCCCCTGCTCTGTTTAACTAAGATTTATCACTTTGATAAAGTAGTTGTGCAAGTGCTACTGTGGGAAGGGGAAAATCTTACTTCACATGGCCTCGACTTCCCCTTTTTGTCCCATTTTGATGCCACCAGCTCCTCCTGAACCACTCCCTCTGTGGATGGAAATGTCATTAACGCCCTCTTGGTTCCGTGCCCACTTCTCCACCATGAATCTGATCCCTGTTATTATTTCTGCCTGTGTCATTTTTATTTTCTCTTACCTTTTCCCCTTCGGTTTTATGTAAATAATGTTTGGATAATGGAGTGAAATGGTTTCCATGGTGCTGAACAAACACAGGTCACGGTGTGGGGGACTCCTCTGCACCTGAACATAAAGGTGAACATGTATGTGATTTTTAATGATTTGGTTGCTTACAGCTAAGGGATAAGTTTTGTGTCTCTTGTAACAGCATTTTGCTGATGAGAAAATTCAGTTCATTATGAATTCTGCAAAAAGAGTTTCGCCTTTCAAATGGTAATTTTTTTTTTACTGTATTCATACTTTTTTTTTTCTTTCAAAACGACACTATCATGCATTACACCATCTGATTAAAAAATCTGCTGGAATAATATTTGCACTGAACATCTGTCATTGGCAGCTGTAAATATGTTCTGTATTTATCTACAAGAAATCAAGTTAAGAGCCCCTTGCAGTCGGAGAACTTTCCCTGATGGGTAGGAGTGCCTGGATGCCTTCTTCCCACGCCCTTCCCTTCCACAGAGATGTCCTGAAATAGGTTAAACATATGGATCATTAATTTTGAAACTGAACTGAAGTCAGAGAGGGGCTATTTTTAAAATTCTTCTTAGTGGATGCTGCCACGGAGAGAAGTTCTGCAAGAGCAGATTTGCAGGGTGTGGGCAGAGGGCAGAGGTTGGGGCTGTCCCTGGAGCTGCTGCTGCTCTTGGCAGCTTCTGCCCTCAGTGTCCTGGGGGAGCAGAGCTCAGGAGCTTCCCTGGGGAAGCTGGATCTGAAGAACAGCCTGGACAAAGGCAGGAGGATGGGTGTTGTGAGAGAGAAAGACATGTTAATGTCCTGCTGCCCCATCCTGTGGGCACCTCTGTCTGCAGGCTTCATATGCCTTCCCTGCACTCTGCAAACAAGGAAAGAGGATTTCGTTCATCCTCAAAGAAAGAGGATGATAAGATGGATTTCATGATCCTTATCTTATTGTCTGAGTTGCCATCTAAATAGAATTTACCTTGTCTAACCTCGTGCAGCTCCTGCCTTTCCCTGCAAAGCCTGCAGAGAAGCTGAGGGAGATGGGGTCAGAGCTGCTTCCCTACAGCCCAGCTCCCTCCAGCTGTGACCTGGGGACAGCTGTGACCTGGGGACAGCAATGACCTGGGGACAGCTGTGACACAGGGACAGCAGCATGACACCACTCCTCATCCTGCATCTCCCTGAACACCAGGTGAGCACGAACCTGAGAACAAAAGTTTAGGAACTTATCTCTTAAAAATCAGAGGCCGCTGCTTTGCTGTTCACAACTTTTGCTTTTCTTAGGAAAATTTAGGCTGAATCTGGGAGCAAGGAGTGACCTTAGAGAATGAAATCTGCAGTGAGTGAGCCCCCTGGCCAGCAGAATCTCTGCAGCCTCACTCTGCCTCCTGGCACAGAAATGAAGCTGGGTCTCTCTCAAACTCAACCTGGGCTCTACTGTCAGCACAAAAAAAAAAAAAAAAAAAAAAAAAAATCCAGACTGAATGTTCTTTATTTGAAAATTCCTTGCCCAGCTTCTAAGGTGTTTCCATCTGTGCTGAGTTCCCTCAGCTGGGGATAAGCCCTGTGTGAATTTGGGTATCCACGAGTGGCAGCAGCATCGTGGGGCTGAGCAGACACAAAAATTGAGGCTTGAGCCAACAAACTTGGGAGCAGTCCCTGGGCAAACTTCAGTTTTGGGATTGCAGGTGGGTGTCTGAGCTGTCTGAGCAGTGCTGTGGCTTCAGCAGGAGAAAGCAGAGGACACTGCTGGGTTTGGAGGAGCAATCCCATCACATCCATCTCCAGCTGGCAGAAGTGACTGCTGCCTGGGACAGCCCCTCCTCATCCCAATGTCCTGGGGATGGGACAAGAGGTAAGAATGTGGGTTTTGGAGGGGATATATAACAAGTTTGCCCCAGGCTGACTCCAGGTTGTGTCCCACAGATGCCATCTGTCTCTGGAGCTGGTATTTCAGTGTGCACAGAGGAGTTGCCTTGGGTGCAGCACTTGGGGAGCAGGAGGGGGAAAAGCTCTGCCTATAGGTGTGATCTCCAGGATCAGGCTGGGAGGTTTCCCAGGTATTGTCTCATTCTCCTCTTTTAATGCCATGTTTAGCACAATGCTGTAGCTCATCACTGTCAAAAAAACCCCAACAAACACGGAATTTATCTGGGTTGGTAAGTCAGAGCTGCCATCAACATCTTTATTATTTAACAGCTGTGTGTGTTCTGCTTCCATCGTAGCAGGCAAACATTGTTTTATAGAAATCCTACTGAAATTATAAAATTAAGACAGCTGTCTTCTTTCCTTCTGTGTCATGCTGCAGATTAAGGATACCAGACTGATAGCAACAGTCGTTAATAGATGCTAATAAATGTAATTTTCCCTGAAGTTTTGACATTGAAAACTTTGTGAGGAGAATGATGGCACTTGTTATCAGCAGTACGTTGTGGTCTAAATTTAGTTACTGCTGTTGTAGGGGAGTATGGAAGTAGTTCTGGTCTCTGCTGAGGCTGGATCAGAGAAGCCCACCCTTCCCAGGAATTAATGGATGCTTTCATTCTGCCTGGCAGAGCTACTTTATCATTCATATGACTAAACAGACAATCAATTTAACAGCAACGTATGGGAATGGAGGGAATGAACAAATAAGCTATGAATGATGAGAACAGAAAAATCAAGCCCCCTCTCTTATTCCCTTTTAATGGCTAATACCAACAGGGACAAGACCAGTAAAAAGAGGTTAATGAATTGCAAAGATCCTTTAGAAAGTGATTGACTGGTATTGAAGCTCAGTCAAATCAGTCATAAATATTTACTTTTATTAGCAACAGTGGGTTGCCTGTTATTTCCAATTGATTTTTAAAGCTGTCAAAAATCTACCACTGTGACTATTATCAAGTGTTTTATTTCATCAATATTTTCCAGCCAGAAAGAGCTGGACACAGCACCCTGTCCTGCAAGTGTTTGCTGCCTGTCTGCTGAGCCCTGAGATCAGCAGAGGGAAGGGACACCAGGGACCAGCCTGGGACATCCCAAACCCCCCATCCCATCCCATCCCATCCCATCCCATCCCATCCCATCCCATCCCCCAGGGCTTCTCCTGCCCTGGGAACCCCCACCCCAGCAGCTCCATCCAGGACCTGGAGATCTCCTCTTTCCTTCACCTTTCTGGGCAGATCCCTGGATTCTGGGCTGGATTCTCCTGCTCTGCATGGGCAGAGGCTCCTGCCCATCCCTGCTGCCCAGGACGTGGCAAGGAGGGGTCACAGCATTCCCCAGGTGGTGTTTGCTGTCTGGGAGCCTCATGATAGAATTCAAAGGAAAATAACAAAAGGAATTTCCTAGAGAGAGCAACAAAGAGTTAACATTTCCCAGGGCAGACAAGTTTCCAATTCAATTAGTTTTAATGAACCTTCTGCTCACTGGTTACTGAACTAGAAAGAACAGCAATAAATGCCCAGAGGAAAGAGAGAGAGGATATTAAAGGAGGGTTAGTGTATAGTATATAAATTTCCAAGTTGACTAAAAGAGTAGCCTTGATATAGTTTTAGGAACCAAAACTGCAATATCAGATGTGCTGTCCCTTCCTGGGGTGCAGCTGTCACACAGCAGACAAACCATCATCCCCGGGACCCTGCCTGACCACTGACCCTCTGCTGTCTCTGGAAACGCTGCAAAAAAATTATAAACTGCAATTTGCTATTTTTTTTAATCAGCTAAACGGATTTAAAAAAAAAAAAAAAAGTAAATGCTTGCAGTATGAGTATTTCTCTAGTCAAGCACAGAGAGAACGTGAATTAATAGAAAATGAAAAATCAAATGTAAATTCTATAGTAGAATTCTATATTGTGTGTATTTTTGTATCATAAAACGTGCAGTAATTAACAAACAAAAAACACTTTGAGGGTATTATTCAGCCTATTGTTCACAACATTTCGATGCGTGTTTGTTTATTTTAAATATTGATTTTGTATGAATTTTGGTCACTGCAATTATGCTATAGAATTTCTTTCTTGTATTTCCAGAGTCCAACAGTATGTGTCAGATTTTGGTTAACGTGAAATCAGAGTTGCATGTATTTACACATCCATGCTGACTAAATATTTGACAGAAATAATAGATTTAACATGTGCTGCACATTGTAGCGTTTTTGGGTTGTTTTTTGGTTTTTATTTTTAATTTTTAAAATAGCTTTTCCTGTTATATGAGGCTTTTTTCCCTTGCATTCACTGAATTTCTATGCAATTAGTTACATGTAGTTAAGATATTTCACAGCCTGCTTTCTCCTAATATTAATGTTCAGTAATTGAGAAAGTGTCTGACGTTCTGTGCCTGTAGTTTGTCATTCACTTGTGATTGATAGGAATTTATAGAGAAAAAAAATCTGTTTTTTCCTTTTTCATGTTGCTCCAAATTAGCAGCAAGATTCTGCTGGCCATGTTTTAATAACAATATTTATTTATTTAGTCACAATGCTGCAGATTTCCCCTTCCCCACACTCCTGTTTAGCTGCACATTTCCCTGCCCTGCTCCTCACTCCAGTTTTCCCTCAGACTCCTCTGCCTCGCTGCAGCCCCTGTTATGCACAGGGATTTGATGGGAATGAAAACCATTTTCACAGCTCCCTGAAATACTGAAACTTCTTATTCTAACCCCAAGCTTTGCCATTATTCAGCTTTGAGATCTCCCCTCCTTTTGTCACTGTTTAGTTCCCAACATCAGCATCAGCAGAAGAGGAGCTTTTAGGCTTGGTTGGTGTTTTCATTCTCTAGCTTCACAACATTTAAAAAAAAAAAAATCATTCAGTAACTAACTGCAAATAGAGAGGTTTTTCTTTCTTTGTTAAAATACTAAAATAGTCAGACCTTGGATTGCTGGGCCAACATTTCAGTGCTGTGTAACCTGGCACTGGGGTAACTCTTGCTGAATTTTATTTTCTCCTGTTCTTTAATGCCATAGAAAATTATTGTAATAATTTTACCAGCTGTTTGCAAACGAGGGAGCACGGTGAAGCTCCTCAGGGATTTGGGATGTGTTTGGGAGATTTCAGGGGCTGAGGAGCAGCTCTGGGGGCCCGGGGCTGGAGAACTGGGGGCTCAGCTTTTAACAGGAAAAAGGGGGAACACAAGGAAACGTCTGGGACTGACACCTGAGGTGGGTCTTTAATCATTGCCTGTGCCTTTTTTTGTGTGTCACTGCGTTTTGTCCCTGTTTGCAGGGGGGTACGTTTGCTCCTCAGGGTGATGTGGTCAGGGTGAGCCACGTTTTCATTTCTAGCAGCAGGAGCTGGGTGTGCCCTGGCTCCCAGAACTAATATTATTTAGCATGAAGCAGGCTGACAACTTCCTCTTCAGTTTGTTAAATCCCAATAAATGGCAGCAGAGAATTATGGGAGAGTGAACAAGAACAATGGAGAAGATAAAATAGCTCTGCCTTCCAGTTTCTTAAATAGCAACCAGAGCTCTAGAACTTGCCTCTAAGATATTACAAGAACTTTGTCAAGTAGCACATGAGAAAATAGAGCCCACAGCCATATAGTAAGCAAAAAAATTCTGTTTGAGTATTGACATGACAGTTTTTGAAAGTTCAAGCAGAAAACCAATTATAATGAGCACTGAAAAGCCTGAAGCCCTGCTGTTCAATAAATAAAAAAGTACAACAAACTATTTTCCAAAAAGGTTCTAGAGAGTTTCTTCTTGTCCCACTACTTACAATATGATTACATAAATAGTCTCTATTTGCTGTTGAATTGCCAGGCAGCTGTATTAAAGTACAAATCAAATCAAGTCAGGATTAGAAAGTAAAAGAGCATGGTTTAAAGTAATCTATCCCCCAGGAACTGTGCTCAGATTCATCAAACAGAGCTTAAAGTACAGTATATCTTATACCCTTGTGTTTCCATGCTGCACTGCTGCAGAACCAGTTATTATTTTTGATATCCAGAGAATGTGGCTCGTAGCTTTAGGAGGCTCACTTGCTTATTTAAAGTGCTATAAACCTGCTCTGTCACTTATTATTATTTCTCTTGGTTAAGTTTCACGAGGAGGACGTACGTGTGGGAGACACGAGGCTCCTTTATTGATCAGACCCTATTTGCCTCCCCTGAATTACTCTAAATATGCACTGGGGATAAAGGACTGATGTGTTTTCCTCCAGGTTTCTGGTGATCTGCAGGTGCAATATTTTTAAAAGCTGAAGCACCCCTTCTGCCTCCTCCTCAGCATCACCTGGGTCCCTCGGAGCCCAGCGGTGGGGACCTGGGGACAGTGGCCCCCATCTGAGCAGGAGCAGTGTCCCCTCCCTGCCTCCCCGGGGCTGTGTTGGAGCTGGTGTTGGTGTTTCTGAGGTGGGAAAGAGCCTGGGGACAGGAGGGGTCAGCCAGGGGAAGGGCAGACACCCGGGGTGCTTTTGTGCTGCTGCTCAGTGAGCTGGGGGCTCTCACGGGGCAGATCCCAACTCTCAGCACTCCCCACTGCGACGAGGCAGCGAGGAGAAATAAAAATTCATGAGCATTAACTTGAAATAAAATAACATTCTTGGGTACCCAGCAGCTGGTAGGTGATGGAGATTTCCCCTGTGCCTTCCAAGGACACAGCAGCACCCACATTTACCCCCAGAGCTGCGGGCAGGGCAGGGCAGGGCTGGGGCTACGTGGGGGAGGTGGCACAAGGTGATGCTGTGCTTGGTGTTCTCCTGGGCTTCTTGTGTCCATCAGCACAGGCTGCTGGGCTGGGCTGGGCTGGGCTGGGAGGAGGGGTTTGGAACCCAGGGATCTGAAGTTACCTGGCAGTGCTTTCCTGCAGGACCTGCCTGAGCAGAGATTGTCACCTTGGCTGACCCCTGGGTGCAGAATGGGGACACTGAGCATCAACCACCACCCAGGAGGGGATGTGGACAGCAGAGGAGATGCTGGCACAGTGTGCTCGGTAGATGCAAGAGGTCAGTGGTAGCATCAGCATGTGCTCTGTGCTGTTTGGTTTTGTTTTATTGTTTTGGGTTTTTTTAACACGCTGAAATCAGAGTGAAATCAAAATTTCGTCAGTGCTGAGCCCCTGGTTGCCCCCAGAAGCTGTGGCTGCCCCATCCCTGGGAGTGTTGAAGGTTGGATGGGGCTTGGAGCACCCTGGGCTGTGGGAGGGGTCCCTGCCCATTGTAAACTGATTGTTGCTGCTCTGCTGAGGAAGATCACCCCAAAATAAAAACCAGGGCAGTGCCTCGATATTAACGGGGGGCTTCATCCAGAAGGTTAAAACAGAGCAGGCCAAAAACTAAATTTATTGGTAATCTCTGGGGTGTTGTTAGAGGGTTAAAGGCATTCACTTGTTGCAGCAGGTGCCCAGCAGTGCTGAGCTGGGCAGGAACTCCCTGCTGCAGCTCACTGATGTTTCTTTGCCTCCCAGTGAGGACGGGGCCATTCTCCTCCCTTTGCCTCTTTCCTGGTTTACACAAACTGCAAATCTTTATCCCTGCTACTTTCTAAGCTGGTGGTGGGAAGCACAGAGTGTTTGTGCTTATACAAATGTGAGTGGCTTAACTCTAAGCAGCTCCCTCCTTCCTCACTGCCTTTCCTGTGCTCAAATTGGTCTGAACAATTTTGGGGGGATTCTTTTAATGAAGTATTGATTTTTATCAAGCACATCAAACTAAAGGTAAATGTACCATTGTGTCATGTTTAAGAAAAACCAAAACAACAACAATACAAAAAACCCCAGGCCCCGGTATATTACAGATAAACTAAGATAAATGACTTAAGTGCTCAGTTTGTAGAGTAAATTGAAACCATACATCACGGGCTTTCATTATTTTATATTATAAATACTGTAAAGAGTAGGAAAGATGATTGAACAGTAATACAGAATTAGTACTAATTGTCACGACTCCGTTGATAAGGAAATGTGCTTTTAATATAAATAATGCGGAGGGATCGTTAGCCCAAAAGTTAATTTTTTATAGCTGGTGCTTGCGGGGTGATAATCAGGAGCCTCTGACATCCATTAAATTGCCCTTCCCCGATCCCGCATGAAGAAATGAAGGGATCTGTGTTAATTTTAAAGCTCCCTTTGATTGGGTGAACCTGTCTGCGTTTGGCGTGACACTCCTGCCACAGGTCATTGCCTGGTGCAGTGTACCATGAAACAAACAAATAGAAAAAGGCACCTTCTGGCACTTTAAGTTTCCCTGCCATCTGACTGCAGCCCCGGTGGGTCGAGATGATGAAAAGCACAGCCTTGGAAAAATCTTCCTATGGTTAGATTGGGAAAAATGAGTATGATTATCACATGTGCTGGGAAGGGCAGGACAGACAGCTGAAGTCATCTCAAAACTCCAGAGAGAAGGAGAAGACAAGAGGTCACAATTATATTCTGGTATCACACTCCCTTTCAGGGAGATCTGATATATTCGGTTTGTTCTTGTGTGGTGCTTAGGGAAGTTCTAATTAAGGGAAGAAAGAATTTTGACACATGTGAAGCAGAGATCAATATTTAGCACTATAATCAGCAATTCCTGATGGTTTGACAATGTCACCATCCACACTGTAACTATCCATTATTCTGGGAGAAGGGAGCCAGGCGGAGGCTAACAGGCTTACTGCAAACCATCATGAATCACGGGGAGCAGAGCCTCATTCACTTCTATTTGTCTTCCCTTTCATCTTCATTCATCCTTATAAAGCAGCCTCTGCTGCCACCGGCCTCCGGAGCCACCATGCTCCTGTGCTGGGGAGGAGCAGGGCTGCTCAGCACCCCGGTGCCACCAACCCAGCAGCCGTTCCAGCTGGGGACACCCCAAAGCCCTGGTGCCCCCTCGGGTGGGTGTCTGGGGGGTGAGGGGGAGTTCCAGCAGGTATAAGAGGAATGGGGAGCCAGGCAGGCAGAGCCCCCAGCTCCCTCCCATCTCACGAGCAATGGAGAGATCAGGAGAGTTATTTTTAGGGTACGATCCTGGACCTGCTGAAATTGATGGCATCCAGCCCTAATGGTGCAGCAGTAAAAGAAAAATGGGGCCCGAGAACCAGCTGAATCTCCAGTTTTTGCTCCTTGGAGGTGGAAGACAATCAATCATCCTGCTCGCTGCCTCAACTCTGAGCAGAGCTGGAGGAGCAGCATCCTGGGGAGAAGGATGGCACCCAAACCAGCCCCCCCTTGGGCTCTACTTTTTGTGTTTTATTCTCTCCCCATCACGGCTTTAATTGTCTCATTGTGGAGGTCTGGGAGGCACCTGTGGGGTGCTGCTGGGTCCCCACACTTTCTCACAAGCCAAGGTGAGTGTGTCCTGTGCTGCTCCAGGCACCAGGAACTGGGTTGGGTTGGGTCCCTCCAGTTTGGGAGCAGAACCAATGAAGGTGACTACTCGTGTCGTGAGCATTGAACCCCCAAAAACCAAAAGCTTGGAAGAAACTGTGAGGTGAAAATGATCTGGACTGCCCAAGTTTACTCACAACTTCTGGAGGCATCAGCAGATGCCCCACTTAGTTGTGAATCCTTCATAAGAATGATAAATTTGCCACAGAAAATGCCACCAGCTCCAGTTGGGGTGTGATGTTGATCATCATAAAACGAAAGCACAATTTGTTTGGGTAGGAATATGGGAGTGATACAGTATTTTTTGATGACAGTGCTTGGTGCCACTTGATTCAGGCAACAAGCTGACATTTCCACCTAATTTAAACTGAAATTGTTAAAATAATAAAAATTAAAATGTGGAATTCAGTAGGCCTGCATGTAATTTCTTGAAAACATCTGCTGGCAAGCTTCCAGTTGCAAGGCAGTGCAGTGGGGGTAGGACTTTGCTGCTTTCTCCAATAATTGGTCATTTCCTGTGGAATATGACCCTATGTTCTTAACACGAGTGGGTAACCCAGGGCTTTAACACATTTGGTCTTTCTTTTTCAATAAGGATTTTGTGTTCATATAGCTGAATAACGATGTTTTGATTTCCATTCTCAGCTGCTGGTGATCAGAAAGTGATGCTGTGATGTCCATCTCTTTATTCCTCCCCCTCTCCCTGGTGCTGCTCTGGGTAGAGCAGCTCACCCCTGGCTTCGAGAAACAAACACTTTGCAGAATTCCAGGCCCCCCGACATAAAGACCCTCACTCCCTACGTCTCTCCCGGCACTCCCAGCCCCGCAGGCTGCATTGGTCCCGCAGGAGGGGCCGGACCGGACCCGCTGTCCCGCGTTTCCCATCATCACCTGGCTGCCGTGCCGACCCGGTTCCGGATGCTGAGCCCGTCCCGCAGCATCCTGCGGGGGAGCTGAGGACCCTGCGGGATGGGGAGCTGAGGGAGAAGCTGCCAGAGGAGCTGATCCGGTCCCGGCCCGGCCCGCGGAGCGCTCATTAAGCGCTGCCCAAGCCCGCGGAGCGGAGCGGAGCTGGGAGGGTGACAGGGAACAGCCTGGGATCTGTCTGCAGAATGACATAACAAAGAAAGGGAAAAAAAAAAAAAAAAAACCAACAAAAAACCAACCCACCAGCCCTCAGAGAGGGTGGGCTGGGATGGAAAGACCTGAACCAGCCTGGAATTGCGTGTTTTGTTACTAAAAATACGGAGGCTGAGAGGAAAAGCTCTGCAGAGGGCTGTGGGGTTGCTTTCATTACACGTTTATTAGAGCTCCGGTGGTGGCTCCAAGTGATAATTACAGAGGAGCATAAATTAATAAGGAACTTGGGGAATGATCCTCCCTTTGTTAGAAAGGTTATTGATAAATCTTCCTGTTTTGTTTTTATTATTATTATGATTATTGTTGTTGTTATTATTATTATTATTATTATTTATTATTGTTGTTGTTGTTGTTGCTGTGGTTGGTTTGGTTGCTTGCTTGGTTTTTGTGGGGTTTTTTTGTTCGTTTGATTTGTTTTAATTCAGTGCTGGTCAGTGTCAGTGTTGCTGCTCTTCAGGCAGGGAGCTGGGAGGGGAAGGACCCTCCAGGGGCTGTCAGGGTGCTCCCCACCAGGGCTGTGGGAACCACTCAGTCACCAGTGTCCCTGGGAGACCCCTCCAGCCCAAAATTTAATTCCCTGCTGAGAGGCTCCTCCCCAGAATGATCCCCAAGAAATGGGACTCCGGGAGCCACCTCCCTGCTGGAGGCTCCCCAGGGCAGGCTGGAGAGTGTCAGAAAACCAGGAAAAGCACCCAAAGTGCTGCTGGGTGCCTGGGCAGGTCCTGGTGCTCATCCTTGGGATGCCACTGGATCAGGAACTCCTCCCAAGACCCAGAGCTGCCCGAGGGGAGCCCATCACACCTCCTGCCTGCAGCCCTGCCTCATCAATACAGCCTGGCTGCTGTGCCACTGTCCTTTTGCAGGAGTATCATTTAATTGTAAACCAAAGATCAAAGGTCTTTAACTCTTTAACCAAATTCCAATGTCTGCCAAATTCAATAGCTGTCATTCCCTCAGAAGAAGACAGTGTAATATGTGTGTCCTGATCTAATTTTATAGAAAAAGACAGAATTTACATACTGTTTATTTAGTTAAGTCTCTAAAATCAATACCTTTGTCTGTAGCTCTTTTATTTAAAATACATCATGACATTGCAAACTGCTATATAAATGAATTTTTCTAAACCACACATGTTGTTAATGTTTTTCTATTGCACATTTTTTTAAAGTTTGAATCGTAGCATTTAATAGATCAACTTAAATGTATTTTAATATTGGATTACTAAAGAATGTTAAGTTTTACATTTCTAAAAATTATAAATATTATTTCAAAAGGTCAGTCATTTGCTCAGGACTTATCTGCCCAATGGAGAACATATTTCAAACCATCCAGACACAGAAACTGATCATGTTAAATACTAAGAAAAAATGAAACCTCTTAATTTTTTTTTTTTTTTTTCAGTAGTAAGGAATGAGGAAAGAGCAGCCTTGGACAGAAAGCTTAGCAGAAGTACTTCTGTAGGCTGTCAGTGGAACTTCAGAGAAAGAGAGTCCTTTTTTTTTTTTTGTGAGAAACCAATGTAATTTCTGCTATTCTTTTACAGGTAGCTTAAAGCATATTTTGGAGTCTGTAAGCAGATGCAGAAAGAATTTCATTCCTGTTGCTTTGGCTGGAGCTGGGTGTCGTGGCTGTGCTGGTTTCAGCAGCCAGGTAAGCTGTGAAGGATTTATCTGGGACTGTGAGTTCTTGTGTCCCCAGCACTGCAAAGGAATTTGTGTCTCATCTTCATCTTGAGCAGTGCCACAGCTGGGGGCCAAGGAGTGGGGACAGCAGTCTGGAACATCTTCCCTGGGGACCTGGGTGATGGAGCAGATGCACTCTGGCAGGTTGGCAGGAGCACAAACCCAAGAGAAAAAGTCTCTGTAGGACCTCACCTTGGGAGCTCAAGTCCTTGATGAGCCTCACAGATAGTTCTTCTGCACAGGGGGTGTAGCCTGAACCAGTCAGAAAAATGTCTCAAAAAAGTGAATAGCTCCTCAATGACCTCCTTATATCTCTGTAACCATATAGACTTTGTGTGTTTGAGGGCTTTTGTGTTTTACTTGACTGATCTCATTCCCTTCTGCCCTGGGAAGGGGGATGCTGAGCCAGTCAGCTGTAGTGAGCTGCAGTGAGCTGTAGTGAGCTGGTTATCCCAGTGTCCTTCTCCTCCTGCTGCTCCTGGGGACCAGCTCCCCACACCAACAGGACTGACCTGCAATCTCCTCCATGCAAATTTTCCCTGTCCATCAAGCCCAAAGTTGTTCTCTCCTGGATCTGCACGCACAGGGTCTGGCAAACACTTTCTTTTGTTTTGTCTTGTTTTGTTCATTTTCCCCGGGTGCTTCCATCGATCTCCCCAGAGCTGTTGGCACCTTAATTTCTGTGGTCACTGCTGGGCTGGAGCTGGTGTTCAGCTGAGCAGCCTCAGACCCTCCTAGAAATGACAAATCCATGGTAGCTCCATGTCCAGATCCCTCCCTTCTGCTTTTAACAGACATATTCAAATTTTACTGTCTTTCCAGGTTGTTTTGTTTTTGTTTTTTTTTTAGTCAAGAAATCTCTGTACTGAATGAAGTTTCAAGTCCTGGTGAACATTATTGCAAGCGTTTGCTGGAAGCTCCTGGTTTGTACTGCAGGCTGCTATTAATCACGGGGTGATTATTTAGTTGTAGGAGGTAGCAGGACTCCACTCCTCACCCTATCTGTTCTTTGGCTGTGATGTCTAACAACCTGGTGAAAAATGGCTGCCACAAAATATCTGCTTTTTTTTACAGGATAAATCATAGTCCTGGCTGGTGAGTTTAGCTGAAAAATGGGAGAACTTAATTATCCTGTAAAAGTAAATCCAAAGCAATTTGGTAAATGAAACTATTCTGCGTGCACTTTGCATATAAGATAAAGTTTATGTGGTAGCAAAGTCACAATGATGCTGAGAAAGGAATTATGGCATAATTTAGGGCTTTGGGGATTGTTGTTTTTTTTTGAGTAGTTAGTTGTAGGGCTAAACCTAAGTTCCAAGTTACCTCCAGTTAGAAGCAATTTACTTATATTTCTCTTCCTCCTTTCCTCCACCCTATCCTTTTGGAAGAGCCTGACTGCAAAATAACTGAGCTGCAGAGCTGATGGTTTCCTGTGCAGCAGCACTCAGAGTAAAGTGAGGAAACTCAAGTCACAGAAATGTGCTCGGTGCCTCTGGGAGATGCTTCTGCCCTGGCTGTGAGGTGGATGAGGAAGATGAAGGCTCTGAATGTGTGTGTGTGCCCAAACTGCAAATGCCATCCCATGGCAGGCACGGGTACTTGGGCTACTCCAGAGCTCCAGATGAAGTCTTTGGGTGTGGGAGACCAGGGATGGGTTTTGTGAGGCTGCTTTGCTTGAGCTTGGCTCTTCTGCAGTTGAGTCAAAGGGAGGAGGTCTCTCTGTGATGGGCAGCACAGAGGCACAGGGTGGGAGGTGCAGGCAGAGGGGCTGGATGTGGCACTCTGTGTCTGGTGACAGCTCCACTGACAGGACCTGCAGGTGGCAAAAGGATTAATAAAAATTGAATAAGGAAGATCTCTGACGTAGGGAAAGCTGGTAAATTTTATGTCCTAGTATGTATTTAGGGTAATCATCTAGGAATAAAAAAAGTATTTGAGGGCTGACAGAGGGGAGATATCTCCCCAGGAGTTGCTCTCACTGGAAAGGACTGGATCATCCCAGGGAGGGGCTGCAGGGCCACGTCTGGTTCCCCCAGGATGAGATGGATGTTACTGAATTCCAGAGTGCTCTGAAAGATTAAAGGAGGAGGAGTGGGGCAAAGGCCCCTCTGCTTTTTAGTTTCTGTGACTTAGCCAGAAAGACTGCAGGAGCTCACCAGCCTGTCTGGGCAGGGACACACTTAAGGAATTACTTGATCAAAACCCAGAGGTCCTTAGGCAGGTCCAACTTTCTCAGGCTGTTTGGCACATGGGGGTGTAAATGTAAGTCCTGCATCCTGTCTGTGGGTCAGGAGCCACAGAGCATCCTCCCCAGGTGAGACCCCTGGGCCCCCAGAGCTCTCCAGAAGGATGGAGAAGTCCTTCCAGAGCATTGCTGTCTCATCTGGGACAATCCCCAGAAATCTCATCTTCTAGATGAGGGAATGTGTCCCTTTCTGGAAGTTATTGCCTATTTGTAGAGGTGGGAGGAAGAGCCAGGCCTCTGGAGGCACTGTTTTAGTTTTGGTTTTTAAGTCCTTGCCTGGCTTTTCTTAGAAAGTGGAGTCATTCTTTTGTGATTGCTCATTTAAAAATGCAAACAAAACCTTTTTATTGATTTGTGTGTATTGGCAGAATTACTGTAATTGCATCAAATGACATAATTGGTGTAAATAGGTATAATGATGTCATTAGCATGTGTGATTGTGACATTTAACAGTGTAATTAAAATGTATAATGACACAGTAAAAGTCCTTATTAAAGTATGCAAGAAAAGCTCTGCAGGTGGACAGAGTATGATTGTAGAAATTCAATAGTGCTGTCACTCTTCCATATTCTTTTCAAAACAGCAAATGCCTTTAGGTCATATCAAAAGTGATTTTTAAAACCAAAGGGTCTAATCTTGCAAAGTCTTTCTACACTGGGGAGGTTCTACCAGCACCCTCAGTGGCCTCAGGGGACGTGGTCTGGACAGGGAACTTTGTTCCTCCAACCAGTGCACATCTCTGCTCCATGTTTTCTGTGGAATATTTCTCCAGCAGCATCAGGTTCCTTCTCTGGCTGAGCAGGGGAGGAATTCAGGGGCTGTAGCAGCATCAGCTGGGAGGTTTTATCTGGGGGGGTGCTGGAGGCAGCTCTCAGCCACATTTCATGGTATTTTGTTATCAGGGCTGCTGCCTGGTGGTCTCCACTTTGCCTTTCTTGAAGCTCTTCCTAAGGCTGGGTCCATAGTGGAACTATGCCAGATTTCACAGTCGTCCTGTTGAGGAGAGTCTATAACCAAAGGCAGCTGCTGACCCCCTCCTCTGGCTCTGATCTCACTAATTACACCTTTCACCTTCATATTTTAATCCCCAAGAAAGCTTTCCGTCCAGACCATTGTTTCAAATCTCCTTTAGCATTCACTTTCTAGAGGATTTTTGGCAGCCCCTGACAGGGCACCTCACACTTGTTCTTTTCTAAACCAGATTCCCAATGGGCTTCCCCTCCTCTAGAAACAATTCCTTGTCTTTCCAGCACCTTCCATGTTTAATTGCAATGTAAGGAAGGCAGCACCTCTGTGTTTCCATCACCTCAGTTATAAAACCACCAAGCAGTGAGGCATCCTCAGGACATCCACCATCCCACTGCATTTGCTGGGGGTCCAAACTTTGCTTTGAAGCCAGTTTCTGGTCACTGTGGTCGCATCAATGATCCAGGGGCTGAAACCCTGGTTTGTCTCTCGTGCTCCCTGGTGGATGATGGATACAGTTCAGTCAGCCATGGGAATATGTGAGTATTTACTGTTCATAAATTACGAGGCAAAGTCCAACCACAACGTGAACGATATTGGCACTAATTTAATAATGCAAAATGTTTTTTTCTCACCTAATGTGTTAATAATAGCCCGTGTTGACACCACATGGATAATTTCATTCCGAGTGTGTGTTCTGTGAGAAGCTCGTGTGAAACTGTCTTGCTGCTCCCTGAGAGCAGATGTTCTCATCCCACCTCATTGCAAGGGAAATTTTGAATGTGCATTAAATTATTTCTTACAGAATTGAAGAGCAGATGCAAGAAGCTGTGTTGAAGCATGTTCTTCCCTTGCAGCAGCATTCCCTGGATTTCATTGTGCTTCTGGACTCAGCAGCAGTGTGGGGAGCTGGAAGCTTTCTCTTTAGCTGGATCTGGTTAATACCTGGGGGTACTGTTTAAGCTTCTTTACATTTGAACCTCATGTCCTGGTACATGGGATTGATGTTCTCTACGAGATGAGTGGGCAGAGTAGTTTTTCAGGTTTATAACTTGCTGGAGTGTTTTGGTGTTAGAGATGCACATGATTATTTTAGTAAATTCAGTGCAGTTCTGTTTCCATGATGGTCAATTCTGTCCATGTATTCTGGAAGGTTTTTGGCCTTGGGTCTGGGAGACAAGCAGTGTTGATTCTGTGCTGTGGCTGGGTCCCCTGGGAAGGATGCAACATCAGATTACTTTGTTCCTAGGCAAATAAGCTGTTTGTGAAAGGTTTTGTGTCGTCAGACACAGGGCTGCTTCCTAGCAGCTCCCAGACCCCAAGGAGGGTCCCAGGGTCACAACAACCCAAACCCTGTTGCCAACACCAGCTGTGCAACCAATTGTTGACCCCCAGGACCCATCTGTTGGGGCGTGGAGGGGCTGGGTGTGGGTTTGTAATTGTTTGAGATCTCCTGCTTCAAAATACTCAGGGCTATGCTGAGAAATTCTTGTCTCAGCGCTTGGATTCTTGCAGAGGCTTTTTTGTCCCTGCTTGACAGAAGTGGTCCCTTGTGCCATCTTCGTGGAGATGCTTCCACAGCAGGGATCTCCAGCTCTTGCTGCCTGTCTGATGCTCCTGGTGCCAGGGGATTGCCCATCTCTGCAGGCTCTGGGCTGCTCCAGGTGTGGTGTGGGATGCTGGGGCTGCTCTGCCACCTCCAGAGAAACAGAAGCATCAGCGGGGGCTCTCGTGGTGCTGAACGATTCCTGGTGAATTGTCTGCACTATTCCAGCCCCGTTCCTAAGGAAAATCCTCGGAGCAAAGGGCAGCAGAGCGCAGGGTGTGGGTCTGGCCAGGCAGGGCTCAGACACCCCAAAGCAAAGACTCCTGACTCTAACCCCGCCAAAGCAAAGACTCCTGAGGGCAGAGGAGGCTGCCCCAGGCTGCAGCCCTGACACGGGGCTGTTTGCAGAGGTGCCCATCACCCGCTGCCTCCTTCCCCTGACACAGCCAGGGAGTTTTTTAATACTGCCCCTCGGTCGGCACCTGACTTCACTGGGGAGATCCAGTCCCTCATCCCGAGGTCAGGCACACTTTGATGATGTGTCTGTCAGCGTGTCAGGGCAGGCAGAGGGTGACACACTTTCTGGGAATGAACATGCTTTAGAGATGAACAAAAAGGATTGGCCTTTAAAGAGAAGCAAGGGTAGCATTTCCTCGCCGGGAGGAGACATATAATTTGAAATAATAGTGTGTCAATAGTGCTTATAGGAAATTGTTGTAAAACGGGGATTTCAAAATCAGCCTTTAGCTGGGCAGCAGGTCCTGGGGCTCCCCCAGCCAGGCCCCTGCTCTGAGCCTGGCTCTGGAAGTGTTTGTTGTTGTCCCTGGGTTTCCATCAGCCCGGCAGCAGATGGGAACCGGGCTGCATCCTAATTGCTGGGCTACCTCTGGGCTGGCAACATCCCATCATTTCAGGATGACTGAGGGAATGGTTATTTCAGATTAGGTGTAAAAGCTTACGGCTGTGATTTTATATACGTATCCAGTACTTAGCTTACACTCTGCTTTTATCAGGGTGTGTGTCTGAATACGTGTCAAGGATGTAATTTTAAGTGACTCCATTCGTTAAAACACAGATTATCCACTTCTGTCCCAAACTATTAAACTATCCAAACTGTAGGAGGTCCCTTTTAATACAGCAAAGAATTAAAAGTTCAGAATGCTTTAAAGGGGCTTGCTGCCTGAGTGCCATCATGGACGGCGGGCAGTAATTGCTCATTTAACTAAATTAACAAATCCCAAAGCACCTAGAGAGGTTCATTTATCTAGATGTGGATTCTATGTTATTTAAAGATGTTTTATTTGTGTGATTTTTAAACTGTTTACTTTAAACCTCTGGAAAGAGAAGCTACAGTTCTCATTGTAATTTACTCTCTCTGTTTTTTTTTTTTTTTTTTTTTTTTCCTGATTCCATTTATTATTTGTGGGAAGTTAATATTTCAATTTAAAGAGGAGAATTTTATTGCTCTAATTATTGCTAACTGAATTTCTCACAGTTGTCTGAGTGGTTACTAAACAGTTCTTGTACCGTGTCAAAGTTAAAACAGTTCAGAATAATGTACATAAAAGGTGTGATTTAAGGTGGTTGTAAGGCTGGATCAAACGAGGCAGTTAATTTAAGCATTTGCTTAATTTTCTAACTGCTGCTGTTTTCTTAATCCATTTCTGCTATAATGTCCTCTAAACATATTAAAATGCACTATCTGTTAGTTAGCAAACCTCCCTGAAGATGTTTGTATTCATGAGGCAAGTGTAAGCAGAAGAAACACAGCTTTATTTCACTTACTCCGCTGCTTTGTTCATTAAGCTAATTACTGTATTCTACATTCCTCTTTTTCATCTCCCTTGTTTCTGGAGCTTGATCCTTTCCCAACCCTGAATCGACTGTTACTGAACAGTTGAAGCTGAACAGGAAGGAATTGCAGGTGTCAACTCACAGTTTACAAATATGACATCTCCTCTGGCATAGCTGGAAATATGAAATATTGATTTATGTGCAGTAAAAGGTCTTATAAAAATGATCACATACACATGAGAGATTAATGCGCTGGAGATCAATAGAAATTTCATTCTTGACGCTAGACTGTCACCTATGGTGAAATGCTAAAATACAGAAATCAATATTATCTATGAAATGTCAAATTTATTATAATTATGAGGATGAAAGCTGGCCAAGTGGCTCCCAAGAGGGAAGGAAGGATAGGTTACTGTGCTGAAGCATCCTTCATGTCCCTTGTTCACTTGCTGCCAATTTGAGAGCAATATTGGTGCAGGGGGTTTTCAGGCATTATGTATCACTGTGCAGGAACAAATTCCTCCCGGAATATTTAACTCTTGAAACTGACAATAACACAAGCAGCTCTGCAGTCAAACAGGTCGCAGGTTTTAGAGGAACCGGGTGCCTGGTGTGTGGGGGCAAAAGGCAGAGCCCGGAGGGGGCTGATCCCAGCCCAGGGTGCTGAGCAGTGCTGGGGAGATTCCCAAAATTCCACGTGTGCTCACAGCTGCTCCCTGCAGCCGTGTGCTGGCAGGGAATGGAGCTGTCGGGAGGCTCGGTGGTTTCTCTGGTCTCAGCTATTAGCCTGGCTCTTAAACCCCTGCCCTCTGCTCCCTCCTGCCAGGCAGGGATTGCTGGAGGGATTCTGACGAGCTTTGGGCATCCAACCTGCCTCGTGGCTCACGTTTGCTGAGTCTCCCCAAAAACAGCACAAAGAAAAGAACAGAGATTAGGTTTGCTCCGTTTTTTTTTTTTTTTTTTTTCCCCCCCTTTTTTTAGAGGTCTGATTAAAGCAGGAATGTGCTCAGGGAATATGAGTACAAAACTCCTGTACCTGAGGGGTCTGTGTTGGGCTGGGACCCCTCCTGATGCTTTGGGAGTGCTGGGAAATCCATGGTGCACAGCAAAGCTGCAAGAGTTTAGAGGCTGCTTGCAGCTGAATCATAGCTCATTAATACTTCTTATGCTTTCTTTGGATGCTGTTTTGCCTAGTGCTATGCTTTGCCTATTTCTGTTGCAGAAGGTATTTGATTCTCCTTACCCAGTGTTAGCCATTTACATAAAAAAAAAAAAAAAAAATCCCTTTACATCCCCTCTTTGCCCTGTACCCTTTTGGTGCTTTCATTCTGCTTGTACACCTAACCAGCCAAAACATCCTCCAAACTGTCTTCATTTTCCATTAGAGTTTTGTTCTCTGTGAGTCCTTCTGTCTCTCCAGCACCACAGGTAACATCCTCTCACCCTTTTTTAACCAAAACCCCTCTATAATAGGTTTCTCTTCATTTTTCTGGCCCCTTCTCTATTCTTCTTATTTCAGATTTAACCTCTAGGTGGGAAGGTGAGAAGCTGCTCACTCACTATGATGTGACCTTGGCTACTGGTGCCTTTATCTCTGAAAAAAAAAATTTCAATTGACTTGCCAATATTTCCTTTTCCTAACCTGGCAGGCACACAGTCCTGGTCTTGCCTGCCTTGTTCATGGGATTTTTTGGGGGCAGCAAACTGGAATCCTCTGGTATCAGTCAGGAATACACCTGCTGCTGCAGAAGTGCTGATAAATTCAGGTCAGAGCAACATCTGAATTTGCCTGTACTCCTCTAATATCAAATTGCCTTTGAAATGTTGATTATATATTTATAGATATTTATTATTCAGAGAAGCAAAACTGGTACAGATGCTGTGCAGAAGACTGGCCCTTGCCACACCTTGGTGCTTGGTCCTCCCAAGAAATTTGGTTTGAACTAGAAAAAGGGATTAATGCTTTGTTTTGTTTCAAAAAAAGAGAGTGACCACTGATGAGGGGTCAGGCAGCAGCTCACAGCTGGGCAGCACAGCCTGGTACCAATGCCAGTCCAAATACTTTAAGCTGGCATCAAACTCCTTTCACCCTGTTTTGCGGAGAATGAAATAGGTGCACAAGGAGATTTGTGCGTTTTTTTTTTCCCCCCAAATATTCTGAATCTAGATGTCCCAGTTCAGACAGTTTGGGGCCAATTTTCCAGGATACTGTTTCCAAGGAAAGGTGTGAAAAGCAGGAGGCCAGGTTGGGTGCTGAGGTTTGAGCAGAGATGCACATCAGGGAATAGCTCAGCTCTGAGAGCTTTGCCACACATCTGTGTGGGAGGGGGAAGGGAGCAGTGGGATGGGACCAGCACCATCCCTGGGGGGTCCCAGAATGGTGAGACCCTCTGCTCTGGAAAGGATGGCTCAAAAAATGGAGAAACTTCTCTTCAAAGGGCCTGGGTGGAAGTGACATTCATGCCCCATTCCTCCACAGGGAGCTGCTCACAGCTGAATGGACTAAACACAGGAAAAGAGAAGGAGGATGCTTCACCACCCTTAATAGGTAAATCATTTCTTATTCATACATCAATCATTTCAGAATACTTTCCTGTTCCAGAACCTTTGCATTTTAGTGCATGTCTGGTTAAGGAAACAAGTAGATGAAGTTCACTTCTGTTTGTAATACATACTTCTTTATTTATCTGTGGGGAGGGGCAGAGGACGAAGAAACAGATTTTTTTTTTTTTTTCTTTTTCTTTTTTTTTTTTTTTTTTTTTTTATTCCACTGTAGCATTTACACAGTTTTTCTAAACAGAGATTTGGGGAGATTTTTCACCTTTTTTCCCCCCGGCTTCTTAAGGTTTTCTGTACCTCAAGTAGCCAAAGCAGTTCAAGTTAATACTTAATGCAACACACTTTAAGAGATAGGCATTTCTTGCAGTCAGGTCTCAATTAAGAGATAAAAGACAAAAAGTGCAAAGCACTTGATAAAGCTGAGCATACAAGGACCAGCATGGAAGTGCTTGAAGCTGTCCATAGCGATAACTGGATAGTCAGCTGGAATCTTCTTGAAATGAAGTGGGTGCTCTAACTTATCAAATTCCACATATGGGGAAATTATTGGTGCCCACAGGGGTGATTAACACCAACTCAGTGGGTCAGAAACAAGCTGGGATAAAGGTGAAAACTGTATCTGACTATCAACACCAAATACATCCATTTGGAGGAAGATAGCGGCGGCTTTTTTGCCTCTCTCTATATCTGCAGTTGTGCAGGTTGTCAGGGTTCTCACACACTGGGAGCTGCACATATAGAGGGTGCTGTAAAATGTGCAAATTGCCATGCACATTAAAATGTAATCTATTTTAATAAGTCATATTAAGATTACATTTTAGATAATTGTGTGTTTATCTTACACAACAAATATTTGCCCTGCTGTATGTGTTCGCTGTCTCTGTCTCTCTCTCTCTCTCTCTCTAAATTACAAGTACTGGCACCAAAAGAGAAAACAACGATCAGCTGGAGCTCAGGGAATCAAACCCAGGGGGTTACATGTGGTTGGAAACTCCCCACATCTCCACCCAGCCCCCGTGGTTCCCCTCCATCCCTGTGCCACCCCTGTGAGCAGTGCATGGACCTTGGGGCTGGATTGGGCTCCCTGAGGATGCTCAGGATTTGGGGCCAAGTTTCTCCCTGGGGACACAGCTGCTGTGACTCGTAGCCCACGGGTGGGTTCCTCACCCTGGGTTTAGGGTGGATGGTAGCATGTTCTGCTGGGCCTCTGGTGGTTTTGGGGGTTCTGGCTGCTTTTCTGGGGAGCCTTGGTGTCCTGTGTTGTGTATCTTGTGCAGCACCCAGCTCAGCCCCCTCACTGTGGGTACTGAAATCAAGGTCTGTGGGAGGGAGGTCCTGTTAGCAGGCTTCAGAGCCCTGGGTGCAGGTGGCATGTGATGTTTGGTTGTGGAATGATCCAGGTATGGGTTCAGGAGCCTTGGTTGGGTGTTGGTTGGGTGCCTGTTCCAGGCTGCTCTGGTTTGTCCCCGTCTCATTCCAGGAGGGTTTGTGTGGTTACTGCTGGTCCCTGCCTGCAGCCTGGGGCAGGTTGCTCTCAGCTGATGAGGAGCTGACACCTGCAGCACATCTCAAAGGACACTGCTCTCTTTCAGAATGGTGTCACTGCCCTGGATTTAATCATTAATGTATAATAAACTGACGGGGTTTGCTCTCTGGTTTTGGTTGGCAGACTCTGAGAACTGAAAGCAAAATCTCTCTGGGTATGGATGGCTGGGATATTCCTGGTTCTCCTTACTGGAGTGTGTCAAGTCCTGGATGCCAGTGGCAGGGGGTTTTGTGGAAAGTCCCTTTGTTTTGTGCCACACTTGGCAAGTTCTTCATTCAGCCTCAGAGCCCATCACCCTGATTTGCTTATATCATGAGCAAGTTGTTTTTTTTTTTTCCATTTCTGATAGTTCTTCCCCTACTTTCTTCAGTAATTTCAAAGCTAGTATTTGCTCAGCTGCCAGAAATGAAATCTTATGACTTTACATCAGCTTTTCTATTATAAGGAAGTGCTGGGAAACAATCAGATGAACAATGGTGTCAGCAATAACACTGTGAGGGAGAAGGGGTTGGCCCTGGCTGTAGTCTTTGTTCTTGCCTGTTGGTTTAATGTCAGGAGGTTGTCACAGTGACACCCTTCAGCCTTGAGAGCTGAGGGCACCAAACAGCTCCTTCCCTGGCCACAAACAAACTCACAGCTTCAAATGCCTCTTAACCTGCATCTCTAGGAGCTTCAAAGGATCAGCATGAGATGCATCTTCATCCCTCATGGTGGCAGAAAGCCCAGGGCATTGTGCTCAGTGGGCTCAGGGGCTGTGCCTCCTCTTCTGCAAGTGACTTCTTTTTTTTCCCCTTCCCTTGAAAAGTCAGGAGATGGGAAGTCAGTTTTTGGGGATAGACCCTTATTGCCTGCTGATATTTGTAACTGGAGAGTAGATTCAGATTACTGGGGTGAAAAGTGTCCAGGGAGAATGAGGTTTGTTTTCTCTTTATTGCCCGTAGTCCATAAGGGACACTTTTGGGACCCCTTAAACTTTTTCTCTTTTTGTGGTTTTGTTTGCTGGACCTTCTTCCTTGACCAACCTGTGCCAGTGACTTCTGGAGGCAGCAGCTTCCCCTGGGGAGGTCCAGACAGCACTTCTGTCTTCATCACTTTTGTCTTCATCACTTTTGTCTTCATCACTTTTGTCTTCATCACTTCTGTCTTCATCACTTCTGTCTTCATCACTTTTGTCTTCATCACTTTTGTCTTCATCACTTTTGTCTTCATCACTTCTGGCTTCATCACTTTTGTCTTCATCACTTCTGTGATGTGTTTGAATCGTTTCAATCTCTCTAGGAAAAACACTGGTTTATGGAACCTTGGCTTTTCCCAGTCAAAGGAAAGCCCTGTTCCACTGGTTTAATTCTATTAATATTTCAGGCAGTGTGGACTGGTGCACATCACAGCTCGCCCAGGAGCCCATCAGCCTTGGCTTTTTCTTCTTAAGGCACAGGGCAGAAAGGCAACTCCCATTCCAGGGCCTGTTTGATAGGAAGCCACAACTTGAGTTAAGCAGGTGGCAGGGTGAAATATAAAAGGCTTGCTGAACAAAGAATTTTTATTTTCTGGTTTGTGCCTGCAGGGGAGGAATTATGAAAGCAAAGCAGAAACCTGACAGCCGAAGAGCATCCAGAATTTTTAAATGAACTCTTTCATTGTTCTTTTATAAAGCTATGCAGATTAATTACAATTTACAAATAAAAGAGGGTTTTGCCATGATGGACCGTTAAAAAAATTAACAAATGACAAAATGGCTCATTATACCTAAGAAATTGGTTTCTGAAGCTGCCTGAATAAACTCTCTGCTCCCACTTGCCCCTCATCAGGGGCCTCAGTGAGTGGCAAAGCTCGGTCAGAACAAAAGATTTGAACCCAAAGGGGTGAGAAACGATGCTCAGAGAGTCCCAGTTTCATCAGGTATCTGCTCATGGGACACTGGCCATCTCCCCAGCAGCATGCAGGGCTCTGGGGGGGTCCCCAGGCTGGAAGCTGTGGTGGTGGCACCCCCATCCTCTGCCCCCCCTCCCTGGGCACCCCCTCTCCTTGCTGAATGCAGACACTTGGGTGGGACCCCAAAGTCACCTCTCTGGTTCTCCTGGGTGATCTCACTAAGCAGAAGCAGTTGCTAATCCTCCATTCACATAGATAGAAGGTCAAAGTTGGTCAGTGAGCCAAGAAATACCATATCAGGGTTTCTTTCCTCTCCAATTGAAAGAGGTATAAATTGTGGAATTAGTGTATTGATTGAAGGCTACAACTTCAAGCAATCACTTTTTCTGGCTTGACAAGATTATTTTATCCTACTTTTCTTTTATTATTATGTGTTGTATTTGAGTCATCCTTCAGGCAGATGAAGTGACAGCTTGATTTAACTCAATAAAACCCACCAGTTAGGAAACCTACTGAGCCGAACAAAAGATGAAAACGACTGCGAGGGGAAGGTGCACAGTTAGTGTAAGCAAGCATAGCATGCTGGAGGAGGACAATATTAACTGAAATTAGGCCCTAATCAATGCATTTCTATGGAAACTTGGGAGAAATTTGTAAGACCTGCGTGCTGGGCCAGTGAACAGCTAATGCTGGCTCGCTGGTAAAAAAGTGCCAGTAAAATTTCTGCCTCTGAGCAGTGCAAACAATGCTGCCACTGTGGCTCTGCTCGTCTGGAGCTGCAAAAAGTTGGGTAATGTTGCTTTTCTGACAGATTTGAAAAGAAATGCTTAAGCAAGGGTTTGGGACGGTGGGGTAATTAACACGATACGGAGCCTCTGGACACTGGGGCTTTGTTGTGTGTGGCTGAACACAAGTGTGCTCTGTGTGAGCAGACACAGGACCACGAGCTGAGCTTGTAGGAGGGCAAGGGGCTGGCAGAGGAGAACCAGGGCTCTGCTCGCTGCTTCCAAACACCCAGACACGGGTGGCTCCTGCTGGGAGCCAGGGGTGGGAGGAAAGCAGCCAGAGTTCTGCTGGATGCTGGGCATCTTCCAGAGGAAGGCTCACACTGACCCGATTTACTGGTATGGTTGTTTTGGGTTTTTTGGTTTTGGGTTTTTTTTCCATCTAGAAGAATGTTTTCCATCTGCAGAGCTGATGTGTGTTTGAAGTTAATCTTGTAGCACATAAATATATAGATATCTATCCACCCCATCCTCTGCTTTGAGCAGCATTCCCCTGGCTCACAATAGCAGGGGCTGAGCCTATTGCAAACCATCCCTGGGTTCACACTTTCCCTGCCTGGCCCATTTCAACTCCTGGCTTTAAGGTGATGTAGAAGCAGGAAAAGAACACCTCCCATTTAAGATCTCATGTGGAAGCCCGGGATGCCACATGGTTATTTTCCAAAACACGGTTTGTGGCTTTCAGGGGAGCTGAGAACATGCATTAACACTCATTAACTTCGGTGTAATTTCTCCCACCCAGCATCCTTTATCATTTAAAGTTGTTTTCCTCTTCCTGAGGAAGAGCATGTGTTGTCATGAGCTCCTTAAACTGCAGTTTGGTAGATGACTTGTTTAAATTTAAGGAAAAGAGGTTGTTGATAAGTATAGTTTTCTAATACTCTTCCTCAGCTGTCATTTACTTTGACTAAATTTATTTAAACCACCTTAACCTTTCAGAGAAAGGCCAGGAGATGTTTAAAAGAATAATATGTGTCTGACATTTTGGTTTACCAAAAGGACACCATCATAATTCTGTAGTGCCTCTGTTAAAAATAAGCTGGGAAAAAGAAACTAAAATCTCTTTTTCTTTCTGCTTAATTTTGAAAGAATGGAAGGAAACGTGATTGATGGCTGCATCAGAAGTGACCTGCGAGGTGATCCCCAGGTGCCTTGGGTTGTCACTGCACCCAGGTGTGCTGAGCATCCTCCACACCTGGCAGTGCTCCTCTCCCTGCTCAGCACTGGGGGATTTATTATTGAGAACTGACTTTTAAAGTCTTGTGTGTGGGCCTGAGCAGGGGCTGGGGCTGCCCTGGTGTCACCTGGTGCTGTGTCCCACTTCAGAGGGATGGGCTGAGCAGGGCTCTGACCTGGGGAGCTGGTTTTAAAAATATAGTGTGGGGCTTTAGTATTTTTTCATCTTAAATGTTCTTGCATTCTTTCTGTTTCCTGTGCCCTGGGGTTGCTTGGTACCAGCAGGGTGGGAAGCTGGCATGGCCACCCAGGGCTTAAGCATTTCCAGGTCTCAGGAGTTTATCCTCCAAAACCTGTAGTGCTTAAAGGAGTAATTCTGTATTTATCAGCAGCTTCAGAGCTACAGAGCTTCCTGCACTCCTGGAGTTGCTCCCTGCCCAACACAGCTGGGTGTCAACAGGCACCAGGAGTACAACAGTCCTGCAGGTATTGCTTGGTGTCATTTTTAAGATGTGATTACGTGTCAGTGGGAACTAATTTGTAAACAATTGGGCAAAGACTGCCCTCCCTTCGGGCTGAAAAGTTGTTGCTGTGCTCTTGGTGAGATGAACTCCTTCAGCCCTGCTCAGCCTGCACAGAGTACTTTGGATGTGTTGTGTTTCTCAGTGAGAGGTTTGAATTTCTTGGTAAGATTCAAAAAGCACAGCGGTGCCCCAGTCCTGCCCTAGCATTAGCATCAGTAGCATGATTTAATTTCTGCAGTAAAACTGGGAAAACGTGTTCCTTTACAGGGTGAAACCTTCACAAGGTCCAGGTTTTCCCTTCTGGCCCTGGGAGGAAGAAGGATCCTGCCCTGCCCCAGCCCCTGGGATGTTCCTGCAGGTGCTGGACACAGCATCCAGCACTGAGACTTCTGCACCTGCTTGGACCTTCCCACGAGTGAGATGCTTAAGCAAGCAAACTCTCCAACTTCATGGCAAAAAGGGAGTTCTCAGAGCACAGGTCTCTGCTTTGTGTCCACTGATAAACTCACCCCTGGAGGGCCAGCCAGGGCTGGGGGACAGGGACAGGGAGAGGCTGGGACAGCCAGCTGTGCCACCCTGGAGAGGACAGAGCCTTGGGACAGCCCCTGCTGACTGGGATGGAGAAGGGGTTTCCCTGTGGGACGTGGCAGGAGGATAGGAGGCAGCAGGAGAGGCTCAGACTGGGTGTCAGGAAACCTTACAGCAACTGGAGCACAGGAGAGGCAGGAGAGGTGCCCAGATGTGTCCAGCTGGGGAGGTTTCCAAGCCAAAACTGAATCCCTGTCTGACCCTGCTGCTGACCCAGCTTTCAGCAGGACCTGGAGCTGGTGACCTTCTGAGCTCCCTTCCAACCTGGGTTATCTTATGATGCTCACTTATTGTAGAGAGTGTGTAAAGTACTGCATTGATAGTATTTGAAATCAGGCATAAAAAAAATGAGGGGTTTGTGGTTTGGTTTTGGGGTTTGTTTCTTTTTTTTTTGTCTTGGTTGGTTGGTTGGTTTCTGGACCAATGATTTTGGGACGAGGTTTGGGTGCATCAGAGATGTCTGTCTGCACAATGCAGACATCCTGAAGGTCCCAGAGCCCTGGTGGTGCAGGTCAGCCCTGCCTAGGCAGAGTTCTGGCTGTGCATAGCTTCACTACTTAGGAATAAGACTTTTTCCCTTGTTCATAGAATAAAAATTGGGAGAGAGTTTGCACGGTTTTTATTAATTCCATCTTTCCTGGGGCTTGCAAACCAGACTGGACTCTCCAGGTTTAGCTTGACTGTCATTTTGATTGCCCCTTGTCATTTGTGGGTGTAAAAGGAGCTGGCCTAAGGTTTGGGCTTTATTGAGAGAGCTCCTTTCTGGGGTGATGTGCCATGGCCCTGTCCATCCACTCGTTTTGTGTGCTGTGGCCAGAGCATAGAAATAATGTTATCTTCAGTCTGCTCCAGCCCCGTGTTTGCAGAATTCAAGGTGTCTGTTTTCAAGTGATTACAAATCTCCTTTTTCTTAGCTCCTTCCCTTCCCAACCAAGCCGTGGCACTGCCCTGGTGCTGGCAGTGTCACCGTGGGGCCACGGGGACCATTCCAGTGGCCACCAAGCCAGCCCCTGCTGGGACAAACCTTTTGTGCTGCTCTCTGCAGTTATTTGAAAATCCTAAGAGAGATCCACAGGGTCCTTGGTCCTTGCAGACCCCATCTGGGCAGTGTCTCCATCCATATTTCCCTCTGGGTGATGCTGCCAGCTCCCCTGCCCCCCAGCACCAGCATCACCATCAGCACCAGCATCACCCCCAGGTGAGCACAGGCACAGCCCTGTGTGCCAGCAGGCATTTCTGGGGAGTGTTTTCTTCTGCTAGATGAGGGGATTAAAAGAAATTATTTGAAATGTATTAAGGCACGGATAGAAAATTGCAGAAATGGAAGGCTCCAAAGTGCAGAGCAGGGCTGAGATGCACTCTGGCCCTCCTGCCCTTCCCCAGAGCCCTGGGAGTTAAGGACAGTGTCAGCTGTGACTCTGCATTTCCCTGCTTTTGTCAGCTTGTGTCACAACCTCAGCAATATTTAAATGAATTTTTTTAAAATATTATTTAATGTTCATATCCAGGTATTAAAGCCATAATTTCTTTTACTAAAAAGTGACATTTTGTAAAGTTCATTATTATTTTTTTTTTTTTTTACAGAGAAAATCTCAGGCACTTAAAAAAAATAGGCATTAAATAATGGAACAGCAGTGTCTCCAGGCTAGCAGTCATCCCTACAGTTTGTCATTTTAATACATGAATACCTGGGAAAAAGAAGTTTGCTAATACCTGGGTTATTTATCCTGACCCAGGCTGCCTGACCACCTGGGAGCTGCATCCTCACTGCTCCCTGGGGTCCTGCTCATCCCACGGGCACCCTTGGGCTCTTTCTGCTGACACTTTCCAGGGCATTTTCAGGCTGCAGCAGGAAAGTCTGGGTCAGGTTTGTCTGTGGTGTCCCCAGGAAGGTGAAGGGGGGGGTGCAGGTGATGGGCTGGGGGGTGCCCAGGCTGCTGGAATTGGGATGCTGGGGAGGAAAGATGAAGGCTCAAACATCTTGAGATACAGGGGAGGAGCATCCCAGGGGGGCTGTGGTGTCCCCAGGCTCTCAGAAGCCCCCCTGTCCTGCAGAGACACTGGGACATGGTTGGTGGCCTCTCCTTTTGATCAGTCTTGAGACAGAAAGGAAAGGAAAACTTTTGTTTTCCAGATAGAACTGGAGGAAGCAGCATGTAAAGTTGGCAGTTTCTGAGCCTTTTCCTTCCAGAAGGAAAATATATTCTGCAATACTTGTCTTAGGGTCTGGCAACCCAGGACAAATAGGATTTAAAATAATAGATTTAATGAATTTAAAAGAATGGATTTAATTTAAAATAATAGATTTAATTTAAAATAATAGATTTAAAATAATAATTTGCTGTGGGTAGCTGGCAGATATGAAAAAGTGTTAAATAGGAGGGGGTTTGGAGCATTCCTGATGGTACCCAATACAGAGCATGTTTAGCCTGCACATCAGTGGAGAAAGCTTTGCTGGTGTTACTGGAGATGATCAGACACCTCCAAGTGACTCTGGGTGGAAACCCCAGGTTACTGCTGAGCTGCCTCTCACGTCATTCTGTGTTTTAGGTATTTTGAGAGTTAGTTTCTTTTTACAAACAATTTCTGGATGTTCAGAATTCGAGGCTTTTTTGGCCATGACTTACTGCTGTCCCTCCCAGTGGCAGTGGGTGTAGGGCTGGTGAATTCTGCAGCTCTAACACAGGCTCCTGGCAAACACAACAAAGGTGCAAGTTATGTGCTCCTTCTTCTCCAGCACTTCAGCAGAAATATATAGATATATAGATTTAATTGTCCTGAGGGGATAATTTCATCTATTGTACCCATTCTTTTCAAAGTGCTGTAATGACTCAGAAACTGGTTTCTTCTGACAAAAATATTCTTATGCAAGGGCATCATATTCTTGTATTTCTCTGTCTTCAGAAATGTTATTAGAAAGTCCAGTCCATGCTTGCTCCAAGCCATATTTCTAGGAGTAAGAGCTTCAGTTCCTTCTTTCTGTAGCTCCTGGTATTTCCTAAGGAAGCCTCAAGTTAAGGAATACCCATTCCCCAACTTGTTCCAGGAGTGCCAGAGGCATCACTGCGTCCACTGCTGCTGGTTCCTCTCTGAGTCCCCAAGTCCTGAAAGTGCCACATTAATTAATTGATGCCCTGTAACACTGCTGGGACAATAAAAACCCTGCTATGGAGAGGGGAAAAACCCCAAACCTCATGAAGAATGAATGTGAATTAATTTTCAAATCTACATATTACAAAAAAAAGGTCAGGTGCTACAGGGGTCAAAAGCCTGGCACAGCAGGATGTTTTGAGAGAGCTGAGTTAAATGTCTTAAATTCAGAAGAAACCTTAGAGTATTTTTCTTTAGCATTCAAGAAGGGCTTTTTTTCTTTTTCTTTTTTTTTCTTTTTTTTTCTCTTTTTTTTTCTTTTTTTTTCTTCTTTTCCTTTTTTTTTTCTTTTTTTTTCTTCTTTTCCTTTTTTTTTCTTTTTCTTTCTTTTTTTCCTTTTTTTTCTTTTTCTTTCTTTTTTTCCTTTTTTCTTTTTTTTTCTTTTTCTTCCTTTTTTATTGGTTTTTTTTTTCTTGGTTTTCTTGGTTTTCTTTTTTCTTTTTTCCTTTTTTCTTTTTTCCTTTTTTCTTTCCTTTTTTGTTTTTCCTTTTTTCTTTTTTCCTTTTTTCTTTTCTTTCTTGTTTTTCCTTTTTTTCTCTTTTTCTTTTTTCTTTTCCTTTTTTTTTTTTTTCTTTTTCGTTTTTTTCTTTTTTTTTTTTCTTGTTTTTCTTTTTTTTCAGAAACTTTTCCATTCTCTGTCTCCACAGAGCTGTGTTCTCATGCCCAGGTTTCTGTAGGATGGTGTTTTGCCACCTCTGGTGGATTTCAGGAGAGCTCTGGGTGGGTGCTGGTAATAACACATCTTTAATACAGAGCTTGGTAACTGAGAACAGAGGATCCTGTAAGTCAGGAACAGAGGGGACCTGTTTGTGCCTCCCTGGGCCTCCCTCACTGGTGGATTTTGTGGTGTCTGGGCAGGGTTTGTTACGGGGCAGCTCCCCCCTGCTTTGCAGCCCTGCTCCATCAGGTGCCCGGTGTCACATCCCTCGTGTGACAAGCATTTGATGTGACACTCGTGCAGGCAGGTTGCTCCAGAGATATTTTTATAGGTCAGAGTAAATACCAGACATCCAGCCCTTCAGCCAGGCTGTGACTGCAGCTGCTGGGGAGCAGCATCCTGCAGCTCTGCCCAGCCCAGCCCAGGGACCAGCAGGGATGGCAAAGCTGCCTCCAGGTTTATCCAGGCTGATCCAGATGGACACAATCTCTCTTTCCTCCTCCCTGCTGGAACCCACCAGGTGCCCAGCTGCCATCCCCCATCCTGGAGAGCTGGGGATGCTCCTGTGACCACACAGGGCTCAGCCACTTCTCCTTCCAGGCTCCATCCTGGAGCTGACCCTGAAACACAGGCAGGAGAACTGGTGTGGAAGCTGGGGCAGAGGACAGGTTCATCCTGGCAGAGCTGGGAACGCTGTATGGACATGAAGCTGGGACAGAGGAGAGGTTGATCCTGGCAGAGCTGGGAACACTGTATGGACAGAAGCTGGGACAGGGGACAGGTTGATCCTGGCAGGGCTGGGAACAGGGTATGGACATGAAGCTGGGACAGAGGACAGGTTCATCCTGGCAGGGTTGGGAGCAGTGTATGGAGAGCAGCCCAGGACAGGCAGAGCTGGGGTCTGGGGGTGCAGCTGCACAAACCAAACATGTGCTGTTTTTTTATTTCGTTTTAGTCGTCTCAGGGCTGTTTGGCTGCTAATTTATGGTGTGTTTTCTCTCCACGTATCCGTGTCTCTCTGGGAGACCCTCAGAAGTGGAGCAGCACTGCCCTGCTTTGTCTGCCCTCTGCCTCCCACCCCAGCACTCGGCTGGGCAGGGAATTCAGCAGAAATCTCTGATTAGCTCCATTTTCAATTATGCTTCCCCGTCACCTTTAAACAACCGCTGCTTAACCCGTGTTACAGGGAATGGCTGCAGATCCAGAAACAGATATCTAGCCAATTATATTCTTTTGTGCATTCCAGATAATGCCAAGCAGGTTTTGTATTTACTGATGTAGGCAATGCTCATGCCACGATGTGTGCTGGGGGTGGGTTTTATCTGCAGCTGACACCACGGGGACTCTCTCTCCGTGTGTGTCTGGGAACAACTCTGTCTAAACATCTTAAATGCTGCTAATGTAAATAGAGAAAAAACTCTGCTTAGCAATTATCAAACTAGCAACAATGTTTCACTGATTTTAACAGCATTCAAGTGGTAGGGGTTGTTTTTTTTGTTGGTTTTTTTCCCCATCTTTGAGGAAAACAATGGAACTAATTGGAATTAAAAAAAAAAAAATAAATTCAGTTAATAGGGAACTCTTCCCTGCTGGAGGTGCCCAGGGGAAGCTGTCTGGAGGTGCCAGCAGGTAAGCTTGGCTGTTCCTCTGGAGTCAGGAAACAAATGTACCAGACTGAATTCTATAAGCATGGAACTTGCAAGAAGATGAGAACCCAGAGAGCAGAATCTCAGGGAAGGAGGCTGGAGAAGTACTGTAGGAGCATCTTTCTAAAATGAAACAGTCAAATGAAAGGAGTATTAATTATTACCTGCTTTTCAATTTCCTGAATTATTTATTGTTCTGGGCACTCACGGGTGTGTAAGGGAGTGTGAAAGGTTGTGGTAAATGTGTTGTGCTCTGGTGTCACCCAGCAAAGTCCCACCCCAGCCCCCAGGAGGTACCAGCAGGTTTTTGGGGCTGGGCAAAGCATCCCCCTGCCCTGCTGGGTGCTTCAGGATTGAACAACAGCAAATCTGCCTTGTGGATTCCTGCCCCGGTGATTTGGGTCCAGAGGCAGGGCAGGTGCTGAGTCCATCAGAACCGGGTATTCCTCTCCCAGGCTGGCTGAGCTTCCAGCTTCCCACAGACACCCAAACCACCTCTTTGCTGCCAGGTGTCTGCCTGGTAGACTTTTATAAGTACTTAGAGTTCCTTTTCCTGGGTTTCTCCAGATGTTTAGCTACAGGGTAGCACTGCTGAGCAGCTGAGTGCAGCTGGTGGGGAGGCTCAGCAAGCAGAGCATCTGGGCTTTGTCTGGGGAGGCTGAATCCCAATTAATTAAATGTGCACCTCCCTTGCAAGGATCTTTTGCATTTCAGTTAAACTGACTTCAGAGAGGGCCTAAGATTTATTCTTGCCTTTTAAATTAACTGCTGGATCCTCAGCTGGTATGAACTGTTGGGGCTCTCTTGCCATCAGCAGGACTCAGTTTAGATGAGCATGAGAGGGACCAAGGTTTTGCAGGAGCCCGAGTGCCACGTGGCTGCTGGAGCAGTTCCTTGGAAATAAAGCATGTATTTACTTGAAAAGCAGGAGAATATTATTTATTATTTGTATTTTGTGATAGCCTTCCCTCCTCCCCCTTGACTATAATAAATTATATCCTTATAAATGCAAGCGATTAACATGGTTTTATTATTTTAATTTGAAAAATGTTGTTTAGAATTTTAGTTGTTTACGTTTTTTTCCTAAAATATTTACTTTTTTTTTAGCGAGGCAAAGGAAGAACTCAGTAATTTTTCCATGGTAAAATGATGTTGCCACAATTATTTATCAGCCTCATAGCTGCAGTCTGCCCCACTTACAGTTCCACCCGGGATGTTTAGGTGAATTCCTGCCTTAGTACTCTCTCAAAAAGTCTTCTATCGTTATTCAAATATTGGAGAAATGAATTTTTATGAAAAGGTCCTATAATACTGGATGCTATAAAAACCTTTCCAATAAATTAAGCTGGTTACATAAATGCTAGATATTAAATGAGATAAATTTGGAGTCCACAAGTGGACTAATGTTGGGGTTTTTTACCACACACACGAAGTGTTTTGAATATTTATCACCTTGTGATACCCACTTGCCAGCCCTGCCCTAGAGACACAGATGGTCCCTCTGTCCCTGCTCAGGACATCCCAGCCTTTAGTTAGGTCCTGGGTGGAGCAGAGGCTGAGCATCACCTGTGCCAACACCAAAATCCATCACCACATCCCCTGGGGCCACGTCCCCTCCCTGGCCAGGACACACAGAGCCACCCTGGGGTGTCCCAGAGCCACCACCATGAACTCATCATTTAAACCCTGTGAGGAAGTGGCTTGTAAAAGGGTGCAGCCTTCCCCAGGAGCTTGCCTCAGTTTCCCTCCTGCCTTTGGAGAAGCTGGGAATGCTGGCAGCTGGGAATGCCACGGGAGGAGGGATGGGCAAACCCCCCTGTCCTGGGGGGGCTGCCCAGCCCCTGGCAGCTGCCTGGGAAGAGGGATCAGTACCTGGCTCTTGCAAAGAGGAGGAATTGAACTTCGTAGCATTTTGCTATTTGAATGACCTACTCAGTGGAATTACAGCAACAAACTAATCCTTTAGGAGAGATGGCTCTATCAATCTTGGGATTTTTCTAATGTGGAAGCTACTCAATTGCATCTCAGAAATCAGGGAGGTAATTACTCATGCAGACAGCACAAAATGAAAAAAAAAAAAAATGCAAGTTCTGCTGAGTATCCCTTTTAGCACAAGCAGTGGAACAAGGAAAACAGCCTCTATAATCAGTCAAATTCTTCCACTAATTTTTCAGGTGTTGAAGGCTATAGTGAGGGTACATGCTATGAAAGTTAACAAAGCAAAGTGGCTTTAATAGAGGGGTCCGCAGGAGAAAAATGCCTCTTATTAGGCAAACATAGGATTTTAGATGTAGTTCCCTATGTTACAACTTCATTGTTTAAAATAAATGTGTTCTGAGATAAATACCTTTACAGATGTCTCCTGAGGAGCTTTGCTGCAGTGAGAGCATCCTCCCTGGTCCTGCCTGGGGAGGGGAAATCAGGGGGGCAGAGCCTCAGAGGAGCACTCACCCCCTGACAAGGTATTTAGTTTTAAATTAAGTAATAGTAGTTGAAACAGCTATTTGTGGACTTTTGCCACCTGTGGGTGCATCACATCAGGGTCCCTGGGCTCGTGTCTGGTCACTTGGTGCAAACCTTCCCTGCTCCTCCAGCAAGGGGCAAGTCTGGTGCTGCCCCTCTCCCCCTGGTCCTGGGGGCTTTGGGTTGCTGAAGGTGAGTGCTGGGGAGTCCTCCTGAGGTGGAGGACTCAGCACCAGGACTTCCCTTGGTCTTCCCTTTGGTGTTGATCCAAACAGCTCAGGGTGACAACCGCAGAACTGCTCAAAACTCCTCAGCTCCGAGCCTTCCCCATAAAGCATAAAATCTGCTTTTAATGTAAGCCAGGTAGCTGCCAGCAGCAGGCAGAGTCAGTAAATACCCTGGGGAGGTGCAGGGAAGCAGCAGTGAGTGCCAGGAGCCTCTGCTGTGTGCGGGCACACACAAACCTTCCAAACATTCCTCAGCTGAGAACTTTTAAACTTTTCGTTTAAATTCTGAGACTCCTGAGGAAACGGGGAGGTGGCAGGGCTGCTATCAAACACCCTCAGATAGATTCACAGCCAAAGGGATGTCTTTGAGTGAATGTGAGGGCCCAGAGGGTCTCTGAGACTCTTGATGCCAGATGCCAGAGCAGGGCTGAACGTGTGCTCTGTACCCAGCCAGGGGGTTCCTCCTGCTCCTCACCTCGGATCAGGCAGCCCAGCCTCCTGTGTGTGCACACGTGGTTCCTCCTTTGAAATCCTGAGAGCTGGAGAATACTGATTGAGCATAAATAAAGAACATTTAGTCCCTCAGTCCTGGTAATTTATGCCCCTCCGTAAGCAGCTGTGAAAGATGGCAGGGGTGCACACACCTCCCTGCGATTGCTTTCTGCCTCACTCACTCCATCTTCTGTGTCAGGGCACTGAAACACAACTCTACATCATCGGGTCTTTTGGAAGTTTCCCTGGCACAGAGCAATCCTCCCCACCCCTCCTTTTTTTCTTCCTACAGCAAGCCCAGCAGCCGGGCAGGGAGGAGGATGCTCTCTGCTTTCACCTCTGCCTTGCTGGGCTGTTCCACCCCAGCCCAGAGCCTCCCAGGGGAGTCCCAGGTAGGTAACCCTGGCACCAGCAAGGCAGTGACACCTTTGGCAGTGACACCTGCCACCACCAGTGTGGTTTTACACACTGGTGCACTTGGCATTAGCCAGGTCTGGGGTGTGGGGACAGCCCAGGGACAGTCCCTGGTGCCACTGCCACCCTGCCTGAGCACCTGGCATCTCCTGCAGACCCCCACAGCCATGGGGTGGTTTTATTGGTTTTATGGGTTATTCCTGATACCAGTGCCTGACTCCACCCCAGCTGCCCCACAGATACCAGGACACAGCTGGAAACCCAGAGGTGAATCCTGCCCCAGACCCACGCCATCTCTCCAGGCTTTCTATAAAAGCAGGGGTGAAATTCCCAGTCTGCCCAGACCCCCTTATTTTCATCTGAGAGTGGAGAAACTCCTGGCTTGTGTCTGAGGCTGGTGATGCTGCTGTGCCTGCTGCAGTTATCCAGGTCCCTCACCCAACTCCAGGAACAGTTCAAGGCTTAATTATTCTGTATCTGTAAAGCACCTTGAGATCTGCAGATGGAAGACTCCACAGAAGTGAAAAATATTATTTTTATTACAGGTTTCAGGGACAGAAGTGGGGGCATGCTTGACCTGATAACGTGAAGAGCCTGGTGGGCTTGCCCAGCTTTAATGTGATCTGCCACAGCCAGGGGTGTCAGGGGCTGAGCAGCCAGGCTTCTGGTGGCACAGGATTCACGTCCCCTCACTGCCACAGCCAGAGCTCCTCCTGCAATTACCTCTGGGATTTGGGAAAGGAGAGGGGATTTTTCACCGATGGTTCTCTCCCCTTATTTTTACCTATTAACAGTATCCTTCTAAATATTCAGACCGAGGGGCTGTTTGCTGATACTTCATATAAGTAAAGGGTTTTATTTTTAAAGTGTTTTAAGGGAATAGTCTTCTTTTTTTCAGGCTTTGTCAAACATTTGCCAAATTAGATGGAAATTTATCTCCTTCAGCAGTCACAGATGATATATTTGTGCATAACTGGCACAAGCCATGCCTGTACATTAGAAAAGTAACTTTATCTAAGATGTATTTCTCTGATAATGTTAATGATTAACACTGGGTTGGGAGGGACCTTAGAGATCAGCTGGTTCCAACCCCCCAGTGGATAACTTCAAGTGCTTTACATTCAGAGCAGGTGACTACACTCTGCTCATCTTCATACTGGAACAAACTTAAATCTTATTTTTTAAGCTCACAAAACTTAAACTATTTCTTGATTTTTAACCTCACTGAAGGGGTAACTAAATCTGCCAGCACTGCTGCCAGCAGCCCTCTTTTCACCACCTGGGTCACCAGCACCCAGGTGGTCATTGCTGGCCAGGAAGGTTCAGCCTTTAACTGGAGGTTGCCCCAGCCCATCAGGGGAGTGGGGTTGGAAAAACAGCCAGGAGGCCCTGAAGTGTCATCTTCTCCTTTGGTTTGCTGTGCAGCCCGAAGGAAACCACACACTAGAAAGGGTGCAAGTGACAGCAGGACCTGCACTGCAGCTGTAAGGGGTTTCCAGGAGTTCTGGGCTCCTGTTCCTCTCTCTGAGAAATGGGACATGTTCCTGAGGGAAAGCCTGCATCCTGGCACAGGAGCCTCAGCTGCCTATTTGAGGCAGGTAATCAACAGGATTCACCTCATCTGGCCTTAAATACCCCTCACAAGGAGTGGGCTGAGCTAGTTCTCCAGTCTTCTTCCCCAGATGATGGAGACCATGCTGCACCCCTGGCACCTCTTGAGGTAAGCGTAAGATAGATATTCTTTTCTCTCAGAGGAATATAAATGACTATTTTCACCTGCTGGTGGGAGCTTGGGGCGGTGGGACCCAGGGGATGCTTGAGACAGATCCCTGGGGATCTGGAGACAGATCCAGCAGGGACCTCAGCGGGGTCCTGCCCTGCATTGCTCAGGAGTTTGGTGAGACTCGTGTCTTCCTAGGTGTGCAAGCCAGTGTTCTGCTGGGCCAGGTGCCTTTCCCCTCTTGTTCTGTGGGGACATTCAGCCTAACAAATTACCTGTCAGGACCCTGTGACAAGCTGTATCAATGAGTATTTCTTATTTAGTTAATTTGCAGAGAAGAGGATCCAACTGACCTCCCATCAGTCTTGCAGTGATTTAACAACTGCAGATTTCAATGGAGTTGCTATCAATTTGTATTTACTTTTCATATCTCTTTCTGCTCACGTGACACCTGGGGAGGCTCTTCATGCTGACCCAATAACATCTTCCTAGTTACTTCTCCCCTAAAGAAAAGTTTTTATTTATGACTATGCCTCCCTCCCCCCTCTGCCCTTTACCCGATGTCAACCCATTTTATGTTACATTTATGTCTATTCCGCTTCCTTTAGACCTCAATCTCTGCACAAGGACCTTAATCTCTGATGTGGAACTTTGTCTAATGCTGTTTGGGAGCCTGCACACGGGCTGTCCACTGCAGGAAGGCAGAAGCCCCACTCTGGCAGCAGAGGAGGGGAATGTTGTGGGGTTGCTTTTGCAAAAGTTTCCATCCCAGGGTGTCCCAGGGAAGCCTTTCCTGCTCCCCCAGCACACACACACGTTCTCTGTGGGATGCTTCCTGGTGATGCAAATCGCCCATCACTGATGCAATTTGTTCTGTGCTGGGAATATGACATTTACTGACAAAACAGCTCAGCTAAAATTGATTTCTAGAAGGAACGCTCTGGTCCTTATATTTGACCAACTGTGGAAGTGCTGGTTGTGATCGTGCCTTAAATATGCAACAGAACAACAACAGCAAAGGCTCCTTGTGCCAGTCCAGAGGGTCTGATGTTTCCAGACATGTTATTAGGTACCCAAATCTACCAAAATTTTACTTCGATTATAGCATGACTGGGCCCACATTGTTTTGAGTGACTACTTTAATAATTGCTGTTTCCCTTGCTCTACCTTTTTCTTCCTTTCCTATGGTTTTCTAAGGAAACACAAAGATGGGAATTCTGTACAGAAAGAGGCTGGTGGGTGGGAGGTCGTCAAGTGTGACAGCTGATGATTGCTCACAGGGGGATTTGGTTCATGGCTTACAGTGCTGAAAAGTACAAACCAAGTGTTGTTTTTCTTGAAGTGGGTTTGTAGGGAAAACGAATTCAGGGCAGGAAAAGTTGTGGGTTTGTATATATATATATATTTTTATATATATATCAGATTTAATTTGTTTAGGAAGTAAATGTTATCACATTTATGTAGAGAAGCACCTGATGTCTGTGGCACACAGTTTTGCCACTGCCAAACATCTAGGAAGTCTCTTAATCTTTCTGTGCATCAGTATTTGTAAAACAAGTGATGTTTATCAGTCAGAGGGAGAGGTTCTGCAGCCTCTGCGTGGGACACATCTTGGAAGTACCAAGTATTTTGCTGTCTGTCGTTTCTTGCTAACAATTTTTCCTGTCTGATTCATCTGAGATAAACAAACCACAAAAAGTTCTCCTTAACAAGAAACAAAACAATACAAAAAAGAAGGAAAAAAAATTGCAATAAACAACCCCTTTTTCTGGCCTCCATCACCCCCTGCTCTCCTTCCCACATGCCTGGCCAAACAAAGACAAAAACTGGACGCTGCTTTTTCCAGGGCAGGACAACAAAAAGCCGGGAGCCTGGGGCAAGCGAGGGAGGGGCCGTGGCGATTGCTGCTCATTACTCACCAGCCACTGCCCTCCCATCCCAGGGAGTTTCTCTCCCACACCTACACGACTTGGCTCCTCTGCTTCCAAATGTCCCTCTCTCAAGCCTTGCTGATCACTGGGGTTTGAGTCAGCCCACAAAAATATGTTGCAAGCAGAATTTCCCCTCTGCACAGCCGGATACACGAGGGACCTTTTCCCTCTGTGGATGGAAAACTCGCCTCTTTCCACCCCCCTCTCCAGGCACTATTTCAGGGTGCTGGGAGGGACCTGCACTTGGAGTTTCTGCAGGGCACCCTGCAGCTTGCTCTGCTGTGGGAAGACGTGGCCAAGGCGGTCACAAAGAGCCTCGGTTTCCCTTGCCCTGTGACCAGCAGACACTTCCATCCCAGTCAGTTGACCAGCAGACACTTCCATCCCAGTCAATTGACCAGCAGACACTTCCATCCCAGTAACCTGACCAGGAGACACTTCCATCCCAGTCAGTTGACCAGCAGACACTTCCATCCCAGTCAATTGACCAGCAGACACTTCAATCCCAGTCAGCTGACCATCAGACACTTCCATCCCATAACTCGACCAAACCACCAAAGCCATGATGCCTCTTCCCTGCCTTCCGCACCCTGACCCAGTCAGGTCCTGTGGAGGGGTTTAGGAAAGGGCTGGGATAATTCTATGGCCTCTCATAAATTTTGCAACTACATAAAGTAAAGTAATAGTGAAGGTAATTAAGGCGTTAAAATATGAGCTGATGGGCAGTGATAATGGGGGAAGGAGCAGAGCATCTGGGGCAGCAGCTCCCCAAACAGTGTGGGATGGGGGTGTGGAGCTGATGGGGGGGATGTGGAGCTGGTGTGGATGTGCAGAGCTGATGGTGGGGATGTGGAGCTGGTGTGGATGTGTGGAGCTGATGGGGGGGATGTGGAGCTGGTGTGGATGTGTGGAGCTGATGGGGGGGATGTGGAGCTGGTGTGGATGTGTGGAGCTGATGGGGGGGATGTGGAGCTGGTGTGGATGTGTGGAGCTGATGGGGGGGATGTGGAGCTGGTGTGGATGTGTGGAGCTGATAGGGGGGTGTGTGAGTTGGTTCCCTCGCTGGAGAAGGCAAGGGGCTCATTGAATTGCTGATTGCTGGCGGGAAGGGATGCGCAGGACCGGCAGTGGCTCCTGGCACGGGTCCTAGTTCTGCTCTTTTGTCTTCCTCCCGTTCCTGTCTCCCTCCTCGCCCTGTCCTTTGCAGATATTCAAATGTTGTAGGGGCTGATTTCCACACTGGGCTCCTGGGGTTCCGCACAGTAACGGGGGCTGCAAGGATTTTGTCCCCGTGCTTCTGGAAAAGCCACCTGCGGTTTCTGACACACTGCACGTGCCTGTTGGGAAGAAAAACTTCTCTAAAAGCCTCCTCTTGTCGAAAGGAAGAAGTTATTTTCACGTGGCACTTTTTTTACCAGTATGGTGCAGGCATTTAAAGAGGGAGCTTGAGAGGAGGAGGAGAGAAAACCAAAGGAGGGCTCCAGACAATAAAACCCCCAGCCCGAGGGTGGATGCTGGGTGGGAGGTGAGGACCCGCATCCTCCAGGCAGGAGCTGGAGCTGGAGCTGGGGCTGGGCAGAAGGAGCTGTCCCCTCCCGGGTCACCCTTGGCTCCTCAGGGCCATCCCTCCCAGCACCTCCTCTGGTGGGTGCTGCTGGGTGTGAGGGGCAGCAGAGGGGGCAAAAGCCCTTCAGGAGTCACCTCTGCTGCTCCTGGGGGAATCAGAGGGGTGAGGTGGACAATTGGGTTTCCAAGCCAGATTAAAATGCAATATTTCATCCAGGCAGCTCCTTTGTCTTTTCATTATTAGCCAGGGGTCAGTCCTTTGCTGATGATCTTTTATTCCTACTTTATTAACGTAGCCAAGTTAATGCCAATCTATGCATTACCTTAAGTAAACTGCTATTTTTCTTCCCACTGGTATGTTCTAACAACTTCTGGTATTGTGTCATACCTAATAATAAACCTCTTAGCAAATAATTCATTAATATTCTGCAGATTAATAAGATTTATTTTTTCTTGTTCTTTGGATTGCCACTGTTGCTAATTCCTCTAGCACAGTGCTGCTATTTTAAATGTCCTTGCAGAACTCAGGCATTTATAGACTCCTGCTTTTCTGTTTAACCTATAGACATGCACAGAGGGAGAGACTCTGCCTATAATGAAATGAAAATTAGCTGGATTTCAGAAAAATTTAAAGGGGATCCTATTAAAAATAATTCTTGGCTACTTGTGGGAAGGGTGCATTAAAATGAAACATAATTTCAGAAAGCAGCAACAGGTGAAATAAAAATACTGCAATTTGCCATGCTGTATTTTCCCGTGGCACTACTGCTCAGTTCCCCTTTAATTCAGGCAGAGCCTGAGCCTGCTTCTTCCTTCTATTGTTTTATTAGAGAAGATGCAGCCTGTATTACCCACTTATTAGATAAATACAGGAAAACTGCTTGTCATTTATGGGTTTATCCATTATCATCTCCAACATCGGATAGAGTAGCCTGATTTCAAAGTGACAGCTGGTGGGACCTCTTCTTGATACATGCTAATCCAGTTTTTATTATGGAAAAATTGCCTGTGCTTTCGGAGAGTGAGAGGCAGTTATGAGACGTCGCTGCCGAGGGTGGAACCTTATGATCTCTGCTATAACAGCCTAAAAATGAACCATTATCTGCCAGGGTAATAGCAGCCTGGTAAAATATGGACATAGGATAATTTATGGCCTGAATGTGTCAAAATGTACGGTTCCTCTCACTGTCTCTTTCGTGTGGTAAATAAAAACCAGCTAATTCCTGGGAGGAATGAATGGTGGTGTGGGAGGGGACAGAGGTGCACAGAGGGGATGAGGGGACTGAGGGGATGGTGGAAAAGAGTTTAAGTCCGCACAGAGCTCGGAACCTGGTGTGGAAGGATGACGAGGGGCAGAGATTCCAAGCTGGGGATAATTCATATGACTCTGAGCTGCCAAAAATTCTGTGCCTCTTCTCTTGTTCGAAATCCAAACCAAGATCAGGCAACTGCTGCTCCTGGAGCTCAGAGGAGCAGCTCGCTGGACTTTCCATGCCTGGGTGACAGATGGAAAGATCAGCTGCCTCTTCTGTGGCTCCCCAGTTATTAACTTAGCACTAAATATATTAATGGAGTAGATGGAGTGCAGAATAGAATTTATTTAGGAGAATAATAGAAGTTTTAAACCTTGCTTTTTTTTCCTCTCTTCGAATCTATCAGACCTTGCTCTTGCCTGTCCAGCCTCTGACTGAAGCCAAACCTCCTGGCTTAAAACTAGAATTAGGAAAGCATTGCATCTGTATTTCACTCACTTTCTGAAGTTTAAATAAAAAGTTATCAAAGCTGAGAGTCTGTGAGGGAAAGTGCCCCCAGACGTACAGATCCCCCAAGATGTTTCACTTACAGAGACTGCAATGAAAGAAGTGCTCTCAAACAGAGCAGTGTCTGAAAACCAAACAAAATACAAAAAGGAGGAAGAAAGAGAACTTTATTGTTATCTCTGCCTCTGCTTTATACTTTGTTCAAATTATTTGTTTCACCTGTGGATGCATTGTGTATGACTGATGTGATTTTGCTTATTTAGGTTGGAGGCAAAGCAGGAGGAATTTCTGTGTGGGAATGTTTGGCTACATTCAGTATTTCGAGACTTTTAGGAGAAAAGTGTAAGAGGAATTACGAATTTAACCAGGACCCCCACATATACTGGTTGCTATAGGGAGCTTTTGCTGTTATTTTAAAATTATATTGTCAGTAATTCAGGATTTCCCACAGTACCCAGAGCCTGAATGTTCCAGAAAGCTGTACTAAGGATTGGCTTACACACAAATTAATGTTAGAGCAAGCCCAGTGGGGAGAGAGGCTGTGCATGAGTGTGCACCACACATGAAGAATGAAATAAGCGTGCAAAAACAGTGCCTATAAAACTGATTCTGTCCATATCCCATAAAATGGTGGTCCTGCTCCTGAAAGATGAAATGTATATTTCTTCCTCATCCTTCTCTTTTCCCATTAGAAATATTTCCTATCCATCTCAAAACTGTCATTTGAGAGAAACATTTAGATAGTTTGCCTCGATTATTTTAATTTTTTTCCTGTAAGGCCACCTGTGCCTTGGACCTTGGGCATGGTCCTGGGGCTTATGATTAACAGAGAATTAAAATATAAAAAAAAAAAATTAAAGCCTGCTCGCCTTGGATTTCATGGCAAGGTGAGGAGGAGCATGCCCACTAGTCAGTGTTTCTGGGGCATAAAAAGAGATTCTGGACAAATTCAGTAAAAACCAGTTCTTTGTAGGAATGCTGAACAAGAGGATTACTAAAATACAATAAAATAAAAACAACCCAGAATGAAAAGTTTCTTATGTAGGATTTTTTTTTTTTTTTTAAGTAAATTTGGGCTGTAAAGAAAGTCTTGCCTGTTGTTACACTGCTTAAAAGAGAGTCTGAGCACATTTCTCCCCAACATGACTGATTTACCAGCTCCCAGCCTCTGCTTTACAGCTGATGCTGGAGCCTCTCCCTGCCTCTCCTCCACCAGCTTTGATCTCATCGATTGCTGAACATTTGCAGTTTGCTCAGGGGCTGCTGTGCTACAGACCTGGTTCTGCTGCTGACCAGAGCATTCCCAGCTGATCCAGGATGGAATTCTGCTCCGGGAACTGGAGGCACCTGGATGAGTTTGGAAGGAGAGCCGAGTGCCCCAGCACCCACTGAGTGCTCCCCAGGCGTGGCTGGAGGCTCCGGGTTGGGGTGTTTGTGCTGCCCAAATTAACTGGGGCAGTTAATTGGATCTAGGACATCTCAAGTTGGGAAAATGTCTTTCTATAGCTGAGGGAACCCAGGAGAAAGGCAGGGAGCAGGATTCAATGGGTAAGGGTGGGTGATGCTGCCCAGGGTGAGGATTGAGGACAGAGCTGTCACTTGTCAGATTTGAGGAGTCTGAAATGCAAAGAGGAGATGTCACCAGGTGTGACTTCAGGCACAGGGTGAGCAGCTGTTTTCTGCTGAGCTCAGCTAAATTATTTGGAGAGGAATCCAGCGTGCAGCCCCAGAAATGGCTTTACATGCTTGGAAAGCAGCTGGGTTGAGCTCCCAGAGAAGGATGGGGGCTGTGTATGGAACACACTTGGGACCCAAATCCACTGCTGCACGTGGGGTTAACAGAGCAGCTTTCCCAGTGCCAACCAGCCCCACGTGGGGATTTGGGGTGGAAAAACTCCCACTGGCAACCCTGCCCTCCTGGTCCAGCTGGCAGGCTGGCCACCAACTTTTTAGTGAAAACCATGCTGTGAACTCATACAAAATAATTTCTTGGGAGCTTTGGGGGTCTGCTGTGTGGGGAAGCTGCCTACAAATTGTTGTGGTGCTACTTATTCATATTCTCTGTTCACACCATTAGTCCCATTTTCCATGGGTGGGGGGGGCTGTGCATGTGGCTATAGGGCTGTGTGCTGGGGTTTGCTGTGGAAATGCCTTGGTCTGTGAGAAGGTTTCTCCTACATGTATCTTCTGTCTTTACTGTAAAATGCAGACATCCCAAATCTTTAGGAAAATGGATGGAAAGGATGCTGTGGGTCCAACTGTGCCCCATGGCCGGGAGGAGATGGGGACTGGGCTGTTCCCAGGGCTCCCAAGTGCCACTGATCCCCTATATCACAGGCTCCTGTGTATAAATATATATATATATATATATATATTTATGTTTTTCTGTATGTGTAGGCACACGGGTGAGCTAAGGTTGGCGTTTCATCCTCGATTCTGAATTTCCTGGGTTTTGCGGATTTAAGTTATTTGAACACAGTTTTATGTGATTTAATATAGAATTGTTTTAGATCAAAAACTGGTAGGAAAATAGCTGACACTCTCTTTGCTGCTGCTTTCCCCCCCTCTTCAGCCCCCCCCCTCCCTCCCCCCTTTTTAAAGGAAAGAGCTTTATCTTAATTAAAGTTTAATTAAGGATCACGTTTGGCAGTACTTTTCACACCGATCTACACCAGCAGATTTTCTAAGGCTTAACTTTATCGTGCAGAAAATCCTCTTTTATTACTCCCAACCTGTTGTAAAAGCTGTTGGCACAGAGCAGTGGCTGCTTCATTCAGGGGCCTTGTTTGCCGCTGGAAAATTCCCAAGTCTCTGGAGATAGCACCACTGTGGTTCAATTTAATATCTGTCCTATCACTACAAGACTCTAGCTCATTATTAATGATACTATTCATTAATTTCTTGTTGGGCTGATGTTGTTATTTATTAAAATATTAAAGAAAGCTCCCGAGACACATACATAATGAGGGACACCTCCATTTCACGAGCTGTGCCAGCTGAGGGAATGAATCTCGGGCAGATTTACCCACACGGAGCCCTCCCTCATTAGTCCTGCTCCAGCTCTGACTGACACTGTAAATTCATTTTCTGCACTGTCCAATAGGAGCCTCATACAAATGGGGGGCTCTTTTTTTTTAATGAGCCATTCCTATGCAAAATGAATCGACTACAGTCTAACTCATCTAATCTGCCCGTATTTGGGGGAAGGACTAAATTGCCTGTATTTATATAGGAAATAAATAAAAGCCGACATATTTTTATTATTTTTTTCCCCCCCCTCCCTCCCTTTTCAGTCTTACATTTGGAGAATTTCAACGTCATAAATTCTGTGTTTTAAGGACCTGCCACCTTAGTTAACTAAAGCCCTGCATGACATTTAAAGGCGTGATGGTTGTATTTAAAAAAGCCTCCCCAAGCAGTTTGTGCACCCCTTGCTCATTTGATGTCCTTCCTGGCAGCTCAGGTATCACCCACAGAAATCCCAGCTCCACTTGATGTATTGCTCACCCTTTTAATCAGAGGGGGTCCGGGTGGCACAGGAGCCTGGCTGGAGTGGCGTGAGGGAAGTGCAAGATGAATCAAATGAACTGGTAATTAATTTATCCCTGATGTCAGCCCCTGGCTGGGGGGAGAGGGGCAGGAGCTCGGGGTCTCTTTTTGGCTGGGTAAAAGGAGGAAATCTGCATAACAATTGAGGTAGCATCTGAAGGTAAAGTTTTAATTTGTTCTTTAGGGTGGTTATTTTCACCCCGTGCAAATAATTGCGGCGTGAAGAAATACCTCACTGTTTTAAGAGGATTAAGTGGGCATAATTGCAGCCTGTTTTGATGCCATTTTTTAATAATGGACCCTCTCAATCCACACCCCTACAGCAGCTTTGTGTGGATGGAAGGCAGCTTCCAAAGCAGTTGTATGCACCTAGAAGGTCTTTGTACTGTGAATTCATAGTCATTTGTTTCTGAGGAAAAAAAAAACCCTGTGTTATCTTGGTCTGTCAAAGGAGGAGATATCTGTCAGAGCTCCCTGGCTCCCAGGGAAAGGCCCAACAACCAGGGATGAGTTGTGATGGAGCAGGAAAGGACTACTGGCTGCACAGGGCAGTGGCAATTTCTGCAGAAAATTAACTTCTGGAGGTTCTTCCTTCTCCTCTGGTAACAAAATCTGACTTTCCTGAAGTAGGAACTTACCTGTAAGCTCAGGGCTCCCCATGTTTAAACAGAACCAGTCCTGTGTTGTATGTTTCTTGCTGACTCTCTAGCCAGGCCACAGGAATTAATTCCCAGAGTTGATTTCTTTTCTCAGAGTTGTCACCAGCTGAAGGTATTTGCAGACCCTGCATCCCCCCATCTGTGGAGGGGCTCAGCTGGCCCTGGGGGATCTGTCCCTTGCAGATGTTTGGGAGATGTGGTCCTGGGGTAACCAACTCCTTGGTGTGAGCAGGGCTTGGCTGGAACAGTTGCAGGTTGCAAGTTTTTACACCTTTTCCTGGGGGACAGCAGAGGAGCTGGAGGTGTCAGCCTGAAGTGGAGAGTTCAGCAAGCATGTGCTTTTTCCCAGCAACTCCATCACCTGAAGTATAAAAGGCTTTGCTGCTTTTGATTTTTTTTTTTAATAAATATGATGAGAGTAGGTCCTGAAGATACCCCATGAGTGCATCTCAGCAATTCCAGCAATCCCCTTCAGGCTTTGGGGAGGATTTTCCACATCCAACAGAGCTTCACCAGGTAGAACTGTATTTTTGACAACTTGCTTAATACTCTGTTCACACCATCAAAATCTCTAATGTGCCCACAGAGACTCTGTGTGACTTGAGGTCACCAAATGAGGTAGTTATGGACCAGGAGAATCTGTGGGTGAAATTTTAATTCAGCCTAGACTGAGAAAAAGCCTCTCCTGAACCTAAAAATGAAGGCAAGGCACCCAGCTTCAGCAAAGGTGTTCTGTGCTCCTGAGAGAACTGCAACCTGTGCCTGCTGCTCAGTGCCAAAGCTCAGGATTATTAATGTTCATTAAAAAGGTTGGACAGTCTGGAATTCCCCAATAGCAGAGGATGGAGAGGATTGAATGAAACCACTGACAGGAAAGGGGTGCAGAAGGCTGTGCCCCCGAGATCCTAAAAAACTGGGAGGAAAAAGAAACCTCTGCCCTGCAGCCTCTGCACACTGATGCTCTGAGTCCTCGGGTGGGGAAGATGCTCGAGCTCTGATCCTCTGAAGCAGAAAGGGCTTTTGGACTGGTGGTTGGAATTTTGTTGGGAAACTGGAGTCTTTGCCCGGTCTCTGTGCAGGTACAGAGCTGCAGTATTGCCAAGCCAGTTGTGAAAAACATCATGGGATTGTCCCCACAAATTTGCTAAGTGATAATAATAACAATATCTGTATGATTTTGTTTAAATAATACATTTTATTCTTTACATTTATCTCTTTAAGCCTCTGTAGGCTGCTCCAAGATGCTCTCACAAGAAAACGAGCCCCAGAATTTACTTATAATTTGTCATATTCATACAGCTCCAGAGCCAGGCCATGATCCAGGCTCATGGTTAAAAGTCAGTAAGGATGGAACTGCTGAGCCCCAGTAAATCCCCAGCTGCACCCAGTGTCCTGCCAGAGCCTCTGTGGCAAAGCCCTGTCAGCAAATGCATCTGGAGGGTGCAAATAAACACCCCCAGCTGCTGCCTTCAGGGTCACCAGGGTATGAGGTACAGTGCTGCAATGAAATGATCCCATCCATTCGATGGCAAAAAACAATTTGTGAGTTGTTCCATCAGAAACCATCACAGCAAGAGAACTTCTTTTGTTTCTAAGGCTGTGATTTTTAAATTTTCTTACACTTTTTTGGTTCCATGTTGAAGTAGCTGTTGAAGGTTTTGACCTGACTCTGTGATGTCAGCTTTTCCTGACTGCTGCCCAAGCCCACAGAGCCCTGGGCTCTGCTGTTTTGTGGGATTTGTGGGAAGGGAGAATTTGTTGGAGGTCTCTGAGTCTCTGTGGAGAGGGTTAATAACTCCTGGAGAGGTGGGAGAAAAGAGGGAATTTTATGTCTCCTGCGACCTGCAAGGCTATGAAATGTTTCCAAGTGTAATTTTCTTGAAGTTAAAGTTGGGGTTATTAAGGTTCAGTTAGCAGATAAAGTTTGCCACAATTTCCTTGGTCTCTGTGATCAGATGACAAGATCCCTAATTTATAAAACCAGAGCAGCACGTTGGGGGCTCTGAACCATGCTCAAGGGACACACCGAGGTACTTGGTGCTCTTCTCCTTCACATGCATTTTTATTTACGGGGAAATTTGAAAGCAATGTGCTTGAACTTCACCGGGTAACCCCTCGGAGCTGCTTTCAATCTGTTTCTCTTTGTATCTGGCCTGTGGTGTCTGTGGAGCTGCTGGGAGGGGAGGGGGAGCTGGAAGGGGGGTCCTGGCATCCCCCTGCCAGGGGCTGTGTTCTGACCCATCAGCAAATGGCTGCTGGGAAAACAGGTTCCCTTTGGAAGAGCAGCAGGATAATAGCAATGTGGAGAAAGTAATGTGATTTTACAGGGAATTTGGAACATTTTACTGCATCCTGGAGTGGGGGACTTTGACTGCAGCCTCCCTCCTGGTGCTGTGTCCCCTAGGAACCTGGGTTTGTTCCCTTACAAAGGCACAGGAGAGGCACAGCCAGGGGCTTCTGGGGGTGTTGCAGATGATGGAGATCTCTTGAGTTTTTGACAGCATCATTATAAAACCAAACTCCAACAGAAATGTAAAGCTCAGCCAAAATCTGACCCATTTCGTGGGCTGCAAGAGGTGGCTCCGTTATGGAAAGGGCAGAGCCCTGGGCAGAGGGGAGAGCAGCTGGGTTTGAGTTCATCTGCTGTGGGGTTTAACACTGCAAAGTGTTCTGGTTCATGATGCTCTACAACAGATCCCACCCCTGCCATGGGCAGGGACCCTTCCCACAGCCCAGGGTGCTCCAAGCCCCATCCAACCTTCAGCACTTCCAGGGATGGGGCAGCCACAGCTTCTCTGGGAACCTGGGACAGGGGCTCAGCACCCTCACCCCAAAGGATTTCTGCCTAATTTCTAACCTTGTGCAGCTCCTTCTTGTCCAAACAAATCTTCCTTCAAGCTGCCAGAGGCTGTTGGATCTCCTGACTCTTTGCCTGGCAACCTAAGGATCACTTCACTCTCTGGAATCTGAAACTCCCAAGTAATTCCCATTATGATCAAGTCCATTTGTGACCTTATTTTGAATAAACTGAGCAGGCTGGCCTTGGTGTGCCTCTCCCCTTGTCATTCGTGGGACTCTCTAATTTTTCAACATCTTTACTGAAATGTGGAGTGTAGCAGAGGACAGGCTGTCCCATTAGTGGTCTTGCTAATACCACGTATGTTGGTAAAACCACCTTCCTATTTCTACTTGATATTCAGTTTCCTGTCACTGACATATTAGAGTAAGGATTAGAGAGAGCACAAAAAGTTATTTCTGTCATCTTGCAGTTTTATTAGTGCAAGAGAACAGCTACCTTTCATATCAGCTATGTTTGTTGTATTAATGAGGGAAAAATAGCCATTAACTGGCCTTAAGCATGTACTTGAATTTCAATAAGTGGTTTCTTTGCATAACCAAGAAGAGATTACAGCTCAGACTCAGCAGCTACAGGATATGGCCAATTTTTAAAACACGGGCACTTAATTTGTAAGGTTTTCAAATGCTAAGATGGAATCTTAAATTAAATATCCAATCATCCAAACTCATCCAGTGTTTGATTTTTAGGTCTTAGTGCTTCATCCGAGCTAAAGATGAAGAGACTGGTGTTAAAAGTGTATAAATACCCTCACTTTCTCAGCCATCCCTAATTGCCTAATACCCCTCCACACATTGCTTCAGAGTGGGTCACCACTTAAGAAGACTTATGTATATTCCACAGATAAAATTTATTGAGTTCTTTACAGGTCTCCTGGCAGGAGCTGGCACAGAGGCAGCAGCACTTCTAATGGAGCCATTTCACTTCTCAGGGATTCACACCTTGGTGCCAGAGGTGCTGCAGGGCTCTGAACAAGGTGCTTTCCCTCCCAGAGCCTCAGGATGGGGAAGGAGCTCTGAGCATCTTTTCAGGATGGGGAAGGAGCTCTTCCATCTTTTCTCCGGGCACATTTTGTTTTGAAAGGCACTTTTACCGAGAAAGTAGTTACAGATAGGGTCTTCTCTGTTTAATTCTGGAGGTGTAAAAAACCCTATAGGTACACAGGACACATGTCTGGTGTGTGCAGACTCTTCAGTTCCATCAAACCCCATTTTAGCTCTCCTAAATTTTAAATTAAACAGAAACATGAGTAAAACTTTCAGAAAGTTGCAGGCAGAAAGCCCACACGACTTTGCCTATTTACCAAAGCCTTCTGTATGAAAAGAATTTATTCTCTTCTTTTCAAACTCACTGTACACGTGCTATGTGACTGTAATTATTTGTGCAAGGCAAAAGGAGGTACCCAGGTGAGCAGCAGCCCTGGGAGATTGATGACCCCGTGTTTTGCTAAGACAATGCAAAAGATGCTAAAAGATTCTGACACTCCCATTTGCCTCTTCTATTACTGTGGTCTAAATGTTGTTTCCTCAGTGCCTTCTGAGCTGATACTTCACTCATCTCACAACTATCTTTATTAAAAAAAAAAAAGATTAAAGCCCCCCAAGAAAAATGGAAACAGAAGAACAAAATAATCTCGCCCTCATTTTCTATGAAACCATTTTAAAAGCTCTGAGGGTACTGTTTTTCATCTTCAGCTTAGAGGTGTGTGCTGCTCCAGATAATCTCCTCTGCACACAGGCTGGGCTAAGAGGACCCAGCAGGAGGCAGCAGGCAGGCTGGGGATGTGAAGCTGACTCCTGCAAGCCAGGCTCTGATGGACTTTTAATAGCACAATAACACATGATTGTCCATTAGTTTCCTGAGGACCAGGTCAGGTTAAAAAAAACATTTAAAAATAGATTTTAAATGCAAGCAAGTGGTTTTGCTTGCAATGTAAGTGGATGTGGTTTTAATTACCAGTGGTGGATTATAATAAGGTTCCTGTGTCATTTGTATCCTGGTGACAGACGTGTTCTTGGTTCTCCAACTTGAAGGCTGGAGGCATCTGGGTTGGTGTTTGACAAACATCATGTTCCACACTTGCCAGGAGGTCTGCAGGAACCTGAATTCCATGAGGGGGCTGAATTCCATGGCCGCTGAGTCCAGGAGGGGCTTTGCTGGGTCTGGGGGGACAATCCCTGCAGCTGAGCCTCCAGCCCAGGACCAGCCAACCTTCCCCTTCAGCACGCAGCTCCTCAGGGGATTTCCCTCTGCTCCAGGTCTCTCTGCAGACACCTCCCCCATGCAGGGGACAGGATGACTCTGGGCCATCAGGTGCTGCCCTGGCCCATTCTTCATTCTTGCTTGTTTTATTTCAGCACCTGGGACTCGTGCTTCCGTGCACGTAACACGAAGCAGTCGCTGCACCCAAGATTTAGTCAAATCATCTCTCTTTTGATGAGGACATTTGGCCAGTCAAGGAAGAGAGGGATTTGCTTTGCCTCTGTCTTGCAAAATGAATCAGTTTCTGCTGTGCCATCCTGGGTGGTTGGGGATGCTCTGGTGAGCAGCAGCTCTGCAGGGCTCTGGGGCTAACACAGGGTCCTGGTCTCAGAGAGCCAGGGGGGATGTATGCTGGGTGGATGGGGTCTGCTCTGTTGGTCTGGTATACTGTGAGCTTTTTGGGGTCTGTGACCATCCTTGCTGGGAGTTCAGTGCAGCACATGGTGCATTTCAGTCCCCTCTGGTGGTCCTGCATGCAAATACTGAGGGGCAATGATGGCTGTGAGGGGGGTGGAGGGACAGTGGTAATTCCTGGTATCAGTTCTGAGCCTGGAGAGACACTGAGCAGAGGCTGTGCTGCTCTGTCCTGGCAAAAGGCAGGGAAATGGTTGCAGCTACGTTTGTTTTCTGGATGTGTGAGAGCACAAGGGTGATTTTCTGTTCCACAGATACTCCTGTGTGAAGACTGGTGCCCAGGGATAGCTTGTTGGGTCAGTCATTTGGGAAACTGCTTTTCCCCCAACAAACCATTCAGTGATGTGATAAAGAGGGGGAAGGTACCTGGAGCTCTTCATAGAGCTGCCCAGGTACAGAGAGGTGCTGGGGAAGCATCACCCAGCCCTGCCCTCTGAGCATCCTGATGGTGCTGGGGCCAGATGTGACCTCCCAGCCCCTGTGTTTTCCCCAGTCCTTATTTGCACCTTCCAGCTTCCAGAGCCACCAGGAGGTCTCAGCTTCCTCAGTCCTTGCCTTGCTGCTGCTTGTAAATTGTTTCATGTTACCCTGCCTGAAGCTTTCCATCAGAGGTCGGGATTTTCCTAATGGAGTTGCAAAGATGTTTCATTTGACAGTTCTAAAACCCAAACCATTGCTCATGTTTTAACTTTTTTCTGACTGCTACATTTGTGACAAACACAACCCAGAGCCTGGGTAGCACAGGAGTAACATTCCCTCTGGGTTCCTCTTCCTCCTTTGCTCCCAAGTACAGGCAGGGAAGGAATGGCCAGAGATCCATCTCCATCTCCATCTCCATCTCCATCTCCATCTCCATCTCCATCTCCATCTCCATCTCCATCTCCATCTCCATCTCCATCTCCATCTCCATCTCCATCTCCATCTCCATCTCCATCTCCATCTCCATCTCCATCTCCATCTCCATCTCCATCTCCATCTCCATCTCCATCTCATCTCCATCCTCTGCTCAGAGCCCACAGAGGCAAAGGAGCCCTCAGGGTGCTGAAATCAGGATGCACTTGCATCAGAAGTTACATCATTTCTTACAGGAAAAATTTGGAATTTGCATCAGAAGGTTCATAGTTTCTTGCAGAAACTTACACAGAAATAATGGGGAGTTTCTGGACAGGTGACAGTTGAGAATTTGACTGATTTGCCCTTTGACAAATGGGTATTTTTGTGCACCTGGTCACAAATCCTATGTGTACTTTGGCTGGGCTTTTGTGGGTTTTTTTTTTGTGGTTTGTTTGTTTGTTTGTTTGTTTGGGGTTTTTTTTTTGATTGTTGTTTTGTGTTTGTTTTTTTTTTTTCCTTTGTTTTTTTGCTTAGGAGACATCCTTTTACTCAGCTGTATAACAAATGGATTTTTCTTCCAGCATATTTGGTGGACCCCAGCTTCTCCCTTTCACCACACACCATCTTTTTCCCATCCTTTAGTTCCAGGGAAATCCCTGGACCTGAGCAGCAGCAATCTTTTCTGTTTCCTCAGAGTCTGAAGAGATAATATGCTTTAAAAAAAAAATCTCCCAATAGATATTGAATTTCTGCTGCAGACGGGCATTTTTTCTCTATTTCTGATGTTGAACTAACAGAGACACTTTCAAAATTTCTCAGTAGCTTTGTGCCCAAAATATCAGTGCCCTTGTTTTGACTCAGGTTTGATTAGGGCTGCTGTCACTTAGTGCAGATTAAAATCACATTCAAAGTCTTGGTGTTTCCAGCTTTACCCTAATCCAGGCAAAATCACCAGCACTCATCTGAGTCCACACCCCCACACCCCCCCCCCTTTTTTTTTTTTCTAAGGCTTTTTGCCACCTGCATGGAACTCCTGCTATCTGATTTTTTTTTTATATGCTACTGCCATTAGACTGAAATGATTTTTCTTCAGTTTGCTCAAAGACAGATTTAAAGTCAGGTCCCAGAGGCAGCAGGAAAGTCGATCCCCTAAGCTACTCAGTCATTGTTTGCTTTTTTACATGTAATATCCTATTTCTAAGCCAGAGTGTAATTTAAAATACAACACACACTACATAAATACCTCCTTTGGAAATAGTGTAATATGGCACTTAATGGAAACGAACTGCTTCTATTGCCATGTTTCCCTGTACCCCCCGTCTGAAAAATGGGTAAATCTACTTCATATTGTTTAGAAATATTTCTCTGTCTTTTGTTTTTGTCATAGCTCCTTGACTTTAAATCAATGTAGCTGTAATAATGCTGCTGAGCTCATTTAGAATATATCCAGAGATAGATAATTTTAAGTACAGTGGTCCACCTAATAATTAAATCTGTGTCTCTCACCCATGAGTTATGTTTTAATAGCACTCGAAAACACAGAGATCTGAAGGGAAATACCAGTGAAACCTTGGTATTTGTTGCAGCCCTGAGCACTGCAAAGGGTTACTCCAGCCCAGGCATTGTAAGTACAAGCAACAGGACTCCATTGCCTTTAATTTGTCCGTGTCTTTCATTTGATACTACCAGTATTAATAGCTTTGCAAGGAAATTCTGCAGTCATTAATCATAATAATTAATCAGATCCAATTATATCGCATATAAATGCGAACAAATTGCTGAAAAAATAATGATCTATCACCAACATGTCACGAGGAAAAAGAGACGAAAATAGTAATTAGAAGCAGGGATTTAGTTGTGTACAAGTACTCTGCAACTGGTTTTAGCAGTATGATGATCTGATGATGTAATTAGTAGGAAGAAAGTAGAGGAGGCTTTAGCAGCAGAGCCCTTAATGACTGCAGCTCCAGAACAGACATCCTTGGAGTACTGACTGGCTTTACATTTACCACTAATTCCTCGCTTTTAACACAGATAATTCCAAAAATCTGGCTGCAGGCACTTTGGGCCGAGTTTGCCTCCATATACTTCAAAAATTTTCCAAAGCCCCTCTAAAACTGGGCTGAGGCAGCAGCATTTTATCCCTGGCCATAGGGTGTAAAGCAGGCTGGGTGGGTGCAGCCCCGTGGGAATGTTCAGTAACAGGGACCCACACACCCCACGCACTGCCAGGCACTTTGGAACCCATTTCTGCACACAGCAGCAAGGTGGCTTTGTACCTTTTTTACCTTTTTTTTTTTTTTAATTTTTTTTTTTTCTTCTTTACATTGTACTTGCGTGTGGCACAAGCTGCCCCGTTGCAGTTTGTCAGCTCTCACCCCCATTGCCCCCCAGACCCTTCCTTTCCCTTTCCCTTTCCCTTTCCCTTTCCCTTTCCCTTTCCCTTTCCCTTTCCCTTTCCCTTTCCCTTTCCCTTTCCCTTTCCCTTTCCCTTTCCCTTTCCCTTTCCCTTTCCCTTTCCCTTTCCCTTTCCCTTTCCCTTTCCCTTTCCCTTTCCCTTTCCCTTTCCCTTTCCCTTTCCCTTTCCCTTTCCCTTTCCCTTTCCCTTCTTCCCCCCTTCTTCCCCCCTTCTTCCCCCCTTCTTCCCCCCTTCTTCCCCCCTTCTTCCCCCCTTCTTCCCCCCTTCTTCCCCCCTTCTTCCCCCCTTCTTCCCCCCTTCTTCCCCCCTTCTTCCCCCCTTCTTCCCCTTCCCAGCAGATTTTCCATGGGCCCGGGGCAGCTCTGCTCAGGCAGGTGACGAGCAGACATTTAATGAGCATTCAAACCCTCTTTTTAGGCAGAGCTCCCCCCTCCCCCAAATCTTTCAACGCCCTGGTCCAGTGGATTACACTTGAAACAGTCGACTGAAGATTGATGAGCAGTTTTATGAGGGATTTCCTACTTGAAAATAAATGTGAAGTTCATCATAGTTTTCAATACTAAGCACTGCACTTTACTGCCTTTGATCTCGGTGTTGTGACTACTACAAAGAAATAAAACCTTATCTTACCTTTTCCAGCATCTACTGCAGCAGACCTCAATAATGCATAAGAACATCTGGAAGTACGGTAATTTCAGCTACCAGAGATAAGAATTGACACAAAACAGGTAAACCCTACAAAGTCATCGTGTTGAAATGAGCTGATTAAGGTCTGGGAACATAAAACATCGTGTGTAGTGTTTGCATGCTTGCTACATCTTCCCATTTTATATATCTAAAAAAAGGAGTGCCAATTATTTAATCTTTTTTTTTTTTTTTCTTTTTTTTTTTCTTTTTTTTTCCAGCAGGTTTAATAGGTTGATTAGCTGGCAGCTATATTATATCTTTACATAAAGAGACAGAAGTGACTGCAAATCTCTTGCCATATATATCTATTCCGAGTTAGCTGTGAGTGCATGGAAAATACATGGGCATAGTAAACAGGGGTTTGGAATGACAATTTTTTACTGGTTGCAAGTGCTAATTGCTAGTTTCTCAAGGGTATAGAATTAATCACCTGCTAGATTTACAGTCTCTAGGTTGAGACCTGAGGATGGAGGCAATAAGAAAAGCTCTTGAGGGACATATCATATGGTGAGTCTAAATATCAGTCTCTATGCATATGTAAATTGGCAACAAAGTTTTTTCAAAGCTCAAGTATGCTAATTTCAAACAGGCAAGACTAAAGCTCGCTTTTAGCAGCTGTTTAACGTCTGCCTGTGGGTGGTAGAGAGAGCTTAAAATACAAGCAAACAGTGGTGCATAAGTAATTAAGCAACATTTTGCCGGGCATAAATAATTCTGTTTATATTGCTCTTTGAAGAGTATAGAATACAAAATAACAGATCGAGCGGAGGTCTGGTCACCAGAGGTTAACTGCTCTTCCTCCTTTCCTTGCCTTTCTTTCGGTTTCAGGGTTTTTGGGGCAGAATTTAATGGGGGTGAGAGCTGTGCTCTGGCATTTCTGTGTTAAACAACTTCATCTGCCCCTGCTGCAAAAAAAAAAACCAAAAAAAACCAAAACGCTTACAAGTTCTTAACGTTTTGCATGAACAGCTCCTCCAAAAAGTTCTGCTGAATTCAACTTCCCTTGTGCTCTGGGGGGCCTGAGATGGACATTTATGGACATTTATGGACATTTCTCTGTTCCTAGAGCTCTGCACTTCCCCTGCATCAGGAGAAGTTGATAGAATTATGCTCCGTGTGCTATGCTGTTAAATTGCAAAAATCAGTGAGTCAACTCGACAGTTTTCAAGGTCATAAGGCTGTTGATAATCCTTAAAACAAAACAGCCTGACTTTTGCAGTTGTTATAATTTAAATTATTGCATGCATTAAGGTAATAAGATAGTTTCCAGTATGGTATTCTAACCCAAAGAGTTACTGAGGTGACTGAACACAAAATGTGTACTTTGAGAGCTGCTTGGAATGAGCAGAACCGACTACAGGCTTGAAAAACTAAGCAGAGAGCTTTTAAAAATATCTCATTTGATTCAGTAAAGACCTTGAAATTAATCGCGAGGAAGATGAAAGATGTAACATGATTTGGAAACGTCTAGTCTGGAAAAAAAAGGATTATAAGTACTAGCTGTGATAAGAGTCGGGATTTTAAAACTTGGGTTTTGATTAAATGCTGATGGTTTAAAGAATTAACAGTCGAGGGAAGGGGAGGTTAGCAGAGGCAACTTGCTGGTGTTGCCAGAGTAAAAACTGCTGCAAAAAGTGCTGCAAACAAACAAACAAACACTGCAGGCAAACAAACAGCAGCTCTGCAAAGGATGCTGTGGGTTGGCAGGTCTGGGGAAGGCTGAGCCCAGGGGAGAGGAGAGGAACAGAAAAATCCTGCAGAAGGGTTTGTGTTGGGGGAGATGTGTCCTGCAGAAGGGTTTGTGTTGGGCAGAGATGTGTCCTGCAGAAGGGTTTGTGTTGGGGGAGATGTGTCCTGCAGAAGGGTTTGTGTTGGGAGATGTGTCCTGCAGAAGGGTTTGTGCTGGGGGAGATGTGTCCTGCAGAAGGGTTTGTGCTGGGGGAGATGTGTCCTGCAGAAGGGTTTGTGTTGAGCAGAGATGTGTCCTGCAGAAGGGTTTGTGTTGGGCAGAGGTGTGTCCTGCAGAAGGGTTTGTGTTGAGCAGAGATGTGTCCTGCAGAAGGGTTTGTGCTGGGGGAGATGTGTCCTGCAGAAGGGTTTGTGTTGGGCAGAGATGTGTCCTGCAGAAGGGTTTGTGTTGGGCAGAGATGTGTCCTGCAGAAGGGTTTGTGTTGGGGGAGATGTGTCCTGCAGAAGGGTTTGTGTTGGGCAGAGGTGTGTCCTGCAGAAGGGTTTGTGCTGGGCAGAGGTGTGTCCTGCAGAAGGGTTTGTGTTGAGCAGAGATGTGTCCTGCAGAAGGGTTTGTGTTGGGCAGAGGTGTGTCCTGCAGAAGGGTTTGTGTTGGGCAGAGATGTGTCCTGCAGAAGGGTTTGTGTTGGGGGAGATGTGTCCTGCAGAAGGGTTTGTGTTGGGCAGAGATGTGTCCTGCAGAAGGGTTTGTGTTGGGCAGAGGTGTGTCCTGCAGAAGGGTTTGTGTTGGGAGATGTGTCCTGCAGAAGGGTTTGTGTTGGGCAGAGATGTGTCCTGCAGAAGGGTTTGTGTTGGGGGAGATGTGTCCTGCAGAAGGGTTTGTGCTGGGGGAGATGTGTCCTGCAGAAGGGTTTGTGTTGGGCAGAGATGTGTCCTGCAGAAGGGTTTGTGCTGGGGGAGATGTGTCCTGCAGAAGGGTTTGTGTTGAGCAGAGATGTGTCCTGCAGAAGGGTTTGTGTTGGGAGATGTGTCCTGCAGAAGGGTTTGTGTTGGGCAGAGATGTGTCCTGCAGAAGGGTTTGTGCTGGGGGAGATGTGTCCTGCAGAAGGGTTTGTGTTGGGGGAGATGTGTCCTGCAGAAGGGTTTGTGTTGGGGGAGATGTGTCCTGCAGAAGGGTTTGTGCTGGGCAGAGGTGTGTCCTGCAGAAGGGTTTGTGTTGGGCAGAGGTGTGTCCTGCAGAAGGGTTTTGTGCCCACAGACTGATGCCCTTGGGTTTTGTCATTCCCAGATTTCCTAGGAAGTTCAGTTTAGAGGATTTGTGTGGGGCCAGGGCAGGGCTGGGGGCCGACTGATGTCAGGTTCCTTTCCCACCTTCTTGCTCAACACCCTGGGTTTGCATTTCTGAGCCCTGGCAAGACATCCTGGCTACCAGGTTCTTGTAATTCAGGTGCCCTCTCTCTCTCTCTCTCTCCTTTTTTTTTTTTTTTCTTTTCTCCTTTTCTTCTCCCCTTAGAATCTCCTCACCTATTTCTTTTAGTTTAATTATTCATTTCCTAATTCACTTGCCTCTCCCTGCAGAACTCTCCTGGCAATTTGTCATTGTGGCTGAGCAACACTGAGGCTGCTCTGGGGGGGAAGGGTTCTGTGAGCCCAGGCAGCACCACAGCTCCTTCCAGAGCCCAGCCTGACCATGGCCACACTCAGGTTACACAAACACCACTTTATGGGCACCCCACACCAGCTGGAAGTGGCACAGAGAGTTTGTAGATGCTGCATCTGTGCCTGGAGCTGTGGCTGCCTGGTTCAGAACAGGGACCATTGTGGGACATCCCATAACATTGTGGGACATCCCATAAAATGAGCATAAGGAGAAGGATTCGGTCTGGTCGTGAGGAGCAGTGGTGCTGAAAGAGGAGATGAACTGGAAACACAGTTCGAGAAACTATTCCAGGTTGTGTTCTGGTGGGTGTCAGGGGGGTGGCTGTGACACTGTGGGTACAGGCAGGAGAAAGCCTGAAAAATGGGCAATGTTCCCTGCAGAACCGAAATGAAGCAGCCTGGGGAAACAGAGGTGTGGATGGTCCTGGGGAGGCTGGAGACAACAAGGCAAGATGGTTCTTGCATGTTCAGTTCCTGCAGGAGAAGCTTCTTTGCTGCTTTGCTGACAGGAATCAGTTTATGCCCCTTTAACAAAAGTTTCTTCTTTCTCACCTATAAATACGACTTGTTCAGAGTCTTTTCTTCTCTGAACCTCTGCCACCTGCTCTGGGAAGCAGTCCCTGTCCCACCTCCCAGGTGGAGAGAGCAGCTTTTCAGGTATCCTTCCCTTTTGGTAGTCAGGATCCAGACAGCAGGAGCTGGGATGAGCAACTGAGATATTTCACATTTTGTGGTTATTTGGTCAGAGGAAGAGGTGATGAATGTGTCCACATTTAATTTGTGTATTCAGAAGGAATTGGTCACCACCTTCAGTCTCCCCTCCAACAACCCAGCTGATACTTTGTTTTTCCCCCAGATATTGTTGGGTTTTTTTTCTTTTCCTTTTTTGTTTCTGTTCTTTCGGCCAGACATGCAGGACCTGTCTGTCTGACTGTCTGTCTGTCCCCTTTGATGTAGCTCTGATGATGCTTGGAAGGCTTCTCCATGGCTGGGTGGGTTGGGGGTGGCTCCTCAAGCCCTCCCCATGGCCAGACCCCAACCACCTCCCACCAGGGGTTGGTTTCTCCCCCCAGGCTTTGTGAAAAACCAGGCTGTGCTCACCTGGGACAGGTATTTAGTGATCTCCTTAAGGATCTTCCTTGTTAAGCCATGGAATTTATAGTGAATATTATTCCTGCTCTCAGACAGCAATAAGAACCAAAGTAAGAGGGGAAAAAAAAAAAAAAAAAAAAGAAAGAAATACAATTTTTAGCCAAACTACTGGTTACTGGAATAAGAGAACTCTTGCAGAAACATTTGCTATAATCAGATTTCTTGCCAGGTTTATGTCCCAGGTTTTCCCTGCTACAGTGCTTTGGGGATCTCAGAGAACTTCTGGGTGTTTTTCACTGACACAGTAAAGAAATTCCCAGTTCTGCAGGGAATTCCAACTCCCATTCCTGCCCCTGGGGGCACCTTTCCTGCACAAGCACACCCAGGGTCCAGGCTGTGCTCTCCCACCCGGCTGCCTCTGGCTTCCTCCAGGCTCTCCAGGAATTGTCCAGAGGAGAGGGGAGAATTCCTCCCTCAGCTTATCTGGGAGTGGAAGGCTCATCTGTTACTGAGGACAGCAGTGCAGCTCTGGAATCCTACATTTTAATAGTATATCTGGAGAACAACATCCTGTATTGATTTTTCATTTTATTTTGTTTTTCCTCGGGGCTTTTTTATTGGTATGATTATGTGAGTTTTCTTCCACCTGCTACCAGGGACTTTTTTTTTCATCTTATAGGCACTAATTTACATAAAACCTAAAAGGAAGAGATAATAACAAATATTTGGCTATTTCATGAATTCTAAAATTGTTTTCATTATGGCAGTGAAATATTTTTGCACAGCCTCTATTTCCTGCTGTATTTTTTTTACTATTATGCTCGAAGTAAAAAAAAAAAGGGATTTTCCTATTTCTCTTCTTTTGACCAGTATTTTACATGGGTTTGAACATAAATGCTTCACAAGGAAAGCAATCTAATTAACAGCAGGTAATCCACTGCCAGCGCTGCAATACTCTGTTATTAAAAAAAATATCCAGGAAGGTAACAGTCCAATTAGCTTCCACCAATCCTAGAAAGATTTCTTTCAGCTCCGAGAAACTTGCAGATTATATTAAAAAAGCCCCAGCCCTCTTCAGCTGTCAGAATTCAGCCGTGGCAGAATTCAGTTCTGTTCTCAAGAGCTTCCCTGTCCCAGGAGTGCAAAGACAATAGTGCACTCTATAGAGAGCCAATAAATCAATTAGCCTGAACAGCCAGCGCTCAGGAAATGCATTTATTCTCTTCAATGAAAACACAGTTTTTACTTGTAGCCATACTTCATACTGTTAAGGTCAATTTTTCATGTGGAAATTAAATCCGGTGGATGAAAAAGCGCTGGGATACTCCACAAAGCGGGCGAGGGCTGCTCGTGCTGATGGGGGATCTCAAGTTTGTTTTATTTGTAATTATCCTGCTTCAGAGTAATTGAGATTCTAAACAGTGGCTAATAGCCTGGCTGTCTCAGATTGCTCCTGCCCGAGCGCTACCTTTCCAAAACTAAGTGAGCTTTTCAATTGCAGCACAACTACCAAAGCTGGGTCATTTCAGAACAATTAATTGGGAGAGGTGATTAATAGCTTAATAATGGGCTTTCTGGGAGCGCAGCGCTCTCTGCCTCAGCCTGGGGCGGCTGCAGAGCAGGGACCAGACCCGGAGCCCCGGCTCCCGGCTCTGGGACACGGTACCAGCAGTACCGGTACCGCTGCCTAGCTGCAGGCTCAGCCCTTGACTCCAGGCTTTGGGAAACGAGCGGTACCAACGGTACCGGTACCGTTGGTACTGCAGGCGTTGGGAGGAGAGGCCCAAGGAATGGATCAAGGCAAGGAGCCCGGAGGAGGCGGAACCAGAACTTCCACTCCTCTGCTCTTGGCTCTGCTCCAGAGGTGTCCAGCATCCTGGGTCTGAGTCCATGAGCTCTGCTCAAGGTGGGGAGGGAAGAAGCAGGGGAAAGGAAGATGTCAAGGGAAAGGAGCAAGTTTACTATCAGTGGTCCTAAATTCTTCACATGGAAACCATCAGCTCAAAAAAAAAAAAAAAAAAAAAAGAGAAAAGAAAAAAAAAAAAAAGAAAAGAAAAAAAAAAAAAAAAAGAAAAGAAAAAAAAAAAAGAAAAGAAAAAAAAAAAAAGAAAAGAAAAAAAAAAAAAGAAAAGAAAAAAAAAAAAAGAAAGAAAGGAGCAGGGATTTGTGGATGGAACTGCTGCCACTGATCCTTTGCTTTTAGATTTTGTACTGGGAAGTGTGATGGTTTTGATTTTTCCTCATCCATGAGCAGAGGTGCAGTGCCCAGCTCCATCAGTTTGTCCCTAGGGATGCTTGGAGGTGCTGCAGGGGTGGCTGTACAGCTGGAAAAGGGGTTGGGGGTTTGCAGGTGTCAAGCAACTTCCCCCCTCTGAGGCCGATCTCAGGGGCACTTCTGAAGTTATAAACCCTGCACATTTTTTAAATAGCTCTGCCCAGGTTATGATCTGCTGCTGTGTTTAATATTCCCAGACCAGAGGGCAAGCTTGGACAATTCGAAAATCTTTTTAAGGGGGCACAGTCGTGCAATGCATAGAGGACAAAAAAGTTCTTTGCAGCTTTTGTCCTCAAACATTTGCTGACCCTTTGCATCTTGCATGTCCCCAGAGCTCAGTTTCTCCCACAGAGATGTGGGTGTTAGTGCCAGATGTGCTGCTCAAGGCACAGCAGCCCAGAGCCTCCCAGCACCTCTTCCCTGGGTGCTCAGGGTGTGGCAAAGCTGATGGAGGTGAGAGGAACCTGGGCCCCTTCTTTGTGCCCACGGGGAGACCTGGAGAAGGTTCTGGTCCTGCTGCACTGGCTGAGAAGGACCCAAGTCTGTGCTGGGTGCTGTAGGATGGGTAGAAGTTCAGATAAACTTCGTTTTAAAGCTCACTGGTGCATTCATTTCCACCCATGAATGAATCCCGGGCTGCAGTCATTAGCTGTAATTACCACTTGGCTGGAGTAGAGGTGGAACTCAGAGTTCAGGCTGAGGCTTTGGCATTTTCCATAGGCAAAGCAACCCCTTCAGCACGTGAGGAGCAGCAGGTGCCTCTGCCTGGGCTTTCATGCTGGATATCAATGGAAAGATCCCAAAAAGTTTCCAGGAAAAGCGATTTCAGCTGCCTGACAGTGCCATGGGGCAGCAGCCTCAGGTGGCTGTGAGCAGGAGCAGAAAGGCCACGTTTTGCACCAGCTGTGCTTGGGCAAGGCTCAGGAGCACTCTGGTGGCAGAGGGCAGGAGGAAACCACGATCTGGGAGCCCCAGTGAGGATGGGGAAGCTGTGCTGGAAGCTGAGCACACCCGGAGCACAGGAGCCCTGCAGCAGGGAGCTGGGCTGGGAAGGGATGGAGCCAATCTCTGGGGCTGTGCTTGACCACATGCTGAGCTTCCCCAGGCTCGGGTCAATAATGAACACATTTATTCTCTCCTTTTTTTTTTTGTCTGAGAAGTCCATCAGAGAGAGTGAATGGAGGTAAATAGAACGGGGCTCTGAAAAGGAAGCAGAAAATAAGATTTTTAATGTAGCATTTGCATAATAGTCATCCTGGAAAATTGCTCGGAGATAATAGGAGGAGGAGATGGGGCTGAAGAGGTTAAGTAGGAGGACAGTCAATTTTTAGTCATGTTAGAAGCAGTGATGCTTTCTTCTCTCTTTGAGACAAGGAGAAGTACTCCTCATGTAAAGAGCAGAGTTTACCACAAGGCTACGTGAGAGCTGAACTGAGTAACCTGTGAGGAGCTGGGGAGCAGGGGCTGCAGCCCTGGGGAGGAGCTCATGGGTAGCACTGCACAAAAGTCCTTCAAAAACCCTGACGAACCTCCTGGTGCCTGGGGCTTGGCTTTGGGATGCTGGAGATGCCCCCAGCTTACAGAAGGAATGAAATGTCACTGGGATTTGCTGCTGAGCAAAGGTGTGACCCCCCCAGAGTACCCAGTACCCAGCACCCAGTACCAGTTCTGCCAGGTGTGGGTGTGGGATGCAGCTGGTGCTGGGTCTCACGTGTCCCAGCATCTCCAGAACAGGGCCCAAAGCAGGGGGTTATGTGCTGGTCCCAGCAGGGTTCCCTGGGCACTGGTGGGCCAGGGGGGTCTGGGTGGGTCAGGGATGGGGTGTGGGCAGCTGAGAGCAGCTCCTCAGGTTTGGTGGGCAAGGAACAAGGGACTTACTGAGCTCAAGTCATTGTAATAATGATGGTGCAATAGTGATGGTCTGCTGGCCAGCTGGGCTCCAGGTTTTGGTTTGTTCAAAACAGCCTCAGTTGATTTTTTTTTTTTTTTATTATTTTTTTTTATTTATCTTTTTTTCTTTTCTTTTTTTTTGGGTTTTTTTTTTTTTTTTGTGTTTTTTGTTTGGTTGGGTTTTTTTTTTTTTTTTTTTTTTTTTTTTGGTTGGTTGGTTTTTGGTGGTGGTTTGGTGGTTTTTTTTTGCATTTGCTGTGTGCTTCCCAGCAGTGAAGTGGCTGAGCACACGTGGGCTCATCCCTCTGGGATGTGCAGCAGCCCAGGGAGCCAGAGCCCTTCCTTCTCTCCTTGCCTTACAGGCAAATGTCTCCACCTGTACTGAGTGCTTCTGAGGCTGTCATTTACATATTTTTTTCTTTGTGTGTTTTTTTGGTTCACCCTATTATTGTAACGTCAGCAAAGATTATGATTTAGAGAGAATTAACTAATTTTTGCATCATTTCATTGTTAGCAAATTCATCAAGCATCTGAAGTTTCCTTATTTTTTCGACAGAATTGGTTAATTGATGCAAAAATCTGAGAATTAAATATAACTGTAATGAGTATCCCCAGCGAAACTGATAGAGACATGCTTGTTTATTTTATGCTGATTTTTTGAGAGCATCATAAGGTTTGGAAAGAATTTAAATTTATGCTTGAAATGTATTGATTAGTAAGACTTAATTTTTCTTTAGCTCTCTCTGATAGCGTTGTAAATATTTTCATTTGTTACGCATAACAAAATATACATTAATCTGTCAGAATATAAATGGTTTTCTTCTGGCCAATATGGCTTGAGGGATTTATTCCAAGTCAGCTGTGTTACTGTTTGCCCTCAGGATGTATAATATATATTTTAAGGGAACGTGGATTACTGTAAGACACTTATATTATTTGTGTGATTAATATTAGTGTTACAATGAATGAGGTCCTCTGGTCTTACTTTGCTCTTATAGGGACTTAATCATTTCTCACCACAGTGAAGTCATCTTAATAAAACATTCTGGGCAGTAGTTTGTTTTTGCTCAGATATGACAAATGCAGCTGCAGCGAGATGTGATTTTTTTGTTACTAAATATATGGTATCATGAATTTATTTCACTGTAAGACATGTACATGATATCATTATGGAGCAGAGGGAAATTTGAATTCAAGCCCATTTCTCCTCACTTGGGTGGGACTGGAAGGAAGACCAGGGTAAAATAATATATTTCAAAAGTTCATTTCTCAGCGCAAGCGACCTATTCCTGAAGTTCTGGATGTGGAATTCGCAGGCTGGAAAAGGTCAGCCCTGCAGAGGCAAATCTGAAGTTCCATGTGTGCAGTTTGCCTTGGTCCCCACATCCCCAGGGCACAGCACCCCATCCATCCCCCAGCACCACACCCTCTCTTCCTGCAGTCAGACCTTGGGGTCCCTCTGTGCTGGGGCACCCATCCTCCTCCTGCTGGGGTCCAGTTTGGGCACTGGGACCCGTGGTGGGATGGAGATGAAGGCCAACCCTTCCCCCCTGCTCTGCTCCTTCCTCTGCCAGCCTGGTCCTGGGGAGGGGAGAGATCCCAGCTCCTGGAGGATGACCTTGGGGATGAAACATCCCACGGGACACTGGGGTCCTTGCCGTGGGCTGAGAGGCAGGAGAGGGTCAGGATTTGTCCCCTTCCTTTCCCAGGGTGGGACATGGCTGCTGCAGTGCTGGTCTGAAGTCTCAGTGTGGCTCTGAAGGGTGAGCTCTTCTCTGCTCCAGTGATTTAATCCTATTATTGCCTGACTGCCACCAAAGCCTGAGGGGCTGCATCCTAAAGGAGCTGGCTGGGAGCACCTCTGGGGTGAAGCACTGGGACCTCCTGCCCAGGGAAGCACAGGGAGTTTCTTTTCCTTGGTGAGCACTTGTTCAGAGGCTTAACCAGCCTGTGGGTATCCTCACTGCCACAGGACCAAAGGCTGGCCTGGTACTCTTCCACTTCTTTAAATTTTTCCTGTTAATAAGATGTATTACACCCCACCCCACCCCACCCCACGGTGCCTGATTTGCAGTGATGGGCACTACTGTGCACCAAAAAAAAGCAGTGAACCACACGTACCATGTGTTGGAAATGCTCAGCTCAATAAATTCCCCCCTGAGCAGGGGCTCTGTAGCCTTCCTGCATTCCTCATCCCTCAGGAAAATCTGCCCAGATAAATGCCCCATGCCCAGGCTCCAGGCTCAGGCAGGAGCCCCCAGCAGCAGCATCCCCAGAGGGAGAGGCACCCAACCCATGGGTGGCAGAGGTGATCGGGTGCATCAGTATCACCCCAAAAATCTGCCCCGTGCCCTGGGGGGGCCCTGGCTGCACCCCCTGACATCCCTGGGACCTCCTGGGGCAGCCAGGATGGGGCTCAGCAAAGCTCTGAGAGCATCCTGCTGGATCCTGCTGAACCAGGGGGCTGGAGGAGGAACCCCAGGCTGGGCACCTGGGCTGGCAGAGATGTGGAATGGGGTTTGTGGCTTAAAAGTACAGAAAATGCTCGTGCTCCCTGTGAAAGTTGTCCTCAGTGCAAAAAAGAATGATGTTGGTAATTACAATAAATTCAGCTAGGATACGGTGGACAAGAGCTTTAAAAACTTCAGAAACATCAATTAAAGCCCAAGTTCTCTGCAATAAGCATCAAAAATTGATAAAAAACTCAAATTTAGGTTTTTAGATTTAGTGTTTAAATCAATCAACTGCAAACAAGATTTAATTAAAGAATATTATTTCAAAGTGTAATTACCTACTGGGATTAGAATGAACCTCTATTGCCCATAATGTTCTCCTACTGTGATCCCACACTGAAAAATGTTGAGTTTTAGATTAATATGCATCTTGTAAGTACAAGTCCTAATCTCAATCTTAAAGGACATTTAAAACACACTTGGAACCTTCTATGCAATCAAGCACAGTGTGACTACAATGTCCACCATGCTAAATTTGTGATTACATTTTTTATGTGCATGATTTAAATCGCTTTAGCAGCCGTCCAGGGAGCATTTTACCCTGCATATTAATTACACAAAGGCTTTGTCATGTGAGGGTCTCAGTGGTCATGGTCTGTAATCCAGCTCATTTGAACTGTGAGTAGAGTTTCTGGGCATGCTGTGCACATCAAGCTCGGCTTTAAAGCTCCAACGTGTGGCCAGGGGTAACAGGTATGGGTCCTGCTTAAGGACTGAATGCCATTTATTCGGTGACATCTGCAAACTAATGGCTTAAAAATCACAAACGGCAGAAGCAGGCTCAGAAAACTCCTGCAAATGCACCCAAGGGCAGGGGCTGTGGGGTTCCAGCATCCCCTGAGCTCCAAAAAGCAAAATCCCAGGAAAAAACCCTACTAGAAAGCAGCCCTGGTTCTGACTCACGTGCACACTGCTGTTGTTCTTTGGATCCAAAACACTGGTAGTTAAGGCTGCTTTGTACTTTGCATTTTTCATCTGGTTTCTTCCTTTTCATCTGGATAACTTTTCCTCTTAAAAAAAAATATATATATATATATTCTGGGTTGGTTTTTTTGTTTGGTTTGGGTTTTTGGGGTTTTTTTGCAGGGTTTTTTTGTTGTTGGTTTTTGGTTTTGTGTTTTTTGGTTTTTTTTTTTTTTTTGGTTTTTTTTTTTTTTTTGTTTTTTTGTTTTTTTGTTTTTTGTTTTTTTGTTTTTTTGTTTTTTTGTTTTTTGTTTTGTTTTGTTTTAATCCACCTGATTTGGATCCCAGCCTCTCTGCAAGGAATTTACTGGTGTGCTCAGTACAGCAAATCACTGGAGTGTACCTGTAGTAAAGCTGTAGCAAACATTTTGAGACACTTCTCTCCACCTGTAGGTATTAATTTTTTTTTTTTTTTTAGAATCTCTTTCAGTCATTTAAAATTCTGACAATATGGTACCCATGAAAAAAAAAAAATACATCTGATGGTTCAACTTAGGAAAAAGAGAGGTGGAAGAGGCAAGGGGAGGCTGGAGTGGGGTGGAAGGGTCCAGGCAGGACCCGTGCCAGGGGCAGCCCTGAGCTGGGCAAACACAGAGCCCAGGGGCTGAGCTGAGTCCCAGACCTCCTTCTGCAACCTTTAATTATTCCTCACTTAGGAAACACCCAATAGCAGCTGTGAGGAGGCCATATTTTTATTATTCTAATGAGATTCATGGGAGTAATCAGGTAGCAGAGGCAGGCTGGGAACCTCTGCTCCCTCCCTTTGTGCACCAGAACAAAATGAGAGGAAGGAGAGGTAAAAAACGGGGCTCGGAGCTGCAGGAAAGGAACTTCTGGAAAATGGGTTTGTGGGAGGCATTGCCATGCACTCAGCCTCCAGAAGCCTTGCCAGGAGCTAAGAGGGCTCTGGTTCTTCCCAGCTGCTCTGAATAACACTCAGCTTTCTGGTAGAGTTACCCAAACTCTCCTTTTCTGATGGTTTTAAACCTGTTTTTAGCAATTTCCAAAAAATACTTTACCATTAAGGAAAAAAAAAAAAAAAGTGAAAGCAAGTTGATTTAGCAAAAAATGTTTGTGTTGTTCTCCTGCCTGCTCCCAGCTGGGCAAATTCTGTTGCTCTGAACCAGCAGCAACAAAAAACTCCCAAACCTTTTCCTAAGAGTCTGAAGCTGCAACTTTTCCCCCTGGAACCTGCCAGGTTCTGCCTCATCTTGGGGTGAAGCAGCAGAGGGGTGGCCCTGGCTGAGCTCTCCAGTCCCTGCCCCAGCTGGGGAGAGCCCTTCCAGGCAGTGCCTGAATGCAAACCCTGCTGGTTCCATTTCTGTGAGATTTGGTGGATTAAATAAGTCAGAAAATGGGAAGGGAAAACACTGTCTCAAGGTGAAAACCCCGTGGTGCCCATGTGTTGTCCAGCTCTGAAATATTTGCATAAAATATTTGGGGGGGTTTTATTTTTATTTTTCACAGTAGGAGTTTTTTCTTCAGGTTTAGCCAAATCTGTTCATCTGGTGTGTTCCTGGCTTTTTCTGTTTGGGATTATTTGGTTTGTTTGGGGTTTTTTGTTTGGTTGTTTGGTTTTGTTTTGGGTGTTTTGTTTTCTTGTTTGTTTTAGGGTGGAGATTTTTGCTTCTAGTTTATTTTAGGGTGGTTTTTTTTTTTTTATTTATTTCTGTTTATTTTGGTTTTCCCTGGAATATGCTTAATCCAATCAAACTGCACCCATGTTTAGTCCTTACTCCTTGTCACCTCCCCTGTGTTTCCTGATGGGAAGAGGAGGTGCCAGAGAGGGGCTGGTGCTCTCCCCTCTCCCTGCCAGGGGATGCTCTGTGCTCACCCATTTCTCCCCTTTCTCATAGAATTTTCTTCCTCCTGAAACTTGTGCTAAAAGACCCACAGAGATTTTTGAAGTGAAAATGCCATTTGGGAGCCCAGGCCCTGCCCCTACTGCATTTCATAGCTGCTGCTAATAGAGATGCACGTTAATGAAATCCATACTCTCAAGGTGGGAAGCTATTTTTCTTGGAAACCCACCCCAAATCTGTGGCCTTTTACATTAAATTTTAATCAGTCTCGAATTTTGAAATCTCAGCATAAAGCTGTTGATATCGGTCTCCTTTGATAAATTATAAAGGTAAACTTTAATGAACAGTGAATAGAATCACCTTTGCTACTTGGGGGTAATAGAATAAAAAAGCAAACAAACACATTTTTCTTACTGCCACATGCCTCTCCTTAATAATAACTTCTGTGTCTTCTGCAGAAATAGATGCTGTATAAAGTCTCATTAAATTAGCTGACTGATGGAATAAATACACAGCCCATGGCTCTCCAGTCCATAGTAAACCAGGCAAGGGTCTTGATATCTCAGAGTTCTGCTTATTTACACATGCCTCGGACTCTTCTCACAGATATGTAAATTATTCTGGTTAAAACTAAATGCTAAAGTCTACACCATTAGTCTTCCACTTCATGATCTCCACATGGGGCTGTTAGAGGGATAATGTACCATACAATACACGGTTTACTTTTAATTAATAGAAAAAAAATGTGAAATGAATATTAAATGTAGCTTAATGTGAAAGGAACCTCAAAGCAGTATGGTTGTTATTTTTTTTTTTTTTTTTTCTGTTTTTTATTTTTTTTTTAAATATTCAGCCCTGCTTCAGCATTAGAAAACAAGAAATGTAGCAGCAGCCTGGAAACATCATTAGAGCCCAGGAGAACAGAAGGAGAAGCAGGTAAAGGCTGTGGGGAGAGGAGGGCAGTCCCAGGCTGTTGTCCTGGAAGGGGATTATTTGTCCAGGGAGATGTGGGGAGCCCCCTCTAAGAACCCCCCAGATACACCCACACCTCCCCAGGCCCCCAGTGCAATGATACCCCACCACCTAATGCAGGGATTGCAGAGCCTGGTATTAAATCTTAATATATATATATTAAAAAAAAAAAAAAACAAAAACAACAACCCAAACCAGAAGAACCCTCATCAAGCAGAAGCATTTAATTAAAACACAAGATCTGTTTGCCTGCGTTATAATTCAACACGTCAAAATTAATGCCCCTGTTTTTAATAAATAGAATTACCAATCCACAAACAGTTTATCACACTGTTCCCAACCACGGAAGGGAATTTTAATGATATGCCATTATTTATTGCCACCAGACGAGCACCTCCCATAGCATTTGCCCACAGGGGCAGCCAGGATTGCAGCAGAAAGCTGCTCTAAGTCCTGCTGGCCCTGGTGCCATCCCCGTTGTCCCCCTGGGCTCACCTAGGATCAGGTACAGGCTCCTGGAAGGAGACAAAGCCCCCAGCAGCCCTGCTGAGGCTTTAGGAGATAACCAGGCACTCCTAGTTGTAAGATTAAAGGGCTTGAACTAAAGCCTGAAATTAGTAACTTCTCATCCCCTGCCCCAAGACAAGCCAATATCGTGCAATAAAATAAAGAGCCCGCGTTTCAGAGCCTCTTCAGCAGGAGGAGTGGGGGACTGAATGCTGCTGGCTCCTTCCTAGAGGATTCAGAGGTTCTTAGTTGTGATGTTATCCTCAGAACTGACAGTAATGGTACCATTTAGAGCCTGAAGCCCAGCAAGCTCCTGCAGCAAGAGGGGTGCACCCGATGCATGGCAGCTGAAACCTCAACACAGGGGTAAATGAGAAGGCAAAAAGCCAGCAGAACACTTGGCTTCTCCTGGGGCATCAAGGAACCTGAGCCTGGTGCTGAGGGGAGGGGAAACCCAGTGCCTGCTTCCCAGGGAAATTCCCAGGTGGGACAGGTCGGTGTCCTGGGCTCCTCCTGGAAAAGAGGGCAGGAGATGCCAGGAAGCAGCTCAGCCTCCAAGGAATGTGCCTGTCCTCAGCAGCACACACACAGTGATGGGGTTTGCTGCCCTGCATGGGGACAGGGACAGCCTGGGGACACTGGCTGGGGGTGGCCTTGGCAGGGCTGGGCTGATGCTTGAAGGTCTTTTCTTGGAGTTAAACATGGGGTGCCCTGAGTAATGCAGGAGGGGCTGGTCCTGGTTAAACTGGTACCATCCTTTTTTTTTTTTTTTTTTTTTTTTTGACTGAAGTAACAACATTGTTCCAAACCCATGGGGAATAAGGTCTGAAGGTCAGAATTTCAAACACTTACTCAATTATTTAGAGTGTGCAAAATCATCTGGGGTCAAAAACCTTTAAGAAACTACTAAACTGTAATTTATTTATTTTTTAAAAATCCACTGATCAACAACCCAGCTCTGAGCTTCTGTGCACAAAGCTGTATTGATTTATTTGTGATTCCTGAAGTGGGGCACAGTTTGGGAGGCTTTTAAGGGCTTTTATATCCTTTTCTTTTTCCAGAGACTGATTCTTTCTGGGCTCCTTTGCAGGCAACCCCCTCCCATCAGCCCTGGAGCAGCTGCAGGGAATTCAGCTGAACCCCCCAGCACTGCCCAGGTATTTCTGAAGGTGGTGGCAATGGCAATCAGCATCCTCCTTGGCTTGGTGTGGCCACCTGGGTGGGAGGAGGAAGAAGAAGAGGAAGAGGAGGGTCCTGGCTACTTTCCTTCATTAGTTGGTGGGGCTGGAGCGAAACACCTCTGAGGAACACAGAGAACTGCTCTGGAGGAGTCCTGGGGGCCAGGGGATGCAGGTAAGCTCTTGGTGAAGTGGAAAAAAAGCTGTTATTGTGCCATGGAACACTTGGAAATTAATTGTAGGGTTTTTTCAAAGTCAAGAAACCTATTTAGAATCTAATCCTTTGGTGTCACGGTGTATTTTTGAGAATCACCAGGGCTGCTGGTGTTCTGTTTGTTGCTGCTGTTTCTCCTACAACAGCCCAAAGCCCCTGGGGCTGGGGGGGTGAGCTGGGCTGGGCTGGGCTGGGCTGCCTGGGGGTGATGTTGTGATGTGACTCTGGTTCTTGGTCCTGTGAGAGCTGTTACTGTGGATTAATAAAGCATTAAACTTGGGACAAGGACGGGGAAACTGTTTTGGGAGAGCCTGAGAATCTTGGAGTCTCTGCTAGTGGCAAGGTGGGCTTTAGAAAAACTTACTGGGCTGTTTTCCCAAATATTTGTTGTGCCCCAACTGATCTGATGCTGCCTTAACAACGGGCTGGATAATTTGTCTGATGTTTATTGGGTGCTCCTTTGGGACCTCTGGGGCTGTCTCTTAGGGTGATGTTCCTCAGGCTGGAGGTGGCTGGGGCTTCCTGCAGCTGCTGGGTGATTCTGAAGCTGAGGGAAAGGTCAGGCTGTCCAGGGAAATGCTTTTTGCCTTCCAAGATTTGGCTGTAAAACTCGGGAAGGAAGCTTGTTTATTAGGGTAGCATAAAATCTCTGCTCCCAGAGTTAGTTACCAACCTGCTCTCTCCTCACCTTTTCCTACATGAGCCACACTGCAGGGGAAGTGTTCCTGTAATGAGTGAGGTTCTGTAATTCCAGCTAAAAATATAGAGGCATTCTGTCCCCAGAATTGGTATCTGGAGCCACCCAAACCCGGTGGCACTTGGGGTCTGACTTTGGGCACTAAGGAATGTTCAGGTGTGAAGCCTGAGAGGGGCCGGGAGAAGAAGGGTAAAGAATAATAAGAATAAAGAAGAATAAATAATAATGGTGATAATGTCCCTAAAACCCGGCCCTGCAGGGGCTGCAGCTCGGGGTTCTGGGAGCTGTAATGAGTTCGCTGTGCTCTGCCCGGGGGATCCGGGGGCTGTGGGGTGCCAGGCAGGGCTCTCCCATGCAGCAGCCCTGGGCTGGGTGCTGATGCTCAGGGCTGGTTCCCGGTGCTGTCCCTGTGCAGGAATCTGCCGGGAATGGTCGCTGCCAATCCCCCCGCTCCTCGGAAGGAAAAGCAAACAAAGAGGAAAGGCAGGCTGGTTCCTGGAGCCCCCGGGATGTCCTGGGGCCAGAGAGGGGGGGATGCTGAGCGTGCTCCGGGGTTTGGTGCCGAACTTTGCGGGAGGTGCTGCCGGGCTCGGTGTCCCGGTGCTGCGGGGATGAGCTCAGCCCGGGCTCACCGCAAACAGCCTGGGTGGGATCACTGGAGATCCCTAAAGCCAAAATAAATGTATTTACAGATGAACAAGTCCCGGCGCTGTAGCGAATGCAGCCGATCCCCAGTGGGATTCCTTTTCCCTGCTCGCTTCAAAGGCTGAGCCCCAGCCAGGTTTCTGTTCGGGTGATGCCTCGGGGCTCTGTGAGGAGGGGGGAGGATGGAGATGAATGTGGTTACCCAGCCTTTTGTACCTTAGCAGTCTGCTCCAGGAAGAGTTTTCATTTTCTAAATAACAGGGCCCAAAGCTCTGGCCTGGGAGTCTCCCCGATGCTACAGGGTTTAACTTTTGCGAGGAAGAAAAGAAGACTTTCTGTTGTCTTTGCTTGCTGTTCTTTCTGTTAACCTCGGCAGAGGGAAAAACGCGGTGCCTGGCAAGCCCCGAGCAGGAGGTGAATGTGAGAGGGAAGCTGGGGGCAAAGAGGGGCTCAGGGTCCTGGGGGTGCTGACCCCAGGGGTGAAGGATGCTGAGCCACCCCGGTGCTGGTCCCAGCCACCCCCAGTCTGGGGTGGGATGGATGTGGAATGGCCCCAGCCAGTCCTGCCTGTCATGATTGGGTTCCCCTCTCCTTTTAGTGAGGAAAAGAAAGGCATTGAAGCGTGGGGCCAGTGAAAGCCAAGCACCGTGGGTTTATGGACAGCAGGGGCAGTCCTAGTTCTGGAGATGTGAGCATTATTTGCAAATAAATGCCCTTCGTAGTCTCTAAAAATTATTATTCAGGATGTCTTCCTATCTCGCACATGAACTATGAACTAATGGTTCCTTTTTGCATAGTTCACTTGACAAAGAATTGGTAGATTTTCTGTGTAATTTGCTATTATCCTAAAACTCTCAGCAAACCAAAATGCCAGCCTGGGTTTTAAAATGTGATGTGTTTGAAAATGGAAATTTGACCACTCCAAATAGCAAAATCTTCATTTCCATTAGGATTTTTATGAACTGTCTGATTATAGATCAGAAAAACTCACACTGTTCTACAGCCTCCTGCGATGCACTAGAGAAAATGATGAAAACAAAGGCAATTATTTGTACTGGGAATGGCGTGTTTCATTTAATGCTTTAGCAGAGAATATAGTCACATTGGAGGCTATTACATTTTCAAGGATTTATTTACTTTAGAAGGCTGTGAGAACTCTCCCCCTGAACTCTCCTTCCCACAGGGAGCAAGTGGGAGCTCCCCAGAGGAGGCAGCTCCGTGCTGGGACGTTGTCCCTGTCACCACTGGGATGTCCCTGACATCTCCACCACCCAGGGCACACCAGGGATGGCATTCCTGGCAGGAGAAGGGACTGTGGGCATTGCCACGTCCTCCTCTTGAGCTGCATGGCCAACATCTGGCAAAGCACTGGGAGAGGATGAGGGGTGGCCAAGGGCAGCATCTCCCAGCCCATCTGTGGGGCTGCCTGGGCACTGCAGGGAAGACTGTGATGAGATTTTGGACGTGGATTCCTTCAGTAAAAGATGTTTTTTTTTTTTTTCCCCTATTCAGTGCATTTTTCTGCAGTGTATTGCCTCAGGGTGGAACATATTGCCAGCACGGGAGCTCCCTTGCTCCCTTACTGTTCAGGATGCTCGTGGCTCTTGGTGGAGAAGGTGCAAGGTTGTGATTTGGGGATCTGCAGCTGATGCCCCTCACTAAATGGCTGTCCTGCCCCAGCCAGCTGGATGTGGCACTGCCTAAAGCACCCCTGAACCACCTCCCCTCCCTCCCTGCTGTATGGGTGCTACCAAACCTCCAGGTTCCTGCACCAGAGAATGACTCAGGAATTGATTCCCCCTTGTCTGCAGGGGAAAGGGAGCTTGGAGGTGCAGAGGTGTGTAACTACTCCTACAGGTATGCAGGGAGCTGAGAAATCAAGGTCTCGTTTGGTTTTGCATTGATTTGGCTTTTTTGCCATGAATTTTCTCCCACTGCCCACAGGCAGAAGGTTGCCAGCTCCAGGGGGGCTGCTGCTGGGCTGCAGAAAAGGATTTCTTTCCAACCATGCATCCATCTGGGCTGGAGCCCTGCTGGTTCTAGACCAGCTTTAGGAATAATTAAACTGAAGAGTTTGATGTTTTAGGTGTTTGGTTTCAGTGGCAGTGAAAGTGCTGATTTGCAGCCCCTCTTCTCCCAGGAGCAATCTTCCAGGGATGGATGGGGAGAACCCCCAGGGGCAGCTCTGCTCTCTCTGCTCCCAACTCCCTTCTCCAGTGAAATTTTTAAATCTACCAGCCCAAGGTGCTGAGCCATTAATGAGTCATTGTTGGGGTTTTGTTGTTTGGTTTTTATTTTTTTATTTTTTTTTTAAATAACTCCAATAATTTGCATGGGAAGATGGGAGGTCTTAAATCCAAAACTTACTCTGCCATGTTTCCGTATTTTTTTTCTAATACTCTGATACAGAGAAATAGCTTAAAATATTTTGGTTTGTGTCCTGTTTTTTGTTGCCTTTTTTTTTTTTTTTTTTTTTTTTTTTTTTGTAGCTTACATAATGAATCTCTGTTTAAGCATGTAGTAGGAAAGCCAAGAGCCACTGCTCAGCCTTGGAGAATAAAAGTGGTTCTGCTTCTTTAGTGAAATTCCAGAAATAAAAAAACCGGGGTAGTTTTCATAGAAATTATTTTCATCTAGTTTCATTTTGTTGCTACAGCAGTTTCATTCAAGCATAATCCTAATAATCTAGAATCTAAACATAGTGATGCTCTTCCTGAGGAAAGAGATGATGCAAGATGCTAGAAGTTGCAGGACGTGGGAACAACTTGTTTTACAAGATTTTAATGATGTCAGGAAGAATCTTCCAAAGTGTGTGCAACGTTTTGTGTCTGACTTCCATCACCTGAGGAGCTGAGTGTCCCTTCCTCTTGCACTGCTGGGATGTGCTTTGGGAAGCTCTTGCTGGCTCAGAAATCATCAGTGTGATGGGCATGGGCTGGGATCTTCTCCAACAAAGTAAAAGAAAAAAATAAATAAATCTGACAAGGTAATTACCACGGAAGACCAAATTGTGTTCTTTGTTTACATCCCATGTATACTTAGCATATTTTTTGCCAGTCCCGAGGAACTGTTCTGAGAGATAAAGTGTGAGATCTGACTCCTTCCATATTAGGGTGGGGTTTGTGACATAAACAATAAACCCAAGGATTTGGAGCAGGATTTTTCCAGGCACACCAGAGCCTGTCTGTCTCCCAAGCTGCTCCTGGATGAGGAGTGTGCAGTTCTTGTGTCAGTCTGACACTGACCCTTTGTCACCCCCAGACAGAGTTGGTGTCCCCAGCAATGCTCCCCCTGCATCCTGGACCCTGCTCCCAGGTTTTCATCTCCCCCAGGCTGGGTCAGGGAGGGTTCTGGAGGTCTGGGCAAGCTGTGATGTTTTTCCATGGTGCTGCTGGGCACTGCAAGCCTCAGATTCCTGGTCTCTTGGGGTTTTTCTTTTCCTGAGACAAAGAGAAGGCTTCAGGGTGACCTTTCTGAAGCCTTTCAGTGCTTCAAGGGGACCTAAGAGAAAGATGTGACAATCTCTTCAGCAGGGCCTGTATCACTAGGACAAGGGCAATAATTTAAAGGAAAAGAGGGGAGATTCAGACTGGATAGAATGAAATTTGTTATCCTGAGGGTGGTGAGACCCTGGTCTGGGTTGCCCAGAGAGGTGGGAGATGTCCCATCCCTGGAAGCACCCCAGGTCAGGCTGGATGGGGCTCTGAGCATCCCGTGTGGTCACAGATGTCCCTGCTCACTGCAGGGTGTGGGATGAGAGGGCCTGAAAGGTCCCTTCAACCCAAACCATTCTGTGAAATAAAGCTGGAGAAGCCCTTCCCTGCCCCTGAGCTGGCTAAGGGGGCAGGAGGAGGTGTGATGGTGCAGGTGGGTGCCAGCCAGGACCCCTGGGCTGTGGGTGCTGCCCACTGTGCCCCCTGGCCCAAGCCCACCCCCCAGCCCACACAAGTGCTCAGTGCCTGCTGTGTCACTGGAGTGATCCCTCTTCCACCAAAGGGTTTGCAAGATAGAAATCCCGAAGGTTAATCTATCCATTATTATAAATATTTATAAATGGGTTGGATAAATCATACTGTGTAATTATCTACCTAACTAGTCGAGCCATTAGGACATTAAATAGCACAAATCAGAACTCATTTGGTTCATCATGAGCCTGATATTGTTATGAAACAGCTGAGCAGGGCTGTGAACCTTTAAGGGGTTTCAGGGCTGGAAACTTTGGGAGGTGTGGTGGAACTTGAAGCAATGGCAAAGCTGAGGAATTTGGTTAAAAATGGATGGTTGTCATGGGAGGGTCCTGAGGAACTGAAGTGTCTGATCTGTGGTAGTGAGTCAGGTGCTGACAGGACAACAAAACCAAAAGACAGCACTGAAACATCAAAATTCTCTTTGTTTTAGGGCATTTTAATGAGACTGTTTACACAGAGTACATTCCAGCTTCAATTTCCATCCTTCACAGTTGGGTGGCACCAATGGGAGGTTCCATGCATTATGGTTTTGGACAAAAACTTTCAGGAATATTAACACTACAACCAGTTGCAGAGGTGTCTCTAAAGCAAGTTTTCCTCATGGGCTTCCCATGTAGTCCATAAGTAAACTTCAGAGAAACAGCTGGAGAATTCTGTGAAAGTTTCTAGCCCAGATGGATAAAACCCCAGTGTGAGGCTTTGGCTTCTGAGTTTGGTTTCCAGCCCTTGGGGGTGATGTTGCTCTCATTGCAATGGGCAGTCCCTTCTTTCCTCTGCCTTCTCCATCCAAGGGGGTGGTTGTGAGGATGGGGGAGGTGGGATGATGCTGTGCAGCCCTCCTGGTTGGTGTTTTGTAGCTGAATGGGGACAAACAGGTGCCTGCACTTCTCTCAACCCATTTTCCAAGTCTGGTTGTTCAGTTTGCAGCAGTGATTGACTTGTTACACATTAGTGTTTCAAATAACTCCTAGCAAGGAAGGGGGGGGGGGGGGGAAGAAAAAAGATTGTAGGGTTTGGAAGCATCTAAACCAGCACAGCTCAGGCTTTGTGGAACTGGAAGTTGAGGAAGAGGCAGAAGTTGGGTTGCTGTGAGTCTCAGCCCTGGCTTCTTGGTTGTAGCAGAGAAAAGCCTGTGATGGAAATGGTACTGGAGTGGGCTAGCAGGATTCCGTGGTGATAATCAGCAAACAAATTTTATCTTGTCTGTTAAAGGAAAGAAAAAAAAAAAAAAGTCTTCGTGGTATTCCCACTTGAAGCTGATTTTTTGTAAACAAACAAACAAAAAATTTGCCTTTCACGCCAAGCCTAAATTTCCCCAACTTCTGCCTCAATTAAACGACAAGAGCCACTAAGTCATTAATTCTTGCTGTCAAGCCCCTGAGTTCCCTGTGTGGCTGAGAGGATGTGGTGGTGGCTCCGGGTCCCCCTGTGCCCTTCCCCACTGCCCCCCCCCCCCGGGACGAGAGCAGGAGGGTGTCCACTGGGGGGCTGGGGGGTGAGACCCCTCTGCTGGGCCCCTCCAGCCCCCCTAGGGGGGTCCAGAGGGGGGGATGCTGCCCCTGTGGGGGTTGCAGAGGTGGGGATGCTGCCCTTGGGGGGGCACAGAGGGGGGGATGCTGGCCCTGGGGTGTGCAGAGGGGGGGATGCTGGCCCTGGGGTGTGCAGAGGGGGGGATGCTGGCCCTGGGGGTGCAGAGGAGGGGATGCTGGCCCTGGGGGGACACAGAGGGGGGGATGCTGGCCCTGGGGGTACAGAGGGGGGGATGCTGGCCCTGGGGAATGCAGAGGGGGGGATGCTGGCCCTGGGGGGTGCAGAGGGGGGATGCTGCCCTCCCGGCTGTGTCCTTTCCCCCTTTCCCGGTTTCTCTGCAGCTCCCGGGAGGCTCGGGGCAGAAGCTCGGAGCTTGCCGGCGGGGCAGCAGCCTGGGGGTACCGGCAGCTGAGCCCCCCCAGGCAATCTGCAGCACTGCTGCTGGGATCTGAGCCTTTTGCTCTGGGTGTAGAGCACCGAGCAGATTTGCTGGGGTTTTATTTGCTGGCTTTTTTTTTTTTTTTTTTTTTTTTTTGTATACAAATTGGAGAAATTATTTTGCTCTGACATTTAAATAACAACGATAAAAAAAAAAAAAAGTAGCTTGTAACTCCTCGGGAGTGTGTTCTTCTCTCGGTGTCTGCCTGTAGCTCCCACTGGTATTGCTGGGAATTTTGCAGATGTATCCGAGGCAGAAGAAAACCTTTAGCATTGCATAACCAACCTGAATTTCTCTGGAGACCGTGGGGTACTGAAGCAGTTGGTCGAGACTGCTGCATTTGAGAAGTTATTTGTTTCACCTGCATATCAAGCTCTGACTTATTTTTATTTCACCAGCACATTGCACTACTCCGCTTCTGGGAAAATCCTGCACACACGTTGGAGCGAAATTGTATTTCACACTGTGCCTAAATACATTTCCTGAAATGAGCTTCATACAATTAAGTTTGTCTTCTGTGATTTTCCCTCTGTTAGTCCGGCAGCCTAATAATTATCTCAACTGTTTTAATGTGACTTGTGCTGCGTCGTCAATTTATTTAGTTGGAATTAGTTTCCTATTTCTTTTTGTAAGTGTTGCCTGTTTACTTAACAATATTTGGCTTTGCCTAATGATATGTACAGAAGACAGGGCTAAGTGGAACATCAGCTGTTTACATCAGCTCCAACAATTAATGCATGTTAATTTTTAATTACAGTGATTGTACTAGAGGCAGAATGTATGTTTTCTCACAGAACAGATGTACCAGTCAGCCTTGCTGCTGAACATGCATATCGATTAGATGTTGATGCTGCCAGCGTTTCCCAGGGTGTCAGCTCCTAATGTACGTGCAGATGTATGGATCCCAGACAGACAGACAGACAGACAGAGCTGCTCCAGCTCCCTGCACACACACACACAGCCCCTGCTGCCGGGAGGCCACCTTGGGGCTCTCCTCAGGGATTGGCTTTCCAGGTGGATTAAGCTGCACCGATCTCAGAGTTTAGTTTGCTGGGGTTTGGTTTGGCTTTGGTTTTTTTGTCAGCACCCTCAGATTGTCTACCTGGACTTCAGCAAGGCCTTTGACACCGTCTCCCACAGGATTCTCCTGAAAAAGCTGTCAGGCCACAGCTTGGACAGGGGCATCTGTGCTGGGTTAGGAACTGGCTGGAGGGCCGGGCCCAGAGAGTGGTGCTGAACGGGGCTGCAGCAAAATGGCGGCCGTGGTGTCCCCCAGGGATCGGTGTTGGGCCCAGTGCTGTTCAATATCTTTATTGATGATTTAGATGAGGGGATTGAGTCCATCATCAGCAAATCTGCAGATGACACTAAGATGGGGGGAGTGTGGATCAGCTGGAAGGCAGGAGGGCTCTGCAGAGGGACCTGGACAGACTGGAGAGTTGGGCTGATCCCAACGGGATGAGGTTCAACATTCCAAGTGCCGGGTCCTGCACTTTGGCCACAACAACCCCATGGGGAGCTCCAGGCTGGGCACAGAGTGGCAGAAAGGGAGCTGGGAGTCTGGATTGCCAGGAAGCTGAAGAGGAGGCAGCAGTGTGCCCAGGTGGCCAAGAAGGCCAATGGCATCCTGGGCTGGCTCAGGAACAGCGTGGCCAGCAGGTCCAGGGAAGGGATTCTGCCCCTGTGCTCAGCCCTGGGGAGGCCACAGCTTGAGTCCTGTGTCCAGTTCTGGGCCCCTCAGCTCAGGAAGGAGATTGAGGTGCTGGAGCAGGTCCAGAGAAGAGCAAGGAGGCTGTGAAGGGATCCAGCACAAGTCCTGTGAGGTGAGGCTGAGGGAGCTGGGGGTGTTGAGGCTGGAGAAGAGGAGGATCAGGGGAGACCTCATCACTCTCTCCAACTCCCTGAAAGGAGGTTGGAGCCAGGGGGGGGTTGGGCTCTTTTCCCAGGCAACTCTCAGCAAGACAAGAGGGCACAAGAAGTCTCAAGTTGTGCCAGGGGAGGTTTAGGTTGGACATGAAAAAGAATTTCTTTCTGGAGAGGGTGCTCAGCCATTGGAATGGGCTGCCCAGGGAAGGGGTGGATTCTCCATCCCTGGAGATATTTCCAAAGAGCCTGGATGTGGCACTCAGTGCCATGGGCTGGGAACCACGGGGGGAGTGGAGCAAGGGTTGGACTTGGTGATCTCTGAGGTCCCTTCCAACCCAGCCCATTCTATGATCTGTGTCAGGGAGATGGTGAAGCAGCCTGCAGAGCAATTCCCTCTGCCCTGACAGGCAGAAAATGTCTGGGTTGCTGCTGGTTTATTGAGAGCCTTGAGGGAGCTGTAGGGAGCTGGGGCTGCTGCCCATCACCCTGCCCAAGCCTCTGCTGGGCTGTGACACCAAAGTCACTTGCCAGCCCTGTGCTGGAGCCTGAGGGGACCAGAGCCATGGCCATGGGTGAGGTTGGGTTGGCAGGAGGGTGGTGACAGCCCTGGGTGGGTGCTGGGGAGGCTCAGGAGATGGGGAGGTGGCTTTAACCCTGCCCCTGGCCTCTGCCTGCAAACCCAGAAGTTCTCAGGGCTGGCTGGAGGTCTCTGAGCTGCAGCTCCTGGGGAGCAGAGCCTGGCAGGGATGTTTCCAGCAGTAGCAGGTGTGCCTGTCCTTGGGCTGACACCCTTCTCCCATAGCAAAGTCCAGCTCAGGATGTTGGAGCTGGGCCCTTTGATTCAAAACATGGAGAGCTGGGGGGTTTTAATAAGGGAAATTTACTTTGGACTTTGTTTTTGTCCAGTCTCTGTTGATGGGTGAGATTTTTGCTTTGCCTTGCCAAAAACTTCAGTCCAAAATGGGGAAGAGACCTGAAAAGTTTGCTGGGCTGATGAGTGAGGGGAGGCACCATCTGATCTTCACCTCCACAGCCTCTAGATCTTTAGGTCCAGACTCCAGAACTGTAAAATGGGAGAACAACCAGTCCAGAAGTTATTCTGAGGGTTGTTTGTGTAACCACAGCAGGGACACAGTTGCAGGAGAGAGCAAATGTCAGCTTCCAGACCTCCAACCTGCAGCTGGAGCTGTAGAAAACTTCATTATTCCCTTGGAATGTTGGGTGACCAGCCAGTTGTCATTAAAACCCAAGATACTGAGGCTCAGAACCAAGGCCCATTGGCCCTATGACCACATTAATTTTTTTCTTAATTGCTTTTAACCTTGTGTGTGTATTTGCCATGCTAAGTGCACTGGGGTGACTGGGGGGGCCCTGCTGGACCCTGCCCTCATCAGGAAGAATTATTTTTTTGTTCTGTTGGGCTGGTTTTGTGTTCTGCACTTCTGAAGTTCCTATCAGGCAAAAATTTGTTTTAAAAAAAGAAAACCAAAAAACAACAGCAAACACCAAATTATCAGACATAAGCCTTTAAATAGAAAACAGATGTAATTCCAGGGGGTTGGGAGAAATAAGCAACCATATTAAAACCTCCTGATGGGTAACAAACTCATTCACATCCTCAGCCTGAGACCAGAGCTGCCAGACTGACTGTAATAATGGTCCTGTTCCACAGCATACCCACCCTCATGTGCTCTCTTGCATCTGTTGGGTATCTCAGTAGTTATTAAAGAGTTTAGGAATTACAAATATTGCAGGTAGCAGATTTCCTCATGCATAAACTCCACTCTTCATCGCGTTCCCACAAAGCCACCTAATGAGTAGTAAAAATGAATCATGGGCCCCTCACAAGACATATTATGCACCAGTATTATAATGGCTGCTGGGGAGAGCCTGGCTAGGTCTGCTCCATCTCCTGGGCCTCACAGACAAGTGTCAGTGATAACAGTTATTGGAAAAAAGGAGAAAAACAGGAATACACTGATGTAATATTTTCTCTCTTCTGTCAGTGGAAATTACACTAACAGTGAAGTCTGGGTCCTCTGGAAGCCAGAGGGGGTTCTGCTGTTTACTTCAATGAGGCTAAAATTTGTAGATCTCATAATGATCATAAATGCCTGAATGCTGTAAGAAATTAAAGGCAAGATATGAACCTGAAGCCTCCTGTAGCTGCTCTGGTGGTCTCAGTGTGTGGAACTGCTGAGAAATGGCAGGTAAGATGCTGGAGCATGTTACCAGGGATGTGCTCGTGGTTTTCAACTGCTCGTAACTATTAAGCTACCAAAAAAATCCAGAATTGGGCATTGTGCCCATTAACAGACAATGAATGTAAAATATGATCTGGAATGCAGTTTTTGAGCAGTTGAATAAATAGTGGTTCCAGAATAGAACTGAGCTTCTGTGTGACAAACTTGATAAACAGACTCTTGTTTTATTAATTCCTTGGGATGTCTTCCTGCAGTTAATCAATCACGTCCTCCAGCCAGGACACAGAGCTGAGGATTGCAGCCAAACTTTCACCTCTAGCATCTAGATTTGAACCCTTGAATTGCTGAACACTCAGCTTCAGAGCTCAATACCTGCCAGGCAGGTGACACTGGGACCTCTTGTCACAGGGAGGCAGCCGGGCATCCCAGTTGGGATCTAATGGAGAAGTTTGCATTTGCATGGTTAATAGGAGTCTGGGCTGAAATGGGAGAAGGTGGTGGTGCCAGAACCAGGTCTGGTGCCTGCCAGGTGAAGGCTGTGGACCTGTCCCTCAGGAGGGTGGGTTCTGCAGGGGAAGGACAGCCTGACTTTGGTCTTCCTGTGGCTGGTGGTACCCAGGGTTTCACCTGTGTGATGTGTGCTGCTGGAACCTCCTGTTTCCCTCACCTCTCACTTCTCTGGGGTACAGAAACACCATGGAGCAGGTTCTTACCACTTTTGGGGTTTTCAGTCCCGTGCTAGGGCACCTGAGCTCTGTGTGAGCCAGGCAGTAGGAGATGCCCAGGGGGAGCAAGTGTGGCCACAGCCCAGTTTTTGTCGGGTGCAATTGAGGCCACGAGCTGAGGAGCTTTGCTATATCTGCTCTCACCCAGGCTGAATGAAGGTGAATCTGAATCTGTGGAAGAAACCTCCACCAAGAGCTGGCTTCACCTTGAGCAGAACTTAAGAGCCACCTCTGAGGGAAAGAGGCTCAGGAGGATGCAGCTGGAGAGCTGGGGGGCCCAGCACTGATGAGGTTAAAGAGAATTCCCTATCTCCCTTAGCAAAGAAGTGGCAAAGTGACAAGAAATACACATCTGCCTTTTTTTGGTTGGTTGGTTTTAGTTGTTTGGGGGTTTTTTGTTTGTTAAACTTGCTGTAGCTCTGTAGCCCAGTGAGCAGATCGGTGTGAGTCCCGTTTCTGTGGCTTTGCCCTGGCAGCTCCTGGTGCTGCAGGGATCAGAAATTTACCGGGTCGGCTGGGAAGGGAAATTCTGGAGCTGGCAGAGCCCCGGGCCAGCATCCCAGCATCATTCCCGGCAGAGCATTCCATTCCCTGCCCTGCCTCACGGCACCCAGCGCTGGGGAGGGGACGGGCAGAGCCTCTGCCCAGGGAAACCGGGGAAAATACACATGGAAATATTGGCTAATTAGCGTTTTTAAATCCTGTTTGGGTTTTGTGTGGTTTTTTAAATTTGTTTGTTTTTTTGTTGGTTGTTTTTTTTTTAGGACTGCAGCTCTTTGGTGATGTGTTGTCCCTGGGAAGGCAGCTTTGCTGCTCCCACAAGGGCTGGTGCTGGGCTCTTCTGTTTGCCTCACCTCTCTGGGCTCACCTTCCTGGTGGAAAACTGCCTGGAAAGAATTTTTTTTTTGTTTGTTTTGTTTTTAAAAAAGGTTTCTTTCTGTGTCCCAGAATTTTCGTGCAGAACTGTGAATCAATGGTTATTAAAAATATTGGGGTTTATTGTGCATTTTCCCCCTGACTTCTGTTTCAGCCTTGCTGCAGACTTCACAGCCCAGAGTCTGCATTTCCCCACCTCCCCTGTGAGCTTTTCCTGGGCAGAGCCTCCCCACAGAGCGTGGGGCTCAGGGGACATGGGGGGGGGGAACTCTTCCTGCTCCCCCTGCCCGTGGGAGCCTTGGGTGCACGGGACATGAGCTGGACCAACAGCTCCCCTCAGACCTTTGGGGCTGGGGGAAACAGGCATGGTGTTTGGAAATAAGGGCACTAGTGTCAGAACAGGAGTACCAGGGTTATTAGGAGAGCAGAGAGGAGATTATTAGGGGAGCTGCATCTTCCAGTGTTCCTCCCCCCACCCCCTTTTTTTTTTTTTTTTTCATAAAACCAGCAGAATGGTTTGGGTTGTAGGGACCTTTCCAGGCCATCCAGGCCAACCCCCTGCAGTGAGCAGGGACATCTGCAACCAGCCCAGGATGCTTAGAGCCCTGTCCAGCCTTGCCTGGAATGGTTCCAGGGATGGGGCATCTCCCACCTCTCCACCTTCCCTCGTGCTCAGGGTGAGGAATCCTGTTCCCTGTGCGCACCCAGTGTTGAAAAATTCCCTCAAGTGGGTTGTTTTGAAGAGAAGCCAGGGATCGTTGCTCATTCTTGGACAATCCTTGTGGACGATGCTCCTTGGACCACGTGTGTCCCAGGGATGTGGCTGCAGAGAGGGACCAGGGGGCTGGTGGTCTCGGAGGGGCGGGCAGTGTTTGTGCTTTTTGGGCTTCCCCCCCACAGGAAAAGCATTTTGCATCGTGCTTTATAAATGTGAGCAAGGGGGTGTGAGCATTCACAGGGGAGGTGATGTCTTTGTGCTCTTTATGGAAAGCCATACTTCTCTGGAGCGATTTTTTTTGTAGACGTCTCTAAAAGTTGTAATTTCTAAGGGACTCTTTTCTTTCTTACGGAAGCACAGGCAGATGCTGGAGACTGGAATTGTTAAGGTTTTCTCTTTAGTGTGGAATAGCTTGCACGGACGTGTGTGTGGTTTTTTTAAATGGTTGTGGTGGAGCTGAGACTCATAAAATCACTCTGGGCTGGTGGTTTCTTTTTTGATGCTCACAAGCAACAGTATCTAAAACTAGTGTATTGGAATCTATATTTCAGAAAGACAGCAAATATATTAGTCCAGAGGGAATGCATCATTTTAAGTGAAAAATCTATAAATAACAGCATTTGGTGTTTTTTTAATGTTAAAATATGTTCCTTTTTAATTAGTCATTATATGTATTGATTGATGCTTACTGTACTTCTGATGCCTTTCCTTCAGGGCTTTGTGTATTTCATAGATTGTGAGATGTAAAAATACTTTAAATCAAAGCAGTAAAATAAGCATAGTTAGAGGGAGAACATGAGGGTTTTTTCTTCATTTACATTCATTACATATTATGAGTTTAATTACCTCCCTCAAATAATAGCAGTATGAAGGGATGATGCTAAGGAAGGCGTAGTTCTGTGATGATTTTATTGATTGTGACTGATGGATGGCATCAACATTTCATAGTGAAGAATCATGGTTTTGTTACATCAGGAAAATTAAATTGGGAGAGTTATTTTCTTTCCCAGTGATAGTGGCAGTTAGAATATTTCACCTGTAATGAGATGTGTGCGTTATGTGCCATAGTGAACCACTGCTGAGCCATTAAATATATGTAAATGAAGAGAAACACAAGAGAGCCTGGGCATAATAACGTGCAGAACAGAGAAATGGATCCTGGAAAGTGATTAATTTATTTGATGATGCCTCAAGTGAGGAATTTTAGGTCACAAATGAAGTGACAGAATGACAAATTACCATTTTAAAGAATTTACTGGGCATCATTACTGAACAATTGTCAGGTAGTTTATGGTGGCTGAGAAGATGGTATAAATATAGATCTTTTCCTTATCTGAGATGAATTATTAATCACCTTTTTAAAAATCTTTGTGAGTGATGGTTGGCTGTCTGATTGGAAATAATGTGTTCTACAATTTTAACTAAATTCTAATATGATATGTAACAGGAATCTTTACAATTAAAGTCTCAGTGGAGAGTGGTAGGAGGTTTACAGTCAATTGCAGTTTTAATGTGATAAAAGAGGATGAATTCACTAGCATATTTCAATAGGTTTCCTTAGGTATATTATCCCTGCTGTGATGTTATTCAAATGTTTACAGTTTATTTTCATTTGAAAAATGACATTCGGATACTTAAATTGTTTTCCTTGGTTTATTAGTTAATGAAAATGAAATTCTTGTAATTACTATATTTTTGCTGCCTGCCACATTATTTAAAGTGAAGTGAGTGGCTTTGTCAGCTGGGCTGTGGACGTGTCCTCTTGGGTTTTGTTCAGCTTCTCTTTGCTTTCTGGATCTTGTGTCCCCTCCCTGCCCGGGTACCAGGAGCAGCCAGAGCAGGTGAAGAGAAAGAAGCAGATGTGGGAAATGACACAAAAAGTAATAATGCCCTTTTTTTCCCAAGTTCATTTCATCTGTTTGAGGAGGAAACCCTCCTCCGTTTGTCTTGGAGCAGAAGTTTACCCTGCTGGTAAATAGCTTGAAGCTTCAGACTTGAAATATTGAGGATTTCTGAATATAAACGTGGTGGGTTTGGGGTTTTTGTGTGTGTGTGTTGTGTTTGGGGTTTTTTGTGGAATTTTTTTGTTTGGCTTTTTGGTTTGTTTTTCTTTTTTCCGAGTTGGTAACATCTGTAAATACAGATATAACCCTCTGCAGCCCCCACAGTTAAAAATGTGTGTACAGCAGGCACTCACCAACGTGCATTACAAAAGGTGTTCACTCCCTGTTTCTCAGCAGAGATTTGCTGGTCACTCTGCATCTTGTACTATTAAATTCCTGTTGCTTCTGTAATCACCCTTCTCACTCAACAGCACTGAAAGGATCAGGATAAATACAACTGCACCGTAATTAAGAATATTACAGATTTTTTTTTTTTTCTTGTGATTTGCATCGTTCCTTTACTCACTGTTTGTAGAACTCCACCAGGCTGCTGGGGCTGCCCCATCCTCTGGGGCTTTGGGTGCCCTCAGCTGCTCTGGGGACCCTGCTCAGGTTAAGGGGTGGGAATGGGAATGGGAATGGGAATGGGAATCCCAGGGGCTGCCTGGAGCAGCTCCCGGGTGGGTTCTGTCCTCCTGGGGGGTGTTGGAGCAGGGGGGGCTCAGCTGCTGCCAAATGTCTCCAGAGCCAGGATGCTGCTCAGACCAGGTGTCCAGTTCCCTTTTACCAGCCCACAGAACATACCCTATGAACTCCTCAGCTCCAGGTGGTAATTTCTTTTTTTTATTTGGTAATTTAATGTTCGATTTGCTTTTATTTTAGTTTCAGATGTAACAGTGGCTTATTTCATTCTCTGTTGCCCGTTCAAAAAGCAGCTCCAGAACAACAACAAATTAACCACTGCTGCCTCTTGCTATCACCATTTTACGTTACAAAAAGTGAAGTAGATCTAAGCAAATTTTTTTTCCACTTATGAATTTTTTTTTTTTTTTTTCTATTTCTGCCCCCTGGCAGAGCCTTGAAACTCAGCTGCTTTGCTGCCTGCACTTGTGTGGCTGTTCACCTGCTCAGCATCTGCTGCTCTCAGCTCCCTGGCAGTGGGTGCTTGGCAGGCAGAGGGCTGCATCCAGGAGAAAAATCATAATAAAAATATTGGGTGATGAGGCTGTTTGATTCGGGTTGGTTTGAAAAATCAGGCTGGAACCCCTGATTCCATTCTCACCGGTGCTTCCCTGGTGTTCAACCTGAACACCTCCGGAGCTCTGCAGGATCCACCTGGGAAGAAGTTGCAGTGTGTGACCCCGGGAGCTCTGCTCGTCCTTGGCTGTGCCCCCGGGTTCCTGCTCTGCCACTGCAGGGTCTATTCTGGTGACAAATGGGATTTTCCTGCTCGGGAGCCAGCAGGGAATGGCTGAGCTCCGAAACTGCCAAGTGCCCGGGAGACGGGATGGGATGAGATGGGATGGGATGAGGCACCCCGGAGAGTCACAGCCAGGAGTTCTCTCCCTCTCGTGGGTTTTTTGGATTGCTCCCTCTGGCTGCTCAAGTTCGCCGGGAGGAGAAAGACCTTTTCTTGTTCACACCTCGTAATAGCAGTAAATAAAAGAAGTAACTTGGTGCTTTGGGTTCCAGCCTGGCTGGGGCATAAAATGGATGTAAATGATCTTGTTTTTTCTCTTTTGCAACAATAACTCCTGGAAGAATTGACATTTTGCAGATAAGCCAGCAAGGCGTTAAGAAAGAGGTTTCATTTTTAAGGACATGAAAAGCCTTTTCGTTTTTTTTCCTCCTCCTTTTCTTTTCCTCCTCCTTTTTTTTTCCCTCCTCCTTTTTTTTCCCTCCTCCTTTTTTTTCCCTCCTCCTTTTTTTTTTTCCTCCTCCTTTTTTTTTTCCTCCTCCTTTTTTTTTCCTCCTCCTTTTTTTTTTTTCCTCCTCTTTTTTTTTTTTCCTCCTCCTTTTTTTTTTTCCTCCTCCTTTTTTTTTTTCCTCCTCCTTTTTTTTTTTTCTCCTCCTTTTTTTTTTTCTTCCTCCTTTTTTTTTTTTCTTTCTTTCCCCTTCATGCTTTCAAACCATGGCTTAAGAGGAAGAACATCTTAAAGGGGAGTGCAGGATGGCAACCAGAGAATTTTGGGCAGGGTTGGAAGCTTAGTTCAAAACCAAACCTGTCTTGGTTGGGGTAGGTGACAGTCCAGGTCTGGGGAGGGCTGGCAGTGCTCTGGTTCTGTCCCCAGCCCTCTGGGGGCTGTTCCTGTCTCTGGAGGATTAATCCAGGCTGGAGCAAAGGCAGCTGCTGAGTTGGGTCATAACTCAGCAAGGTCCCTTTGGCACCCACCTCTTGCTTCCAGGAGCCCTTGGGATGAGCTGATGGTGCTGGGCTGGGGGTAGTGAAGCACTCGCTGGTTTGTAAACTTCTGGCTGTGTCTGTTAGAAGGATTCTTGTCATAAATTTCCCCTAATTGTTACTTACTGACAGAGGTAAAAAAATACAGGGTGGATGCTGGCAGTGGAGACCCAATAAAAGATACCATCCAGTCTAGTCTGCACATCTTGAGCTCGTAACTTACTGAGACTCAGCTCTGACAAACTCCAAATCACACACACCATAGAAAACTTAATATTTAAAATCCATTCTCTGCCCTATAATCCCTAATAGACATACTGTATTTTAAGAGGAAAGAAAATAAGCTACTGGTAGGAAAAAATACTTAACGTGTTGTCTGTACTTTATTTAGTAACCGTGTCCCAGGGGCAGGATCTGCTCCATTTATTTCAAAATGTGGACACTTGAGGTGGTGCCCTGGGAAATGAGTCCCGGGCTCTGAAAAGCTGCAGGTTCAGGGTTCTGATGCTACGGGCAAAGGAACTGAGAGTTTTGGAGAGTGGGGAGAGACTGGAGTGAAAGGAAATTTGTGCCAAGGTGCTGGACCCAGATGGGAGGTGCTGGACCTGCCCTCCCCAGGCCAAGGCTGCTGAGCTGGGGGGGCCAGAAGGCTCCCAGCAGTGGCGCTGGGCCGGGGTCCAGAAAGGGTTGGAAAAAAACCCCACCCAGGCTTGGGGTCCAGCACAGGTTCTGTGCCGAAGGGGAAAAAGTATTTCCAAGTAAAATCCGGATTTGTTGTGGGCTCAGCAAAAGCAGCCAAGGGTGTGAGTGTGGATCAATGGTTCCTGCAGGCTTTTAATTAAGCTGAGGTCCACGCAGGCTGCCCGTGCAGGAGAGCCATCCTTTTTTGTCAGGGATACAGGAGAGTGATGGCTTGCATCACACTCAATTTAATTCAGGTTTGTGAATTTTCACTGGCTGGATGTGGAAAAAGAGAGACTCTGCTGTGCAGTGCTGGAGCTAATGGCTACGGGGCCCCAGGGATCATTTATAAACAGCAGAGAAGTGCCTGGGAAACTGGAGGGAAAACGTGGTGCTGGGAGGAAGAAATGCTGCTGGAGGACACGAGCAGGGTTGGGTCCTGGTGGACACCAAGGTGAGCTGGAGCCAGCAAGGTGTCCCTGCTGCAGGGAAAGCAAAGCATGTCCTGGGCTGCAGGAGGGGATCCTGTCCCTCTGCTTCACCCTGCTGGGGCCAGGCTGCAGGAATGGGACCTCAGCACAGCAGAGACAGAGGCCAGCAAAGGTTGGATAGGTTGGTCCAGGCTCCTGAGGAGTCTCCATCCCTGGAGCTGTCTGGATGTGTTCCTGCTCAAGCAGGGCTCTGGACAAGGTGACCTCAGGGGTCTTCTCCCCCCTCAGCTGTTCCGTGCACTGAAGCTTTGTTACCCCCCTTATTTCTACTGTAAAAGAAAAGAGAGGGCTCTGATTGATTCTTCACCTCCACAGAAAGTGGCAGTTTCTCTCTCAAGGTCAGAAAAAGAGTAAGTTTGGAGCACCCTGCTCCTGGGTGGGTTTTCCCCCTGCTTTAGCAGTGATCAAGCTGCAGGTTGTGGCTGGGGGAGGTTATTGTGGCACAACCCTGGCACAGCCCCTTCTCACTCAGCTCTGTCTGTCAGAGGTTCTGCTTTTGTTTTCTGCAACTTCTTGTGTTCCAAAAAATGTTCTGCACCAGCCTTTGCCTTCTGATATGTGACATTGTGTTAATTTGTTGGGTTTTTCTTTTTTCCTTTTTTTTTTTCTCTGTGGGGAAGCCTTGATGAGAAATTATTGCAATTTGTGAAAGCTTTGCTTGTGCTGCTGATGACTCAGAAGTCAGTAATGCTGCTCTGCTGTGATTACTAGGTTTGAAAAAATGGCACAAATGAAAGTGGGACTTTCTGATTTTAGCAAAAGTACTTTGTTTGAGGCAGATAATAGAAGTATTTTTTATCATTAGCTCTGGGTCTGTTCAGAAGGGCTGTGCTTGTGAGTAACATCAGGAGACACGCTGAATCCAGGAGTGTATTCATCCACTTAGGTACTTCTATCAAAATGAATAAATAAATATGTGCCAAAGAAGAAAACTTGGGAGCTCTGGGGAAAGTTAAAACCAAACTTAAATACAGGGAAAACATGAGGAGAGGCTCTTGCTGTATTTTACTGCATTGCCTGAGAAGCTGCAACCCAATCCATGGCCAGCCTGTCCCTGGCTGCAGGGGGTCCTGTCCTGAGGATTTCGTTCAACTTCACCTCCCAAGGCAAAGCCAGGCTGAGCCATGAGTCCTGCACGGGTCTGGGGTCTGGAGGGGATGCCTGGAACATGAGGGCACATCCCAGGCAGGGTCCTTGTCCCAGCCCCCTGGGCACAGAGGTTTGGGGAGAGCAGGGGGGGCTGGCAGCCCTGGAAGGGCAGCAGGAAAGCAGAGTCTGAAGGGAAGGGGTTGCCAGGTTCTCATGGCAGGTGGATATTTTTTTTATATATATATATATATATATTTTTTTTTTTTTTTTTTTAAAAAAAAGAAAAATGAGTTTTGAACTGAATCTGGGAAAATTAGAAAGGGAATTTACATGGTATTTGAGGGATTTCCTTTGTCTTACAAATATTTTATCTTTCCTATTAAAAAAGCCATTAGGAGGTGTGAGAGGAAGGAGAGAAAAGGTCAGGCTGTGTGCTCGTTTGCTCTGGAGTCAGGCTGGCCCAAACCCTTTAATATCCACCCAAACACTCTGGATTTGGCAGCCCCTGGGCAGCCAGAGCCGGGCAGGATGGGTGCTGGGTGCCTCGGGCTGGCTTGAGCTGGGAAAGATGGGATTTTCTGCAGCGTGGTGTGCAGCCTGTGGAAGGAGGGGGCTGGAGGGATTCACCTGCACCTGGCAGAGAAGGGGGAACAGCCCCAGTTTTGGGGAACAGCCCCAGTTTTGGGGTGGCACAGCTGACCCTTGATGGAGTCTGGTGGAGCCAGGGATAAATGTGTCTTGGTGGGTCCGTGGTAATGTCCTTGAAGTTTTGGAAGCTTGCTAAGCTACAAATGATTACAGGGAAAATAGAATCAGGAAAAAATTGTTTCTTGGGCGTTATTTCTAGTGTTGTGGGGTTTGGGTTGGGTTGGTTTGTTGGTTTTGGTTTTTTGTCCATGCGGGTTTTTCTGGTGTTTTCTGTTTGGTTGTTTTTTTGTTTGTTTGTCTGTGGGGTTTTTTTGTTTTTGTTTTTGTTTTTTTTTTTTTAATGCACATTGCCTTGGAATCCCCACCTTAAAGCTCCTCAAGGAGACCTCCTGAGGGCAGAGCCCCTGAAGCAGCCCAGCTCTGTGGCTGGGAGTGTTGGGAGGACACAGGGATGGTTTGGGCCATGGCAAAGCCAGAGCCCAGCCCTTGGCTCAGCCCCAGCAAACTGCCCCATCCCAGGGGAATGAAAAGAGGGGGAAAAGCGTTGGGTGCTGGGTGTGGTGAGCACGGAGGCTCAGTGTGGGGGCTCAGCTGCTGTCACGAGGAGCTGGCTGGGGGCAGTGCCCTCAGAACTTGTTTTCTGCTTTCCCCTTCATTCTGTTGGGATTTCTCATCCCCACGCCTACATTTTTAAGGAGTGAGTGGTACTGCAATGGAGCAGCAGTGCACTGAGATAATTCACTTTATGCATCAGTGGTTTCCTTAAAAATGTGCTGTGTTGCTGCAGTTGTTGGTATTATCTTTGTTCGTGTCAAAGGCAGTAATTGATAGAGCTCCCCCTCCTTTTTACTTTTTTCTTTTTTGTTTGATTATATTTATATTTTTTTTAAGGTGATGGAGCTGGCACTTGGTCTGTGGGTTTCTCTCTGTTTAGTATTTGGGTTTTTTTCTTTTTTTTTCTTTTTTTTTTTTTAAGCTGTGTCATATAGAGGACAGCCTGACCCAAGGCACAGAAGCAGAAAGCCTGGGGGTGTCCTCCTTTGGTGCCACACTTAGAACAAATATTTTATACCTCTTTGGTATAAACAATTTGGGGCAGTAATTCTTTCACTCTGTCAGGTGTCCAGGGATGTGGGGGTGGCACTGGGGGTGTCCCTGGTCCTTGTCCTGCCCTGGCAATTGTGGAACTGAGAATGTCTCTGGGGGGTTCCTCATTCTCCCATTTCCATCTCCACATCCTTGTGATGTTTCTCTGTGGCTCCTAATTACACAAATGAACACTGGCTTCTGCAGTAATACACAGTGTCATTCTTACACTTGTACAATATTTCACCCATGTAAAAATGTTTTAAGGTGTGATGGAAGCAAGAGGGAGAGCGTGGCAGGATTGCAAAAAAAATATTGGATGATTTTTCTGGGCAATGCTGAGAGTTGAGCCATGGAGCTCAGTAAGTGGAGGCATTAGGAAAGAGTGAGCTGCATTTAATAGACTACTTATGCAAATGACAGGAACAAACATGACAATAAATAAAGGCATTTATTTTTTTATCTCGAGCAGGCCATGCTGTGGAAAGGTGTGCAACCAGAGCTCTGGAAATATAATTTGCAAAGGTCAAAGATTGATAGCAGAATTCCTAAGTGCCCCCATTCAGCAGGACTGGCCTGTTATTCTCTGTAACAAACTCACCCAACACCTCTGCAGCCTGTGCCTGCCAGATTTTTAGCTGCTGGAAAAGCCTCATTCTTCCATTCTCAGTGCTCCCTTCTTGCTCACATTTCTCCAGCTTCTGGCGAGCAAGTTTGGAGTCTTGGAAGTCAGGATACTTCAAAATTCCTAATGCAGAAGAGGAAATGGGAATGAAGGTGCTTGGGAACAGAGAATTTTCATCCCTTCTTGCAGCAGATGAAGCTGGGCAGAGGGTTTTTGTGGCAGGCACTGTACTGGGTATGTTCCTGCCTGAGATGCTCTGGGGCTGCTCCCAGCTGGGTCCTGCTGCCCAATATGGAAGATTGTGGTTGAGAAAAAGCCTTTTAAATATAATTAGGGGGCCTTGCAAAAAACTGACTTTGCACCTAATTGGTGGACTTGGCAGTGGTGGGGTTAGGGTTGGACTCGGTGATGCTGAAGATCTTCTCCTACAGAAATGATTCAGAATCCAGAGAATGATGTTTCTCTGGCTAAGGAAATCTCACCTTGCTGGGAGAGAGCTCTGGGGAAGCAGTGCTGGGGTTTGCTCTGTGCTCAAGCTCTTCACAGGGGCAGGGAGCTCCTTGGTCCAAGCCAGGACAACCCCTCGTGTGGTTATGTGTCTGTGCATGGCCCCTGAACTGGGCTGTGCAGGAGTTTCCCTCTTTCCCCAGCTGAGGATGAGCAATTTGAGTGCAGGATCCTCTTTGCTTTGTGTTGCTTGAGTTTTTCTTGAATCAGATCAAACTGTGGTGAGCTTGCTTCCCAGTCCTGAGCCATGCTGCTGTGGGTTAAGGGCAACACTGAACTGGGTCTGGGTAGAAGATGAGAAAGGGAAAAAACAAAATGCAAGCAGTGCTGAAAAGATTAGATTTACTGAATTTTTCTGTGGTTAAATGAGAAGTGAATGTGAGAATCAAATGAGCAGGTACTAGAAGTTTAATGTTAAGTACTGTAGCATCATGCAGGCTGGACCCCAGACTCAAGCATGTCTGGAAGGGAAACTTGTTAAGCTGCATTAATGTTGGCACCTTGCAGTCCAGTGATGTTTGTGGGGAGGTGTGAGGGTGGGAGGGAATTAAATTTTAGGTTACAAGTAGCTATGATCATGGAAATACCTTGAAAATCACCGAGTGGTTTTGTCTAATAGGCATATTCTGAAAATAATGTTTCTGCCCGTGTTTTGAAAATTCACTCCAAGTTTCACCATTTTCCCTGTCTTGCCTCCAGAGAAACAGCAGCAGCTGAAGATCAGGAATTGTCAGTGTGCGTTGTCAAAACAACTTTATTTTATCAAGTCAAGATAATGTTGAGAGAAGTCTATACCCACTTTAATTGCTTTGACATTCAATTAGCAAGACATTCTACTCCTCTCCAATAGAGTGAGCTTTTGTGTGGCTGGTAGGGAAACATGGCTGGAAAAGCACCAGGGAATGTCATCAGGGCACTGCTCACCTTACCCTCCTCACTGCTGACAAGCTATGGATGCTCCCTGCTCTCCAACGGGAGAAATTCCCCCAGAAACCTATTCTGGTGTTCTACTCTCCCATTTTGTTACATTTATTCTTTTCCCTGCCCTAAGACCGTGGGGCTCCCTTGTGGCAATTTAAATCCCTTAGGTTTGTTGTTTGTTTTTTTTCCCCCAACCCCCCATAAATGTAAAAAACTGATTTTCCCTCCATCTCTGTTACAGCTGTCAGCATACTTGGGAATTGTTATCATGTCCTCTGCTAAGTGTTCTTTTTTTAGGAATAAACAACCCCAATTCTTTTAATCTTTCCTCAGATGTCAGCTTTTCCAGACCTCTGATTAATTTCATTGCTCTCCTTGAGATGCATGATGCTCAGTGAATAATGGCTCTTGTCCCCCAGGATAGGTCACTTATACATATGGCCCAATATTTATTCATTTAATCATTTTACAATATGGTGACTGACGTAGCAGCTGAGCACTTGCAGAGTTCTTACAGACACGAGCCCCAAACTGTCCCGAGCCTAAAGAAGTGCTAATAATTAAATCCAATAAAGAAATTCGTCGTGCTGTGAAACTTGTTGGAGCCTGGCATTAGCAAACCGTTGGGATGAGCCTTAATTCTGGTGAGCTGGACTTGTTGCAGAGGATTGCTGCTGCAGTTCAGGTGCTCCTGCTCCTGGAAAGGCTTTGAGTAGAGCCAAAAAGCAGCAAAAATCCAGACTGGGATGGGAAAAATCCCAGATGGAAGGGAAGGAACTGGCTCAGTCTGTGGAATGTTTGGTGTTGAGGCTCACGTGAGCTGGCATGCAGGAAACTCTGCTCACCTGGTGAAATAGTGAAGAAATGTAGACATATTTGTAGAAAAAACATCTGGAGGCTGGGGCAGGTTTAAGTGAGAGCTGGCAGAGACACGGACTTAGTTGGCTTTGTAGATGAGAAAGTCTGAAACGTGCTGTGGTTAACGGAGGGGTCAGGGACTGTGCCTGCTGCTCCTCCAGGGAGGATGGAAGCTGCAGGCTACCAAGTTCTGAGGGTTGTGTGCTCAGAACAGAGGATGAATCCTCCCAGGCCAGTGTCTTACAGCCAAACCAGCACTGCTAAGTGCTGAGGGGCAGCACCTGCCCAAGGCAGTGCCAGAGTCTCTAAGGAAAACACGTATTTCTCACTCCGTATCTGCTCTAAGGATTGGGTAATTTACACTAAATCTTAGCTGGTGTTAATTTACTTAGCTCTTTTTGTTACTGGATTGAGAACTATCTATCAATTCATGTAATGAATTTTTGATAAACAGGTTAAATACAGTTGTGTTTAGAACCAGGGGGAATGCAGTGGGAAGAGCTGGAGCAGCCCCTCAGGTGTCAGGATCAGTGTCCTGGCTGTGTCTGGGGGGGCTCAGCTGGGCACCTGGGGAGCTCTCGTGTGCCCCACAACATCTGATCAGAGCAGGAGTAACTCAGGCTGGGTCAGGATGATGAGATCTGAGAGCTGCCAGCCAAGACTGCCCAGTGATTGCTCCCTTGGGGTGCTCTGCTCTTCCCAGCTCAAGGACTTTGGCTCTAATTTTAAAGGTGCCAAGTGTCTCCACCGTGGGAATTCTAGAAAGAAAGGGAATGGGATGTGAGACCTGAACCAAACCAAACCATCTTTTCTGTCCTGGGCCTGTGTGTGTTGAATATTTGATGTTTTGAGCTGGAAAAGCAGAATGTGCAAGTGGCAGCTTGCATGTACCTATAAGCATTTGATGGGTGAATCCCCCCCCCCCCAAGGGGCCTGGGATCCTGTCCCAGGGGGTTTCACCCTGTGAGGACACTTGTTCCAGTGCTCAAAGAATTTGTGCCTTGCAACCTGACATTTTGCAAAGCTGTTTGGAGAGTGAATATTGATGTGTGTTGCTTTTATCTTTTTTTTTTTTTTAACAAATGTATAAAGCGGGAGAATTTCTGTGTATCAATTAATTGCACATTAATGGGCAGATGATCTGTCTGTGGGGCCAGACAGTGGGTGCTGCAGTGAGGCAGGGGCTGCCTGGGTTTGTTGTACCAAGAAGACATCATCCTTATTGAATCCCAGGTTTAATGGGCACAGGACAGGACAGATACTGGTGCCCTGAGGTGATCCAAACCTATAGGTGCTATTTTTTGTTTTGTTTTTTTTTTTCTCTCTCAGTCTGAGAATATTTTAATTTATATGCACACTTGAAATGTTGGGACACACAATATCCTATTGCTGATGTTCTCATTTAGTGCCAGGGTGCAATGAAGAGATGGAGCCATGTGTGGAAGCCATAATGACCGTGAGGTTTTTGTGGGGTTTTTGTAATAAAGCTGCAGGTTTTTAATCCCACCCCCAGAGCAGACCTGAGGGAGCAGCCGTGTTGGTTTGCTTGCTCACAGCACTCCTGATGCCCTACGTGTTCTGTGCTACCTCTTGCAAGGCAGGAGGAAAGGATGTGGAGCTGAGGCTCCACTCGTGCCACTTGCCTTCTCCATAATCCCCATTATTGTACAAATAATGCCTGGGAAAAGGTTGTGTTTGGTATTCTGGAGGGAAGGGTCCTGGGAGTGGGACGCAGACTACCAGCCCTTACCCCAGTTATCTGCAGTATTTCACCTCCCAGCTCAGCCCTGCTGGCTTTTCATGATAAATTGGGGCTCCTGTAAACAGAAGGACTCGACTGGCAGCCCCACTGCTCGTGTCTTTCATGTCTGTGCTGTCACAATAATGAGGGGCAGGAGATAATGACTTAAGGAAGAAGTGCTGGATTAAGTGGGACAGTAAATTAGGCATTTATCTCTCTCCATTGGAGGCCTGTTTCCAGTTCCCTTCCAGGTCTCAGTTGAGCTCTATTTAAAAGTAAACCACGTCGTATTTCACAGAGCAGCCCACTCCATAGAAATCAGCATATAAGGGCTCACATTAAATTACCATATTACCCAGGAGGTCCTGGCTTTCAGGAAGGTCAGAGTTGAGGTGTATTAGCAAGAAAAAATAAGGTTATACCATTCTATCTTTTTACTATGCATCCGGAGTACAGAAAATCCCCACTTACAGCCCCTCTCTTATTCTCTCTGTTTTGTTTTGGGTTTTTTTTCCCCACCTTTGCATTTTAAATTCTGGTAATTTTTAGACGGTGAGCAAACTACTGTGTACAGAAATTGCATGCTGCAGTTTCCTCTCCAGGTGGAAGGGTTGTATGGTGCTGGAGTCAATGGAGCGTGTTTGACCGTGCATATGCTAGAGCATTTTACTCATCAAATCCTGGCAAATATTATTATTGCAGTTGCAAAGTCAAAGGACCCCTTGCTTTATCTGATTTGGAAAGCTGAGTTACTCAGAGGATGACTGGAGATTGCATAAAGGAAAAGACTGGTGCCTCTTGTCCCATCAGCTGCAAATGTGGGAGGGGTTTCCAGAGGGGGATGACTGGGATGGATGTGAAGGTTCCCTGTGTTTGGGACATTTTCAGTGTGACACAGGATTGGGAAGCCTACACTGTTCAGCCTCCTGCTGGTTTTTTTCAAGTAGCCACCTCATGTAATTGTATTAAAATTTACTGGTTTCCCCCCATTAATTAAGCCTTAAGAAATGCTGTTTCAGAACTTTACTCTGACTGCAGGAAACCATTGTTCACCTTTAAATGATAATGTTTTAATGGGCAGGTTACACCAATGGGTCACACCAGCTGTTCTTCTGTCAGTGTTTCTTGAATTGAATTAATGGACTTGGTTCTAAGCTGTTTGCTACCACCTAGCTTATTTCATTAACAAAACAAAACAAAAAATAAAGCACACACACACACACACAAAAAAAAAAAAAAAGTCTCGTCCCTTGGAAGTATTTTGTTCTTTGAACTGGCCAAGCACTTTTACTCCTCTTTCCACTCATAAATTTCTATTTTCTTTCCCCATTTTTATAGTTCTTCCACTTGGAAGAACTTCCCTGAGCACTGTGCTCCAAGACACTGTCCCCATGTGCTGTGTTCTTAATGAGGGGTAGTGATGCTAATGGGGTCCTTGGAGGTAATGCCTGCTGCACCAGTTCACACCAACCAAACCTTTAACTGGTGACCACTTTTATGGACCCCGACTTCCATCTGGTCTGGGGAAGTGCAGAGCTCTCCTTACCACTGCTCACACTCCTGGGAACTGTGTTTTGAAGAGGAATTAGCTGTTGGTGAGCTGCAGATCCCAGGTTTCCCAGTCTGCTCCAAGGCCAGGATGGACAGGGCTCCCAGCACCCTCATCACGCTGCAGATGTCCCTGAGAGCCTTGAAAGATCCATTCCAGCCCAAGCCACTCTGTGATTCTGTGTGGGGTGCTGGATCAGGCCAACTCCCCAGCCTTGAGCTCATCCCTATCTAGAGAGCCAAGGTCAGAAAATGTAGAACTGGAACACTTTGAATTACTGCAGAGTCTCTGCAGTGATGCTCTGGCAGCTCCTGGTCCCTCCATTTCACGGGGTTCCCATCAGTCCTGTTCTTGAAAGGCTGGGGCTGGCAGAGGGGATGCATCTTGGTCAGCACTGATTAGGGATGTATTTGGGGTTGGGTTTGGGGTTTTTTGTGCTAGCAGGAGTGTCAATGGGATCTCTAAGCAAGGATCTCTTGGATCTGACTCTGACCATCACAACTTTCTCTCTGGAGGGACCTGAGGGAAAGGCATTTCTTTTCAGGGCTCCTGGTACCAGATCCACCTTCTGTCCTTGCTTTCAATAAATAAATAGCTGAATCTTGGCAAGCTTATTCCCAGCAGTTTGTGCTGAAAGTTGATCTCCTAGTTAGTTACCTTGTAGGTCAGAACACCATTAATAAATTGCATTAAGTATTGAGGCAAAGGTTGGAGAAGGCAGAATCCAAATCAATATTTTACTTGGCTGTAGTATTTAATTAAAATATGTAAAATTATATATTTCTGCATGCGGATTTTATCTTCCTGGTGTTTTCTAAAACAAAATTCATTTCACTTGCAAAAGGTAATGCAGAAACATATTCCCAGCATTACAGAATCTACATCTAAACTCGAGCAGGGTCAGAGGGGCAAACTTTTTAGGTGACAGCACCATGGAAGTTGATAATCAGGAACAGGAGGCTGATACCATGAAAATATCAATGATTCTAATTGCTGCGAATTCAAGTCCTGACCTTAATTTCTAACAAACTTTGCAGATTAATTCAGACCTGAGATACTGTACAGCATGATCTGAACCAGTTTATAACTTAGAATTTTTCAAGGCAAGGGTAATATCCTGAGTGAAACTTCAGCTCAGGAAGCAGTGGCCCAAACCTGGCAGTTCTCTGACGCTGCATCAGCACCTTGGCTGTCGCCTGGCAGAGGAATCCTCCTCTTGGTTCCTGGATTTTCCATGGTCTCCAGGCTTGACCAAGTTGCCCACATGCATTGGAATTCATACCCTGTCTGTTTGCCAAGATTTAAATACCTAACCTTTCTGATGGCACTTGGGACTGAACTCTGGTTCTTGAGAGAGGTTATTAAGGCGCTGTGCCCGTTACGTTTAATTTTGGAGCATAGGAAGTAACGTAGCCAGAACCCCTCTCTTTGCTCAGCTCAGCATATTTTTTAATGTCAACAATTAAGAAATTCCATTAAGGAGTATCACAATCAAAGAATGTCTGCAATCCAGGACAAATTAACGAGGTCCCCACTAAAACTTCCACCACGTTCTTGTTTTCCTTGAGATGCTTTTGTCCCTTTTCTTACTAAAGCCACCTGTAACCACTGTAGTTCCTCCAAATGACTTTAAATAGAATTACTCAGCTGCTGTTAGAGAATGCAGGCAGCAGGAATGAGCTGGCAATACAGTTGCATTCATCTAGAACATGAATGTTGACGTGGTGGCCACATTAGAGCTTCCCATGTGTGATTTTAAGGAGTGGAGAGGGCTGAGGATGCTGGAGCTGAGGGAGAAGTTTGGCTCACAGAAGTTACAGCCCTGAGTGCTGGAGCCCTGGCAGCTTGATACCTGCTCAGTAAACCAAAATCAAAGGTGGCATCTAAAGTAAAACATGGAGTTTGATGCAGTGGTTTTATTGATTTATATAGCATCAAGATTTTGTCTCTGTGGCATTCCTGGTTTCTCTGTGTTTTGCTGTCTCCTTCTGTCTGTCTGCTTGGTCTCACCTTGGTCTCACCAGAGTGTGACACTTTTCTCACTGGTGGCACTTCAGAAATTCAGGTGTGAAGCTTCCTGTTTTAATTTTTAAAATAAATTCAACAAAATTCTGGAGGATATTTTTCCCATTATGCATGGTATTGTATAATATCCACCAGCTCCAGCTCTCAGCAGCCTTCTTCTGGTGCTGAGCAGGATTCAGATCACTCCCTTTCTGCAAGGCTGCTAAAGCAACAGTTTCTACCTTGAAATATTTTTGTTTCGGGGTAAAAGTGTGTCAGCAGGGGGAAAAAACCATCGCCAAACAAACAACAACAAAAAGCACTGGCTGCTTTGCTCGGGAGGTGTGAATAGCATTTTCAAACAGATCTGAAGTGATTTGCTTTTTAAATTCCAGCGTGCACATTCTGCCTGGCTTTCTGATTAACACCTTGCAGAATCCCTCATTTCCTCCCCGTTTGCCTTTGCTGCTCAGCTCGGGGTTTATCTCCTGTAATCATTGCTCTCTGGGAGTCAATCATCTCGGGGAGGGAAGTTTTGTTTTCAGAAAAACTTTGTGTAATGAGTTTCTGTGGAGCTTTGGGGTTTCTGCTCCCCAGTTTCTGGTCAAACTGCTGGTGATGGAAGGAGAGGAGATGCTGCTGGGCTTTGGTTTGCACCTTGAGATGCAGGGGGGGAGCTGGGGTCAGGCCTGGTGCTCCCCTTGGCAGGAATTTGCATCCAGTTCCACTTCAGCAGCAGCTGTTTAAATGGCCAAAAGGGAGAGGTTTAACTGCTGAATAACAGAGGTCCCCAACAGCCCCTGAAACCCACTGGGGATGTGACTCTGAACAGCAGAGAGGTGGTGGCTGAGTTAACATCCCCCAGCTCCTGAGCGGACTCCAGGAAACAGCCTGGACTGAAAAATCCTTGTGAAACAATGGTTTGGTTTGAATACTTGGGCAGTATTTTGATTTGAAGCAGTGACCAAGGTGTGTAAAGGTCACAACTTTGTTTCCAGGGAGTTCCATGCTTAATAAAGGAGAATTGAGGGAGATTTTTTTTTTTTTTTTTTTTTTTTTTAAAGACAGTAGATTAGTGACCACAAGCCCCTGGGTAATTTGGATGCAGAGTGCTGAAAAAAGGTTGCAGGCTTGTCCCAAAGCTGGACCACCTGAAGGCTCTGTTTTGAGATGAGGAGATAGATGGCTTTACTACTAAAGGATTTTTTTTGTGGGGAAAAAACCCCAAACCACAAAACAAGACAACTCAAAAAACTTCAGTTGTATTACACGCTTTAAAATGGTACTTTGTTTCATATGTAGGAAGATGTGTTCAGGCTGCTTTAATTTGGTTTTGTTTTTTTTTTTTTTTTTTTTTCCTCTTGCTTTTACTCACCAGAAAGCACTGGCAGCTGGATTGCTCTGATCAATAAAATTATAGCACAGAAGCAAGTGATGGTTCGTCTGCAGGTCCCAATCCTGCTCTAGTGAGGTGATCAATAACTTTGTTTACAATGACATCTACCTGGCAGTGCTGCTGAAAAGCTTTATCAAAAAGCCTGGAGCCAGCACTCAGGTACCAGAATCAGCACAGGAGGCTGGGCACGGCCTCTTCCTGGGCAGATTAGGATAAAACACCAAGGCAGGGTGGGATGAATACTTAGGTATGGTGGCTTCCTTCTCTGCTGGAAAAGGACTGAAGTCTCAGAAGGAATCACAAAGTTGTGAGGAATGCTGTCCCTGTCCTGCTGTGGTGACTTTTCCTGCCATTCCAGCACCAGGGTTCATCCAGCTCTCTGGTTGCTTGCAGGGAGCTTTTTCTGCTCTTGCCTCTGGTTTTCTGAAAATGCTTCAAAGCATCCGTGTGCTCTGGGGTCCTCCCTCTGTTTTCCCATTCTCAGCCTAGTCCTTGGGCACAGGTTAAAATTCCAGCCTCTGTTTAGTCTGGAATCTATGAGGCTGCTGGATCAGCCAATATTGACTGTTGCATGGGGAAGGCAGTGGCATATTAAGGCTCTTTGCAGCTGTTAGAGACCATGTATCAGCTTTTAGATAACGTGATGAAAACAAGTATTTGCCAGTTTTTATGTATGATGTGGTATGAAACAGCAGCCAAAGGGAAGATGCCCCATGCCCTTTACCCTGATGTGCTGTGGCTCTGGGTGGGGGAGTTCCAGCTCCTTCATTCCTGGTCACTTTTGGTGAATTTTTGGTGAATTTGGGCTCCATCGCTGTGGGGCTGGAGGAGGAGAAGGTGATGAGGAGGATGCGGATGGGGACAATGATGTCCCCGGGCTGGTGGTTTGCAGGGGGAGGATCCAAGGGCTTAATTACCAGGTTTTTTGGGAGCCGCTGTTGTTGGCAGCTGCCGTTCCCCCATCCAGAACTGTGCAGGCAGGGCAGGGCTGTCGGGGCGGGGAGGACCGAGGAGGCACCTCCTGCTCCCTGACCCCCCATCCCCGGCCTCCCCCTGGGTGCCGGTCCTTGGCACAGCTGATGGCAGCACGGCTCTGACAAGAGATCGATGCCGTCCTCCCCGGCGCGGGAGCTGCCGGCCCTGTCAGAGGGATGTGTGCCCTAATTGGATCCGGGATGCGGGAGCCATCCCAGGCTCCCGTCAGCACTGTCACAGCTGTCAGATGTCATCCCTCTGTACAGCTGTCACCGCGGGAGGGCCGGGGCTCCTTCTCCCTTCTAACCCGATGCAAATGTCCACTTAGCAGATGAATATTGAAGATATTAGACACTTCTCTATGCCTTTATGCAAAATAAAGATCTGTGTCATCTGTGGATTTCATGGAAATAAGTTGCAATTTATTCACTGTGAGAAAAGTGAAGTGAAGCCTGTAAAAATGAGAAACTATTTGGTTCAGGCTATTAAAAAAAAAAAAAAAGGATATTTTTAAGAATAAACAAAACATTCAGATTTTCTTCTGAAGAGTACAAACTCTGCCAGATAGATATATATTTTTATGGGGATAGAGTAGCAGTTTTGTGTTAGAATATTATTTTACACAAATAAAAATTATTCATTTCTGGATACCCTTCCTTGTGAGAGAGAGAAATGCCATTTCCAGAAACCAAAGTTTACCACCCACCCACCCCAAAAAAAAAAAAAAAAAAAAAAAAAAAAGGAATATTTCAAACCACCGAGAAATAGAATCTTTGTTTTTAAGCAGGTAGGGATGAAGCCCGGGAGTGCCGCTGGCGGGGCGGGAGGCAGCGGTGCTGCGCGGCTGGAGGGGACGGGGAGCGCGCAGGGATCCGCGATCCGCTCTTCCCCGGCAGCTGCCGCGGGGCCGGGAGCTCCGCTCTGCCCATCCATCCATCCATCCATCCATCCACAACCCGCTCCCTGCCGAGAAACTTCTCGGAGAACGTGGCAAAGCAAACACAGACGGGAGGAAACGTGCGTGGGTTTTGGGTTGGCTTGTTTTTTGTGTTGTGGTTTTTTTGTTTGGTCTTGCTTTGTTGATTTTTTTTTTTTTTTTTTTTTTTTTTTGTGTCTCCCACCCCCCATCCTTCTTGTCATCCCTCTAACTTGCGCGCGGATGTGGCATGAACCAGACCCTGGTGGTTAACTTGCAGCCCCGATTCCGTGGAATCACCGGAGCTGTCACTCTGCTGGGGAGGGAGCCGGAGCGGGGCTGCAGCCCCCGCGGTCTCATTGTCCCCATCCCCTGGGAGCACTTTTATCCGCGGCAGAGTGAGCTCCGGATCCCTCGTGCTGTCGTTAGGGAGGAACAAACTGCTCTGTTATCTGTTGGGAAATGGAAGCCCGATAGCCTGACTCCTGCTTCCCTTCCTTTCCCTCGGTCATGTCAAACCCCCCCCTGCTTTCGGCATTCCCGGTTTGCCTGGATGGTTGTTCATTTATTCCCAGCACCGAGCCCCGGGGCTGTGCCCGGGTCTGGGGGTGCATCCTCTGGGGCTCCACAGCATCACCCCACAGCTCGGCTGGGTACCCTGGGAGCCACCCGGGCCCCGGTGCTGGTGGCCACGCAGCAGCCGGGGTTGCCCTCCCGGCCCTCTGCGGTTGGCAACGCAGAAATAATCCTAAAAGGGCAAGCTGGAGAGAGAAGCAGAGGGAGAGAGGAGCAGAGGGGGCCCACTGGGGCAAAAGGAGGTCTTGGGGAGGGTGGGGGGTGTGAAGAAGGTGGTGTGAATGTTAAGTTAAGAAGCGAAATTTCCATTAATTTTTTCCGGCAGCAGGATCGGGAAATAATCGTTCTGTTCCTTGTGCTCTTTGGGAAGTTAAGGGCTACCCAGGGTTTGCTGCATCTTTGCTGTCTTCCAGTGCAGTGCTCGTAGGAGCCAAGCTGATAATCCCTGGTAATCCAAGCAGGAGGCAGGGTGAGGGCCTCGGCACGGGCGAGTGCTGGGAGCCCTCTGTAAAGCATCTCCACCTCCACGTGCAAGGCTGGAGTGACAAAGGAAGTACTTCCCCACCCCACCCCCCCTTTTTTCCTTTTAAATATGGTTTATGGCTAATTACATCAGAGATCCAAAACAGTCCTTCTTACATTTGCATTAATAAGGTGTATCACATGATCCATACTGAAGTAGGAGTATACATCAAAGGTAGATTAAAGGTTGGTTAGGCATCAAACTATGTTCTATATGTAAATTTATAGCAATGATGTTCTGTGGAAAGATAGCTTACCCTCCATTTCTGTGCCACTAAATAAAATTAAAAATTCACAACTCTGGTTTATGGGATTTTAAATGAATTTGATCTCTCTTTTGGGCAGGGCAAATAAGTGTTTTGTGATGTATTATTTTACAAAAAAAAAAAAAAGAAAAAAAAAACGAAAAAAGAAAAAAAAAAAAAAAAGACCATCGTTCTGGCTCATTTAATTTTGCGAGTGAATGATCTAAGATTAACTACAGACTAGTCAGTGCAGTTTAAAAGCTGAAAGCAATTTTCAGCCATAGATGGTAATGCCACATTTAGTCCACAACCGAATGACTCTAAATGACTAAGCTGCAAGGTCTTTGTATATGACCACAGGGCCTGATAAAGCCATAGGAACACAGTAAAAGCACAAAAATAGTTCCAATTTATTTGGTGCCATCACCTTAATGAGATTAATACAGACGTGTTCATGTGCCTAATTGGTGATTTTGTTTTAACTGGTAATGAAGGATTAAATCTTCAGGCAACAGGCTACTCGCAGGAAAGGGGATTTGAGGAAAAAAGTTTTTAATTATAAAAGGCAGCTAGTGAAATACACCACCACAAAGTTAATAATGGAGCTTTGATAAAATACATATGTATTTGTGTATTTATACAGATGCTGTGTTAGTAGCTCTGGCGTTTTCCTGAGTGGTTTTAGGGAGCATTTCTCTGGAAGAGAGGGATGGCAGTGGGCCGGGCTGTGTGGCACTGGCATCCTGAGGAAGACAAAAGCTCCTGGAAAACCCAGCAAAGTGCACAGGCTGAAAATGCATCCCAGCTCCTGTTGTGTCCCTTACACCTCAACATTTCTGGAGCTCCCCAGCCTGGGAGGGTGAACTTCATTCACCCCTGGTGGCACCAGCACTGCCCTCCCCGGCCCTCCTGTGAGCGGGTAAATGCTACTGCTATTAAATGTGCTGCCAAAACACAAACACCCAGCCCCAGTCATTAAAATGTAATTATGAGGGGGCAGCTGAGCCTGGGATGAGTTCTGACTCGGAGGAATCTTGTGGAAGACACCGAGGCAGAAACCCAAACCCTCCCCAGCTTCAGGCCCAGCCTAAGGGCTGCTACAGCCAGTGCTCCCCACTGAGAATGGCTTTTGGCATCATTTGATTAAATTTAACTTTGTTTGGGTTTGGGGGGTTTTTGTTTGGTTGGTTTTTTGTTCACCCCTTCTGTACCTTTGACAAATGCACGGATAGCATGGGCTTTACATGAAGTTGAACTTTCAACAGAGACAATGGCAAAAAGGCCTAAAATGTCTTGGATACAAGATATTTCTGTGGTTTTGTTGTTTTTGTTTTTGTTTTTGTTTTTTTTTTAATGGATTTTCCTTCTTGTGCGTGTTTATTTCTTTAAATTGCCTGTGGGTAAGGTGGCTTTTATCAAGCGTATGGGTTTTTATTAAAAAAACAAAAGGCAGCTTTTGGATGCGCCTTGGCCAAAGTCTGGCTCTGTCACCATTTTGTCACCTCTCCTCTGTTATTTGGGAAACCAGGAGGCACTGTCTAAAATCCCTTCTGCTTTCCACGATTTTATCTTGACACTGATAGAGATGAGGAAGCAAAAAAACAAACAAACAAACAAACAAAATAAACCAACCCCCCAAAAGAACTCCAAAAAACAAACCCACCCAAGCAAAAAATAATTAAAATAATTAAACAAAGATGAGCCATACCAAATTAAAAATAATTAAGCAAAGGTGACCCGTTTTGCAGCAAAACAAACCCTGCCCTGATGCTGTGGGTGCTTGTGCCATCTTTAGACTCTGATGATATATTAGGAAGCTCTTGGAAAGGACTCCGGGTAGCGCTCGCTGCAAGATGCCACCTTCCTGCCGAGCGGAGGCAGAAATATATTTTACATTTCTTGTCAGCTTGAACTTTAAGACATCTTGACTGCCTTCTCTGTAATTTAACCACCGCAGCCCAAATGGCACCCAGCTCAGCTCAGTTCCAGAGGCGTGGAGCCGGGGTGCTGGGCTGGCTCGGGGCGTCCCTCCCGCTCTGCCCGCAGCGTGTCAAAGCGTCCCGGCGGGGACCAGAATGTCACCCTGGTCTCAATGGTTCGTCAGCTGAAGGATATGGTTAACAAATGTAAAACCAAACTTCAGAGGAGCTGCTTTTCTGTGCTAAGTGATCTGTATTCCCTCTGAATTTACTTTCCCCTAACCCCGTGAAATTAACAGTACTTTCTGACATTCGACCCCCTGACCTCACATATAATAAGAATTTAAAAAGCACCATGCATGAGTGTGTCTGTGTAATGCAAAACTGGGAAAAATGACCATGTCACCCTTTTATTATACAAAACCTTCTCCGTCTCCATTGCATGCTTCATATGCGAGTGCTGGGTTTGAAGTTATTATAAAGAAAAACACAGTTTTAGCAGCAATAACTCACCGCTCCTGACTTTTATAGACAATAAATTGTCGCAAGTACGTATTGCTGCACAAGAGCCCCGTGCTCCATTAATGCGGATATTTACCAGGATAAAGTGTTAAAAATAGTCCCCGGGCAGAGGCCGGGGGTTCAGGGGCTGCTGGGGGGCTGCTGCCGGGGGTGCAAGTGCCTGCACAATGCCCGGGTCTCCGGGTTTAAGAGGCAGAAGCAGGGAAGTGTTATGTGGAAATGATTTCGCAGTTATCAGGCTCAGGGGATGACAGCGTACAAGAGTAGGAACAAGGTGCTGTGTGGCTTTTTCTTCACTGTGAAGTAAAGATTGGCAGCTGGAAGTAAGGCTTACAGGCAGACCTGCACACAGGACCTCTTCACCCAGGACTCATAATCACTACTCAAAGGAAAACGCATTTACCAGTAAAAAGCGGCTGTAGCCATCAGAAGTGTGCTTAAAACACCACTTAAATATCACTTTATACGCTATTACTTGCAAACTGTGGCTTGGTATTAAATTATACTTGCATAGGCTTTTGCTTAGGTGCTGATAATGCTTTTGAGGTTGCATTGGTGAAGAAGAATTTAGGCTGCTTTACAAGAGACGTGACTGGAATATCCCCCGGTGCTGACAGTGACAGGGTGAAAAATTGCAGAACTGTACTTTCTTTCCCCATATAGATTGTAATTTTAATTGTCATTGTGGCCCTTCTGTTTTAATTATGGGACTTCTTTGATATATACCAGGACATCGTATTGAATGAAAATATGGTGCTATAATAGTCTCTTTATAATTAATGACCACATGTAGATCTTGGTGCATAAAAGGAAAGGAATAAATGAACAATTTATTTAACTAGGTTTTGGATTTCTTTCTGTCTTCCAGTGAATATAAAATGATCCTGGGGCTTCTGAGGCTGTTTGATGTAAGAACTGCACTGAATAGCTAATAAAATTACATTGGTGTAGATTACAAAACATATTAGGTGGTTTTATTTAAAAACGTTCCCATTACGGATGGTAAATTTCTCCTATTTACTGCGTTAGCCTCCCTTGGCTTTAGATTTTTGAAACAAACGACTCTTTTCTTTATTTGTTTAAAAAAAAAAAAACCCCAAAAATGAATGCAGGCTTTCCTCCAGAAGGCAGCAGGTTGGCAGGTGAGCTGCAGGCAGCATCTCCCCTGCAAAGGTGGTTTGGGTGCGAGCGGCCTCCTCTGCCCCTGAGCTTTGGCTTTCAGAAGGCCATGGATTTATCCCCTCTTCGTTTCTGCCTGAAGAACCTGTCCTGTGCACCCGGCCTTAAGCAGGGAGCGGCTGTGGGAAAACACAACAGAAATATAAATGGCATTTTGGTGTGGGTTTTTTTGTTTTTTGGTGGCTTGTGGTGTTTTTTCGCACAGCGTAGGGAGGAGGAACCCCAACCCCGCGCGTGCCGGCCGTCCCGCATCCCGGCGTCCGGCCAAGGGTTTTGGGAGAGCAGCACCCTCCCTGGGTTTCTGAGGAAGGGGAACGTTTGCGAGGTGCCTGTCAGCGGGGAAAGTGGCAAACATCCCCTGACAAGCTCCTGCTCGTTCCGTGGCCGCGTGCGGGGCGGGCTGGCTGCCGCTCAAGTGCCGAGCGGGATGAAATTGGATCGGCAGAGACAGGGACTACCCTGGGGTCAGCTGTGACCATGCCACTTCCATGTGATGTCGACTTGGGGTGATGGTGTGTAAATAAACGGGGGGAATTGCAAATCTTGTCGTGGCCAGGCGGAACAGCTCAAGCATTTAAAGATGGTTGCCCGCAAACCTGGCTGGGAGGAGGTTGCTGTGTGTGTGTGTGTGTGTGTGTGGTGGTGCAGCGAGGCTCCCTTCTCCTCCCAGGTCTTCTCCTTCCTGACATCTCCGGGAGCGCTGACCCAGCACCGCCTCGCTGAAGGGATTAATCACCAAATTGTTCTTCATTTTAGTGGAAAGTAAAGAAACTAACTGAGCGCCTTCTGATGGTGTGCTGCTTCTGAAGCCGGGGCTGGCGAGGGCTTTGTATTTGTTATCCGGCTTGATTTATTTGTTTTTTAAAATGAGGTGAGGAATCTTAATGTCCTACTGTTTAATGAATTTAGGCGCATTAAAGTTCCATGAGGTCTTTTCATTATTATGAACTTTACTAATGTTAGAAAATAAAATATTATAGAATTCACATTTTCTGCTTATGAATCTAATTTTATTTAAAATACTACTTACAGCGGTCATTAAAATTCACTTAAAATTTTGCTACCTTCGACCAATAAGATGTATTTTTTACCAGTTTTACATTTACGCATATCTGTTTTTCTGTTACTTTTCCCACATGACAATTACCTTTCATTACAAATTTATAAAATCATTTACATTTTAGCAGTTTAAATGTTTCTGCTGACATTTTGTAACTATTACCCTCTTCTAGAATGGCATATGTTCAGGCAGTTAATAAAAAATTAAATGGAATAGCACTAGACAAGGTGAAGCTTTGTATCAGAGTGTTCTGCACATTTCTGAAAATACCATCTTTGTGTTGCAAACTGTGAAGTGAGGTTAGGGCTATGCCAATATGTGTATTTGTCATAACTGTCACAGAGTCCATGAACCAGCCAATCATTCCGCTCCTAATTAGACAGTTACATTTTGCTTTTTAGAAAGCATCCTCGTGTAAAATGGTGTCTGAGGTTGGAGAAAGGTGCTGGGAGCAGAGGGGGCAGAGAATACCAGCACCACAACGCTCTCCATCTGGACGAGGCAGAGTTTTTAGCTGCTGCCTGACTCCTAGATGAGGGATATAGATTATATACCATTAAGGAGCCTGCTGGATTTTGAGCAGAGGAAATGTCAGCCCGAGCTGCTCGGAGGGAGAGGCGAAGCAGCTGCTTCGGTGCGGGGTATTTAGGGACATGCTGCATCTGTGGCATAAATAAATTAGATTGTCCATTAGAAAAAAAAAATAATAGGTGCACGATTAGCTTGCTGGGAGGTTGTTAAGCATCTGAGGACGGACTCGGGTCGTGTGGGCTGGCTGGCAGGGCTGGGCTGGGCTGTCTGAACCCACAGCTCCCAGCAGCAACACTTTGGTGGGCTCAGAAATCTGATCTGACTTCACAAAGATATTTACTTATGTTCCACTAACCACAGACCCAGTGGCCAGACATAGGGTAAAGAAAGCAAGAAAAAAAAAAAAAAAAAAAATTAAAAATAATCCTGCCTGCCTGCTGTATTTCATTTTCCCTTTTTTCCTCCTCAGTAGGCATTGGGGATTTTTTTTCTTTTTAAAAACAAAACCAATCCCAAAACTGCAGTTCTTAATCTATGACTGAATGTTGTTTACATCTATATCATAATCCTGTGTTTAAACATGAAGTTCACAAAGATCCTTTTTAAAAATAAACGTGGATTTACACTGCTAGGAGGTAAGGTTTGTCTAATAAGTGCTGGGTGTCCAGGAAGGATTATTAGTGTTTGCCACTAAATTCACCTTGGAATATGAGTGGGATAAATTCCTTGGCTCCCCATTTAAGCAAAGCAGTGCTCTGCCAAATTCAGAAGAAAGGAGAAATTCTGTTTCCCCTCAGTTCATGGCAACTCTGCTTTGTTTTCCAGCTCGAGTGCTTCAGCCACGGATGAACCATTTCTGATGGCCCAGGATGCCCCCTTCTCCTTCTGCTCAGGGCAAGTTATTTGCTGAATGTGGGGTAGCTTCAAAAAGCTGCTGTTAGTCACCAAAATCCAGACAGTTGAGCAACAAACGCCAAGGAAATTGATTCTTCCTGGGGTCCCACAAGCACAGGCCAAGCAGGGGCTTTCAGCTGCCCTCCTGCCAGGGGAGATGTTGTGATTCTGGGAAAAACTTTTGGGAAAAGAAGAAATAGACAAGAGTTTGGGGTAAGTCACGTGGTTCATCCTGTTTGAAATCTTTATTCCATGGGCATATCACAGAAGTTTTAACAGTCATAGCAGATTAACCTTGCCTGTGCATTCGGAGGCAAGTCAGCTGATGAATTTACATGCGGCCGGATGAAAATGCTATTTGGAGAGAGATTGAGAGTTTATTTGATTAAATCCCTTTCTCCAATACCTTGACCTCTTTCTTGTGAAATAATCAGAACTGTTTAGCAAGAATATTCTGGCATTAATAATGAATTGCTTTGGAGCAGGTTTCTCCTGCTCTGTACCCAGCCCGGCGGTGCCTCCGCTTTTTGGGGGAAGCGGGGCCGCTGCTCTGCGTGGAGCAAAAGCTGCTCAGGAAAAATGCATCTGGGTTTTTCTTTTGAAATTTACAGTCTGACTGGCAATTTACAAGCCAATGTATTATTTAGGGAGGGCACTCTCCTGGCATGTCTACCAGTAACTCTTGTTGTTTTGTGACTTGCTGGTGAAAATGATGATGGAAAAGCGGGAGCTCAGTGCCCGGTTGGGTTCTCCCAGGTCTGGGGGTACAAAAAGCAATTTGCTCTGCTACAGACACCCCGAGTGCTTCCCAGGCACCACAGGGAGGTGTCAGGGCTTGTTTTTAACTCGAGGGCAGATTTGGGCTCTGCTCTGGATGCTGCATTGCTTTCAAAGCAGAGGCCAAGTTCCTCCCACCCAAAATGCCCCCTGAGCAGGCATCCTGTGGGTGCTGGTCACAGGCATCCTTTGGGTGCTGCTCACAGGCATCCTGTGGGTGCTGGTCACAGGCATCCTATGGGTGCTGCTCACAGGCATCCTTTGGGTGCTGCTCACAGGCATCCTATGGGTGCTGCTCACAGGCATCCTTTGGGTGCTGCTCACAGGCATCCTTGGGGTGCTGCTCACAGGCATTCTATGGGTGCTGCTCACAGGCATCCTTTGGGTGCTGCTCACAGGCATCCTTTGGGTGTTGGTCACAGGTATCCTTGGGGTGCTGCTCACAGGCATCCTATGGGTGCTGCTCACAGGCATCCTTGGGGTGCTGCTCACAGGCATCCTATGGGTGCTGCTCACAGGTATCCTTGGGGTGCTGGTCACCTTCCTGCCCCTTGTTTTGTGAAGAGCCTTTGTCAGTCACCATCCCGGGTGTGTCTGAAGCCACGGGGATGACTCTGTAGTGTTGCTTGGCTTTAGGGTAAGGAGATGACAGGGGAAGCTTTGGCAGGTGCTGGGACAGGGGAGCTGCAGGGGAGGTGGTGTGAGAGCTCCACGAGGGACCTGTGGGAGCCGTGGGGAAGCTGTGCCATCTTGTCTCCCAACTAAATTGAGCTTCACTGCAATTTGTTTCTTAATAACATGCACTTCACTGTAATATGTAAAATGCTTGGCTTTCGTGAGCAGCTCTATGGAAAAGCTGTACAGTATCTCATTTGCATTTAGCAATTATGTTATATTACAATATATTAAGCTGCAGAAAACCTAATCTAATGTTATAATTTAAAATCATAATTTACAGTACTTTACAGGGCTCACACAAGGCATGTTACAATAACACATTGCCTTGCTGTACCAGCCAGTAAAATTATTTACTCATCTATTATTTGGCTTTCCAAAATGTTCTGGGTAAATTTTATTCATACAGTACTGGGAGTCTTTATCACAGAGCTCCATCAGCATGCCCAAACTCTCTGAATATACCATTTACTGAAAGTCACTGACTGCTGCTCTCCCTGCTAACTATTTGGGCTAAATGTTTGCATTAAGGAGGTGTGGCTTCAGGTAAGGAAGGCTGGTGAGGAGCTGTGAATTCATCCAGATATTCTTCACTGCTAAAAAATCAAATGAAAGGAGGAAGGACTCATTTTCAAAAGACTTTATACAGGTTGTGACACAGCATTTGATGAATCATTTAATATGCAACCCGGGATGCAGAGTGTCAACAGCTGGCTCCTGTTGCAGCCTTTGTTTGGAGCTCAGTCCCACTCACTCTCAGAGAAACTTCAGAAAGCAGCAGACTGGGGCCAGCTCCCAATATTTATGGACATTCAAGTATTTTGAACAAGCTTTTGTCCAAGATGTGTTACTGTTTAAACCTAGCACTAAGACTCCAGTATTAAAAGGAACGTGGGCTGCTCAGCAGCTGATTTACCAGTTAATGGTTTAATTCTAGTGCAGGAGATGGCTTAAATTTCTGACTCCAGTTACCAACATCTTATCTGATCTTATCTGGGCAGGGGGGAGCAAGCAAGGTGCTTGTCTCAAGTGTAGAAAATCCAAATCTAGTGAGAGTAGAATGTGCTGCTGATGGGCACTGTGACTGGACTTCAGCCTCCCTTGCCAGAAAATGCTTAAAACCTTGGATCCAGTTGTTAATTTTAGGTTGAAGACACACTAGCACTGTGATAGTTTGCACTGGTGTGGTTCTGCCTCTCTGGGGGGAATATTCCATGGGAATAAACCAGAAGTTAGGAGAATGGGGAGAGCTCAGGGTTTGGATGCAAGGTCCCTTGTGTGGCAGGAGGGGCTCTGTAGCTGGGAATGTGTGGCCTCAAAGCCCTGCTCTGGGCCAGTGACTGATGCCCGTGGCCTCTGTCCTGCTTTACATAAGCAAAAATACTTTGCATACTTTAATTAAAGTGTATGCTGAATCATTTTGCAGAGGGATATTAATGCTCCAGCACGTCACATTAGTGTGCTTTTCCTTCTTGGGAATATTAATGATGTCATTGTGCATTTGGAAGTAAGTTGGCAGTTTATGTGATAATTGTGTAATTGCAAAACTAGAACTGGCCCCGTAGCTTGCAAAGGCTGCAAGACTGATTCTGTGTCTCTGTGAGGAGCATCTTGTCTGGCACCACTGCCTCCAAATCAGTCTCACCAGGGCATTCATCTTGACATTTGGGTAACTGGAAGAGGTCTCTGCTCTTCCCAGAAAAACTGGGGGGCTCTGGATTTTGAAGGATCCACCCCAGTTCTAGAGACTTAATATGGATTCCATCTCGATAGGAAATACCCCCATCACACCACGAGGCTTTCCAGATTCATGGTCCTGTGTTTTGTTTTCCCACTTGCCCTGTGTGAGCAGGGAAGACAAGGGATGAATTGAGGTGCTTTTTCTTTTCCCGCCCTTGCTCTGACCCAGCTGCCTCAGCCCTTCTCATCTCTCAAGTTGGCTGGGATAGACAATAGGAGAAAAAGTCTCCTTTCCTCATCAGCCTCTAATCCTCACTTCTCTACAGTTCTTTCTGTCTCTTCAGACTCAGCTTTCCCCCTTTCCTTTCAAATATGATAATCTTTCTTTTGCTAGCTCTCCCTCAGACTTTCCATTCACACCTTTCATTTCACACTTAGCAGGTTGGTTGTGCCCTGCTTTTCTCTACCCAAATATTGCTCTTCAAGACTCCTTTGCTGTGCCATCACCCAGCCCCTTCACACTGAGCTCTGTGGCCTTTCCCGTGCTCTGGTGCCCATCCTCCCTGTGTCCTGACAGCCTTTCTGCTCCTCTGAACTTCTGGAGCTAGACCAAAGTTCGGTTTTCTCTTCCAAAGGCTGAAATGGGGACATAGTCTGAGACTTTGCTAAATCCTAAGCCAGCTCCTTACCACCTGGCAAAAGGAAACGAGATGCAAGTTTTCCACCTCGCGCTTCCAAGCTTCATCTTGCACTGAATCCCAATTGCAATCTGCAGCTCGCTCTACGTTCCCACTGAAGGCAGCAAACAACATCATTTCCATAGAAAGCCTGTGCTCCGTGCTGCTGTCCCAGCAAAGGCTTGATAGGAATGCTGTGGGTGTGCAAAGCTGCCACCTGCTTTTAGAGCAGTTAATGGATTCTGCTGATTACAGGTTGTAAATCAACTCCACTCTTAAACTCCGCCTGATATTCTGGTAATTTTCCTGTGTTATGATGGAGAATAAACAATAGCTAGGGAAATAAATGTGTATAAAAAGAACAAATTTATGAGTTACATGTAGAGATAATACAAGCTATCAACCTTCCACTACTAGGGAAAGCACAGAGCAAAGTCAGCCCAGTGATTCTGCCCAGTCTGCCCTGATGTTCAGGGATGGAGTTATCCCATGAAGGCAGGATGTGAGCAGATGAATTGCAGTGTCACTTGGCAGAGAGACATGATGAAAGTTTGCCCTTGCCTTTGAAAATGTTCCAATTCAGGTTGCTTTTCTGGGGCTTGTGCCTGTGTTTTGGAGCCTTGTCCCCTGAAATCCAAGTGTCCCTTGTTTCTGTACTGATGCTGATCCCTGGAGCTGCCTGGCAGAGCACAGAGACTTCTGGAGGCTTCAGGTTATCCTCCAGCCATAGCAAAGCCTTAGGTGAAAAGTCCTTGAACTTTCTGTTCATTGTCTGTCATCTGCTTTATTACGTTCAAATTGCCTGACTCTGCAATGCCTTCAGAAGTACAATATTTCCCAAGTTATTTAGCTGTGCTCTATTTTTGCTGGGGACTTGTAATATATGGAATGCTCATCCCTGACAGATCTTCTTCTCTATCAAAGCTTCTTGTGTCTGAGAGATTTCAGGTAAAGGCTGCAAAGTTCTCCCTTTCTTTTGGGAAACCTATTTCATGTGAGTACTCAGAATGTATTAAAAGTCAGTGAAAAAAAAGAGACTATGGAAACTGAATGAGACATTCTCTTGACCTAAAGGATAACTATCATATCTAATTGTTTTAATTGTTGTGGAGACAATGCCAGTGCAGCCAGAAGATCTCTGCAGTCAGAATGGAAATGCCATTGCACAAATAAAGACCTCAGAATGCTTCTGTTTGCTCCTCAGGCTCAGGCAACTCCACTTGGAAAATTACTCTCAGCTGTAGGCTGGAGTTACACAAATTACAAGAACCTTTTCCTTCCCTCTCCCTCAGGCAGCATCAGGCAGGGCTGGGAGTTCTGATCTGTCCTGGGCTTTGCCTTCCCACCTGGAATGGGCTGAGCTCCCTGCCATGTCCTGTGCAGAGAGAGCAGCACAAAACAGACTGAAGGGGATGCTTGGGTAGTGTCATCTCTTGGTCAGAAAGGGTGGATTGAGAGGAGATCTGAGAGAGAAATTCTTTGGTGTGAGGGTGCTGAGTCCCTGTCCCAGCTTTCCCAGGGAAGCTGTGGCTGCCCCATCCCTGGCAGTGTTGAAGGTTGGATGGGGCTTGGAGCCCCCTGGGCTGTGGGAGGGGTCCCTGCCCTCCCAGTCATCTCCTGTTTCTTGGTTATGTGAGATGTGGTGTTAACACCTCAGAGATTTGAGACAGAAAGGACCAGGAGAGAAGAAAAAGATGTGTGCACACACATCTAGGTGTGCAGGGTGTCTTTTCCCCTTCATTGTGCAGGCATTTTTGAGAAGTTCTAAATGCCATCTTTGGAGCAGAAGATTCGGATATGGAGAGGAGGTGGGAGGACCTTTCCCAGCTCATTCTGAAGAGCACAACACAGGTAAATAAATGGGCATCCCCTTGGTATCTGCAGTGGCTGAGATGGGCTCTCACCTGCTGGGGCTGCTGGGGGTTGCAGGTGAGGTCTGTGTGATAAGGGGTGTGCAGAACAGCTTCTCCCACTTCAGAAGACCCTGGATTCAGAAGTGCCATCTTCACACCCACTCCCAGGCACTCACACACTGCTGGGTTAATTCTGACACAGTTCAGGAAATTCCAAAGTCCTGTTGGAGCAACATCCTTCACCCTACTCAGGGAAACCTCTCCTGTGGAAGCACACCGGGGCTTTTCTCATAAATTAGGAGAGACATTAATAGAGTTTAAGCAAGGGAAGGAGCTGGTTCTGGGCATCACCTTGGCTGGAGCAGCCTCACCAAGGCAGTGTGGGGAGCTCAGAAGGTGACAGCCTCCACTGCCACCTTTCAATTGAGATGTGTTTCCTTTCCCATATTTTATTTTATTCTTCTCTCACAGTTTCCTCACCCACGGAGCCCTGGTATACGGTAGGATTTTCACTTGAAGGACTGTGCATCTTTAAAATGTCTTTGCTTTATTCTGCCTGGTTCTTACACATGTAATTTCTCCTTTAATTTGACATCATTTAACGGCACATTACACGTCAATGATGTGATCTGTGAATATTTACAATGTTCGTGTCATTTTTATTTTCTAATCCAATTTAAGTAGCTCTGCTTTTTATGACATCATGAATTCTTCACTCTTTTTTTAGTCTTTTTGGAACTAATTATTCCATTAGTTCCTTTGAGCCAGCTCCGTCTTGTCAGTCATTTCCCTCCTGTTTGATCCTAAGACCTTTGCTGCCCTCCCTTGCATCTGCTGCTGGAGCAGGAGGAGGCTGTGACCACTGCTCCCCCCCAGCACGTTTCTGCTGCTGAAACACAACTATAGAGAAAGTCTTTGAAATTTATTCAGCAGAGCAACTTGCCTCTGATTGGAACTTTTTTGTGAGCATTTTCCTGTTGTGCTCCATGACCTGCAGGCTCCAGGCTGCAGAGGACACTTCCCAGCTCTTTGGTTTCTTGCTTTATCTACCAAGAGACGTAAGAGGAAACAAAGCACCCGGGTTTGAGTGGAAAGTGGGAAAGGAAAAAAGGAAATTAATAGAACTGGCTGCCATATGGCCCAGCTCGGATACCGTGACTCACGGTTTCTGCTTATTTTAAATATCTGGGTTTGATCAGCTGGCAGGAGATAGGATGCTCTTGCCAGGCTGCCCAGGCTTCCCACAGACTCCCCAAACCTCTTCCCTGTCAGCATCAAAGGAGGCTGAGATGCGTGATAAACGCTCTCCATCCAGGCTCTGCCCAGGACCAGCCTCTCCTGGCTCCCCTGTTTACTGGGAATGTTGAACATTTCCTCTGTAATGCTAAAGAGCTCTGTTGTCTGTTGCTGCCCTCTGTAGTGATAGAGTAGAGACCACAAGATTCCTCTTGCACAGCAATAATTATTCCTGTTAGTGACTGTGTTATGGAATTAACTGCACTGCACACCCAGGGCTGCTGCCTGCCTGCCTCTCCTGCTTGCTTTGCTTTCAGGTTATGTGATCTTCACAAAATCACCAGATTGATGGGTCTTCATCTCTGGTGGGTTTTTTCTTGTTGTTTTGTTGTTTGGTTTTGGATCTTTTTAAATTTCTTTGCATTTACTGTTCAGAATATGCCAGGACATCTCCAGCATGCTGACCCACTGTAAGTGCCATGTCTTAAAACATATAAAACCTCAAACAATTTTCCAGAGACCATAGAGAAGAAAAAGGCTGTACTCCCAGGTTTCACAACATAACAATTGTTTTCCTAAAAGAAAGGTGCAAACTCACAAAAAATCTCACGTGTTACATATTGTCTCCTTTCTTTGAAACTTCAGCCAGATCCAGCAACTTTCTTTTGTACAGTCGGATGCAAAATGCACCCTGCTTGGGGAGCAAAAAGCAAATATTGACAGATGTCTGTTATTTGGCCTCTCTCATCCTTACAGAGATCCCTCCTCAGGACAGTGCTTGCTGGTGTCAGTGTTTCACACAGCAGAGTGCAACACAAACAGGGACTGCTGAGGAAATAAGGCTCCCAGGTAGGGTAATTACCCTGCCTCGTCATATTGCCCTTATTTATTTTTTCCTCTTGGTATAAAATTTTTTTAAAATAATCTTTGAATGCAGAAGGGTTTATAAAACTTTGAGTGGATTGTGAATGGTAACCAGAGATGCTGACATTTCAGGTGAGGGAAGCTGGAACACCTCTTCCACTGGTGCATTTTTTGGTGGTTGGGGCTCTATTTTAATTTTTTGATAAGGGCAAATAACTTATGTTGCCAGGGCCATCTCTGAAGTTGTCCCTGGCCATCCTACAGGTCATACAGCCTGCTTCATGTGAGGCAATGGCCCATTTTCCAAGTCTGAAATGTAGGTAGTGGTGCTGAGGATGCAGGTGAGGATGCTGAGGATGCAGGTGGGGATGCTGAGGATGCAGGTGAGGATGCTGAGGATGCAGGTGAGGATGCTGAGGATGCAGGTGAGGATGCTGAGGATGCAGGTGGGGATGCTGAGGATGCAGGTGGGGATGCTGAGGATGCAGGTGGGGATGCTGAGAAAGCAGGTTAGGATGCTGAGGATGCAGGTGGGGATGCTGAGGATGCAGGTGGGGATGCTGGGGATGCAGGTGAGGATGCTGAGGTGAGGATGCAGGTGAGGATGCTGAGGATGCAGGTGGGGATGCTGAGGATGCAGGTGAGGATGCTGAGGATGCAGGTGAGGATGCTGGGGATGCAGGTGGGGATGCTGGGGATGCAGATGCTCCTTTTCAGGCTGGGTTCAATGAACTGGGACATTTTCACCTGGAGATCAGACCAACTCTCCTGTTCTGAGGGGCTCCTGTGCTCCTGCCAGCCCTGGGTCAGAGATGCTGCAGTGGCCACGGTGCCCACGTGCCTGCAGCATTTCAGGCAGTTCTGCTGTGGAAGTGGGGTTCACCTGTAGTGGTTCTCCACCCACCCCAGTGTGTCAGCCAAACCAACAGCAACAAATGAAGGGTAAAAATGGCCTTCAAATTTAAAGCAGAAGAGAGGAAAATTAACCTGAATTAACCTGGGAGTAGAACAACACTTTTTTTTTTTTTTTTTTCTTTCCCTAATTGTAAATTTAAATGTTTTTTGCCCCTAGACTTCCCTGGAGGCTTACAAAGTGATAAAGCAGTGGTAGTTAGTAGTGCTTAGAGAAGGAAAAGTCACCTGCATGTTTATGGTGGCTCAACACACATCGAGATGAAGATGCTGTCTGTGCTGCTCTCTTGACCTCATCAGTAGAATGCCTGGAACAAGAAGGAAAAAAATAATAGAGGCAAACAGATAGAAAGCTCATTCTCTTTCTGGTTCTTCCAGTGTCTCTGGTTCCAGCCAGGAAGCTCTGCTTTTGGGGAAAAGGGTGATGCAGCCCCCATGCAGAGTGCAGGGAGATGATGGAGCAGAAGTCTTCACCCAGAGCTGGAGCTCTTTTCCCAGCAGAACATGAGCATCCTCCTGGGGGCTGTCAGGATTCCAGCTGCAGGTAAAGCCTGTGTGGGATTATGGCAGAGGATGCTGTGGGATAAGAGCAGTTTTCAGCCCCTCACTACCTGTGTCTTGGTGTGCTTGAAGACCAGGCTGAAGCCTCCAAGGAACGTGGGCACAGCTGGAGGCCCCCAAGTTCCCAAGGGATGGAATGTGGGGCTAAATGCTCATGGGCAAGGTATTTTTTTTAAAATTAGTTATTTGGACAATGATCCTCAGTCTTCTAACATTATTTTAAAGATATCAAGCATTAAAATATACGAGTGTGTGAAAACTGCTGATATTTTGAAGAAAAAAATAACATTAAACCATAAAACCCAGAAAACAATAATATCAGACAAATAAATTTCTGTGTTAAGTAAAAGAAAGAGAGAAAGAAATTGTTGTCATTATAGCATAGCTAGGTGTTAAATTTATATGCTAATAATTACATATTTGCTCGAAAGAATAGTTCAGATCAATCTGATCATGTAGGATGAAAAGCCATAAAATGCAGCGTGGAAAGGATTTTCTTTAATCCTGCTTGGCTGGGCTGTGTCTGTGTGTGGGTTTGCTCTCCTGGAAAGATCCCTAGGGAAAGAGGGATGCTTCCCACCCAGCTGAGCAGCTTCCCTTCCCTTTCAGGAGGGAGCTTTTGAAATATTTCCTGTGCTCAGAAGTTTAAAAGAGAGCCACTAGATCCTCTTGAATTTGTTAATAAATGTGGAGAACAGGGGGGAATTTTTTTTCTCTCCGCAGAATTATCTACAGCAGGAGGAGGAAAAGAAAAATAACCCCAAAATCATTTTTTTTTTAACCAAATTACAATGTCAAAATCTTTACTAATGATATATAGCAAAAATAAGCCTGTGTGTTGCTCTTTCATGTGCAAATGGGGAAACAATACATTTGCTTCTTCCAAGGTAAGGATATTTGTTTGTAATCATTTAAGAGCAATGAAGTGGAACTCCAGCAGCACGGGGCTGCTGTGCCACAGCCCTGGTGATGCTCAGGGCAGCCAGAGCTCAGCTGAGGGCAGGTTACAGGGAAAAAGAAATGACTGCGACTGTCTTATAAAAAAAAATAAATCTATTTTGTGTCATGAACCCAGCTCTCACATTTCTAATTCTGGCTCTGAGGGCTGCAGGGAAAGCCAAGTGCTTGGGCAAGGCTCTCTGCAAAACTTCCCTGTGTTTACATTGGGGTTTTATGCTGAGAAAGTGTCAAACAACCTGGTGAGCCCAAGGGTTTCAAATGGGACAGGTGGGACTATCAAAACTTAGTTTGGAACAAGACATTTAAAATTCAAGAAGTTATTTAATCCATTTGCTGTGTTATTTGGATGAAAGGAAGATACCAGGGGATGCAGGCACCACACGACCCACGTGGTTTCTCTTAACTTCAAGGGAAAGCTCTTAGGCAGAAAATCACACACAGATAAATCAAGCCAAAGCATTCAAGTTATCCCAATTTTAAAATTTCAAATGTATTACAAACAATCTCTAATATCACAAATCCAATCCCCAGCGTGTACTGAGCTGCATTTCTGCTATCTGGATATTGATTGTTTTCCTAGGAGAACTGCAATCCAGATTTTCCTTTCCTCTACATACCTGTGTCTGTATTTTGCTATTTATTGATTGAACCCACTGGTAAATTAACTGGATTTTTGTTTGCCCTGCAGTTATGTGAATTACTCAGGGAAGTGTGAGGAGCAACACGTCCCTGTGGCTGGCCAGAAGCAGGAAATCCTGGATGGTCCTTGGGAAGCAGAGCTCAGGTCTTGGGCTGAGGGGTCAGGTGGTGGGATGAGGGGCGATGGGACCAGAGGAACTTTTGGCACAACTCAAGTTGTGCCAGGGGAGGCTGAGGTTGGAGCTGGGGAACAATTTCTCCCTGGAAAGGGTTGTCAGGGCCTGGCCCAGGCTGCCCAGGGCAGGGCTGGAGTCCCCATCATCCCTGGAGGGGTTTCAGAGCCCTGGGGATGTGGGGATGAGGGACATGGGGTAGGGGTGGCCCTGGCAGTGATGGGGGAAGGGTTGGACTGGGGGATCCCAAAGCTCTTTCCCACCCAACCCAATCCTAAGAATTCCATGAGCAGCTCCCAGTACTGGGCAGCCTCAGCTGAGCCCTGGGGACAAACTTCTCAGGCCACTTGTGCAGGGAATTCAGGTGTGAGCTTTGCCCATGGGCACCCTCTCCAGCAGCTCAGTTATTTGCGGTCCAGAGATTTATTCAGTTGCTTCATTAATTTCCTCCTTAATGGAGTAGCCCCCTCCCAGCCCCTCTGCCCAAAGGTGCTGACCAGCGCTGGAATTCCAAAGGACGTTTCCCTGGAGTTCTTCTCCTCAGCTGCAGGCTGAGCTGGATAAAGAGTTCTCAGCTCCAGGAAATGCTTGAGTCTCCGAGCAGCATCTAATTGAGGGTACCTGAGGACCAGGCCAGTGTCTAATCAGCCTCTGGGTAGGTGGGTAGTGTCAAGTGCCATTCATCTGCTTCCCCTGAGCTCTCTGCAACCAGGGAGGAGGGGAGCTGATAAGACAAAGATATATAACTGTGGTGACCACTGAAGTACATGGTTAACAACTTAATTATCTGAGTTCAGCTATCAGTCAGAAACAAACCTGTACCATTTAGACATACTTTATAATTTGCTATAAAAATGGCATAATGATAAGGACAGTGTTGCTGAATGAGGATCCGCATTAAGTGTGTTTAATTTAATTTTTCTAATTATGTTTCTAATAGCTTAAATATGTGCAGGTATAAAATGGTTAGCCACCTGCATTTAAATGCCACCTGATGCGTTTATTTTGGAACAGTGGAAGATTGATATAATTTGAGCTTGAGCTCCCCTGAAAATTCCTTTATTAATGGGTGTTAAATTATTCTTTGTGGCTATGCTGCACGTGAAGTTATGGAGCTGCTGTCGTTGTGGGGATTGCTGTGAAATGCTTGAAATCTGAGTACATTTACTGTGTTTTCTGAGGGGTGGAGAGGGGTCTATTTATTTGAAAGCTGTGAGCTGCATTCCTGTTCCATCGTTCCTCAGTGTCATTAATTGCTGGATAGTTGTAAAATCAGGGGAATTAAAATTTGTGCATAGTAGTGCCTGGATGGAGTGTAATGCCATATAGAGCCATATAGAGCCATAGTGTAATGCCATATAGAGCACCCCTATGGGATGACACCCATTGCTCAGATCACAGTAAGAGCCTAAAATGCAGCTAACTCCATGCTGCAGGCTGAATGGCAGCTCCCTGTTTCCACGTGCTTGAGGTTTACTAAATAATTCTTTTTAGGGTGAAATTGTGCCCTTTTGCCTCTGTGTCAGATCAGTCAAAGTGAGTACTAAAAAAAAAGTGATTAGGAAGACATGGGAAAAAACCTCTTTCTTTCTTTCAAGTAAATGAAAATTGACTTTTAAAAACAACTTCTGTGCAGCTGATCTGGAGAGAGGATGTCTCCAGGCCAATTTGAAATGTGTAATAAATTACACATAAAATAATGGTTTGGGAAACACTATTTAAAACACAAAAACCTAAATAGCTTCCTTCCCTGCACTGTACACTGCAGATATTGTTCACAGGGCTGGGAGATGGAACATAAATCCATAAAATCAATGTTTATTAATTGTTTATATGCACTCAGAGCTCCATTCATTTTCTGTGTGTTGCCACCCAGAGATGGGTGCAGGGGGGAGGGGGGGGAGAGGGGCAGGGACCTCCCTGGGGGGACAAAGTGAACACAGGGGGCAATGGGCAGCTCGGGTCGCACAAGCAAGGGCAGAGCAAAAAAAACTTCACAAACAAGGGCCCAGGTGTCCCAGCAGCCCCACAGCTGTAACCTCCTCATCCCAGTTACTTGCTGCAGGTGAAGCTGGACCAGGGATGCTCCTGGGATGCTGCTGGAGATGCTGCTCCCTGCAGCAAGGGGCCCAGCCTCATCCCTGGGCTGGATTTGAAGTTCAGTATTTCTGTGCTGCTCTGCCCCAAGTCCTTCCCCACGGGATGTGGCCCAGTTGTCTTGTGGCACGGGAGCAGCTGCTCCTCTGGTTCTGCCACAGGTCCATGTTCCTCACCTTTGTGCCATGGTCATGGTGAGAGATGTAAAAAAAAAAAAACACAGAACAACAGAAAACCCCAAAATACTCAGAAACCAAGTTGTTTTGATTCAGGAGCCATCACTGGAAAAAGTCAAAGTGTGCAAATCTTGCCTTAAGCACTTTAAACAAGAGGAACACAGATTTTTCAAAACAAAACACGAGGAAACTGCAGGCTCCCTCTAAGCCCCTTGAAGTCCATGGGATTCCTTTTATTGACTTGGCTGAGCACTGGATAAGGCCACGGAAGTGAATGCCACGTGTACAAAAGGACCCCAGCTCCCTGGCATATGATTGTTTTCAATTTCATGGCCCTTTGATCTCGTATGGATTCCCTTAACATTTACCTTGATGGAAGAAACGTTTTCAGTTGCTGGCACCAGAGGGGCATTAATCTCCCAATATGTATATTCTGAGCCCAGGTACGTGCAGAACCTGCCAGGGATGTCGGGGTCTGGATCTGGGGTGGAGCAGCAGGGCTGAGATTTGGGGTGCACCGTAACCTCTGCCAGCCCAAAGCCCTGCTTGCTTTGCAGGAATTTCCCCATTTGCCCTCAGGTTTTTCTGGAGTTTTTGGTCTATTGATGTGTTTTCCTTGCCAATCAATCCTGGAGCAGGTTAAAACTGATCTGCGTGCTAGCAGAAACTAACACTTGGGTTTGGTTTTTTTTTTTCCTCCTGAGCCCACGGCCAATGTTACCTGGCACAAAAGATGGGTTGGAATCCAAGCTTTTCAGCACACTGCCAGGATGGAATTGGACATTCTCATGCCCACATCTGGCTTTCTGGGCTGGGCACAGCACTGGGCCGTGGCTCAGCATTAGAAGAAATACAGGGGTTGGTTTGCTTGGCAGAGCAGGATGATAAACCATAACTGAGCTTTATTGTCTGTTTTGATGGGTTATGATGAAACAAATTGATCTCCACAGAAAAGCAGAAGTTTTTATAGCTGCACACGTACGTCTGAAATGAACTGAGCCTGGGTTAGGGCAGGTGCTTTCTCTCACTGAGGCTTTTGCCTGCAGCTCTGTTATTGTTCAGTTGCATTCTCTGCTTTTTTGGCAGTAGCAGCCTTCATTTGAAAGACTTCATTATCTGCTGCTCTGTGCCTGGGTAACGTGGCCAGCAGCCCGTGTCCTAAACGCTACCTGCTGGAGAAGTTTTGTCCTCTTGCCAAAAAAAAAGGGTTTTCATCTCTAGGTGCTCCTATCCAGGTATGAAAAGGGAGTTGCAGCACAGGGCAGCAAGGAGCCTCAGCCCCACCAGAGCCAGAGAACGGGCTGGGTTGGAAGGGACCTTAAAGATCCTGAGGATCCAACCCCAGCATCCCGAGGGATGCTCTGCTACAAGTTATCCCCAGCCAGGGGATGAACCTAAACAAATTTCCCAGGGTGGACACTGCTGCTGGGAACACGGTGTGTGTGGGGAAGTGCTGAGCCAGCTGCTCCTAAATCCCTGACCAGGAAACACCTCCTCACCCGGTGACTCCTCTGTCCCCTCCCTGTCCTGAGCCTCCGTGACAACCACTTGTATAAAGCTGCATTAGAACAGGCAGCTGAGAGGCAAGGGAGGTGTGTGAGTGCAAGAAAATGAAATCAGTGTTTAATTACTAAATATTCTACATCTAAAATAAAAAAAAAAAAAAGCTTAAATAATTCAGTTTGATTTGGTCTAATTAGCCTGATTTCCTAGTATTTAGCCCTAATTATGTGATACATAAGCCCTAATTATGTGGTACGTATACAGTGTGCTCTCTAAAGTTAAAGATCAGAACGGATACTGACTTAAATGATAAAATATGTTAAATTATTAATTATAATTAATCTTACAAAATAGGCATAATTAGTTTAAGTACTTTAGATATTCTACTTAATAGCATTACGCATTATATGCAGGGTTTGAACATTTGACAAATACCAAATGAAATGACAAATGCTGGCGAGTTCTGTGACTGAAGGGGGACCTTGGGCTCTAAAAAAGATCTTTACATTCTTCCTGTGACTTGTGGCTGCCCTGCTGGTTCTGCTGCCCCAGCCTGCAGAGGGGGGAACAGTCCCTGGAGGGGCTGCAGCCTCTGCTTGTCACCTGGGGGGACCAAACTTGGTCCTGACAGCAGCTTAGGAGCTACTGTTGGTTGAAAGCAATGTAAGAAACGTTGATGAGGTGTTTATAGTTCTTCTGCTTGAAATGTGCCTTACAACTTGTTCCTCCCTTGTAACGTGGGTAAAATTGGGCTGAAATCAGTGTGAGAACTGTCTCGTGCCAGATTTTTAGCTTATAATTCTATAGTACTATATAAACTATAGTTCTGTAGTTTATAGTAGTTTATACTACTAAATATAGTAATATTTTATTTATATAGTTTATATGCTATATAATAGTATATTATATAGTTTTTATTTTATAGTTCTGCAAAGGTCAGAAGTTTGTGGGGTCAGCTCAGAGGTTTGTGGGGTCAGCTTTGCTGGGGACAGTGCAGCAGGATGTGCTAGAAACAAGACAATTTTTTTTGAGTAATTTTTTCCTTCTTATTTTTCAGTGAGCATCCCATGTGCACCCCAGCACAACAAGAGATGCCTCTGCCTTGTATCAGCCTCTCTGTGCTCTGCAAACTGTGCGTGGGATACCCACCCATGGCACCACCTCTGCACCTCGGGTGGGTGGGCAAAGCAGGACACAGGGATGTAAAGCAGGGTCAGAAGTCTGAAGGTGGGGCCATAAAACCCAGAGGGGGGTATTTGCCAAATCAAATTGCAGTGGGGGAGGACCTGAAGGTAAGTAGAGTGAAGCTGTCTGTGTCAGAAATGCCTGCTAAGTTTTTCAGATTGGTGGTTTTATAGGTTAGATAGGCTTGGATAAATAGAGAAAATACAGATTAATTACATGATGTGCTGAAACCCTTCCAGGACACAAAAAACTGCATCCACCAGGAAAATAAATTTTCAGAAGCATCTCCAAATCTCACTGCACAGCCAGTTGTTTGGGCTGAATTTAAGGAATTAAAGGTATTTAAACTCTAGTAAAGATGCTTCAGCCGTATGACTAGATAAGCAGTACTTTGAAGTTTCTGAAGATAAATTCAAGAGAGAGTTAAACAGCTCTGGGTTTCCTCTGCCAGCAAAAAAAAAAAAAAAATCTCCAGGATGAGGGGACTGACCTGCGGTTTAAGTGCAGTGGGATTTTTAAAAACTGCTATTTAATGACTATCTGTGTTCCAAATCCCTTCCAATATTTGCTGTGGAGAGAGATGAGTGTGCCTGGACTCATGGGCTGCCCGTCCTCCCTGGGCTGATGCTAGCAAAATGTTTTCCTTTAATTTTCTCTGGATATCTTTTAGCACTAAGTAAGTCTCTGCTTCTTTGCAGTCATTACAATTTATTTGCCTGAACTGCTGTGGTCCTGGGGGCTGCAACCTCACCGGAGGAGACCCAGGGAGGCTCCTGTGCAGCTTTTTCCTTGCATCCATCTGGACAAGGTAGGCAAACAGGGCATGATTGTCAGGGAAATGGCTCCTTCCTCCAAAAACTACAGAGGACAGCAGGTAGGGAAAGCGACTGATGGCTTCTCCTGTCCAAAGCAAGGTGGGAAGAGGAGTGAGGCTGTGAGAGGTTGGGCTTGGGATGCTTTGGGCCAGCAGAGATGTCCTTGTGTGTTGGAGTTGGCCCCTGGCTGGGGGCTGGGAGGAGGGGATTTATTTCCCTCAGCTGGGGGGTGGGAGATCAGTTCTTGCCCACTCCTTCACCAGGCAGTTTGGTTTGGCTGGAGCTGGTGTGAGTGTGGCTGGGTGTGAATTGGATCACACTGGAGAGGATGCTGACCAAGGAGCAGGGACTGTCACCACCTCCTGGCATCCCTCCCACCCCTGGTGCTGGCACCCTGCACACCTGGGACAGCCCTGAGCCCTGGGTCCTGAGCAGCTCAGCAGATGGGACCCCATTCCACACAACTTCTCCTCCCAGGGGCTGCTTGCTCAGCCCCCAGCTAAACACCAGCCCCTTCTCTTTTTATTTTTTCCTGCTCCATGCCCTCTCCTCACCCTGTAGTGATTTCTGCACTTGAGGAATGGAAGGGGCACCTTAGGTTATGTTGTCTTCTGGCATGGAGGGATAGGGTCTGCCTTTGGGGATCAGATGTCACCAGTGCTCGAGGTTCAGCACCTCCTGTCCCCCCCAGCACCCTGCACTGACCCTGAGCACCCGTGTCCCCAGCCCCTGCCACCAACACTCCCTGCCCTGCAGCTGGCTGTGGAGATGTTCTTTAGGGGCTGTTTCTGTGCTGCTGCTTTGACAAAATATTTTTTTCCTTGTTAATTAAGCTCTCCTTAGGATTTGCTCAGATCTTTGCTGTTTAAAAAGCATTTCTTACAATCTCCCCCCTTCTTCTTCCCCCCACTTACATTGATTTAACAGTTCAACTGAGTTTGATTTCCTGGCTCACCCTTTTGCAACGTGTGCTGTGTTTTCAAGAAGATGTAAACCAAATGTGGCAAAGCCACGTGGCCCTTTGAATCCAGCTTAATGTTACTGGGAATACTGGTGAGTGAACCTGCCACAGCTGACACCCTTGAATATTTCTGCACACATGGGTGCACAAAAGGGCTGGTGGCAAGTGGACATGGAACACTCCATCTTTCTGGGGTTTCCCAGTCCTGTTTGTGTCTCTTTCCATTCACCCTTTCCATAAGTCTTTGTCTCCCTGGCCAAACCCCTCTTTCCATGCACTTCAGCCCCTCCCACAGGTGGTCCAACACCAACAAGAAGGGTTATTTATTCACCAGAAGTTGGGATTATCTCCTGTGCCCATTCCTGGTCTCTCCCTGTGCTGCAGGACATGGGCAGCCTGCCCACCAAGGGGCCTGGAAATTCACTTTTTTCCCTGGAGAACGAGAGAACATTTCCTTAAAGGAGCTCTGCTGGAGGCTGCTGAGTGATGGAAGGAGATTCCTGAGGTGGGCAGGAGCTGTGGGGAGCAGAAATCTCTGTGCTTTGGGCTCTCTTGGTTTCTCCCAGAGCAAAACCCCTGTGTGGGAGCAGCTGGGAACAGTGTGGGGGTGTGACCAATGTCACCAGCTCTGCTTTGCCTGGGTGCTCATCCAGGGAGATCTTCCAAACATTCCCTGCATCCCCTGGCAGAGGGCTGGGGCAGAGCAGGGCTGTCCCCAGGCTCCCTGTCCCCAGGCTCCCTGTCCCCAGGCTGCCCTCACCAAGGAGTTGTGCTGGGGCTTCTGCTGCCACTCCTGGGGGTGTCCAGCATCCCTTTGTCACCTCCTGATCCTTGGCCATCTCCTGAGTCTGCTTGCTGAGGATGTGCTGTGGGCTTTAGAAGACCCCCAGCTTTTCCTTTATCCAGAATAATTCTCTTGTGTCACACACTCTTGTGTCACACACTCTTGTGTCACACACTCTTGTGTCACACACTCTTGTGTCACACACTCTTGTGTCACACACTTGTGTCACACACTCCTGTGTCAGCACCATGGGGCTGCAGGGCTCCCCCACACCAGGATGAAATGCAGACACTCCCAGGAGGGCCATTCCTGTCCTTTCAGCTCCTTCCCATCCCCTCCTGCCCCCCTCCCTGCCATCCTCATGGATCTGCTCACCCAGCACCCAGAGGTGATGGAGTTTGACTGCAGGAAATGTTGCCCATGGGCAGCAGTGTTTGGGCTGCTCTGGCTGCAGGATTTGGTGGGAGGCTGAGGCCCAAGGTGCTGCAGCTCGGGGTGTCCCAGCTGGAACCCCAGAGATGGGGTGAGGGCACCCTGAGGGGTCTGGGAGCTCTGCTGGGGTATCCTGGGGTACCCAGGGTAACAAACTGGAGGGGCCATGGGCTTTGGTTTCATGGGTTTGAGCTTTCTGGTCTGTGCTTCTTGTCTATTTATATCTGGCTTTAAATACATTTAAATTTTAAAGTTATTTATTTTTTCTCCTTAACAACTGCACATGGTTATTCAGCTCAGGTAAATAAATGTCCATTGGATGGGTTATTCCACAAACCAGAAAAGAAACCAAGCACTTCGTCCAGCACCACATTTGCAAGCAGAAGGTTACTCCTGTCACAAAACCCAGAAGTAAATCCATGAACCAGCGCTTTCAGGTTAGTGAACTATATTTTTTTTTTACCAGTTTTGAACAGGATGGCTTTATTTCCATAAATACTTTTCACATCCCTTGGACAGAGGTAGGCTGTAGCTTGTGATGGGCTCTTTGTTCTCACCCACTGGGTGTCAGGTTACCAGCTTCCATGTGTTTGTGTGCTCTCTGATCTGCTGTTTGTTCTATAAAATGAAGGAATATAACAAAGATTTTTTTTTTCCCTTATTGTTTTTTAAAGCTGCATAAGAAAAATTATTTAAACTAATACACAAAGGAATTTGAAAATCTTGTTTTAATTTTTTTTATTTTCTGCATTACAACACAGAAAAAAAATCTGTCCTTCTGTCTGACTAATGTTAGTTTGATGATTATACTAATATTAACTGCTTTACTTGAGTAAGCAAAGAAAGAGTAAAATACCAGTCAGAGCAGCTGCTAATTCATGGAGCGTTGTACTGTGGTTATTAAAAATACCCAAAAGATGTACCTTGGTGGTTCAGCCTTTTGAATTAGAAGCAGAATATTAATTTAGGCCTGAAGCATGATTAAACATTGTAAGGCCCCTTAAGAATTTTCACCAAATTTTCTTGGATTTCTCTTTATTGGGTCTTCCTCGACTGTGTTTAGCTCTGTAATTGCTTTGCTCCTTTGTTGATAGGTTAAAGCACAATGTGATTTTCTCCATGTCATAATATTTAAGAGGATGGTTCAATGTTCCGCATGTGTGATGTGCAGCTGAGGCACGCGGGGACTGGGCTGGGGGGGGCTGTGGCTTTTTCCCCCTTTTTTTATTTTGTTTTGTTTTGTTTTGCTTGGGGTTTTTTTCCCCCTTCTCTTGATGAAACTATGCAGCAGGAATTTGGCAGATAGGGCTTGCACCCCAGGGCTGGGTTTGCTGTAAAATTTATGTTGGGCTTTCTGGAGCAGAGAAACTCCCAGTTTCTCCCAGATAAAATACAGAAAAAAAAAAAAAAAAAAATCCAGGTCCTTGCCTCCTCTCCTGTTTCAAAGATTAAATTCAAACATTTCTAGAGTTTCTCAGGGAGAAGCAGAAGTTCAAATGTAACTGTTAAAATCCCTTACACACACAAAAAAAAATTATTTGGCCTTAAGAAATTAAGAAAGTTTCAAAAGCACAACCTGGAGGGGGACGGGGGACAGCACAATCTCACTGGAGAGCTCTGTCCAGCCCCTTTGTGGGACAGGAGGTTGACAAGACCCAAATTTGCTGCTCTGGAGCTGGATTTGAAAAATGGGAAGAAATTTCCCACTGGAGTGTCTGAGGTGCAAGGTGTGAGCAGGGTCTGCTGGCTGCTGGGACATCCACAGCTGGGGGGCAGGTGAGAGCCCACCAGAGATGCTGGGTTTGGGCAGAGGAGCAGAAGTTATCCCAGAGCAAGGGATACTAAAGAAACAAAGAGAGGCCGGGGGACCTTCCCCTCCCTCCAGAATGATGTCCAAAGGACATCAAGAGCCCCATGTCCCCACGGAGGTCTGGAAGGATCCATCCAGCTTTGGGCACTGGCTGGCTGGGTGTAAGGAGCAGTATTTAGTATTTATTTGGGGGGGTCCTGCCCTGGGAGGAGGTTTCTGCCCCATGGCACAGGTCTGGGTGCCTCTGTCAGCTTTTGCAGCTCCGGGGGTTGCTCAGGGATTGCTTTGGGAGAGAGGATGAGAGGCTGAGGGAGGGAGCAGGGGGTGAAGCAGAGGGGCAGGAGCTCAGCCCATGGCTGGTGATGGGGGGGCAGGGGAAGGATTCCCCGTTTTGCACCTGCCAGGATTTTCCCAAGATTTTCTTAGCTAAAAGCCTCTTCCCAGGGCCACCTCTTGGTGCTGTGTCTCCTGCTTCAGAGAAAGCATGGAATGCCCAAAAGATGAGGCAATGCAGGTGTAAAATTTTCCTGTGGTTCTAAACATCCAGATTCCCTGTGTCCGGGCAGAGGCCTCGTTAAGAAGGATGAGGGATGGGTCTCTCCATCACTCTCTGAGCCAGGATGGCTTTGAAAGGGATAATATTTGGCTGGGGGTTGGTAATTGATGTGCAGCACTAATACTCCAGCGTGTCAGCAAAACTGGCAATGTGGCTTTGGAGTTCCATCAGACAGAGGTGGTCAGAGAGATCAATATCATTCCTCAAGGAGGTAACAATCATCTCCTACCTGCATCCTCAGGTTTTAAAGCAACACTGTTTGCTGAAAATAAGATTTTCTATTTTAAAAAATGCAAAAAAAAAAAACAAAAAAAAAAAAAAACGAAAAAAAAGAGAGAGATTAAATAAAAGGACTTACAATTCATTAATAAATAATGATTTGTGAAGATAACAATGACCATAAAGACCATATCTCAGGTAACAGCACAGGGAAAGCCCCTAATTTAAATCCTTCAGTGAAGGGTTATTAAACAATGGCCAAGGATGCCCAGGGCTGGATCACCCCTATGTAGGGATCCCAAAGCCATGTAGGGATCCCAAAGCCATGTAGGGATCCCAAAGCCATGTAGGGATCCCAAAGCCATGTAGGGGTGGTGCTGAGGGACAGGGGTTAGCACTGGGCTCAGCAGCCTTGGGCTGAGGGTTGGACTCAGTGACCTTCAAGGTTTTTTTCCAAGCAGAATGAACCTGTGTGATTTATGGGGGAGGAAGGAGAAGGATCTTAACCATGTGTAGAAGAAAAGTAGAGCCAATCAGAATTTTCACCTGACTCAGGGCACTGAAGTTTCCAACCAAGCAGCAGGCTCTGCAGGAAGCAGTGATGGTACTGAGCACCACGGTGGCATCTCAGAGCATCAAGGCAAAAGCTCGTGGAGCCTCAGAGCATAATTTGTTGAAATAATTGCTGAGAGGTTCCCTGAGCTCTGATGGAAGGGAGCAGCATGGACAGACCTGACTGTGAGGCCTTGAGCATGGCCAAGCACCAGGTGTCAGCTCTGGCTGTAACTCTGCAAGGGACTGAACCTCCTTCCCTACAGTGTGGGCAGCAGCAATTAGGATTTCAATAAGCAAATGAGTTGGGCTCAAATAATTATATTAAAAGAAAAAAAAAAACCAAACCAGTGCTGATAATTTTTGAAATGCAAGCAACCCAGGCAACCCAAAAATATGCTGTCCTGGTCTAGCTCGTGCTGCTCAGCTCATTAATTAGCAGAAAGACCAGAGCTGACGTTTTGGTAGCTGATTCCACAGTGAAACCAAAATCTTTCACTACCAGAACACACCAGCTGCTTGCTGGGCTTTGAGATCAGCATCCTCTCAGACTTTATCTGCCTGTGATTCGTGCAGCTTTGGAGTTGCAGAGAGGGCCAGAAATTAATTCTGAAGTGCTAATAGTATCTCAGGATCTTCAAATCAAACAAGCAATTTAGTGTTCCAAGTTCCTAAGACATAACAGGTTGTTTGGTTAAAATGTAATTACTGGCATTTTTTCTGTAATGGGATGTAAGGAGCTGTGTAACTCCAACCTGACACGAGTGAGCTCTTTCCCTTCCACCAGGCTGTGCCCAGCATTCCACATCCATGGAATGACAAACCCTACAAACACAGTCATGGGATAATTTGGGATGAAGAATCTGTGTTCAGAAACTAAAATCTTTAAAGTTTTTTCTCTTCCTATTAGGAAGAGTGCACCATATGTTACAAATAATGCTGATTGCTTCCATTATAATGATCTTTTTAAAAAGCAGCTCAAAAAATTGCACACTGGGTAAGAAAATCCCTTCCTGTAGCACACAGGCTTTGCCTTCATGAGGAGTTTCTACAATCTGAAGTCTTTCCTTTCTGTCTGTTTTGTTTGGATGGGGAAGAAGTGTTTTTGTGCCATGGACACCTTGCACAGAAATTCCTTTCTCTGAGCAAGCAGGTTTTAAATGCACCAAGGCAAACTTGGTGAACAAAGTACAGAAATGGGTTCTTTGAGGTTCAGTATTGTTTGAATCCACCATTTTAGAAGAAATTAATTAACCCCCCAGTTTTTGCCTGGTCTAACTCTCCATCCTGACGTGTCAGCAGTGCTGCTTCCCTCCCTTTGGTGACTTTTCCTTTCCTCAGGTCATTTCTCCAGTGCTTCCCACTCAGCTCTGGCAGGGACTGGTTAACCAGACCTGCTCCAGCCAGATAACCATAACCAGACCAGCAGCTCCTGCCAGGCTAGGGGCAGGATTCCTGCCTTCCAGAGGGGTACAGGCAGGGGACACAACCTGGGGACAGCCCCTGCTTCGTGTCCCCCACTCACCACGATGCTCCGGGGGACGCTGAGTGTTGTGAATAACAATCCTGCTCCTGCAGACTCACCCTCCTCCTCCTGCTTTCTACTTTATCACTTTTCCATATCGGAGCTGGAAAAATCACTCTGAGTGTGTAGGAGCAGATAAGTGTAGGGGCTCCGGGTGCTTTTTTTTCCGTCGGTCTGGGCAGATCGGAAGATGTAATTGACTGCTAACAGTATGCAGCATCAGGGCGATTATTTGGGGAGTTATCTGCGCCCGGGCTGCCGCGGCAGGGAGAGGATGCTGCGGATAGATGGGCACTGACGGCTCTGCCACTTCCATTACTCTCTGGCCCCGGCTCTGCCTGCTCCCTGCCCGGCGCCGGGGCAGCCGCGGGGAGGATGCTCAGCGGGATGAGGCCCCCGGTGCTGGGGCAGGGACGGGGCCCGGGTGGGCACTCCACAGCCTGCGGGCAGCCGCCCCCCTGGGGGAGAGGGCTGGAACCCCGCTGGGTGTAGAGACTGGGGACTGCAGTTTGTGAAATGTAGGTGGGGCTTAAAAAAAACAAAAAAACAAAAACAAAAACAACAAAAAATTAGAAAAAAAAGAAGAGAAAAAGGAAAAAAAGAAAGAAGGAAAAAAAGAAAAGGGAAAAAAAAGAAAAAAAGAAAGAGGAAAAAAGAAAAAGAAAAAAGAGAAGAAAAAGAAAAAAGAAAAGAGAAAAAGGAAAAAAAGAAAAAGAAAAAAAAGAAAAAAAAAGAAAAAGGAAAAAAGAAAAAAATAAAAGAAAAAGAAAAAAGAAAAAGAAAAAAAAGAAAAAGGAAAAAAGAGAAAAAATAAAAGAAAAAGAAAAAAGAAAAAGAAAAAAAAAGAAAAAAAAAGAAAAAAGAAAAGAAAAGGGAAAAAAAGAAAAAGAAAAAAAAGAAAAAATAAAAAGGAAAAAAAAAGAAAGAAAAAAAAGAAAAGGAAAAAAAAAGCCGTTTTAATTTATTGTTTTCTGTATTTTCAGGTGACAGTGCCTATAGGGTGCTTTGGGACAATCTGAGTTCATAAAAATGAACAAATAAGCAACAAAACCTTGCAAAATTCAAGGCCCCATCTCTTAAAGCTGTTTGGTTTTAAAGTGCAGGGAAAAGTGGAGGAGCGTGACCTACGGTACCACCTGTAAATGAAAAGTAGGTACTAAATATTTTATTTTTCCCCACTGGTCTATTTACTCTCCTGCCATGCTCTCCATCCTGATGTGGAGTTTGTGCTCTCTCAGGGATCACACACGGTGTCTCTAACCATGGGCTGGATTTAATAATTCAAACTAATATGAGCCCTTGCCAGTATGGAAATAGGCTTGTCATGGGCTGTGTCTGCTGCCATGTCTGGTAGGATGAAAAATCCCATTTTTGGAGAAATAACCACAGAATTACCAGCTGCACCCAGGAGTGTTGGAGTCTGGCAGGGAAAAGTCACCCCCTCTCCCACATGAGTTCAAACTCCCCCACTGGAACACAAATATAATGCTTATATTAAAATATATATCTGGATATTTTTGTGTAGTACTCCCATCCCTTGTCTGGCTCCCGGATTTTTGCCAAGATGCTGGCAAAGAATGAGGTGAAGCTGGGGGTGAAACTGGGTGCTGCTGGGTGCTCTGCTCCTCTCCCCTCTGCTCCCCTTGTGATGTACAGTGAGGCATTTTTTACCTCATAAGGAGCTTTCAGAGCATTTTGCTACCAAAGAGTATTCAAGGAGTGTCACCTAAATGATGGCACAGAGATGCCTTGTGTTATAAAAAAATAATAATAATAATAATAATAATAATAAAAATATCTATATATATTAAAATATGCACTGCTGGGCACTGGATGCAGCTCCCTGCACGTTATGAAGAAAAAAGGTAGATTGAGCACTCAAAAATGCACTTTGGAGGTACTGTGGCCATCATATTTTGAAGGAAAAATTAAACCAGTTTAAAAGTTCATGATATTATTTAAGACCCTCACAACCCAGTCCCCTTGCCCTTTGTATTCCCTCCTTAAAAAGAAAAAAAAAAAAAAAAAAAAATCTTAGATAAATATAGATATAGAGCATCATGATTGGAATTCCCAGGGGGGATTTTTGTGGAGTTTCAGAGCAAATGTGGTTGACACTTGTTCTTTGTTACCCCTGGGCTACTGTTTTGATCATTGACTGAACGGATTTATTCTTGTCAGCACAATGAATTTTTCACTCTTGTCGTAAGTAAATTTTACAGTCCTCTCTCATGTGTAAATGAAGTACAAGGGTACTCAGGTGCTTTATTTTTCAACCAACTTTGGAAATATAAAAAAAGAGCAATGCCAGGAGAGAGCAGGAATGAAACCTGCAGTCTGAATCCCCCTTCCATTAAGCAGTTCCGAGGCCTGATTTATTTTTATTTTTTTCCCCGTGGATAGTAGACACACGAAACCCATAACAGAGATGGTGAAATAATTGGTATGAAGATGGAGAAGCTTAATTTTGATGAAGCAATTAGTAGTTGTTTCCTGATTGCTCTCACTCCTGTGAAGAGGAGGTGGAGGAGATCGTGTCACCTCTTTCTATTCTGAGCCCTTTCCCAGCTCCCAGGACCTTTGGCCTTGCTATTGGACACCAGCAAAAGTTGCTTTGAATTTTTTCAGAAAGTGTATGGCAACCATGGATTCTCAAGAAGGTTAAACATAAATTAGTCATAAAGCCAACAAAAGAGAGAGGAAGAGATGAGACTGTATGATTATAGCCCACGTTTCTGTGTTTTCAAACTGCTAGTGTTTAATTAGGGGGGAAAAAAAAAAAAAAAAAAAAAAAAAAAAAAGAGCTCGATTCTTTTGCTCTTTAGAATAATAATAATAATAATAATAAAAAACACTTTGGAAAACACTGCCATTTATAACCTCAAACGTGAATGTGCAAGGAGCTGTGTAATGCTGCAGATCTGAGCAGCGTTTAAGACAACAAAGTGGTATTTGATAGTCTGCCTTTCTGTGGAACAGCTCTTCTTCCTGCCTTTGATGTCTGGAGGGCTTATTTAATCAATTATTAATCAAAGGTACGGCATTCTTCTTATATATTTAGGTAAAAACTAAAAGATGCCTTTTCTGGCTTTCTGGTTTAAATAAAAGTTTAAATAGGATGTGGAGATGCTGTGGGAATGGGAACAGACACAGAATTCCTGTTGGAGAGCTTCCAGTCAGAGGGCTCTGAGCAGCACGGGGTGTGCTGGGGGGGGAGATGACAAAGAGAGAGGTTTCCAAGTTGTGGAGCTCAGCTCAGAGCCCCAGAAGGTTCATCCCAACCTGCTTGGGGGTAACAAGGAGCAGGACAAATAATTTGCTGGGTGTTTTCTTCTCCTGGGTGCTGAGCCCAGCTGGAGGTGCTGGGAGCAGGGTGGGCAGCCGGACACTCAGCCCGGGGAGCATCTTGAGCAGTTGGTAACGTTTGGCAGCTTCACATAGGGAAAAAAAAAAAAAAAAAATGACTGCTAGGGAAATCTCGGCTGCTGCTAATTAGCAGCAATGAACTGTGGGTAAGGACAGCGCGTTTTAATGTGAGAAGAATTTTACAATAACCACCACACTGAAAGAAATAGAAGGAAATGCTCCCTAGCTGACCCTTGTGGCAATCTAAGCTGCATATTGCAATAATCCTGTAAATTACTATGCTTTTTTATACAGTAACTTGGAGTTAATTAGTAATTTAACATTCCTCTACGCTATTAAATGTCTGTCTTGCATTATATTATGTTGTTTCATGGTCTTACCTTAACACTAATGGGGTTTAGTTATATTTTCTCAAAACAGTAACAGTAAAATAAAACTGAGCCGGAAAATTAATTAGTTCTCTTTTACCTTTGATTTACCTGTTAGTGACAATTAAGTGGCAATGTACAGTTTTGGAGTGGTACGAGGTTACACGGAGATGGATAGACCCCTGGGATGTGCTGCTGAGGAGGGGTGAAGATGAGGAGCAGGCAAAGAGCTTGGAGCTGGGGAGAGCATCCCTTAGAGTTCCATCCCTGCATCCCTTAGAGCTGCATCCCTGCATCCCTTAGAGCTCCATCCCTGCATCCCTTTAGAGCTGCATCCCTGTATCCCTTAGAGCTCCATCCCTGCATCCCTTAGAGCTCCATCCCTGCATCCCTTAGAGCTGCATCCATGCATCCCTTAGAGCTACATCCCTGTATCCCTTAGAGCTGCATCCCTGTATCCCTTAGAGCTGCATCCCTGTATCCCTTAGAGCTCCATCCCTGCATCCCTTAGAGCTCCATCCCTGTATCCCTTAGAGCTCCATCCCTGCATCCCTTAGAGCTGCATCCATGCATCCCTTAGAGCTGCATCCCTGTATCCCTTAGAGCTGCATCCCTGTATCCCTTAGAGCTGCATCCCTGTATCCCTTAGAGCTCCATCCCTGCATCCCTTAGAGCTGCATCCCTGTATCCCTTAGAGCTGCATCCCTTAGGGCTCCATCCCTGCATCCCTTAGAGCTGCATCCCCTCATCCCTTAGAGCTCCATCCCTGTATCCCTTAGAGCTCCAACCCTGCATCCCCCAGGAATGTCCCCCTACCCCCCCTGCTCAGTGCTGGAGGAATTTGGGGGCAGGATCCCCAGGGACAGGGTGTGTTGGGTAGAGCTGGAGCTCTGCACAGTTTATTCCCTGGGTGTCTTTGCAGCTGCAGGAACCCGTGGGCTAATTAGAGCACCCAACAATGATGAAACGTGTGATCTGAGGGAAAGTTTAGGATATAATTACGTGGGGCATCAGGTGAAAGAGTCTCTCCCAGACTAATCCAGCACAAATTAAAACTTGGAGTGCTTTTTCCACTCCTCTCTTCCTCGGCAGTCATCTTTTCAGCTGCCACCTTTGCTGCCTTTAGAAGCCCCCAGTAGGTGGAAGGAGGCTCCTGGCTGCTTGCTTGGGGAACTCCAGTGTTTGGAAGTGCTGGGAGGGGATGGGGGGGGTTGTTCCCTACCAGAGGGATCAGGGTGGGCACCTCCAGGGAGGGAGTCAGGGTTGGGGGAGGAAGGGTGAGGGAGAGGAGCCCAGGGCAGGGCTGGATTCAGCACAAAACCCTTGCCCAGCCTGGGTCTCTGGGGGCTGCTGCTAAAAGCAGCACTGCTACCATTTAAAACCCCATTCTTTGCAGCTGGATTTGAGCAGCCATAAAAAATTCATCCCTGCTTTAAGAGATTTCTGCTTTCCTGTCCTCCCCATTGTTAGACAAATTGAAGTGTGCACTCTGAAGGAGCGTGGTGCTGAACTGAGAATTTATTTACTCATTCGATTCTAATATTGAGAGAATCTGCTCTGCCCCTTCAAAGGGGAGAGCAACAATGGGAGTGACATCGGGTCAGAGGCACTTCACAGCTACCTGCGAGATAGAATTGTTCTCCTGGCAGATAGGAAGTGACTGAAACCTCTTTTTCTCATCAATGTCTATTATGATTGATGGCTCTATGGTCACACTGAATATGCCCTTTTTAAATAATTCACAATGTCATCATCATAGTACTAGTTTATAACTAGCCTGTTATTTTTACCTTTGTTCATTCACTAACAGGAGATTCGATAAATTAAGAACTATGGATTTTGGTAGCATAAGAACTGATGGAAATGTTCATTTTTCTTTTCTTCTCTGTCTCTTTATTTTTTTTTTTTTTTTCCCCTTTCAAGGCAAACCCTCCCTGCACACAGTAACGAAGATTTCTAAAAAGCCACAAGCTTTGGGTATGATACTTCATTAAAAAACAGCTTACCAGTACAATATATTCTTGTTGATGACATTAATTAAGATACAAAAAAAAAAAAAAAATCACCAAAACAAAGCAGGTGCCTTTACCCAGCTTGGATTCAAGTTCATCTGTCATTCAGAGTGCAGTGAGAAGCTGGTTTAGGCACCACAAAAGCAAATTCAAAGTTCAGGATGAGAACTGGTCATTAAGTGATGCTGAGGATTATTTTGGAGTGCACTGGATACAGTCCAAATGGAGGGTGCTCAGACTGGAGAGTTGAATTGCTTTGGCTAATGGATAAAATGTTTAATAGTGTATTTTGCAAATCACATTTTATTTGTTTAACTTTGAAACTGGGGCTTAGCAATTCCTATTAGACAGCAATTGAGTATTTGTCAGCTCTCAGCTGTAGAAATGCTGCTCATAACGAATGGATATTAGGAATAATAATAATATTGGTTAATATAATATCGATTCCCTTGAGGCTTTAGGCAATTTTTGTGTTGCTTCAGGTTTTTTTTTGGTTTTTTTTAGGCAGCTGTAAGCAAATGTCTAATTGATGCACAGGTTGTGGTTGCCATGTAGGGCCTGTCCCAGCCTTGTTCTCTTCTCCAGGACACCACAGGGCTGTGCAGGGCATTTGCAGCAGATTCCTGAGCAGAAGAAGGTGAGGAGAAGCTTTTCTTGTAGATGCTTCTCCTTTAGGTGGAGAGGAGAAGATGGAAGTGCTCTTGGAAGAGAACGAGCTCCATCCCTTCAGCGTGGATAATTTTGCACTCAAAAATGTGAGTGGTTCTGCTCTTCCTCCTCCTCCTCAAAAAAGAAAAAAAAAAAGGAAAAAAGGTCTTATTCTTGGTGTTGGTTTCCAGCCTGACTCTGGTGCTGTCTCTGGATGCTCCAGGAGGGAGGCAGGAGAGGGAGGGAGGTGTTGAGGCTGCACTTACACTACAGCAAAGTTTAATACATTGAAGTGAAACCTGGGGGCTTTTTGGCTTGGCTTGGGCTTTTTATTGGTTTGGTTTTGTTTTCTGGTTTTTCTGGGGTTTTTTGTCTGTTTTTTTAGGGGTTTTTTGGGTTTTTTTTTTTTTTTGGTTTTTTGGTTTGGTTTGGGTTTTTGTGGTTTTTTGCTTTGTTTTGTTTTTTTGTTTTGTTTTTTTGGTTTTTTTGTTATTTTAATTTGTTTGGTTTGGGGTTTCTGTTGGTTTAGTTTGGGTTTTTTCTGTTGTGTTTTCCTGCCAGGCAGAAGCCAGCTTGAGATTTCCGAGCTCTCCAGTGGTACCTGAGGGGAGAGGAGATGCTGCTGGAGCTCTGCAGCTCCCTCCTGGACCCCACAGCAGCAATTAATAAGAAGTCAAGTTCTCAGCTGTGGCAAATTGGAAAGCTGTGAATGTGAAGATAAGAGCAGAGGGTCACAGTTTATTTGTAACTGGGTTATCAAACCATAATAAGCACTTATGGCAAAAAGCAGCATAAAAGAAAATAGTAAGGTACAAGAACCCGAAAGTAATTGGGTTTTGCCACACAAATAAGATCCATGTAGCAAAATGATTTCCCTTTGAAGGAACTGTTCTAAATTTGGGCTCTACAGTTTCCATTAGCCCCTCCTCGTTACCAGCCCATCACCAGACAGATAAAATGCATAAAACATCCCCAACATTTGATATCCTAATCCTATTTGGTTATATTTCCTCACATTCCCCAATGTGACTGTAAAAAATGACAAAATCACAAGAGGGATAATACAACGTTTAATCTCTTTCACGGAAAGATAAAAATGTGATTCTTTGTTCTTTTTAATATTTTTTTTTAATTATTTTTCAATAGCTGGCGATTGATTTTTTTAAAAATATTAAAATTCTGGTTTGTGCACCACAAGCTCAGGGAGTTAGCCAGGAAAAAAACCAAAACAACATTCATTCAAAATTTCTGCTTTTCGATGTTTTGGGATTTCTTCCTTCCTTGGAGATGAAGGAATTAAGGCATGAAAGTGTAATAAGGAAAATTGTAGTTTCTTTTCTGGGGGTATAAGAAGGAAAGGTGAAGTGTTAACTCTGTAGCAGATAGCTGTGAAATTGCTGTCAGCTTTAAATCACTGCTGGGCCCTTCGACAAAAAGATTTGGACTTGGTTTAATTTTATTTTTCACCAGGATTTAGAAGTCAAACATGATTTGTGCATCCTTGCAGGGGTGGATTCATTAGAGCAGTATTCACAAGGTCACCTTTAGGCAACCAGATTGTCTCCTGGAAATTTCTGTGTCATCAGGAGTGCCTGTGAACAACCTGTGTGTCCTTACCAGCTGATGGGAAGGGAGGGAGGAGGAGGAGGAGGTGCAGGTGAGGATGTCCCCTCCTGGGTCCTGCTGAGTATGGTCCCAACACCTCACGGTGCTGCTGCTGCTTTTGCAGAACCCTTTCTGTGCCCATTTCCCCTGCTGTCTGGGTTGCCAAGGTGATTTTCAGTCTGCTCAGGCTCAGTTTGCCCACCAGAGGTGCCCCTGGGTGTCACCACCAGTCCCAGCACAGCCTGAAGTCTCTCCCACCCTTCCCCTGCCTGCCCAGCTCCAGCATCTTCAGGGATTTGGGGCTCTTGGTGTTTTCCAGGCTGGGGGGTGGGTTCTGCAGGGTTTGCTCTGACATCCCTCTCCACCTTTCCCAGGCAGCAGCGTGGTGGTGAGGATCCATCCCATGGCCAACGAGCAGCCTCAGCTCTGGGCTGGTTCATGGTGCAGCTGAAGAGCTTCTGCTCCTGGTTGTCTCCACTTTGAAGCCCAGGTAACCTCAGGGACACTCCAGCTCCTGGGAAAGCAGCAGTCTTTCTGAGTACCTCCCTGGTTTAATCTGGTTTCATTCCCATCCCCACACACTCTGCCTTCTCAGACTATTCCTGGTGCAGGCATGGCTAGCAGCACTTGTGATTTTTTTTTTTTAATATAGAATTTGTGAAATGGGAATTGGCTGATAGGAAGTGTCTCCTGCAGTGGCATTCTGAGCTCCTCCATGGAGACCAAGCAGATCTCCTGCTGGGGAATTGCAGACTGCGTGGGGGCTGGAAACTGCTTCCCCTTGAGCAGCTCAGCTGAAGAGCTGACACCTCCCTCTCCCCAGCCATGGACACAAGCCAGAGGCCTTGCACAGCATCTCCAGTGTTCACTGGGGTCCTCCTCACACTTCTAGAAGTGTTCAGTGGGGTCCACTGTCTGAGACCTGTGCCCCTGCTGCAGGTCCTCCATTGGTTTGGTTGTGCATAGAATCATAGAATCACAGAATGGGCTGGGTTGGAAGGGAGCTCAGAGCTCATCAAGTCCAACCCTTGCTCCACTCCCCCCGTGGTTCCCAGCCCATGGCACTGAGTGCCACATCCAGGCTCTTTTGAAATATCTCCAGGGATGGAGAATCCACCCCTTCCCTGGGCAGCCCATTCCAATGGCTGATCACCCTCTCCAGAAAGAAATTCTTTCTCATGTCCAACCTAAACCTCCCCTGGCACAACTTGAGACCTCTTGTGCCCTCTTGTCTTGCTGAGAGTTGCCTGGGAAAAGAGCCCAACCCCCCCCTGGCTCCAACCTCCTTTCAGGGAGTTGGAGAGAGTGATGAGGTCTCCCCTGAGCCTCCTCTTCTCCAGCCTCAACACCCCCAGCTCCCTCAGCCTCTCCTCATAGGATCTGTGCTGGATCCCTTCCCCAGCCCAGTTGCCTCCTTTGGACCTGCTCCAGCACCTCAATCTCCTTCCTGAGCTGAGGGGCCCAGAACTGGACACAGGACTCAAGCTGTGGCCTAGATAGATTGGGATGAAGATTCCAGCCTAATGGTGAGACAGACATGCTCCATGTAAAATCCACAGGCATGCCCTGAGGAGGGATTTATCAGTCATAAAGAGCTCTGGGTAATGAACTCTAAACAAACACCATCTTTCTAATAGATATTTTGTTTACCTAGAGTGGCAGAAAACCTCCTATACCCACCCAAGCAGGAGGTGGGGATGTCCTTTGAGTGTGAAACATTGCCCAGGGGGTACTGCCAGGTGGTTTGGCTGTGAAGGGACCTGACACAAGTCCCCTGTGTCACCAGTGCCACCTCCTGCCATGGCCAGGGACTCCCTTGCCACCTCCTCCCTGGGTGCTGGGTGCTGGCAAAGCCCATTTTCTGCTGCTGCTGTGACTGTCCCACCTGTGACAGCACCAAGCAGAACTTGTCCCTTCCTGAGGGCATCACGGGGACACGAGCTGGGCAGCCCTGGGGAGCAGGGTGATGGGGTGAGATCCTGACTGGTGGCCATGGACCTTCTTCTGGTGGCCCAGTGAGCATCCAGCATGAGAAAAAACAAAACACCCCCGTGCCTGAGAAACTCCCTCATCTCAGAGACTTGTTCTGAAAAAGTGGGGTGAGGTGGGGCTGCAGCGTCTGAGCCGCAGTCTTTAGTTTATGAAAATTATAATTATTTTGATTTTTGTCCACAGACAGCTTGAAATGTTGCAAAACTCTGCAGGTGCTCTCTGTTATAACAAAACCCCAGAACAGATGGTGCAAGGTACCAGGCCAGCTCAAGGGATTAAACGCAAGGCTTTTGAAATTTAAAATTAAAGCTGGGTGATCTTGGGAAAATGTGCCTGCCAAACACGCTCGCTTAAAAAAAAAGTTCCCCAAGTTCTCCATACAAGCTGATTTAAATTCAAATGAGACAAAAATTGGGCACTTTAAAAGTGCTTAAAAGAGGATTAAAAATCTGCGATGGAGAGAAAAAAAAAAAAAAGGGGGGGGGGGGTCGGGGGGATGTGTATGAATTATTTGTTGTTGCCTTCGGATATTTTTTGTGTCCAAGAGCACATTTTCTCTTTGTTTTCTCGGCAGTGCTTCAGCGGATGTCAGGGAAAGGCTCTGCTTAACCTTTCCTGCCCATTGTCTGCTGCTCCAGGTGTGGATGAGCAGGAGCCCAGGGAGCGGGGGGGCTGCAGCAGAAATCAGCCCTGGGGTGAGTGGTGGGGGGACCCTTCCCCAGCCCGGGGCTGCCGGCAGGGTCAGCCTTTGCTCGGGCTCCAACATCCAGTCCCCAACTTGGGATCAGAGGGCAGAGGGCAGAAAGCAGCCCCGGGAGCGCATCCTCCGCGCCCCGGGCAGCGCGGGGCAGGCGGGGCCGGGCTCCTGCCGTCCCCTTTGTCTCAGCACCATTGTTGTTCCCCCCTCCCCGAGCAATTCCAGTTTCCCCCGGAGCAATTCCAGTCTCTCCCTGGCACGAGACTTGGTTGTTCCTGCGTTTTATTTATTATTTATTTATTTAAAATCGCTCTTTAATCGCCAGCCTAGCGGGGGCACTTGGGCTCACAATGAATTAAAAGGACTACCGGGAGAAGGAAAGAAAAAAAAAAAAAAAAAAAAAAAGCAGCAATCTCCCCGGCTCTGATGGGCTTGTTGGCCAGGCCCTGGGTCTCCAGCACAGAGTTTGCAGCAGCTCCATTCAGAGCAGAAAGGGCTGGCAAACACTGCAGCGCTGGACGGTGTTTGCTAAAGCCCCCGTTAATGTGTTAGGTAACCTATTAACCACAACTTTTTATATTCATATGCAAAAATGTGCCCGGAGGACAATTTAATCGTTTGTTACAAGCGCTTTATGTGTTTCCTTTCCCTCTTCCCTCCCGTCATTAACCGAGCACACCGGGACGGGGCAGGGAAGGGAGAGGGAAACCTGGAGAAAGTTTCAGCCCCGGCTGCGTTTTGATCTGAGGCTGAAAGCTGGCGTGATTAAAGGCGCCGAAAGATCCTCTCCTGTTTTCCTTTCCCGTCCCTGTCTCATCTTGTCATATTAAAGGTTTTTAAGGACTTTAATTAGGTATACTGGTTAGGGAGATGGCAGAGAGCAGCCCTTTCCACGCCCAGACACTTGATGGGAGATGATGGCTTTGGCAGGTACAGGCTGGCAAGCTGAACCGATATAAATTAACCAGGAAAGGTTAAATTAGAGTAAAACGAGGATTGCAGACCAATCTAGGAAGCAAAGTTGATTCTGAGCCAGTGCCTCATTCTGTCTGCTGTGCTTAGTCAGAGCTGCTGGGATGGCTGGGAATGAGGAAGCCTGTCCAGGAGGATCATTGTTAACTGTTTCTTTAAAAATAAATTCTGGTGTGGAAGGCAGGGGCAAGGTTGTGAACTCCTGGGGGAGGGCAGCGTGTCTCTCCTACAAAACTTTGTTTTTAGAGCTGTGTAATGATGTCTGTAGGAGGCAGAGCAAAGCCAGCAAGGGCTGGTGAAGGTCACACCATTGGGTGAGGAGTGGAGGAACCCAGAAGATCAGAGTGGTCTCTGCTGTGCAGCCACCTGGAGCTCCAGCCCACGGTCCAGGGCATCACTGTCCTCCTCCCTGAAGCACTGGAAGCAGTGCCAAAAGGTATCTGACGTTCCACAGATCCAGGTTTGCTCTTTGGACAGGCTGGGGAGAGGGAGCTGTGAGGGTCTGGGGGTCAGGAGTCCATCAGGGGGTTGATCCAGAGCTGGTGGGGCTCTGGCCAACCACCCCTGCTCAAAGCCCAGCCCACTGAGGGAGCTTGGGGCTGGTCCTGTTGAGTGATGGGCATCCCTAGGGATGGTTTTAGTGACCTCCACCCTCTGGATTCCCTGGGGCTTACTCCAGCCCATCCATCTCTTCCTCACATGGCCCCTCCTGCCCCACTGCCCTCTGTGTCCCCAAGCAGGACTTGGCCACCACCATCACTTCCCCTCAGGGCTCGTTTCCCCACCCAGCCATGGGATGTTCTCCCAAAGTATCCTGGAACCAAGGCACAGCCTCGTCCATGAGCCACCTCCAGGGTCCTGGATGGTTGTGGATGGGCCTAGTGGGTTTGTGTTTTCAGTGAAAAAACAGTTTCAGTTTAGACTGAAAAAAATGTAGAAATATTTAAATTTAAATTATCATAAAGTATTCGGTCAGACAATATGAGCCATGGATGGTTCTAGATGGCTTTTTAAACTGTCGTGTGGTCTTAATTAAACAATGCAAACAAACAGGGATTCATCCTATCCTTTATCTGAATTATAAAAATATTATTTATGTGTTTCCTCAGGATGTTTCTTTGTTTTGGTTCAGTTCCAGGCTTCATTACATAGAGATCCCTGTAGCTGTATTTCATCTTTTCTTTGCAATATGATCCCGTGGTGTACATCACATGCACACCCATGAGGCAGGAGCTGAGAGCCTATCTCATGGCCTTCAGATGAGAAGTAGCCTTTTTTTTTGCCCGGAATTGATAGAAATTTGCAGTGTTTTCAAACCAGGAGGCTCCCACATCACCAGCCAGCAGTGCCTGGGTGATGTGGGCTGCTCCCAAACACCACTGCACGGAGCTCCAATGGCCAGAAAAGTGCCTGTCAGTTGTCTGGCAGTCTTTAATATTTACCCCTTTGTTAGCCTGTTTGCCGTGGACGTACTTTTGGGGTTTTTCCCCCCCTGCCCCCCACAAAGGCCCTCGTGGTTGCTATAGCTATTTTATTCCATACAAGGATTGCATTTGGTGTAATCCTGGGAAAAGATGCGGTAATTAAGGAGTGGGTAAGTCTTTAAACCCCTAATTAGGCAGGAGCTTGTTTTCTCTTGCAGCTCACCAGGCAGGGTGGATCTGCCTTTTTGCCAGGCAGGGGGGGGGGGGGGGGGATGTCCTGGGGTTCCTGGGTCCCCGATCCCAGCCACCCATCCCGGTGCCCGATCCCCCTCCCGGTGCCTGCAGCCGTTCCTCAAAGGAGCAGAGAAACGCGGGGCATTTATCAGCTTTGAGTGGAGATCATTGTGTTTATAACAGAGCGGAGGCACCGTGCAATTTTGCTCTTGAAATTGGTTTATATAGATGAGTGGTTGCTGTGAAGTGTGTGTCAGGGTTGCATGCAGCCCTTATGAAGTAGTACAATTGTCATCGCTTCTTACATGGTTGTTGAGGAGAGCTGGAGAGCCCGGCTCAGTCAGCTGGTGAATAGATAACCCAGCACACTTCCCGTGGCATACATTGTAAAGAATTACATGCCTGCTACAATGAGCTCTGGGCCTTTGCTCTAGATAATAATCCTGGTGGGTGTACCACGTGTAGCGCCTGTCTGATCGCTCAGATATGACTGACGAAACATAAAGAAAAATGTCACTTGGAAGGGAAGAAAAATGCTGCTGGAAGTTTGTTTAAGGTTCAGGCAGACGGCGCTGCCTCCGGATTTAACCCCCTGCCTCCCGGGGACCAGCCCGTGGGGGGGTTGGGGACACCCCCGTGTCAAGGGGTGCAACGAGGGGCACCTCCCCCAGCCCTGCTGGCCCTGGCTGCTCCTCCCCAGCACACCGAGCCCTCGCGTCACTCTGCATCTCGGGGTGAACTGGGTGACACTGGAAAGGAGGAGAGCTGGGCACTGGGTGAGGGCTGTGGCACGGCTCGTGCTGGGGGAACGAGGTGAGGCAGAGGAATCGAGCTGGCAGGATGGACTGGGCTGGAGGAGCTGTAATTAATGCTGCTGGCAAATGAGAAAGGAAAAAATAAAAAAATGATCAAAAAGGGATAGAGATCTGCTGGGTAAAAGCCACGTGGCTGCTGGGCACTCAGGAGGGGCTCAGGCATTGGAAAGATGAACGTGAGGGAGAAGAAATTCCACAGTGCTCATAGCCACCACCCCCTTCTGATAGCCATCACCACCCCCTGATAGCCACCACCACCCCCTGATAGCCACCACTACCTTCTGATAGCCACCACCACCCCCTGATAGCCACCACCCCCTTCTGATAGCCATCACCACCCCCTGATAGCCACCACTACCTTCTGATAGCCACTGCCACCCCCTGATAGCCACCACAGCCCCCTGATAGCCACCACCACCCCCTGATAGCCACCACCACCCCCTGATAGCCACCACCTCTCCTGATAGCAGTAGCAGGGTTAAGGTCCTCCTGGTTCAGTAGGAGTAGGAGGGTTAAGGTCCTGCTGATCCTTGCACAAGCTGCATTTTCTTTTATATATTTATTTATTTATTTATTTATTTATTTATTATTATTATTTTTGTAGTAGATTAATATTTAGTAGATTTTGTAGGAGATTAGTATTTATTTAGATTGCTGGAATGTTGAGCAGAGACCCCCCCCATGGTGCCATCTGCCCAGGAGATGCTGGTGGTTCCTTGGGATTCTGGTGCTCCCCCTGCCCAGGAGATGCTGGTGGCTGCTCTGTCCAGGAGAGGTGAGTTTCAGAGGTTTCTCTTTGTAACGGGACTTAAATCTTACCAGGCCAATTTAACACCTGAGAATCCCTTTCCAGATGTTTTAATACCATGGAAATAACTGTTTAAAAGTTACTTCCATTTACTCAGGTGTGTGTAGCATGGAAGCTGCAGCGGGGCAGCACAACCTTTGCAAAGCCCAAGCTGGAAATCTGATTTTTGATGCCATTTTTTGATCAGCTGGAAAGCTGATTTTTGAGTGGGCAGCATCCACTCCCTGTGGGTGCATTTTACAGAGCAGCATCAGGGTGGCAGTGCCTGTGCCATGGCAGACCTGGGCTGTTCTGGGGTTATTTTACACTCGTTATTTAGGATATTTCAGTTGCAGCTGCTTGTGCAGCACATAAGCTCAGAGACAGCTTTGCTTCATTTTGGGTCTGGGCTTTTTTTTATTTTTTTTGCATGGCAGTCAAATACTGGTGCTTTATTTATGACACCAATAACACTTCTGTGCCACAACAGGACACTTTTATTGCGGGCTTTGAAATATTTGCATTTTTATTTAAAAGTCTGAGCCAAGCAGCCACATGAAAAAATATATATATATACATATATATATATATATGTATCAAAGTGAATAAATAAGAGTTTGACAAAAATAGGCTGTGCTTGCCCCCAAAGAGCTGAGCAGCAGAGGAGAAGCTGGGGGCTGAAGGGACCCTGAGCTTTTTGTGGCAGGGGGCTGGGGTGAGCTGGGGGGCTGCTCCTGCAGTGCAGGATTTGGGATGGGGTTGGTGTTAGGATGAAGCCAATGGGAGGTGTGAGCTTTTCATCTTCCTGAGCAGGTCTGAACCCCCCCGTGGTGTGATGCTCTGTCCCTCCCAGAGCCTGCTGGGCACCTCTGCCTGGAGCATCCCTGATGCTGGGAGCTGCTGGGAGCTGCTGGGAGCTGCTTGCCCCAAGGAGAGGCTTTGGGGGGCAGGGGAAGGGCTTGGATTGAAGGGAAGGGAGGCAGTGAATATCAGTGAATTCTGACACTGCTCAGCCCACACCCTCTCATGGGAGATGGGCAAATACCCAGCAGAGCCTTTCCTGAAGAGGGAGGGAAATTCCAGGCACTGCTCTTCCCTCTGGAGTGCTGTGTCCAGGCAGGGACCTGCTGGCTCCGGGCTGCCCCAGCCTCCTGCAGGCACCAGGCTGGCCTGGGAAAAAAACTCTGGAAAGCTTTGCAGATGCCCTAAAGGCTTGTTGGTTTGGTTTTTTTTTTCATACAGTTTTGGAGCTCAGGGTCTGAGGTCAGCAGCAGCACCCTGGAGCAGGCAAGAGGAGGATGAGGGACAGGAGGTAGAGAGTGTGGATTTAGGTCTTTCCCCCCAAATTCCTCCCTGGAACTGAGTCCCCAGAGCTCACTGTGAGCTCTGCTGCTCTCCCCTGGCCAGCCCATCACAGCCACCATGGGCTTGGGGGGATTTCATCTCCAGGCAGCAAAATCTGACTCCTTCCAGCTCTGGTCTGAATCCTGGTGCTGCTGGAGGATGCTCAGGGCAGTGCCAGCTCCTCCTTTGCTTCCCAGTACTCCCAGTATGGGCTGTGGAGTGTTCCCTGGGAATTTTGCAGGAGATTCTTCTCGCACAGGGGTTCCTTAGAGCTGTCCCTGTAGGACCTTCTGAGTGTCTTCTAGATCTTTATTGTTGGGACGGGGTCAGTCAAAACTTGCTGTTTCTTGCTCTTCTCCTCCCTCCACTTCCCACCCCCAAAACCTTTTATTTTCTCTTTCTGAAAAAGCCACTTTAAAGAAACCACCTTCCAGGAACTGGGCCTGAAAATACCTAGTAATGAAGCTGCCAATCCACCTTTGCTTTGTTGGTTTGTTTGATTTTTTTTTTTACTGTTTCTTGTTTGTTTGCTTTTTTTTTTGTAAAAGCATTATATTTAAAGTAGTTTGATGTTGTCCACTTTTTTGGCCCAGGATAGGGTTCAAAACTCACCCCAGGAGGTCAAAAAAATCCTGAAGAAGAAAAAGCAATAATCTAAGCAGCCTCTATGTTAAATTCTACGTTAAATTCTCATCTTGCAGTAGAAGAGAGGCTGAGAGAAATTATTGGTGCTGAACAGGTGAAAGAGAGGAGCAGGAGTTGCCAGCAGCACAGCTAAGGAATATATTCAGAGAGCTGCAGGAGCTTTTCCCTTCCATGCACGAGAGACCCATTCTTTAAACAGCCAAACAGGGGCTTTCTAGTTTAGATTCTTGGAACTGCCCTCAGGAGGGACCTGTCTGTTCCTCTGAATACTTTAACTGAAATCAATAGCACCAGGATCTGGCTCAGGACCACACTGAAAAACCTCTGCCCCTATTTTTTTTTTTCCCTTTTTTTTTTTTTTTTTTTTTTTTTTTTTTTTTTTTTTTTTTTTTCCTTTTTTTTTTTTTCTTTTTCTTAGTAATCTTACCATATCCTAATTCTTAAAATTCAGCCAGAGGGGTTGGTTTATACATGCACACACCATATGTTTGTGCATTTCAATATGAAATCCTTCCTAATGGGTCATATCCAGCTTTCAGACTGCAATGCTGCAATGTGTGCACATGAGATGCTCTGATTTTTTATCACTTTCTGTCACTGCATTTCACTTTTACACAGATTTCCACCCCCATTCAGAGTCCTGGCACAAACCTGTTACAGCAGCCCAGAAAACACAGGTTTAGGGAAAGTCCTTAAGGCATTTGTTTGATTTTTCTTATCATAGAAGGGGGGTTTGTTTGGTTTGGGTTTGGGGTTATTTTTTTGTGGTTTTGTTTGGTTTTTGGTTTTTTGTTTTGGTTTGGGTTTTTTTTTGGGTTTCTTTCTTTCTTTCTTTCTTTCTTTCTTTCTTTCTTTCTTTCTTTCTTTCTTTCTTTCTTTCTTTCTTTCTTTCTTTCTTTCTTTCTTTCTTTCTTTCTTTTCTTTCTTTTCTTTCTTTTCTTTCTTTTTCTTTTCTTTCTCTTCTTTCTCTTCTTTCTCTTCTTTCTCTTCTTTCTCTTCTTTCTCTTCTTTCTCTTCTTTCTCTTCTTTCTCTTCTTTCTCTTCTTTCTTTTCTTTCTCTTCTTTCTTTTCTTTCTCTTCTTTCTTTTCTTTCTTTTCTTTCTTTTCTTTCTTTTCTTTCTTTTCTTTTCTTTCTTTTCTTTCTTTCTGATTTTCTTTCTTTCTAATTTTCTTTCTTTCCTTGCTTTTCTTTTACCACCAATTTAATCAAAACGTGATGTTATGTCCTGGGGAGGGATGTGGCTTCAGGAGGGTGCCCTGCCCAGGGATGTTCACCCTTTTTTCCACCCTTACCTTTTCCTTTCTCCCACAAAGAGCCCCTCATCCCCTCTGTCCTTCCAGAAAGATGAATTTCCTTTGCAGACACTGAAGGTGATGGGTTCCTCTGGCTCCCCCAGGGAGATGAAGCCCTCAGTGCAGCATCTGGAGCAGGAGGAGGCAGAGGAGAAGCTTGGGCTCAGCCCCCAAAAGCAAAGCTTTTCTCCCAGCCTTTTCCTTGCACAGCTCCAAGGAAAATGAATTCTGCCTGGTGCAGTGCAGGAGGTACCCCGTGTGAAACTTTAGATTATTGTGGCTCTGAAACCTGAAAAAATACTGAGCTTTTTGTCCTAATGTGTTTTTTGGTTTTTTTTCCAGCTTAATGTTTGGGGAGTTTTGTTGTTTTCCAGGTGAAGCAGTTTTATTTTGATAACTGTCCCCAGCCCTGCCTCCTTTCACAGCAAATCCCCACAGCGATTGTGTTTCCTTCCTAATGGAAATAAAAGGTGAGAGAACTAAAAATAATAATAAAAATACTTCAGATGTCTACACTTGAATTCAATTAATGCCTCCATCTTAGTCTATCAAACACTTGAGAGAGCCACAATAAGAGGAAATATAGATATAAGTGCCTGAACAGAGTGGTCAGCAGTTGCACAGCCATGGAAATCAGGAACGTGCTCGAAAAATCAAATTATCACTTTTGTTTTCTCCAATGACTTCAACTACTTTTCACTTTAAATCCATGCAAATAACATTAAATCCCTATAAATGCCATTGCTGCTGCAAGAGGCAGAAAGTGGGTGCTGGCTGTGGAGCAGGAGCTGGGGCTCCCACCCTGCCCCTGCCTTTTGCAGAGCTGTGATTTGCCCCCAGTGTCTAAAGGAACAAATTTGTGTTGGGTTTTTTTTTTTGTTTGTTTGTTTGTTTATTTGTTTTTTTTTTTGTTGTTGTTTTTTCTCAAGTGTAAATCCCTGGGGATAAGTTAGAAAATGCTTCAGTGCTTTTTAAAAAAATAGCATTTTGCCTGAGTGGGGGTTTGGCTGGAGCTGCAGGCTGTGGATGTCCATTTGCTCAGAGGGGCTGAGGTCGGGTCCTGCCCTCACCCCCTCTTAGAACCCATTTGGGTCCCTCTGCTTTCCTTCTGCTGCCTGTGAGCTGGCAGGCAAACCAACCCCAGAGCTGGGCAGCCTCCCTCCCAGCCTGATTATATTGCTTTATAATTATTCTCTCTCCAATTACCCTGCAGCACCAAGGAGCAGCTGGGCTGGAGGGGGATTGCTGGGGTGTTGCACCTCCTAAAATTCCCTTGCTGGGGCACCCAGCAGCACCCACCCCAGGCTCTGGTGGAAATGGGGGTGTCCAGGGGGGACAACCCAAGCCCTGCAGCTCCCCCTGAGGAGGGGCTTCAGCCAGGAGGACAGGGGGTGGTGTCTGGTCGCAGTGTGTTTCCCCCCAAATCAGGCAAATTGGCAATTTTACAGAATTTCCGTGGGAATCCTGATGCAGAGGAAGGTGATGCCTGGCAGCTGGAGTGTCCAGGAACCAGAGGTGAACACAAAGATGTTGTTTTGTTCACAGATGGAAAACACCCACTCGCCCATCCTCGGGACATCCTGGAAATAATTCCCACTCGCCCATCCTCGGGACATCCTGGAAATAATTCAGGAGTCAAGGCTGTGGCTGGAAATTTGAAATATTTGTCCCCTCCTCTGGAAGAGATCTCAAGGGGGGGGAGCACTGTAAAGAGCTTCCTGAGTCTGAGCCCCCTGCCCTGGCTGGGCTGGGCTGGGGGTTGTCACAGCTGCCAGCAGCATGGGGACAGTTTCCAAAATATTTCTGTTAAGAAAGAAATCATTTTTCTTTTAAAATGCACATCTCTTCCAGAAGAAAGCGTCGCAGGGCTTGATAAAAATATCTTTGAAAATACTGTGTAGAGGGGAAAAAAAAAAAAAATCCAGCCATCATCTTTTCTTTCTTTAAAGGCCAGGCTGGAGCACAAAGGGAGTGAAAATCCATGGGCAGTGGGGCTCAGCTTGGCTGGGACTCTGCCCTGGTCAGGGGAGGCTGTTGCCTGCCCTTCCTCTCACACCTGAGGGGTCAAATATTTCACTGATCACCCTGTCTGTGCAGAGGGCTTTTGTGTCCCTGTGAGTGTGCACCCGTCTGCACGTACCCAGATCCATCACAGTCTGAGTCTTCATCGTGTTTGCAGTTGGCAGGAGAAATGCCCTAAATGTCACCGAAATATTTCTTACCTGCTCCTAACAATTATTATCTTTTAGTATGATCATTATGCAGTGGGGTCCTTTCCCCTGGAAAGCCACGTTAAACCCAAATATTTTTCTCCTACAAGTCAATACCTTTTAAGGTCGGAGATTTTTTTTTTCCCCTCCCCGTTTTGTTCTCAACTCCTGCGTCGCTGATTTCAGCATCCTCTGTAATCTGTGACTGTGAAAACATTTTGAAAAATTAAAAATACTTACACACTTGTATCCATTCGTTACCACCGAGGTGTTAAAATAATTTATTCCATTATATTAAGGATCGCTCGATGCCTCGGAAGATAATTTGCCCTGTAATTTGGTTACACCTGAAGCAGTAGCATATTTTCTTGATAATACCATTAATGCATCAAGAGTAAATAAAATGTTTAAGCGGCGGGCACATTAATTATGGCTTCATCTACCGGTGTTTAAAACTAAGGAATAATTAAATGTGCTTTAATAAGGCCTGGTTTGGGGAGGCAGGAGCTGAACCACTGAGGTGCCTGCAGCTGCCTCTCCCTCGAGAGGAGGAATTTCTGCCGAGCCCCCCGCTGATTGTTCAGGAGGGAAGGAGCCAATAGCTGCATGGACAGAGGTTTAATTTAAAGTGTGTTTCTCACTAGGCTGCTCACAACACTTAATTAAACTCTGCTGTTTTGGCAATGACAAATGCTGTAGTGCAGAAGGAACCCGAGCAGCAGTGACTGAGAAGCTCTCGTAATTTCTTTCGTGTGCACTGGCAGCCAGATCCAGGTCAGGAGAGAAGGGAGGAAGAAAAGAAGATTTATTTAAGGTGTTTGGGGGAAGTCACCACTCCCTGAGGAAGCTTTTCTCACCTGGGGGTTTTACCAGCCCAGCTTTGCAGGGGTGATGCCACTTGCCACCTTCCCAGCCTTGTCACCAGAGATGCTGCTGCAGGAGCATCCTGCATCCTGGTGCAGGAGGGAGGCTGGGAGGTGCCTGGCTCTGCCCAGCCCAGCCCCTCTGGACCACAAGGAGCTGCTTAGATGGGAAGGGGAGAGAATCACCATTTTAGGCAGATTCTGCCATTCCCTGTCCAGACAGCTCTTTTAAACAAGCAAGTTGCTTTCAAGTCAACTAAAAAAAAAGAAATAATATTTTTTTTTCAAATTTCTGCTCTGAAATACCAACCTGGAACGTGTGGCAGAGCTCTTGCCCGGGTATTTTTAGCATCAAGTCCTTTATTTTAGGCATACATGGACATAAATGGTATTGCATGTTAAACCACAGGCTCATCTGCTTTTAATTCACTGTTCCCCTGTACACCTGTCCACACAGTTTCAGAAGGCTAATGGAGATTGTCAGGAGTGTATGGTCTTGGTTAGCACTTCCATTAATAAAATAAAAATAAAAAAAAAAGCAGTGAAACATCTATGGCTGAGAGCATCAGGGTGGGTTTCTTTTTTCTCTCTCCCTCTGTGTCTCCAAACATAACCCAGAGTGCTATGAGGACACATGTTTTGGGAAACTGCTCCTTAAAATTAACTCCATGCTGAAAGTGACAATTTCTGAGAAAAAAAGCACTGAGGTCTTTATGCAGTGAAAACCAGCAATATTTCAGCAATAGACCTGAGTTTTAGAGAATGTCTGATGCAGCTTCAACTTCTTCACTGGAAGTAAAAAAAAATAAAAATATGTATTTATACATAAACAAGGGGAAAATAATTTGGAGCAGCTTCCTCAAGTGTGTGTGCAGGGAGGGATGGAGCCAGGAGGGAGGTGAGCAGCCTGCAGCCTCTGATTGTGCCCCACGCCTGGAAAGTTGGGTGCTAGGAGCTGCCAGCCCATCCAATATTCCCTTTTCTCTTCTGGGGGGCTCCAGCTGGATGGGAGGCAGTGTTTGTGTGTTTGTTTCCTCCTGCTGAGTGTTTCCAGGCAGGGCTGGAGCAGAGGAATTGGAAACCAGGACTTGGTTTCAGGTGGGGGTGACTGGAGCTGTGAGGATGTGTCAGAGATGGGGTCACATCTATAAAAGCATCACCCCCCTCAGAGCTGCATCTCTCTTCTTTGAAGGGTGTTTTGGGTGAATTCTAATGAAAAACTTTTTGTTAATTTAATTGATTTTTTTTTTTTTTTTGCTTTTTAGTACAGACTTAACCAAAGCCTCCCAGGAGTCCCCAGGGGCTGGTGATTCTCTTTGATGTGAGCGAGCTCTTCCCTGCTCTCTCCCATGCTTTCCCATCCCTTTTCCCCCTCTTTCTGACACTTTTTTTTTGCCAGAAACTCTCCAGAGGTGCTTCACACCTGTAGTGTGCCTTCCTGCAGCCTTTCCCCTCCCCTGCCTTCCCCCCTTGGCAGCTCCAGGGGCTCCCCAGGGTTTCTCCAGCAGAGCTGGGGCAGTGTGGGGAGCTTCTGCTTCCTCTTCCTCTTCCTCTCCACCCTAACGGGGACCACCTGCCCTCCAACTCCCCCTCTTTATCCCTGGTTCTCACCTCCCTCCCCACCCTTTTGGGCAGTGGGTTGGGGTGTCCCTGCTGCCCTGCCCAGAGGTTCTCCAGGAGCAGGAGCTGCTCCATCTCCCAACCCTTGGAGCAGGTTGGGTTCCATCACCACTCTGTGCCCATCTGCTGGGGTTCCTGAGGGAGCTCGGAAGGATTCAGGTAAAACTTTCTATATTACCTCTTTATGGGAGACAGAACAACTCAGCTGGGGCCTGTTTACCCCTTCCCACCCATTGAGAAGCCCAAGAGAAACCCCAGGAACCTCCTCAGAGTGGGGGATGAAGTGAGGAGCAGTTGATGGGTGCCTTTGGGTGGTTGTGTTTCCCTAGGAGGGTTTTGGCCCCTGTTGTTGGGGGTTTCGGTGGCTGTGGCTGCAGGTGGGATGTTGCTGTTCTCCTGTTGCAGGGTTGTGCTGGGAGGTGGTTGTGCAGCCACAGCTGGCACTGTACCTGCTGGCAAATAAATATCTGTAGGGGAGCATTTCACCTGCCTGGGCACTGGGAATTGTTCCACTCTGGGCTGTCCATGGGACCTCCAGCTGGAGATGCTGGGGACAAAGGTGAAAAACACTTCTCTGTTCTTCCCCTTGTGGCTGATGTCCTGGTAAATGAGACTTTTTTTTTTTTTTTTTTTTTTTTTTTTTTTTTTTTTTTTTTAAATAAGTCATGTGTAGAATATTCCCTGGCCAAGGAGGTGACTGAGTCACCATCTCTGGATGTGTGTGAGGGCCACTTAGATGTGGTGTTGGGGATACGGCTTAGGGGAGAATTTTGTAGGGTAGAAATGATGGTTGGACTTGATGCTGAGGGTCTTTCCCAACCTGAATGATTCTGTGACTTTTTGAGGTAATTACCAGCACAGGCAGAGCATGCCCTGGGTCTGTCAGTGCTCAGGGAGCTCTGGGACCCTCTGGCTGGTGCTGCAAACATCTGAAACCTGCAATGCTGCCTGGAAATCTCTCCTGCTGGTGCTGCAGGTGCTGCAGGTGGCTCTTTATCCATCCTGCTTTGGGTTTTTCTGGCAAAAAGGTGTGGCTGCATGCTGAGCTGCTGCTCACAGCCCCCAGAGCTGTGCAGAGGTGGTGCTGAAGGGGGGGGTGTAGTGGTGGCCTTGGCAGTGCTGGGGGAATGGTTGGGCTTGGTCATCTTGAAGATATCTTTTCCTCCCAAAGCATTTCTATGGTTCTGTGATGTTATGCTCTGTTCCATAGTGCAGGATGTCCTCATGGTCACCTCACTCATGTCTGAGCCCCCCAGCAGCAGAAGGTGCTCACCTGGCTCTGATGGGACCTCTGCCCCTCTCTACCCTCATTTTTCTCAGATTACATTTGTTCTTCTCAGCATGCATTTGTTTTCTCCTTCTCTGCTCTTCTTTAAGAAACTCCTTGTGAAACAGCTTACGTGATAACCTGATGGTTGGTGGGTTTGAGTTTTATTCCTTCTATTTGTCTTTTGGGTTGGCTTTTTTTTTTTTTTTTTTTTTTTTTTGAGGGGAAGAGTTGTGCCGCTGGGTTTATTTTTGCTTTTTAATCACCCAGACTTTACGAGGCATTTCTACTGCTGCTGTGGTGCTCAGTACAGAGCTGAATGACCCCATAGAAATAATGGCACTTATTAGGGAGCTGTGTTAAATCCCTGTCCCCTGCTCAGCTTCTATGAAAGCACTGAAGATCCCTGAGCCCAGCCCTGGATTTAACCTTCCTGCTCCATATCCCCCCTTTTGCCTGATGCCCAGGGCTGCGGGTTGGATTTCTTGCAGTGTCCCTGGTGTTGGTGTTTAAGGGCTGGGGGATGATTTTCTGGGGCATCTTCTGGGCCTGGACCACAGTAAAATGACCTCTGTGACTCTTCTGGCAAGAAGAGGAGAAAAAAAAAAAAACAAACCTGTGGGTTTAGCTCACCTGCCTGCTTGGATACGTAGAGACTTGGCTTTCAGATCTAAATGTTTGCTCTGAGTCTTTGGCCACTTTTCTCCCCTTCTTTCATTTTATCTCCTGCCTTTGACTGGTTACAGTCTCAAGATGTTTGCCAAATATTCTACAGTACAGCAAGAAATCCATGTTGAGAGATACCAAATTCCTGTTAGCTGTTAAGGTTGGAAGAGGTGTCTTAGGTAGCCCATCACATAAAGCTTGATAAAAATCCCTGAGTAAATGCCACAGGAACCCTCCAGGAATAGAGCCTTTAATCTTTAGATTGTCTAAAAGGAGGCTGGTGACATGGCTTGGCTTAGTGCAGGGAGCTCATTTCAGTCACTTGTGATATTGTGAAGATGCTCAAGTCCTTCACCCATCCTCTTACAAGAGGCAGAAATGGGTTCTTGCTCATGATTTTTGGTTGGTTTTTTTCATTCTCCACTGCTAAAATACCAAAAATTCCCAAGGAAAGGAAAATACTTGGGCCTGCCTCTGCACTTTTTACCTTTTTGAGGTGCTGGAGGTGGTTGCTGCTTCCCTTCCCTGGGGCAAGGGCTGCTCAGAGCATCCCAGGTACCATTCTGCTCAGGGTGCTGATGGTCTGGGTGCTGAGGAGGGGCTGTTCCTGCTGCTCCCAGGAAAACCAGGTCCCTCTGCTGCTGATCCAACATCCCTTCAGGCTGGGGAAGCAGGGGATGGCTGCTTGGGATGAGGGGTGGGCTGCTCACCAGGACAGCACTGCCCTAGGGAAGAAGCTGCAGCACATGAGAGGTGTTTTTTATCTTAATGTTGGCATCCAAATAGTTTCTTTTAATTGACATGATGGGGGGGGGGGAAACAGCAAAGGAGAGACTCAGAAGTAACTTTGCTCTTATTAAAAACTGACCTGCATACCTAATTCACATGCACTTGGCACTTTTTTTTTTTTTTTTCTTGGTGTTCTGCCAAGTTTTATTGCTTCTTGAGAAAATAATTTATTGGTGCTGTTTCTTGGAAGAATGTTTCATCAGTGGGCAGTATGCAGAGGAGCTGTTTTATGGCGTGGTGTGACTCCTCGTGGGGGGTTTTGTTGTGGTGCTTGTTGTCCTTTTGCCTTTTGGTTTGGTTTGCTTGCTTTGGTAGGTAAATAAAATGAAAGTAAACCTTCAGGAGGTGTGGATGCTTTAGTAGCTGAACCTAAAATACCTCCTGGGGTACAAAGCAGCTTAAAATCTGTCAGAAGGATCCATCTTGTGTCACCCAGGGGTGTTACTGAGCAGCGTGGGAATGCCCAGGGCTGTGGATCTGGGGGGTGCTGTGGGGTTTGGGGCTGGGAGGAGCAGAGAGATTTGTGTGCTGTGGGTCTCCCCTGGCACCTGGGGAGCTGTGGCTTCCATTGCCTGCCACGTGACTGATGAGGTGGTACCAGGTTATACCTGAAAATACAATCAGTCAAGAGAAAAGAAAAAAAGTGGATTTTCTCCAGTGATGTTTCACTTAAAGACCAAATAGTTTGCTTGCCATTCAGGTATGAATTTGGTAGGGTGCTGGTGACTGTCCCCACAGCCAGACACTCCCAGCTCTATCTGAGAGGGTAGGGAATGCACTCTTGATCTTGGCTTTTCAGAAGCTGAGGTTTCTATAGATAAATCAGACCATTTCTTGGTTCACCCCACTGCTGGCATGTGGTTAAGAAAAAAGATAAAGTTTTAAATAGGGATTTGTTGTTGGTTTTTTTGTTTGTTTTTTTTTTTTACACATGCAGACTAGGACATGAAACACTGGCATGGTGTTCCCTCAGGCAGTGTTCTTCATTGGTGGTCACCATCTTTGTCACCTAAAATGGATCCCTTGAGTGCCCAGGCCCAGGAGAGGAGCTGGTCCAGCCCCCTTGGATGCAGCAGAGCAGCTCTTTGGGATCATGGCTTGAGGCAGGTCCTTAGCCTGGGAACCAGACCCTGCACCACCACATTTCCCCTTCCAACCCTCTGGAAGTTTTCCACTGCTGAATTCAGGTCCCAGCAAGCTTTAGGACCCTGCCATTAACTCACCCCACTGACACCACATTTTATTTCCAAGCAGACATTTCCACCCACTGAGGGAGCCCAGAGCTGAACATCAGGAGCTCAGGAACCTCCAGTCCCAGCAGGAGATGAAGGACTGGGGAGGGAGAGCCCAGGGAGGGGATGCTCTCCCCTGCTTCCCCCCTACCCCTGGGGCAGCAGACTTCAGTGCTTCATCCACTTTATTGGGTTTATTTCATTTTTGCACTTTCAAGTTGCACGTGTCACAGCTGCTTGAGCCTGGCTTGTGGTGTATGAAGGGTATTGCTGTCACTTCTGTGACAACCAGGAGAAAGCAGGCCCCTGGCAGAGGGACAAGGGGAAAAGGTCAGGGGGAAGCCACTGGAAAGGTGAGATTTTAAAGTTCAGGTACTGAGTTAAGTGAAGAAGAAGATGAAGGGGAAGTTACCAGGTCAAGAAAGGAGGCAGTAAAATCTGATTGCAGTTTGGGGCAAGAGAGGCTGGGAACTGAAGTGGGTCCAGAGTGGTGAGAAGGATGGGTGAGAAGAAATGTGGGGATGCCCAGAGGTCCCCAAAAACCCCAGCTGGAGGGGTGCCACTTCTTGAGTGAGGGGACCTGGAGCATGGGGAGGAAGCTGGGAGCAGAGTCAGGGTGGCTGGAACCCCTGGGGGAGAGCAGGATGCTCCAGGAGATGGGGGAGGAGGAGGAGGAGGCCACAGAGAGACATGGCAGAGAACACAGAGAATTTCTGGGAGTGCATGTCTGTCCCCAGGACCAATAAATACACAGGCAGCAGCCTTTGGGGCAATTCCCAGCCCAGGAGGGGCAGATGCCCAGCCCTGTTCCACATCAGCCTTTTAGGGGCAGAAATCCACCCCCCCCAGCAGCCCCCCCCTCATTCTCCACCTCTTGGATACTGAAAGCAGCAGAGCTGTGAGGAGCCCATGGAGCCAAGGAGCTGGAGAGCTGAAGCCAGCTGTGCCCCCCCATCTGTAACCCCCCACATCTCTGTCCCCACATCTGTATCCCCATCTGTAACCCCCCCATCTGTAACCCCCCCATCTGTATCCCCCCCCATCTGTATCCCCCCCCATCTGTATCCCCCCCCATCTGTATCCCCCCCCATCTGTATCCCCCCCCATCTGTATCCCCCCCCATCTGTATCCCCCCCCATCTGTATCCCCCCCCATCTGTGTCCCCCCCATCTGTGTCCCCCCCATCTGTGTCCCCCCCATCTGTGTCCCCCCATCTGTGTCCCCAGCTGTGCCCCCCATCTGTATCCCCCCCATCTGTAACCCCCCCAGCTGTGCCCCCTCCCCAGGGCCAGCTCAGCTGGGTGCCCTGTGCTGCTCCACTCCAGATTCAACCCAAGTTGATCCCTGGGTTCATCCCGAGCTCAGGAATTAAAACCCAGGATGGTTTTTACTTTCTGCCAATTGGTTCCCAGCTTCCAAATCTGCAGCTTCACCCTTTGCCTGGTGGGAGCCCTGGGGGAGCCTCCTGGGGGGGTTTCAGTCCCAGTTTGGTGTCAGGAGGGGAAGGCTGCAGTGTGACCCCAGGCTGGGCTCGGGGCTCTGGGAACAAACTGGTCAAGGACAGGAACAGCTGGATCCTGTCCCTGGAGCCTGGGCAGGGGCTCCCATCCTCCTGTGAGCATCCTCTCCCTTCAAACCCCCCCCCTGTGAGATGGGGATGAACTGAAAGCTCAGCTGGGATTTGGGAAGTCAAATGCCAGCGCCGGGAAGAGCTGATGGAAACCCCCTGACAGTGTCCTGAAAACTCACCCAGGTTCCCATGGATTTGCACAGGGTCTGGCTGAAGGGTTGGGGAACTTTGCCCTGGCAAATCCCTCCCCCTGCTCCCCCCAAGATGGTTTTGCAAGTCATAGAATCCAATGAACCATTTTTTCTTTTGACAAAACAATTTTTCAGAATTTAAAAAAAAATAATCTGATGCAATTACACTTTAAAAAGAACAACTGTAACTGTTTTCTAGCAGAATACTTGATTCCTTCATATTTCATTCACTTTTATGTGACTTTTTTAAGAGTTATCATCCATTTTAAGAGCAAAACATACTTTATAAAATATTTCCTGGAAGACTCCTAGCAGACACGGACTCTGGTTCCTCAGCTGGGGTTGCATTCAAAATAAAGGTAAATATGGAAATACTTCCATTTCACACAACTAAAACCATTTGATCCGTAGTAATATAACACTGCTCTGAAAAATTTAAATACTAATAAATACTGCAGGCCAAACAACTTTTTTTGAAGGTGCTGCCAGTACCCTCATAGCAGTTAATAAAGTAGTCACAAATGATTCTGCCCACTTCTGTCCCAAAGAGGATCATATTTAATGCTCCATTTAATTTGCTCAAATGTCAGGGAACATCAAAAGGGGAAATTTATTGTATTAGTCACTGAAAGAGATATAGTAGGAGCATCATGCTATCTGGAGATGATTAATAAAAATAGCTATTGATCTGGCAAAGTCAATAAATCCAGCTGTTCAAATGATGGGATCAGGCAGGGCAGGGACCACCTGAGTTTGTTTGGGTCCCTGCAGATCCCCCAGGAGGGGAGGCTGAGGAGGGGCTGTGCTGGGGGGTCCCCAGGGGGTGCTGGGGCTCTGAGCCACCCCACAAACCCTCACTTGGTTTGCTCAAAGACAAGTAGAGATCCAGGGTCCCCTCCAACCAGGACCCAGGCCTTCACATGGGCCCAGGGCCCTTAAAACCATTATTATTATTATTATTATTATTATTATTATTATTATTATTATTAATATTAATATTGTGATTGTTGCTATTATTACTATTATTATTTTATTATTATAATATTTTATTTTAATTTTTATTATTTTTATTGTTTGTTTTTATTATGTTTATTATGTTTATTATGTTTATGTTTATTATTATGTTTATTATTGGTTTTATTAATTTGGTTTTTGTTTTGTTTTTTAATTTATTTTTCTTTTTCCAATTTTTTTATTTGGGTTTTTTTGGTGGTTTTTTTTTGTTTGTTTGCTTGGGTTTTTTTGTTGTGTTTTTTTTTTTTTTTTTTTTTTTTTGTTTTGTTTTGTTTTGTTTTGTTATTTTTTTTTTACATTTCTCTGCAGTTGTATTTCTAGCAACACTCCTCAGCCTCTTGCTCTGCCTGGCCTCATTGATACAGTCCCCATTTCTAGAGCTCCTCGATGGTATTTAGAGAGACAAAACCTTGTCCTCTCCCTCCTCCCTGTAACAGAGCTTTGGGAACATGATTTCGGTGAGGAGGTTTTTCTGTCACCTGCAGCTTTTCCCTCTGAGTAACTTGCACAGACCGATTTGGGTTGGAAAGGACCTCTGAGCTCACCAGTTCCAACCCTTAATCCCTTTAATCCCCGACCCCTGGGTTCCCAACCCCGTGGCACCGGGTGCCTCCTCGGCCTCTTCTGAAAAACCTCCAGGGACAGAGGAAATGCAGAACCTGTACAGGAAGGGATCCCAGGGAATCCCCCTGCCCCTCTTTGCCCAGGAATTCTCTCAAGTGGCCAAGCTGGACCCGTGGCATTCAGCTCCCTGGGGTGTAAGCCTGGAATTCTGCTTAATATTTATTTTTTTTTTAAAACCTAAATGAGTTGGGATTTGGCATCAGGCAGGGGAAAGCACTGGCTGGTTTCAAGGCTTCTTCTTCTGCTTATCTTCCCAGCAAGGTGAGATGTCACCGTGCTAACTTTTCTTGGGTTGATGATGGGGAAACAAAAAGTTAAGGATGGTGCCTTCAGTTTAAAAATATTTCTTTTAGTGTTTTTCTATATATAGTGTTTTTCTCTATATATATACTTTTATAAAGTGTTTTTCTGCATTCTGAGTTAGATTTGCAGAATCTGCTCATTCCACGGGGAGTGCAGAGATTGCCCCTGCAGGGACTTATCCAGAGCTTTGGTGTCTGGGGGAAAAGCCTTTCTAATCACTTGTTAATGACACGCGGGGTGAGTTATGGGGTGGGCTCTGATGATTTCAGGGTGATAACTGCTGAATTTCTGAAGTTCTCCTGTGAGCAGGGGCTTGGTCAGCAATAGGTGAGCAGCAACTGCTGGCACCTGTGACAAAGGGGTGGGCCAAGTGCTCCATCACCTGAAGTACTTTACTTCAGAGAAGAGGTAAAGGGTGAAGAGGTTAGAAGTTTAAAGTTAAAAGGTTGGAAGTTAAAAGTTTAAAAGTTAAAAGGTTAGAAGTTAAAAGGTCATGAGTTCCTACAACCTTCTCACTTGCTCCTCTGCCTATCACAACCCAAACCCTCCCATGCAGTTGGGGTTGGATCTGTTGATGCCTCTCTGGATTTTTAAGGTGTTTTTATTTCCTTTTTGAGATGACAAATTATTATGAGAAGCAAACACTGAAATACTCAGCCTCCGGGCCATGGGGTGCAGGCTCTGCCTCCTCACCCATCCCCCTGAGAGTCTGGAGCAGCCCCAGCCCCTCCTGCTGGACCTGGTGTGCTGTGAGTCCTCCTGCTCCTGCACCAATCCCCTTCCTTTATCTTGGCCACTCATCTGCACCGTGAAACCTTCTCCAATGCCTTTCTGGAAATTTAACTATGCTCCAGCTCCTGAATTTCCCTTATCTACCATGGCAGTAAGAGCTTCAAAGGGTGCTGGGATTAGTTAAGCTCGACCCAGCATGCTGGGAGCCATGCTGCTGCCCCTAAGACCACCCTCCTCCTTCTCCTTTTCTTCCTTTTCTTCCTTTTCTTCCTTTTCTTCCTTCCTCCTCCTTCCTCCTCCTTCCTCCTCCTTCCTCCTCCTTCCTCCTCCTTCCTCCTCCTTCCTCCTCCTTCCTCCTCCTTCCTCCTCCTTCCTCCTCCTTCCTCCTCCTTCCTCCTCCTTCCTCCTCCTTCCTCCTCCTTCCTCCTCCTTCCTCCTCCTCCTTTTTCTCTTCCTCCTCTTCCTCCTTTTTCTCTTCCTCCTCTTCCTCCTTTTTCTCTTCCTCCTCTTCCTCCTTTTTCTCTTCCTCCTCTTCCTCCTTTTTCTCTTCCTCCTCTTCCTCCTTTTTCTCCTCCTCCTCCTCCTCCCTCCTTTGGCAGAGTGTCCCAGAGTTTTCCTGCCACAGATGTGGAAGCCCCTGGTCTATGGTTGCCACCTTCCCTTTCTCAACCCACTGAGCTCTGTGTGACAGGTTCAGAGCCTCTGGAATCTCACCCAAAACTTTACGAGCTCTTTAAAACCTCCATTGAAGAGTCACAAGTTGCCTCGTTATTTGACATTATAATTTAAGCACATCCATTCTCCTATCATTTTAGGTGGGGGGTTTTGGTGGTTTTTTTAAAGCTTTTCCTCCTCATGGAGTAGTGCTTGTAAACCCCCCCTGGCAGCTGGTTTCTTGCTGCCTGTGTACCCAGACTGGCAGAGGGCAGGGAGGGGATGTGTGGGTATGAGTTTGGGGTCCTCTATGACAGTGATGAGCTCTGGATAGCCAGGAGACACGAAGGCCCCATCTTAGGGGACCCCAAAGTGCCCCTCAGCCTGGCCAGCCTCTCATCTCCTTTTCCAAGCTCCCCCTGAAGCTCTGCTGGGACCCCCGAGGTGCCCAGGGCTTGGCCATGCCCCGAGCTCTGCTGTCAGGGTGAGGAGCTCAGTGTGTGTCTGGGAGGGGAAGGAGGAGAGGATTCAGGGCAGGGGAGGACGGTGGCAGGGTGGAAATGTTGTCCCATTATGGCAGAGAGCAGGTAATGTCCCTGGGCATTAGTCTGGGGGTGCTGAGCCACGGCACCCAAGGAGCCCTAATCAGGTGGTGGATGGAGACATTAGTGAGCGTGTTTCTGTGTAAAAGTGGCCTTATCTCAGACCTTGCATATGTACCGGGGGCTTCTGCAGTGCCCATGATAAGTAGCACTCCTTGTTTCATTGAATGGCGGAGTAAATAGTCACATAAAACCCATATAATTTCCTGGCTTGTAAGTTAAAGCCCCAGGCAGTCTTATCACTTCTTTTGTCATGTCCCTTACACTTCTAGGGCAATTCCATGTCAAATTGCTCTACATTTTGCACCCTGACCCAGCCAAAGTGGAAGCCTGCAAAAAACTTACCATTTCTTCATATTTCTTTTTTTTTTCTTTTACATTTGGTACCTCATGAACTGCACTATTTTTTTTTTTTTTTCCCCCTTCCAGAGAGCTAAATGCGGCTCTGTAGCTGCACTGAGAGCATATCATTTCACCAGGGCTCATCTTGGGTATCAAAGTACAAAAGAAAAAAACACGGGTGCTTGACTAACTTTAGAAGTGAAGACATTAATTACTGAGCAGCAGAGGAGCACTCACCTTAATACTGATGTTGAGGCACAGACCGTATTTATCTTGAAGTACCCCAGAGCAAAGAACCCGGAGGAAGCTGGTTACCTTTGCGACCATATTTATCATGTAAATAGCTCAGAAAGGGAGCCTGCCAGTTACATCTTTAAAACACAAAAGTGCGTGCATTTCACTATTTTGTAAATGCCAGGGAGATGCAGCACCCGTTAGAGTTAACGGCGCGGCACTTTTGTGTTCAGCAGCATGAATCATTAATCATGAGGCAGGCCATATTCTTGTACTGCTTCTGCTTTCATTACTTGGCCTAATTAAACAGTTCTCTGAACTGGAATCTCAGATTCCTCTGTTACAGATTATCATTAATTATGGTGAAAGTGCTCAGAGATGTTGGACTCAATTATATTCTGCTCAACTCTGGCACGGCGTGATTCATTGCACAGCCTGCTCTGCAGATGTACTCTTTTCTTATCTTGCACTCCCACTTTTGTAAATTGGGATCTGCCAGCCAACAAACTAAGAGTTATGTGCCTCGTTTTCATTAAAAACATGTTGGAGGAGCACGCACCAATTAAGGATTCTGTGGTTTATGCCGAGCGCGGGGTTTGGGGGGGGCGGAGGGGGGCAAAGCAGCTCCGGTCCTGCCCTCTGCTCTGGGCCACCTGCCCTGGGCTTTGCCTGCCCCTCTCCTTCATCACCTGGCCCTGGTGCCACCCTCCCAGGAGGGCTGGGGGGGTGTGGGGCACCCAGCATCTTCCTCCAGGGCATCAGCAGCTCGGGTGCTGCTCCCAGTCCCAGCAGCCAGAGATGCTCTGTGGCTCCTGTGGAAGCAGCACCAGCACCCAGCAGCAAGGTGACCCTGGTGGTATCAGTACAGAACTGGCCTTAGAACCTCTTACTTCTACCAGACACAGCTTAAAAAATTAACGTGGTAAGAAAAAGTGCAGCTCTGCAGGTCGGCATTTTTAAAATGTTTTGTATTCTAAACCGAGGCAAAATATAAAATTGTAAGCATTGAGATTTGGGGGAAAAAATATCTGAAATCCGTTGATGCTGAAAAAAAAAAAAAAAGGCAAGATTTTTCTTTTCTTGTATAGTTCTGTCAGGTTTCAGACTTTTAACAATCAGTGGTTCTGGCTGCCAGCTCTGCACTTCAGGGATGCCGGGGAGGTGGTGTCGTGGTCAGTGAAGTCCCCGTGCTTCGGGTAAAGATAAATCATGGCAAAAGTGATGAGATCTGGCTGGGGATGAGGGCTGGAACCAGCCCCAGCCCTCAGGACGGGTCGGGATGCAGCAGTTGTGTCGCGATAGCCCCGGGTCTGCCCGTGGGTTTGGGGGCAGGGACCACCCCTGCTTCCCCAGCCCGAATCCCGAGCGATGCCCGAGTGAGCTGCTCCAGAGCTCAGCTGCTCCTCAAGTAAAATAGATTGCCAACAAAATTGCTTACACTGCTCCCACGTTGTCACCAGAGAAGTGTTTACAGCTTGCAGGTTAACATGGCTCACATGAGAGAGACCAGGCTAGGAAAAATTTAAAATTCAGCGTGGAGAGAATTTATATTCATCATCATCATCTTTACGCCGAGCACGAGATGTGTTTTTACTGATATATGATTAGCTAATTCACCTGCGGTAAGTGGATTTGTTTCTCCGTGTCAAAATATACACTGGGTTTTATCTACAGGTAGATTGGAGCCGAGAGTTCCTGATTAAGTTATCAGGAGAGCAGCGCGGCTGGTGCCGGGGTTTGATTGCGGTGACAAAAGCCACCCACGACACAAAGAAGTGGCGGGGGCACCGGGAGGGGTTCCTTCCTCCCGCTTCATCCCAGAAATGGGGGCTCCATCCCTGCCGGGAGGGGACAGGAGTTGGGCTGGCGGCAGCTCCTCCCTCTCTGGCCACGGATGGGCAGGAGGAGAGGACACCCACCTCTGCTGTCCCCTCCCCACATCCCTCCCCCCCTCCTCCCGGGCTTCCAGAACACGGCTTTGGGTCATCCCCTGGGGCTGGGTGGCCGGGGACACAGGGGGTTTGGTGACAAGGACAGAACCCAGGGACACAGGGGGTTTGGTGGCATGGACAGAGCCCCGGGGGCACAGGGGAGTTGGTGGCACAGGGGGGTTGGTGACAAGGACAGAGCTCGGGGACACAGGGGGTTTGGTGGCACAGGGGGTTTGGTGACAAGGACAGAGCCTGGGGGCACAGGGGGTTTGGTGGCACAGGGGGTTTGGTGACAAGGACAGAGCCTGGGGACACAGGGGGTTTGGTGGCACAGGGGCTTTGGTGACAAGGACAGAGCCCAGGGACACAAGGGATTTGGTGACAAGGACAGAGCCTAGGGACACAGGGGGTTTGGTGGCACAGGGGGTTTGGTGACAAGGACAGAGCTCGGGGACACAGGGGGTTTGGTGGCACGGCCAGAGCCCTGCAGAACATCCCCCCCTTACCCCCAGCCATGGCCGCAGGAGCTTTTGGGCTCATTTTCTCCAGGAGTTGTGGGTTTTAATATATATGAAAATCAGTCGTCTTGTATCTTTGCATATGTGCCTTTTGTAATGTAATTTTGACAGATGGTGAGCTAGATAAATCTAGCTCCTTGCCATGGAAAACCTTGGCTTGACTCGTGCTCCCCCAAAACTTGCTTTAAACTGCTACTGTGTTTTATTTTTTAAATATAGATGTATATTTTTTTCCTCCTGGTCTGCTTTTGTTTTCATTTTCAATGTATCTGCCAAGTATTTCCACCCCTGATTTCCACATTCAAATTGCAACTGAGCTCTGATTTCTTTTTTTTCTTTCTTTCTTTTTTAGCCCCATTCAGTGCATAATGCCAGTGACTCTGCTATTCTGCATGTCTCCCTATTAAAAATAAATATGCTACCCTGTCCCTGTTTGCACCGTCTACCATTCTGACAACAATCCTGACAAATTCTTGCTATTTAAGGGTGGCAAAAAAAAACAAAACAAAACAAAACAAAACCAAAACTAAAAAACAACTCCAGCAGGAAGCAGTTTCCTCTCCTGCCAGCTCCAGACAGACTGCTCATTGAAAATGTAATACACTGCTGCCATGTCACAGGTCAGCTGGCAAATGGCAATCTGAATTTTAAAAGGAATATGAATAAAATTCTGTTTTATTTTGAAAATGAACTTTGTGCCCTCCATCATGAATCCAATATATGTCTTAATCTTCTATGCTCTTGAAGCCTGCGGCTCCTGGCTGAGTCCTTTGACTCCTGAACCTAATAAGGAAATAGGTTGTTTTCTCATCCTCGCCTCATTTTTAGAGGGGCTGAAACAAACAGTCCCTATTTCAAATGTAATTGGCAAAGCATAAAAACATGTGTGTTATATAATTTTTAGGTTTACGACGGAGCCCGGAGCCGGGAATGTGTCGGGCTGCTTTTTTTTTTTTGTTTGTTTTGTTTTTATTTTATTTTATTTTAAAATCTGATTAAGATGTTCTGCCTTCGGAAATACAGCTGTCAGGATTCCGGAGGGGAATTTCCCTCTGGCAGCCCTTGGTGTGCACCCACCTGCAGCTGCTCAGGGGTGAAGGGCTGGACATGCTGCCCTCAGCCTGGGAGGGGAGGATGGAGGGAGCCAGGGATGCTGCCCCTGGTGGGTTAATGGCAGCTGATAGGCTTTAAAAGGATTTTTTAATCTGAAATGCCGGCTCCAGGGCCGTGCACACTCAGGGTGTGGGTGTGTATATTTATGTGTGTCATGGGTTGTGTTGCTGGGCAGGGTCTGCCCCCTTTTTTTGGGTGCCCCCCAGCCGTGTCTGGACCATCCCTCACCTCCTGCAGCCCCTTCCAGGTGTCTGGGGCCTCTCCCTGTATCCCAGCCCCTGATGACATCCCTGTGGCACCCAGGTCCCACTGCTGGTGGCCTCTGGGGGTGTCAGGGTCGGGGCTTTTGTGAGATAAGGGGTGGTTTGTGCTCTTATTTAACTGGGATGTGTGTTGGGAAGTTCACGTGGAATTTTGGGAATGTCTCCTCAAATGCAAGAGAAAAAAAAAATCCACTGGCCTGAGAGGAGATATATACACACAGAGGTGTCTGTATATATATATATAGATAAAAATATAAATGTTCTATAGATATCTGAGTGTAAAGCTGTGCATGCCTGTGAGCAGCCAGTGCTTTGTAGCCCAGCCAGCAGCAAACCCCCCTCCTCTGCCAGGTCCCTTCCTCCCCACAGGTTTCCCACTGCAGGAAACATCTCCAGGGCTGTGGGCTGGGGTCACTCTGATGTCCCACCCCTCAGTGACAGAACAGTTGGGGGGTACCCAGCAGGACTGGATTTATTTTTCTCACCATTCTGCTTCTATTGAAGCAGGAAAAAAAAAAAAACAACCTAAAAAAAAAACCAAAAAAACCAAACATTTTTTTTTTGTTTCCCCTGTGATGCTGCTGAGGGCCAGGAGGATGCCTGGACGGAGGAGGAGCAGCTCAGAACCAGGCTGGAGGTGCTGGCCCAGCCCAGTTCAGGTGAGCTGGGCACTGGGAAGCACTGCTTGGGGTGTGGGGGGTTTGTTTCTCAGGGGGGGATGGAGGATGCTGGGGGGAAGGGGATGAGTATCTGTTTTCCTGCCTTTCTTCCAACATATTTTGAGGCTCTGCTATGACTTCTGTGTTCATGTGATCCCAGCATGGCTCATAAGGAACCATCTCCTGATCTTTACAAGTAGCATATTGCACCCAGGCTTGAAATACAGAAATACAGCTACAGTGTACTGAAATATGGATGCAGAACCCAGAGCTTTAAGAGAGCCTTTTTTTTTTTTTTTTTTTTTTTTTTTTTTTTTCCAAAGGGAATACACTTAATTTTAAACTTAGAGCAAAACCTGGAGTCAGGAGTGTGAGGATCTTGCCCATATAGATTCAGCTGAAAGCCTTAAGCAACCTTCATCTGCTGACCTCATAACAAAAGGCCCCAAACCCACCTGAAAACCTTGTCCTAGGAGGCCTGAGGGTGTTGGAGAGGTGGCTGAGTTCAGGATCTGAATGGTGGAAATGCTGCTGGGAGCCCCAACAAGCAGGGCAGTGGGGACTTTGTGGTACTAAAACCCCAGAGATCTCAGAGGATCCCAGTTTGTCTGAGGATATTCAATTTACAGAGGGGTGTGTGGGCACTGGAACACAGCAGAAGGTCAGGAGACACAAACTCTTTGGGAAGAACAGGGAATGGAGAGGCTCTTGGAACCTGGGGATGATTGGAAATGTCTTGCATTCCCTTGAAGTGGCTGTAATGCTAAATACCAGATTGCTGAGGAGCCCCCAGAACTATTGACAGGAGCTTTCAGAAATGATGATGCTTCCAGGGTGCTTTGCACACCTCATTTCAACAGGTGGTGGACAATGTCCCCTCGGGGGGATGGGGTTATTTTTTTTTGTCTGAACTGGTTTGTTGCCCAACAGGAGTGTGGCAGGTGCTGTCTTGACCAGATGAAGCTTTGTCCTTAGAGCAGGCATGTGACAATTCAATGTAGATAATTTTTTGTTGTTGCAGTGATTAAATATGATTTGCTTCTCAGGATTACAAGGGTGAGCACGTGTGGGCAGCTGCCCAATGGGGACTGGGCAGGGTGAGGGGTGAGCCCTGTCCTGGGCAGGGCTGGGCTGTGGGGCTGGGCTGTCAGGCAGGGCACTGAGTATGCAGGAATAATAATAATAATAATGATAATAATAATAATAATAATAATACGGGGGGTGGGGGGGTGGGGGTGTTGATAGAATAAATTTCTGAACTGGAAAATACAAAGGGAAGTCAAGGAGTTGGAGATTAGCTGGAATTTTGCCAGTGCCTTGGGCAAGGCAAGAATTACGGCTGTAATATATCCAGGAGTGATGTAGAACATGGAAAACCCCCCTGTAGCTGCCAGGCTGCCAGAAGGTCAGGTATTTTGGGGGCTGGGGAGTGTCCCTGGGCTGCCAAGCAAAGCAATTATTTCATTACCCATCCATCCCTCATTTAGACCCAGCTCCTGTTTGTGTTTGATTGCTGTACTGATAATGATGATGTTGAGAATCGCTGTGATGAGAAATTGCAATCAGCTAAATAGCAGCAGAGCTTCCCCCGGGGAAAGAAAGGGCCCTGTGCAGTGCCAGGCTGGATGGTTGGGGGCTCCCCCCGCTTTGTCTGGGGGGTGTGGAGCCAGCTGGGAGGGCTGGGTGCTCCCTGCAGCCTGGGCTGGAGCTGCGGGACCCGGGCAACCCCGGGCTGCGCTCCAGGGAGCTGCGGGATCCCAGGCTCTGGGATGTGCGGGGAGCTCAGCCCTGGCAGCACCCACCTCCTTGGGAGGTGCGGGAAAGGCTCCTGGTCCTGCGGGAGTTTGGGATGTGCCGTGGGAACCACCCCTCCCCGGCTCACGGCCCCTCCCCGGCTCAGCCTGCATCCTCCCGGTGCTCCCGCTCGCTGTTGCCATGGCAATGCCGCCTTTCCAGGACCCCTTTGCCAACCCCCCCCCTCCTTCAGACACACCAAATCACTGCTCCAACCTTCCCGTCTGCTCTCCCTGGGCCCCTCTGCCCCTGCCAGCCCTGCTCCTCCTCCGGAGCAGCGGAATGGGAAGGATGCTTAAAGCTACACTAGAAACTGACCTGAACCCAAACCTGTTGAGATTCTTTCAGAAAGCACAGTTTGCTGTTTGGTTGTTGTTGGGTTTTGGTTGCTTTGGGTTTCTGAATCAAAGGGTAATTTCTGTAGTGAATGCAATTAAGGTGAAGTTCTAAAATAGAATTGCTTGCAGGTATTATTTAATAGTTGCATCCCATTAATTCCTGTCCTTGCCTGGCAATTTTTGGGAAATCCTGGGCAGGCAATCCGTGGCTGGCCCACAGGGGCAGTGTGCTCCATCCCTGCCTTGTCCTCAGCCCTTGGCACTGCTGGAAACCAGAGACACAAAACCTGAAACTTTCCTTTAACGGGGCTGATTCCCCTTTCCCCGGGCTGAGGAAACTCCCCGTTTGTGGCTGGGCTCTCCCTGCTGCTGCCCTGGGCTGGCAGAGGGGCTGCTCTCACCGTGTCCCATCACCACCAACACTTTGCACATCCCCAGGTCCCTGCAGGGAAGGAATCTCCCAATTTAGGGAGTCTCATCCTGGGCAGGCAGCCCTGGGCACCCACAGGGGTCCCCACAGCTCTCCTGGTACCCTGGTGCCATCCATCTGCTGTGCCTGGCTCTGGATGGTTTTCCCAGCTGGAAATCAGTCCCTTGGGAGGGAGAATAAGGAGCCTGAGAGCAAAATGGTTGATGTTGCCCAAGGCCTGGTTTAGGGAGGTGAGGTTGCCCAGGTGGCAGGGATTTCACCATCTGTGTGTGGACATCCCTCACCCCAGCATCTCCACCACCAGCAACAGGGACCTGCCTGGCCCAGGCTCCCTGAGGAACCCCTGGGGCTCTTCCCTTGGCCAAACCCCAGCCTCTTATTTCTTGCTTCTTCTGCTTCTCATGTTGGCAGCCACCATGGGGGTGGCAATCAGCATCTGGAGCTGAACTTCCCAGCAAGGGTGAGTAAAGCCCCTGGCCCAGGTTCCCAGGGAAGCTGTGGATGCCCCATCCCTGGCAGTGCTGAAGGTTGGATGGGGCTTGGAGCACCCTGGGCTGTGGGAGGGGTCCCTGACCATGGCAGGGGGCTGGAATTAGATGATCTTCAAGGTCCCTTCCAACCTAAGACATTCAGTGATTCTATGATAAAGCAAAAATCTTCTGTTCACCAGGGAGGACCATGGGCAAGGCCAGCAGGGAATAAATCCTAAGGAAGACAAAGGCTGCACCTCCTGCAGCTTGGTCCTTGTGCTGTGGGATGGAGCAGCAGCCCCATTTGCAGCTTCTCGGGGCTTGCCTGAGCCACAGCTGTATCTTCTTTGCAGTGAGGCCACTCCTCAATCCAGTCCAGATTAAATGTCCTCAGGGATGAGGTTTAGAAAGGGGGGCAAAAAACCTCAAAACCCCAGTTTTGAGGATGGAGTGGTCAGCATGGGGCTGCTGCTGAGGGAATGAAGGTGGGCTGGGCAGAGCTGAGGAGCCCAAACACTGGGATTACTGGGATTACCAAAGCTGCTGGGCTCTCATCTTTTGCCTGCCTTCTCTTTGCCTTCTCCCAGCAGAGCTGTGCAATTGTTCTAGGGAGCAATAGCACTGAGGTTCTGAGCTTTGTTAGAATCTGGAGGAAAAGCAGGTTTATGTTCAAGCAGAACACCTCACCCGGGGTCCAGCATCCTCTCTGGGCTTGGTTCTTCCCCTTGTGACTGTGTGAAAAAGCATCCTGGTGGTTACTGGTTGTAGCAGAGCTCAGCCCAGTGCTTCCCAACGCTTCCACTTCTTCACTTCTCCTCAGGGGTTTTCACTTTTGTTGTGGTTTTAGTTCCAACTCCTTCTAAACGACATGAGATGCTTGAAGGTGGTGTGAGAAATCTGCCTGGTGGTAAGTGAGAGCAGTTTTAAAAGGGAGATGCTGCTGGAGCAGAGATGAAGTGTCTCTCTTGCTCATTTTTGCATGTTTTGTGGCATCTTTTCACCCTGGCAGTAGAGGAAATTCAAAGCAGGTCTGAAAAGGACCACGTACTGTCTGAGTTAAACACTCCCAGCAACTTCAGCCAAGTGAGACACATTCATTATACCAGAAGTAGCTGAAATTACATGGGAAACAGCTGCCACAATTGGCAGATTATGGTTCAAGTACTTGTAAATTTTTACGATTCTGAAATGTATATTTTTTGAAAGTGTAAGAAAAGCATCTCGGTAGCTTTGGAGAGCAGTGGCAGCTTTAAAAAAAAAAACAAAAAAACCCAACAAAACCCAACAAAATAAAAACTTCTTGGTTGTGTCTAAACCAAGTCAGGCAGGAGCATCTCCCTCCATGTGGCTGGGGTGCTGCTTGTCCCCATCCCCAGTGTCCCCATCCCCAGTGTCCCCATCCCCAGGACACCCCAGAGTCAGCCCCTGGGCAGTGCCTCCTGTGCCAGAGCCCAGAGGCAGGGAAGGGGCTGCCAGGATCCTCCCCCCCCTCCAGCAGCAGGATTAGCAAATTGGAGATTAATCCCAACCCCTTCCAACCTACTGGGATTCATTAGCTGAAGGTTTCGAACGATCTCCCAGGTTAAACAAAAGAAATTGGAGTTTTTTTGCATATCTTTGTGAGGTAGGGATCCTCCAGAGATGGTAGATTATCTCTGGAATTTTTTTTTCCCTTTTTTTTTTTTTTTTTTTTTTTTTCCCTTTTACAGTGCTGTAACTAAAAATTGCTGAAAATAATTTCTGGAACACTTAGTAGGGTTCCTGAGAATGCCTGCCTTAAATCAGGATATTACACTGAATTAAGCATTTTGCCTGTGGGGCTGGAGGGGTGAGGTTCAGCTGAGAACTCTCAGGTTAGGTGACTTTCTAGTGAATGCAATGGCTTGAGCAACTTTTAGGATTAAGGCTGTTGGCTGATGAGGAAATTTATGATGGTTTTAGAGTAAAAAAAATACCAGTATAACAAAAAAAAGATTCTATTGTATTTCTGTGTTAAGAATGTGGTAAACATGTGTGGCTGTTCAGTCGTGCTTGGATGGAATCAGAAGTGCTTCCTTTAGCCTCACCACAATAGGAGGAATATTATTTTATAAGGGTTATATTTTTTTTTTTCTTTCAAATTAGGCTTTGATTCTGTGGTGATATAAATAGAGAGGCACTTCTCCAGCACCTGCTATTTATCTTTTTTAAAAAAAAAAAGGAAAAGAAAAAAAAAAATCCCCCAAAGTTTGACTGACACTAATTTCCCGAACAAGATACCCTAGAAACTCCAGTTTATCTCATAAAATCATAACAGACAGGGTTTGTGATGTCCCCTCCACCAGATTCTTTATTCTGTCAGTTGATAGCATTTGAGATGACGGAGGGAGATGCGTGGTGCTCATATGCCAGCGAGGAGAACAGAAGCTGTCACCAGCAGTGTAATGTGCTGTGTATTATCACTCAGACTGATCCGGGGGCCCCGAGACTGTCATCTTTTTAGACTGTACAAGTCAACACAAATAAAACTGAGGAGGCAAATGATAATGTCTGAGATAGATCCAGGCTCATTCTAGCCATTACTTTTTATTCAAACCGGGGAGATGACATGATGTGAAAAATGAGCCTGTGTCTAGTTCAGTGCCCATTAGTGTGTGAGCACATTATCTTCCACTTTTCACATTGCATCTCCCCGTACACACCGTGGCAGCTCTGGCTCCGCAGCCCGTCAGCTTTAGGGGCTGCCAGCACCTCTGCTGCCTCAACCTACAGCAAATATTGTCCCCCAGCTGACGGATGGGGAGCACTCCCAGGGACCCCCCCTCCTCTAGTGCCTACCTGGACCCACTGGGTTCCTCCAGCATCCCCAGTCGTGGACCAGTACTCGGGAGACTTTTCCCGGGGCTGGGGCTGCCTTCCTCGTCCATCACCATCCCCAAAACTCCTGCTCCTGGCTCTGCTCCTCCCGGGGAGCAGGGTCCTCACCACGCATTTCCCTGAAGGCTCTGAAAGCATCACCTTGTTTGGGGCAGGGGTGGGCAGTGGTGCTGGGGAAATGCTCCCCTCCACACCTGCTAGAGCTCAGCTTGAGCCTTCGCCCCCTCCAAAAAATCAGAGTTGGAAAAAAACCTCACCCTGGGAGCACGAATCACTTTCCTGAGGAGGCTTTAGCACGATCAGTACCCAAGTAAAATTCCTATTACTTTCCCATATAACCTTTAATTACCCCCACCACCCCAAAAATATCCCTCAATTACCTTCTGGGCAGAATTATGCATATTTTTAAAGTTCTCCTAGGGATATAACACTAAACGTTGGGTTGTTATGGTTCAGTGGTTTAAATTACAGTGTACTTAATTAAAACAGCGTAAAAAGCTGTCAGTATTCCATATAATTCGAAAGACTTTGATTAGTGATTTTTTTTATTATTATTTTTTCCCCCTTTCTTTCTCTTCCTTAGCTTTGCCATTCCATTGTCAGGCACTGGGTGAGGGCTGGTGCAGCCTTTTGTGGCACTAGAGGGGGAAAAAAAGAGAGAGGTGAACAAATGACAGCTCCCAGCAGCAGCAGTGACAGTCTGAGAGCACCCATCCATCCTCTGAGAGCACCCATCCATCCTCTGAGAGCACCCATCCTGCCAGAGCAGGGAACCCAGAGGTTCTGGTTCTGCTGGGAAGGGTGGGATCTGGGACTCAGCCAGGTGCTCCTGTTGGGGCTGGTGGCCAAAGGCAACCTGTGGGCCAGAGAAGGGATGGTGGCCAGGAGAGGCTGGGGATGAGTGCCCTGGGAGGGGTGGGGATGCAAACCAAACCATCCTCAGCACATAAAGCAGACAAGAAGCTGCTGCCTGCTGCCCCCTCCCTGGTGCTGGGGGGGCCTGGGGGCAGGGACCTGCACAGAACACACCCCTGGCACTGACAGCTAGGGGAAAAGCCTGAGTTTCTCTAAATTCCCCTCAAAAGCACCAGCATCAGGTTGAATCCCACCCTATATCCTGCTGGCAGCACTGGACCAGCCCCGGGTGCAGCCTCTGGGGCAGCCCCTGCAGCTTGGTGGCTCCTGGGGTTCCCCTCTCTGGGCCAGGAGCCCCCAAGTTCTCTCTTATTGCCAGAACTTCTTCCTGAGCTTTGGGAAGAACCCTCCAGCTCCTGCAGAGCAGGCTGCCAGCAGGATGGCTTTTGTCAGGCCTTGTCAGGAGATGGGGAGTCTGCTTAAGGTTTTGTTTTTTTTTTTTTAAATGTAGTCCATGTTTATTTATAAACTAATGATATGACAGCACTTGCACTCTGGACGTCTATATTTTCACCAGGGCTTTTTATTATGGCAAAACATGAAACTGTAACTGTGACCAGGGAAGCCTTGTTTAGCCACGGGCTAAACGTCGAGGCATTGATGTATGGCTCAGCTCAAAATCCTGCTCCACTTCTTAGATTATAAGACTAAGCAAATATTTTTTAAAATACAGTTAGGGAAAAGCATATGTTCAGGATTCACAATGTTTTTTTTCCAGTTCAGAGAATTTTCAAACCTATTTGCTTGCCGGGAATGTGCAGACGCATTCATGCTTGCTTGAAAAATTATCCCTTTTTTAAGTAATGACTTGCTGGTAATTGTTATCTCCTTCCAAGTCGGGCTCAGGCACTTCACCGTGCACTCATCCGCAGTGCCCGAGCCTCCCAACAAGAGGATGCTTATTTATTTCCTCTTTATGGTGCTGCAAAAACCACGGAATGTCGGGAAAACCTCCTTCAGTTGTGTGCAGCTCCTGGTGCTGGATGTGCTGACAGGAGGCAGAACCAGAGGTGTTGGTCTGCTTTGGGAGCAGATGCTGTCACCTCCAGGGCACCTGAGCAGTTCTGGGTCTCCTCCTGGGCCCCAGGTCTGTGGTCAGGGTGGGGGTGGCCAACCTGGAGCCACCATTCCCACGGGCTCAGCAGACACCAGTCCTGCTGTAGGCTGAGCTCTGTGGCTGGAGGACCCCCAGCATGGGAGTTTTGCTCGTGTATTCTTCAAAACCCCCTCATTTCCTCTTTATTTCACCCCTGCAATTGTGTTTGGGTTATTATTTTTTTCCCTTTGTCTATTCTCGAGTCAGGGCTGGAGAAACTTTGAGATGCCACTTCCTAACTTGAAACCTTGGCAAAATAATCCCTGAGCAGGGGCACTGGGCTGCTCTGTAAGGGGTTACAGCAGAGAAGCACAGATTGGTTTGGGTTGGAGGGACATTAAATCCCCCCCAGTGCCCCCCCTGCCATGGGCAGGGACCCCTCCCACAGCCCAGGGTGCTCCAAGCCCCATCCAACCTTCAACACTGCCAGGGATGGGGCAGCCACAGCTTCCTTGGGCAACCTGGGCAACCAGGGGCTCAGCACCCTCAAATCAAAGAATTTCTGACTGGTCTCTCATCTAAATCCACCTTCTTTAATAGAATTTTGTCATGCTGACCTGGAAGCTGGTCTGCAGGTACAGGGCAGCCCTGGGAAGCTCCTCAGGACTTGGCTGGAGGGAAGGGGCTGTGGCCGTGTTCCAGGCACCCTGCAGGGTCTGCCAGCAGCACCTCGACAAAATCTTGAGGAACAAATTACCCCTGAGAGGTGAAATCTTGCTTTAAAAGTGTGTTAACAAAGGAGGGAAGCGTGCAGTCCTGCCGTCCAAAATCAATGCCCCGATGATGAATCTTGAAAAGATTCTGGTGAAATGAGGCAGCTCATGTAATTATGGTTGTATGTTTACTGACACTTGGAGCACCCTGCATCGCCGGGGATGGGAGAGGCAGTTTTGCCTTCTAAGATTTAACATGTAGGAGGGTGGTCACCTGTTCTAAAAGGTCTAATTGCCTGGGCTGATTCCCCCTTTAAAGTAATTTATATTGCTGAAAGGATGAGTCCCTTAGGGGTACATTCTTTCAAATTGTTGCTAACACAGAAAAGATTTTTGTGTGTATGTGTGTGTTGTCCAAGTAGAAAAAATTCTTCATGTTCTCCCGTGGCAGCTGACCTTGGTTTTTTAGGATCACTTTGCTCCTGTGAAGGGGAAGCTGGTGTCCCAGGAGGGGTGGGGAGGAGGGGGAGCAGGGCCCCCCCGGCACGGTGCCGGGAGCTGCGGTGGTACCAGCAGCAGAGACTCTGCAGTGAATCTTAATTAGGCATATGCAGATAGCTCAAAATCTGCTCAAGATGGATTATCTGAATGAATACTAGTAAATTATCCTTTTATTATCCTTTTAGTGTTCGCTGGGGAGATTGGATTGGATAGCAGGCATCTGATACTTTCCCTCCCTTGGACTGAGATGGGGGAGCAGGATGCTGGAGAGGGGACAGCACGTGGGGGCTTTGGTGGGGGGTGGGCACCTGGGAGATGGCTTGGAAAAGAAGGGTGGGCTGCACCCCACCACGGCACCCTGCAACCTGCAGAAATTTTGGGTGCTGGTATTTAGCATGGAAAAAAAAAAAAAAATTATTGGAGGGCCACCGGATCGTCTGTGCAGTCTGGCTTTGAAAAGGATGTTCTAGGGGTATAGTGCTGCAGCAGTGATTTGAGAGGTGTCACACTGCAGTGTTGGTAACACCAGAGCCCATGGAAAGTTTGGGGTAAGTGGGGATGACAGGTTTTGGGCTCAGCCTGTGTGAATGTGTCCCACGTGGAGCCATCTAAGAGGGGGCCTGGAGGAGCAAGGTGCAGGGTGGCACCGGGAGCTGCATCCTCCTGGTTTACCTCTGGAGAATAAAGCCCAGGGCAGCCCCACAAGGGTTTGCTCAGGAACATTTCTGTACCTGGCATCCCAGAAGCAGAGAGGCTGCTGGGGCTGCTGCCTCTCCAGTGCAGGCAGCTCCATCTGCTCCCCGAGTCTGGCACCCTGGCTGGGGACTGGGGACATCTCCTGGGGAGGTGACAGGAGCTGGAGTGTGACAGAGGGGTCCTGTCACAGCCTCACCAACCAGGGTGCTCCCAGCTGCCCCCCTTGTGTGGAAATGTTCACAAGGGGGGGATGAGCTGGAACCCCAACCCTCTTGCTCAGCAGCCACCACCTCTCCTCCTGGCAGTGTGCTGCTGCTCTGCCCAAGGGCCTTGCTGAATCCACTGCAAACGCCCTTCAGATTTGTTGTGCTTCCAACCTTTCTTTTTTTCACTGAAGTTTCCCCAGCAGACTGCTGTGCTAGAGCAGGAGCCTCCCTCCCCGAGGGGCTTGGCATCAGTGACAGTGCTGGGGACACCTGGGAACAAGATGGGACTGCAAGGCAGTGCCCAGCAGCGATGCCTTCTGAGGAGCCCTGTGCTCTTTTTAATTAATTTTTTTTAATTAATGAGGTGTCAATGTTTTTTCCTGAATTCCTTCTACCCTAAGCACAGAGAAGGCTGCAGACCACCGCCAGCTTTCCCACCCACACCAAGAGGGCCACGAGGCAGCCTGATTTCTGGTCCTCAGCAGCCCCCACATTTTTGGTGCCTGCTCTTCCCCCAGATCCCAGCACCCAAGGGGCCTTTCCAGGCAGGGTTTGGACTTCTGGAGCCTCTCTGAGCCCTTGGTTTCATCTGCAGGTCCCAGCCCAGCCCTGCGGTCAGCACCGCTGCTGGATTCCAGCTCCCCAACATCCAGTTGGGCAAATTCCTTCACAGACTATTTATCCAGATTGCTAATTCCCTGCACAGATGGCTCTGCATAAGACTGTGTGGGAGAAGAGTGGCTTTTTAAGCCAATTAAATAGAAACCTTGTCCAAGAAGGATTTTCAAAATGCTTGTGCATGTGAATTCCTGACGTATTCACTGTGTGTTCTGGCAGGGCTGCTCCTCTCCATGGGAAGAGAGGGAGTGATGCACAGAGTTTCCTTGGTTTGTTAAGGTCATTTCTGATTTATTTAAATTTAATTATTTTATTTTTTTTTTTAAGATAAAACTCCCCAAAGAACTTCCAGTTTGGCAATATTGCAGAGTATTTTAGGTATAGGAGGAGAAGTCTTTTGTCATCTCTGTCAATTAATTCTCCCTGCCAAGCTCTTCAGCCTGCCTCTCAGTATGTAAAGCAAGCTATGATTTGTAGGAAGACAGATGAGAGGAGCAGAGAGAGAGAGGAAAGGGTATTAAATGACATCCAAAGGGGAAAATACTAGCTAATACCATTAATACTTCTTTATTATTACTGCAGCATTTGGCCTCAGTAATCCAAAAACCTGCAGTAAAAATCCATCCAGCTCAGGGGGAGAAGTCAACACATCAGCAGCATCACTGGTGGGTGCTTTTCCTGGTGGAAACCCCTTGGGTGGGATCTCAGCCCATCTCCCCTGGGTTGCTGGGGGTCTGTGCTGGGTCCCTGAGCTGCAGGGACCTCACTGAGCAGGGGGGCAGCTCCAGCCCCTCTTTGAACATTGCCAGGGATGGGACAACCTGGGCCAGGGATGAGGCAACCTGGGCTAGGGATGAGGCAACCTGGGCTAGGGATGGAGCAACCTGTGCCAGGGATGGAGCAACCTGTGCCAGGGATGGAGCAACCTGGGCCAGGGATGAGGCAACCTGGGCCAGGGATGAGGCAACCTGGGCCAGGGATGAGGCAACCTGGGCTAGGGATGAGGCAACCTGGGCTAGGGATGGAGCAACCTGGGCCAGGGATGAGGCAACCTGGGCCAGGGGCTCCCCACCCTCACACCAAAAATTTTCTTCTTCATGTTGAACCTAAACCTCTTCTCTTTCAGCTTCAAGCCTGCCCACCCCTCCTCCTTCAGGGGCTCTGTGAGCATCCCAGGGGCTCCTTCAAGCCTCCAAATGGGCAAGGAGTTGTCCCTCTGCATCCAACCTGCCCGTGGGAGGTGAGGGCAAGGGGAAGGCCACCAGGGCTGGGGTGGCAGAGGGTCTGGACCCGGGCAGCAAAATGTTCCCCTCTCCTGAGGAGTCTCAGCCACTCTTCCCCCCTCCACCAGGGTCCTGCATTACCCATGCAGGCTCTGCACCCTCATTTATGGATGCAATGAGCAGAAAGCAGCTGGGATGAGTCTTTGGGAACAGGGAAGACATACGACAAACACAAAAATTAAAACGCTCGGGAATAAGGCAAATACTGAGAGTAAGAAGTGGGAATGAGACAAATATTGGATTAAGACAAACACTGCTGCAGATTCCAATGTCAATTCTGACAGCGCCAGCCAAGTTTGGAGTCTGTTGACAATTGGAGATGAAGGGCTAAGGCAGGAGGAGAAAAACCCTCCAGCCTTCAGCCCAGTGTCATTCCGTTGTTTGACTCGGGTGACCTAAATTACTACTATATAACCAAATAAACCTAAACATGAGCACTGCATTTAAATACATGGCACTCCAGCAAATTAACTGGCTTTTTTTTTTTTTTTTTTTTTTTTTTTTTTTTAAACCCAGAACCTCGCAGATGTGGTAATCCTTGCCTGTTGTTCAGGATTTTTAGTTGTAATTCATTATATTGGAGCATATCCCAAGCAGGCTACAGAGTGATCCTTCTCCTGCTAAGAAGATTAATAAACTATTTACTGGAATGGAAAGTCCAGGCACAGGATGTGGAAGCTGTTGGGTGAGAAAAACAGTAAAATCCAGTTGCTGGAAGTGTCAAATGCTTAAAAAATAATTGAGAAGTTTGGTGGGGCAGGTCAGATGTGTCAGACCAGACACTGAGCAGTCTGCCCCCAGCCTGAGGGGTTGGAGCCTTTCAGGGACAGCCTCACCCTGTAAGATTTTAACTGCTCAAGCACCCTCCTTGCAGCAGCACCCCCAGCTTGGCCACAGTCCTCTTCTCTGATTTTTATTTAGTTGTAGATTACAGAATCCCAGGCTGGATGGGGTCAGAAGGGACCTTAAAGCCCACCCAGTTCCACCCCTGCCATGGGCAGGGACACCACAGCACCATCCAACCTGGGCTGCAGCACTGCCAGGGAATCCTGTGACAGGGAAAAACCATGATAGGATATTAACTTGTTAATAGGTATTTTATTTTATTTTATTTTATTTTATTTTATTTTTATTTTTATTTTTATTTTTATTTTTATTTTTATTTTATTTTATTTTTTTTATTTTTTTTATTTTTTTTATTTTTTTATTTTATTTTTTTATTTTATTTTATTTTTTTATTTTATTTTTTTTATTTTATTTTTTTTTTTATTTTTATTTTTATTTTTATTTTTATTTTTATTTTTATTTTTATTTTTATTTTATTTTTTTATTTTAATTTTATTTTTATTTTATTATTTTTATTTTATTATTTTTATTTTATTATTTTTATTTTATTATTTTTATTTTATTTTATTTTATTTTATTTTATTTTATTTTATTTTATTTTATTTTATTTTATTTTATTTTTATTTTATTTTATTTTTATTTTATTTTTATTTTATTTTTATTTTATTTTTATTTTATTTTTATTTTTATTTTATTTTTATTTTATTTTTATTTTATTGTATTTTATTGTATTTTTATTTTTTTTTTTTTTTAATTTTTAATTATTATTATTTGTGTTTATATCTATTCTATTTTTAGAATATTTGAGACCCTCTTACAGGAAAGAACTGCAGTTACTGAGGTAAAGCAGTGCCCTAAAATCAGACTCAGACATTTCTGTGTGACAGAAATCTATTTGCAGGGGAGCATCACCCAACTCCTTCTCCAGGACAGGCTCTGGGGCAGAAGGAAAGGTGCAGATCCTGTGGATGGCAGCTCCAGACCATGGCTTTGACTCGAGGAGGTTGAGGGCAGCAGAAATGACTTTCCTGGTGAGTGCCATTCCCAGCCTGGGGGACACTGGGGAGGTTTTCCAGTTGCTCTGTGCTGCCTGCTTTGATTGAGATTTTTTTCCCCCAATTTTTTGCTGGGTTTTCAGCGTGGGGGTTGCTTTGCTTTTTGTTTGTGGAGTTATTTAATTCTTTTTTTCCTGTGGCACTGAAGATGCTCCGTGCTTCCCAGCCCTGGCTGGGGTCTGGCAGTGTCAGCCCCATTATTTTGGGGTCACTTGGAGGGATTTGGGGCTCTCTGGGGGTCCTGGCTCAGTCGTTTGGTTTTGCAGTGGGGCAGGAATGGGGCTGGCAGAGTTTTGCCCCCTAAGGGCAACCCCTGCCCAACCTCCTGGAGTGAAAGGGGGATGGGGTTGGATGAAAGGATTTTTGGGATTCCAGTGGGGAGGATGGGGGAATCCCTGGGGTGCCAGCAGGATCCCAAAGGACTCCCGTGGGGAGAAGCAATCACTTGTGTAAGGCTGATATTTCAACCAGCAGATGAGGAAAAGAAAGGGAGACTAATGTGTTTTTTATCAGGAGATGGAGAGAAAAAGGCTGAAAAATGTTTCCAAAAAACACCAGGATAATAGGAAATAAATGCAATATTCTAGACAAGCATAATCCTTTTAATCAGAGGCACTGCTTTTCTCCTTTTTCTGAAAAGTTATTTTCTTCTAATGATTTCCAAATAAACAATGGGCATGGTAGGAAAATTCCTGTGCAGGAATAATGCATGAATAAAACCCTAAATATTCCAATCTCCCTTCTTCCCAGTACCAACACAGACATTTTCAATACACAAAGGGTTCTGACCTCTCACTCAGGTGCAGGTCTGTTCTTTCTTATGATCTTCCAGTGGATTTGGTGTGTGTAGGGCCTGTGGGCTCCTTCTTTTATAGCAGGAAAAGAAGCATCTATTCCTGTTCAAATTAGGACAGAGGAAAAATTGAGGAAAAAGCAGTTTTTCCTCTTTGCAATTTGCCTCTGGTTGTCTTTGCTGATTCTGGGTGCCAGCCACACAAATCCCTAATCTGACAGAGGAAGAAATTCTAATTAATGGGCCAAGGTACTCCAGGAAAAGTTAAAGCAGTTCTGCACAAAGGCAGGTATTAAAAAAAAATCAGAATATACCCCTGGGTTTTCCCAGGCCCAGAGCAGAGTTCCCTGCTCATCCTGCACACATCTGCACTGAATAAAATGTACCCTGGAACACAGGAATATCCATGGAAAAAAAGCAGATAGAGGGCACTTGAGTTTTGAAAGATTCTGCCAGTTTCAGAGAGATTGAGACTCAGTGCTGAGGGCTCAGTGATTGCTCTGGAGAAGGAAATCTTCAGTGCTCTTTGTGCAGTAAAATATATGGTTGTATGGATATTCCCTGACCTTCTTTAGGGCTGTCACACAAACAAGCTGTACAATCAATATAAATAATATTAAGAAGTAGTCAAACAAAATACCAATTCATACCCAGTTACATTAGCTACAGGGATTTAAACGAGGACTCGTCTGCCCAACGAGCTGGCTGCTTTTCAGCTATCTAAATTAGTCTAATAAACTGTATCTCCCCATAAATCTTGTTTCTCTTTAATTAGGACATCACTGGGAAGCTAAAGACAAAAAAAAAAAAAGAAAACCAAAAACAAATGAAAAAACTTCTGGGACTTGAGTGCATTGGGTTCTATGGCAAGCAGAGAAAGGCACAAATAGGAATGCAAGGCTTCCCAGGACAGTGAAGGATCCATTTTTAATAGCTTTGATAAAGGTTTGAGCAAGGAAAAATGCAGCAAAACTAGTGGGAAACATCTACATGAGGTACTGCAAGTGAATGAGAAATTGATGCTATATTTATTAGACTGCAATCATCTCCCTAATATGCTTGAAGATAAATGGTGAGGCATTCTTCCAGCCAAAAAAGCGTGGCAGAGTGTTGCTTTTGACATAGTGATTATTGATAGTGATGATAAAGTTCAAAACATCCAACAGTGAAAAACCCAAAAGCAATACTAAAAATGGTGGAGTGGAAGTGGAAAATTATGTGAAATGTTAGGGATGTTTCATTTCAGTACCTCTGCCTCATTATACCATCAGCAAAATGTAAAATACATAGACTAGATAAATGTCTCATTAAGTATTTCACTGCTCATTCTGGGTGCTTGGGAGTGTGCTTGAATAATGAAAAATGTAGAAGTACCTTTATCACAGGGTGATGGTGGCAGGAGACAGCACTTTGTCAAGAGGTGTTGTTAATCCAGTGTACAGACCAATATTGTGGAGGAGAGCAGAGTGTGACAAAGTGTTACAGCCACAGCAAAACAGGGGGGTTTGGGAACAGGGGGGTGGTTTGGGCCAGGATTTTGCCAGAGGAGCTCTTTTTGTAGGAGCTGTTGCACAGCTTGGACTCCTTTGGTCTCTGGAGGCTCTGGGTGCAGAGGGCAGGACCTGGGACGAGGCTGAGCTGATCCCCACCTGGGGATGCTGCAGGGATGCTGAGGCTCTGCCCAGCTCTGCTCACCCATCCCCAAGGTGCTCCTGAAAAAAACAAAACCAAAAAAACCCCAGAACCAAAAAACCCCACAGCTCCACAAAAGCAAAAGCAAGAAAAAAGAAACTGAAAGTTCAGGGCGTGGTGTTCAGAGCAGGGACAGCAGTTGGGTTTGTACCTTGCCCACAAGCCCTGAGCCAGGGGAGGAATTAAATAAATTCCTGACTCTGTGCAAAGGTTTCCTCAGGGCTATTCATGCATCCAAAACTCTAGGGAGAGTTGGCAGATGCATAATTGGTAGGTACATGACTTGTATGTTTAGAAAGAATATTATTTAAATATAGGTAAAAAAAAAAATAAACTGTATTTTATACTTTTATGCCTGAATACATAACACCGAAATCTTTTGTAGGTCAGAATAGACCATGCACATTTTCCAGCAATATTTTCTGGTGTTTCACTATCAAAAATCCTTTTTTTTTTTTTTTTTTTTTAGCAGCTGGGGACATTCCCAAACCTGTTCCTTAGAGCTGCCTGCTTTGGACAGGCCCAGAGGGGTGAGGCTGGGAGTGAGCTGTGGCTGGGAGGCTGAGCTGCTCCTGTCTTACCCTCAGCTGGGCAGGAAACACACCAAAGATCTTTTGCAATTTGTGGCATGAGTGGCCAAGAAGGCCAATGGCATCCTGGGCTGGCTCAGGAACAGCGTGGCCAGCAGGTCCAGGGAAGGGATTCTGCCCCTGTGCTCAGCCCTGGGGAGGCCACAGCTTGAGTCCTGTGTCCAGTTCTGGGCCCCTCAGCTCAGGAAGGAGATTGAGGTGCTGGAGCAGGTCCAAAGGAGGCAACTGGGCTGGGGAAGGGATCCAGCACAGATCCTATGAGGAGAGGCTGAGGGAGCTGGGGGTGTTGAGGCTGGAGAAGAGGAGGCTCAGGGGAGACCTCATCACTCTCTCCAACTCCCTGAAAGGAGGTTGGAGCCAGGGGGGGGTTGGGCTCTTTTCCCAGGCAACTCTCAGCAAGACAAGAGGGCACAAGAGGTCTCAAGTTGTGCCAGGGGAGGTTTAGGTTGGACATGAGAAAGAATTTCTTTCTGGAGAGGGTGATCAGCCATTGGAATGGGCTGCCCAGGGAAGGGGTGGATTCTCCATCCCTGGAGATATTTCAAAAGAGCCTGGATGTGGCACTCAGTGCCATGGGCTGGGAACCACGGGGGGAGTGGATCAAGGCTTGGACTTGATGAGCTCTGAGGTCCCTTCCAACCCAGCCAATTCTATGATTCTATGAATGCTGCTGTGCTCAGAGAGACTGAAAAAAACCCCAAACCAACCAAAAAAAAAAAAAACAAAAAAAAAACGAACAACTGCCAAATGCAAGCAGAACCCCAGCAAAGCCCCTTGCCCGGGGGGCTGTGGGAATGTGCACAAACATTAAATAAAGGCAGAGGTGGCCCCAGGGCTGAAGTCACCCAGCAGAAAGCTCGTGTCAGCTGTGGGAGTGGGCTGGAAGGAGAGGAGCTGGGAAGTGGGAGGGAAAGCAGAGCCCATGTGTTAGAATGTGAGCAGGGAGGGAGGTGCCCGTTCTGCACTCCCTGGAGATGCAGCATGGGTTGTTCTTCAGGGAATGGCACAATAATTAGAATTAATAAGATTTTAATGGTGATAGCCTAAGTGCCAAATCTTCACAGTAGGAGGTTTTAGTGCTGTGTGCCACGGGAACATTTTCTACTGTGAACAAGCAGTGCAGTTAAAATCCCCCTATTACTGCAAAATGGAAACAGACCCAAGGTTTGACCACTCTCAGCTGCTCAGGCCCCAGCACATCAGGCTCAGCCTTTCAGTGAATCCTGCAGGAAGCTGTAGAGTTTAGGGCAAAGAGAATAATTTCCTGGAAACATGCTTCTAATAAACATCTTGCAGGTACCCAGCTTTCACAGATTTTTAATTTTTTCCCTGGGATGTGCTTTAGTGGAAGCTGCCTTCACTTTGTGGCACTGCGAGGGACTGAAGGCATTCAAGATTCTCAATTTAATTCACTATAAACATTCTTAGTGCAGCTGAGCCCCAGTGTAATGCTATTAGAAAAAAAGTACTTCCCCAAAGACAGGGGGTATCATTATTCCCATTTTCTTGCCTGTGTCCCCATCCAGTGCAGGGGCCAAGCACAGCACAGACTTTCCTGCTCTGCTGTGGGGTTTTTTAGTTTGTCACAACAGTTTTCCTTGAGGCAGATAATGTTTTCAGCTTTCAGAGTAACTGTAGTATTTTGAAATTTTTTTTTTTAAATAATTGGAATTCCCAAGATTAGCAACATTTAATATATTTTTTTATTATTATTATTTTTTTCCTTTCAGGCAGGTGAAGTCCTAATGGGGATCATCCAGGTCAGAAGGTGCCTCTCGTCTTAATCCATCCACTGGGAAAATAATTAACCTGAACTCAGATGTGGAGGGAAGTCCTGGAGTCCTCTCTGGAGTTTTTAAACACTGAATCCGGGTATGTTGGATTCTAAGGTGACAAAAAATATTATTTAGATATTTTAAAAAAATTAAAAAAAAAAATTAATGGATTAAAATTATTATTCACAGATAGAAATATTATCTGCAGATAGAAATTCCCAGCTCTTCAGAGCTGCGATGCTGGCTGCACAGCTGGGGGAGCAGAGGGATGCTGGGCTCCCACCTCCTCCTGCCCAGGCGGGGGTCGGCACCTCCCTCCCTGGCCAGGCTCGGAACCGACTCCTTGTCACCAGCAGCAGCGGCTCTGTCACCGCCTGTCCCGCTGCTGCCCGCCACAAAAAACTTCGCCTTTTCGGTAATTCCCAGCAAAACTACTCTGCAACACCACCTAGTGCTGCCGGCACGCACGGCCGGGCCCGGCGGGGAGGCACCGGGGGCACCGGGATGGGGTGGCACCGGGGTGGCACCTGGGATGTCACTTGGGATGGGGTGGCACCTGCGGTGGCATGTGGGATGTCGCCTGGGATGTAACTTGGGATGTTGCTTGGAATGTCACTTGGGATGGCACCTGGGGTGGCACCTGAGGTGGCACCTGGGATGTCACCTGGAGTGGCAGCTGGGATGGCACCTGGAGTGGCACTTGGGATGTCACCTGGAGTGGCAGCTGGGATGGCACCTGGGGTGGCACTTGGGATGGCATTTGGGATGTAACTTGGGATGGCACTTGGGATGACATCTGGGATGTCACCTGGGATGTCACTTGGTTGGTATCTGGGATGTTGCCTGGGATGTTGCTTGGGCTGGCACCTGGAATGTAACTTGGGATGTCACCTGGGATGTCACCTGGGATGTCACCTGGGATGTCGCCTGGGATGTCGCCTGGGATGTCACCTGGGATGTCACCTGGGATGGCACTTGGGATGACATCTGGGGTAGCACCTGGGATGTCACTTGGGATGTCATCTGGGATGTCATCTGGGATGGCATCTGGGATGTCGCCTGGGATGTTGCTTGGGATGTCACCTGGGATGTCACCTGGGATAGCACTTGGGATGACATCTGGGGTAGCACCTGGGATGTCACTTGGGATGGCATCTGGGATGTCATCTGGGATGGCATCTGGGATGTTGCCTGGGATGTTGCTTGGGCTGGCACCTGGGATGTAACTTGGGATGTCACCTGGGATGGGACCTGGGATATCACTTGGGATGGGACCTGGGATGTCACCTGGGATGTTGCTTGGGATGGCACCTGAGATGTCACCTGGGATGTCACCTGGGATGTCACCTGCTCCACTGTGCCCGGGGCTGGAGACAAAGAATCCATTGGAAAGCCCCCCCAGATGTGGGATGTTTCCCTGGGAGCTGATTCACGGTGCAGATGGAAGTGCTGGGGGTGCAGGAGCTGCCCAGACCTGGCTGGGTTTCTGCTCATGGGGCAGCTGGAGGAGCAGCTCCTGTGCCCTGAGCTGCTGTGTCCCTACAGCCACAGAGTCCCTAAGCTGGTGTGCAGCTGGCTCCTCTCTGCCTCTGGATTTTCCTTCCAGCTTTCCCATGGGAAGGTCTTTTAAAATGGGACCCATTGGGGTGGAGGGACTGCAGTGAGAGGAACCCCTGTAGGAAGGGTTTGTGGTGGGGGCCATTTCCACAGCTCCCAGAGCCAGCCCTGGGGGGTCAGCATCCCCCAGAGACCCAAACTGAAGGGTTGGTGCAGTTTGAAATAACCACAAAAATATCTCTTACTAAAAAAAAAAAAAACCAACAAATAAAAAAACTACCTAAAACTACAAAAAACCCCAAAACAAAACAAAAAAACCTAAACAACCAAAAACCAAAGACACACATAAAAAAAAAACAAAAAAACAAAAAAACACCCAACCAACCAACCAAAAAAACAAAGCCAAAACAAAGAAAAAACCTCAAACCAGTGGAAAGGAGAAAGGTCTGTGGTTCCCTCACCATGTGGGCACTCAGCCTGACAGTCATTTGAAGAACTAATGGGGAAAAGTAAATTAATAATGAAACAAAAGAAAGCTTGAAATTCAAAGATTTTTTTTTTTTGGGGGGAATCAAATCTATTGTTGCAAGAATGCTTGTGTTTTTAAAAAAGTCATTCCAACAGTGAAAACCCCATCCCCTTCCTGATCCTGTAACCCACCCACCCCCTAAAAACTCATCAGCTGCCAGTGTGTAATGATGCCCTTCTCAGAGGCTTCCTTCTCATTGGGGTAGTTCAAAGAAAATGCATTTCCCATCGAAAAAAAAAAATAATAATAATAATAATAAGAAGAAGAAGAAGAAAGAAAGAAAAAGGAAAAGAAGAAGAAAAAGGAAAAGGAAAAGGAAAAGAAGAAGAAAAAGAAAAAGGAAAAGAAGAAGAAAAAGGAAAAGAAGAAGAAAAAGGAAAAGGAAAAGGAAAAGAAGAAGAAAAAGAAAAAGGAAAAGAAGAAGAAAAAGAAAAAGAAAAAGGAAAAAGAAAAGAAGAAGAAAAAGAAGAAGAAAAAGGAAAAGGAAAAGGAAAAGAAGAAGAAAAAGGAAAAGGAAAAGAAGAAAAAGGAAAAGGAAAAGAAAAAGAAAAAGAAAAAGAAAAAGAAAAAGAAAAAGAAAAAGAAAAAGAAAAAGAAAAAGAAAAAGAAAAAGAAAAAGAAAAAGAAAAAGAAAAAGAAAAAGGAAAAGAAGAAGAAAAAGGAAAAGGAAAAGAAGAAGAAAAAGAAAAAGAAAAAGGAAAAGAAGAAGAAAAAGAAAAAGGAAAAGGAAAAGAAGAAGAAAAAGGAAAAGGAAAAAGAAGAAGAAAAAGAAAAAGGAAAAGGAAAAGAAGAAGAAAAAGGAAAAGGAAAAGAAGAAGAAAAAGGAAAAGGAAAAGAAGAAGAAAAAGGAAAAGGAAAAGAAGAAGAAAAAGAAAAATGAAAAGAAAAAGAAAAAGAAAAGGTGAAAAGAAAAAGAAAAAGCAAAAGAAAAAGCAAAAGAAAAAGAAAAAGAAAAAGAAAAAGGAAAAAGAAAAAGAAAAAGAAAAAGGAAGGTATTTCTGTGTCAGGAAGAGGTTGGTCCCCTCTGGATGTCCAGAGCTGAGCAGTCTATTTAGTTTCTATTTAGTTTCCCCACTGCTCACGCAGTGCTGGTGATTGATGGGTGAGAGCCCTGACAGAGGCAGTGACACAAACGTCCTGCAGGGATTAGGAGCTTCCTGAGCACACAAAATGATGGAGCCAGAGATTCCTTTCCCAGCCCTCTGGGCCACCAGCAGCTCCTTGTGATCCCTCCCACCTGGCTTTCCAGGTTTGTCCTCCCAGGGTGCAGCCCGGGGAGGGGGGGAAGCAGCCACCCTGCTCCTGCCTGTGCTGGGAATGATCCCAGGGGGCTCATCTGGGGGGTGCAAGGAGTGGCTGATCCTGAGGGAGGCAAAGCTGACACGAACAGCAGTGCCAGTAATCCCAACGCCAGCACAGCAGTCCCAGAGCTGCAGCATCCAAAGGGCTCCTCAGTGGAACACCAGACAGCACAGAGCCATGCTGAGAGCTGCACTCAAGTGCTGGAGGGAGGTGCTGGCTTGCTCTGACCAAAATATGGTGCTCTCTGGGCTATTCTTTTGGGGTTTTTTGTTTTTTTTCACTAATTCTTTGTATTTGCAGAGAGGTGATGATTCCTGCCATTCCCTGGGATTCAGTGCTGTCTGCCTGGGATTTCTTTAACATGAAGCCATGAAGTCTGTAGTGCAGATAAGGCCCAAGTGCAGCAAGTCCTTGTGAAGAGGAGAAGAGGGACCTCCCCTCCTGTCACCCCTCCCCTCCAGCTCCCCACAGCTGTTTGAAGCCAGGGCTGAGCTGGGGCAGTGGTGGGAAGAATGCCTGCATCCCCAGCACCATCTCTATCATCTCCACCTTCTCATCTCCATCATCCCATCTCCATCATCTCCATCATCTCCATCATCCCAGCTCCACCATCTCCATCATCCCAGTTCCACCATCTCCATCACCTCCCTGTGCAACCTGCTCTGACCTCATGCTGAGGACCCCCAGCCACATCCCAGCTTGAGCCATGGGTTTTAACACCTTGATTCACCCCCAGAAAAGAGGGGATGGGAGCATTCCCCTGGAGCTGGGGAGTTTTCCCAGGGGATGCCTTCCAGGTGCTGCCACTTTGCTTAATCAGAAACCCTGCCTAGAAACCCCTGCTGGGTGGAGGGGGCTGCCTGGGGGGCTGGGGGTGTCCCTAAATGAAGTGGGTGGGTGGCACAGTGCAGAGAAGCAAGGAAAGCTTTGGGAAAAGCGAGTGCCAGAACCTCCTGCTGAAAGAGCCACCTGGAGGGTGCAGCCCTGGCAGCCTGGGGGAGGTCTGTGTTGGGAAGGAAAATCGGGAATTGGCTTTTAATCCCCCCTGTGAGCTGCCTGGGACCCCTCCTTTGGGTGGCTGCTGTGCTGGGCAGGCTGGGAAGTGAAGCAATTCTGAGCTGACATAATTAAACTGATGAGTGTAATTAATTCCCCCCTGTGATTCCCTTGAAGGAGAGGCATTGAGATGTAAATACAGTGAGCTCAAAACTCGAGTGGAGAAAGGGTGAGGCTGTGCCCGTGGTGGGATGAGGAGGGTGGGCTCAGCATGTGGGCATCCCAGGTCCCAGAAGGCTGCAGGGCAAGGGCTCAGCTCCCTGTTGCTGCCCATGCTTCAAGGTAAGGGTAGATTTTTTGCAGTGTTTTGAGGTTTAAAAACAGCTTAAAGCTCCAGCATCTTGCATTCTGATTTAAACCAGTTTTTACCCAGGAAAAACTCTTCCTGAGGTCTCTGAGGTGTGATGCCATGTGGCAGAGTTCTGCCTCCAGCCATGCTCTAAGGTTATGTGATAGCAGCACCTCCTGTGTTTCCACTTCTGGTCCACAAATAGAGAAGGAAAAACGTCTTAAGTTCTTCTGTGTGAGTATTGTTATGGGGAGAAGATTCCGTGTACTCAGCAGATTTTCCTTCAGCATGAGTAGCTGTTTAAATTAGTATTATTTTGTAAGTGCTCACAGTGCTCTGCTCCGTGCTCTCTCATCCATGCCAGATCTGTTTGCAGACTGTGAACTCAGTGTATTCTCTCCTGTGGATACATCATAGAGTCATTGAATCATTGGGGTTGGGAAGGACCTTTAAGATCACCAGGTCCCACCATTAACCCCCCCATCCCAGCAGGATTAGCTCCAGCCCTGCCGTGGCACTCAGGGGTCCCAGATGGGGGGGTTCAGGGCTGTCCTTTGGGAAAGAGGAACCCCCCAGCCCTGACTCCCTGCCCGGCAAGGTGGCACAGCTAACACGTTGGATTTACTTATTTCCATATTGCATCCCTCCAGGTGAAAAAGAAAAAATTATAATGAGAAGAATTCCAGAAGAAGAGTCTTGTTGACCCTGAGGAGCAGCTCTGGGCAGACAGAGGTATTTCCCCCCAAATAATCACCCCCTTCCAGACACCTCCCTGGCTGCAGAGGGAGGGATGGAGCATCTCTTCCTACTGAAGATGTGTCCCTGTCAATAAGGTGTCCCTGTGTCTCCCTCTGATCCCAACATGGAAGGGATGGAGCAATGCCAGCTGCTGTGCCGTGCCCAGCACATGTCTCCTTGTCCCCAGCTGTAAGGCTGGCCAATATCAGGTGGCAAAAACCATAAAGAAAGGAGCACTGGATATACTGAGAGCTAATCTGACTCGTTATATTCTTTATTATGCTGTCTTTCTTAATGTAATGTGTCTCAGCTGCCATCAGGCAGGAATCCATTGTGAATAAGCTGTCAAGTTTAATTGGGCTATAGTGTGAAAATACATAAATAAAGCCTTTAATAAATAAATAACCCACCTCTCTGAGGCAAAAGGCAGCTGAATGTGCACACTCTGAGCAAAAGTGCCTTTAAAAAAAAAAAAAAAAAAAAAAAAAGTTAAAAAATTAAAAAAGAAAAAATCCTCCAGGAAGTATTCTAATAGGGAAAAAAAAAAGGTTTTCTGTGGATTTATGAAATCCACTGGGGGATGCAGTTCTGTGTGAGGTTCCTGGATCTCTGGTGGCAGGGGATGTGCTGCCTGGGAAAAAGCAGGACCTGGGACCTGGGCTGTGGAAGAGTGCTGGGAAAAGCAAAGTAAGGAGCATGTGAGTCTGTCAGTCTGCTAACATAGCAGCAAGGAGGTCTGTGGGTGTACTTTGTACCCAAATAATTGTTTCCTCACTTCCAGGAGGCTCAAATAAGGGCAAGAGGGAGAAACTTTCTGCTGCTCTGCATTTCCCATGGTTCTGGGTTCCCATCCATCAGCAGGGATGGGAATCACTGGGAGAAACCAGAGTGACCCAGATCCCCCTAAATGAGGTTTGATGAAGGCAGAGAGAGAGATCAAAGGAAAAACTCCTGATCTGTCTGGGTGGGAATGGGGCTGGAGCCAAGAGTTTCACAGGAGGGAGAGGAGGGTGAGCCCGGGGCAGCTTTGGAGGAGGGAAGGAAGGAGAAGTCAAACCTCCTTTTCCTGGGCATCCCTGAAATCCGGGGGTGAAACCGGCTCCAGGAATGGGGCCATGGATTGCAGGAAGGTCTGTGGGAGCTGGCAAGAGGAGGTGAACACTTCCACTGGGGGCTGGCAGCTTGTTGGGAAACCAGGGCAGTGACAAAGTTACAAGTGAGCAGGTTCTGAGGTGTACTGGGAGCACTGGGAGCACTGGGGTTGGTGAGCAGGTGGGAGGTTGTTGTCCAGGTGAGATACAGTCTGACTCTGCCTGTTCCCTTCCTGACCCCTCACCCCACACTCAGCCAGCAGCCAGGAGACCCAGGACACCTTTTTATGGCATTATCCTGCAGAGGATTTGTTGCTTATTTGTTGTTCATTTCTCCCTTTGGTGCCTCCACATTTTTGTGTAAGAAATGTAACTTTTCTCTTAGGAAAATGTTTGTAGCCTTCTTGGGACTTGGCAAGGCTCAGCAGCACAACCCTGGTTATTCCACTGGGACAGTGTCATCTGTTTTACCTTGAAACCCAGTGGGCTTTGCACATCTCCCCCCTCAGGGTTTGCCACTTGACCTTCTGACCTTCTTTAACCCAAATTAGATTTTCTTTTTCTTTTCTTTTTTTTTTTTTTTTTTGCTGTGCAGACCCCATGCACGTGAGCATCCTTGTCTAAGGTGCTCCTGAAACGTGGTTCAGGTCAGGTCTGGCTCTGCTCAGGGACCTCCTCCTGCAAAACTGCAACAGCCTCGTGGTTGGTACCAGGGAATCAGAACTTGTGCTTTGTCACCATTGCCTTTTTTCCAAGCAACCCTGACCTGGGGGTCCCAGAGGGGGAATTGCTGCCTGGAGCTCTGTGAGCAGTGGGTTTGCTGGGGGAGTCAGAGCTCAGCTTCCCCTTGGCAGGGCTGGATTGATCACCCCTCCCCAGCCCTCAGGAGACAAACACCCCCAGACCATCTCAACTGCTCCCTCTCTTGCTCCCTCTCTCTGCTCTTTGAATTCTCTGTGCAGGAGAAAATCAAAGCACAGAACAAACAGTGTTTTGATATGGCTTTGAAGATGATAACAGCACCCAGCAGAGGGAAAAAAAGGAGGCTGCAAAAAAAAAAAAAAAAAAAAAAAAAAAGGCAGTGGAATGATATGATGCACAGCCCAGGAAAACTTTACCTCTTACAAAGGCAGCAGGAACATCCCTGAGAGTGTTTCACAGGACCAAAACTTCCTTGGAAAACGCATCCTCCTCGTGTGGAAAGCTGCCACGTGGTTTGTCCGTGGATCAGGGCATCTCAGCTCTTGCAGAACATTTGAGCATCCATGAGATGACCCCTGTCATGGTGGGATGGGCAGAGGCAGCCCCTGCTGGTGCCCCCCAGGACAGGGGGGCATGATGCTCTGGATCAGGATGGTCTCATGATGCTCTGGATCAGGATGGTCTCATGATGCTCTGGAACAGGAACCTTCCTCAGACATCCACAGCAGCTTCTCCTCTCTCCCCTGAGGTGTCAGAATGCTGCACACAAAGCTTTTTTTTTTTTTTTTTTTTTTTTTAGCTCTGTAGAAGGAAAAACCCTTCAATATTTAAAAACGTTTCGACTGCTCTAAAACCCAATAAGAAAATTTTCCTTAATTTTTTAGTTCTTTCCTTTGTGCACTGACCTATCCATCAGGAGTCACTGGGCAGCTACAGCTCTTTTGTCTGTTCCCAAGCTCCCAATAACACTGCTCATCCTTCAGCAGTGTCTGAGGGCTTCAGGTGGCCATGCCCAGAGCAGCAGGGGTGGTGAATCCTTTTTTTAGGAACAGAGTTTTGCCCGTGGGATGTGCCCAGCCACACGGTTTGGATTGCTGTGAATCACCACCCAAGTGCCTGGGAGCCAAGCTGCTTTCATTTTATTGCTGAGAGGTTGGTCCAAGAGGGCTGGGGAGGGTTGTGCCTGCTGGGCTGGACCTGGATGGCACAAACTGGGATCCAAGGCACAGATGGAGCCCTGGAAATAACTGCAACAAACTCTCCTCCAAGGAGAGATTACTGGAGCCAAAAAAGTCAAATATTCTGAAAGTCTCCGTGTCACTCCCACATGAATTTTACTTGCTGACTTGAATGATTAGCAGCCCCTTCAGGAAATAGATGTTTTCATGCACTGTGGAAAAAAAAAATTAGATAACATTGGGGGGAGGGGAAGTGTTGGGAAAGGGAAGGAAAGGGACTCACTAGAACAGGGGAGAGGAACAAACCCTGAGTCAAACAAGGAGTTGTGGATATCCTACCAAAGGGAAAGAGAAAAGGAGATAAAACTGAAGGGCCTGGGGAAAAAACCAAAACCCCAGAGAACATTAGAAATAGCTCCAGCTCTGCCCATTCACCACGTTCTGGGCTGGAGGCAGCGATCCGTGGACCAGAAAAAGCTTTGGCAGATAAATTAATATTTGACATTTCTTCTGCTGTGGCACCCCAACTCCAGTGAGACAAATACGCTTTGTTGCAAAACATAGGAGAAAAATTCAGGTTCTATCTACAGGTTTTCATCTGTTCAGCTCTTCTCCACAGATGGGACTGGATGGTGTCCCCCCCAGAACCTGACGTCTCATCTGCATCATCATTGCTCCTCCAGATCTGAGTTCTCTGAACCCTTGCAGCTGTGAAGAGATTGGGCAGAGGAGGATCAAGCAATGGGGCAAAGCTGGTGTCACTTAAAGCCTGGAGAAGTTGTCCTAAGGCAACCAAAAGTTGTCCAGGTGAGAAATGAAAGGCTGTGGGTGTGGTTGGACATTTTTATGGACATTTCACCAAGGCTGGGTTCCCCCCCTCCCTTGGAGCTGTGAAGAGGATCCAACAGATCCATGTTCTTGTAGGAAATCACTTTCCCAAATGGGTTCTCCTGGGGCAGTACCCAATGCCACTGTTTCTAAAGGCTTCAGCACTTTTCCCTCCTGTTTTAGACACTAAAGCAGTTTCATTTTGCTTTCTCTCTTTGGCTTTCCCAGTCCTGCTCCTCACAGCCCAGGCATGACAGCTATGTCAGGAGGGAAAAGACAGAAGCTGTAATTTAAACTGATGTCTCCTGTTTGATAGTGTAAGGCACTAAAGCAGATGCTGATAATCAAGATAATCAAATCAAGATGGCAAGATCTGAGGGTTTCAGACACGCAGACGTGTTGAACTCCATGAGCAGCCCTGGCATTTATTCTGCTAACTTCAGGCTGGCTAGATTTCACAACCTTTTCCAGACAAATTATTTTGGGGCTCGGGAAGGAAATAGCTGTGAATAGTAAGGCTGCTCCTTAACAAGGGTCTAAGCTACCCCTGAGCTGGTTCATCTGCCTTGAGGGGGCTCAGTGCAGGCAGAGGTTCATTTCAGCATCTTCTTCATCGGTGTCAGGGGGAAAAAAAGCTCTTTTTGACAGTAGCTAAAAGTATAAAGTGCCACTGTGGTGTCTCTGGAGTGTCCTGCTCAGGACGCTGCCATCCAAGAGACTCTGTGTGATGAACTGGAGAACTTTCTTGGTCCCAGGGGCTCAGCAACACCTCTCACACCCGTGGCACTGGAGGTGCCAGGCAAGAGCTGCAGGATCTGCTCTAGAGGTGCCTGCAGAGTGCCCACCTGGGACACCTGAGCACTGCAGGTGCTTTCTGGAGTCAGAAATGGGTCAGATTGTGGCTTTACCAGGGAATTACATCATCCTCACCAGCCTGACTAATCTAGCACTTTGCCCACCTACCCATCAAAATGGTCCTTGCTGCTGGTTCATGGAGCTGCTGAAGCCCAGTCTGGCTCTGCCCCCAGAGCACTGCTGCAAGATCTCAGCCCCCAGAATTAACACCCTGAATCCAGCAACCTTTGTCCCTTGGTTCTTCCCCCATAGCCCTGCACACACAAGAGGTGTGGGAGGCAATGAACTCTGGAGTCAGGGCAAAGCCTTCCCTGCTTTGCCTTCAGCTGAGTCTCCAGGAGCCTTTTTTTCAGCAGCAGCACCATCTCTTATTTCATCTTTGTAAATGATATGTTGGGAATAAGGAGCAGAGGCCCCCAGAGGCTGTCTTGTTGCCTTGCTCAGCACTCAGCTCTCCAGCATCCTCTGCACCACTGGGAAAAGAAGGTGGGAAATGCACAACCAGCAACGCAGCAACCCAGGCAGGAGCTGCTTTGCTCAGGGATTTACCACAAATACCCAGGGATAATTATTTCCAGCAGCTCAGCCTGTACCAGGAAATGTTCTTCTGCAGGTTCTGATGCAATGAAGGAGTTTCACTGCCATGAGGACTGCACAGCAGCCCTGGGAGGAGAGGCCTCCCCCTGCAGAGCTCCCTCCAGCCATGGCCAGGAGCAGAGCAGAAGGTTTTACACCCATCCCAGGGCTTCAGCAATCCACCTGGAAACAGCCAAAGGCCAGGCCTGGTTTATGTGTTACCACTTTTACATTTTCTCTGTAAATTCCCAGCCCTTTTGCTCTCTCCCTGGTGGAGTCCCTTCTCCCAGAGAGGGCTGACAGGGGCAGTGTTATCACACTACCTGCATGGCATAAAAAATATAACAGTTTGGGATCCTAAAGCCTGGGGGGTAAAAAACAAAACAAACCCCAACAAAACCAAAAAAAAAATTAAAAACCAGACAAAAGTTGTGTTGCATGTTTCCTTTTAATCCTATTTTTATAAAAAACAACCAAACAAATAAACATAAGATGGGTTTAGGAGAGTTTGTGTTATATGAGCTTGGGGCTGGACTTGCAAGACAGAACTTTCTGTGTCTATAAAGAATCACACCTGAAAAATAAAACAAAAGCAATTAAAGGTCTTCAGCTGGTTTTTACCCCTCCCTGCCTTGGGTTTCCCAGCAGGGGAAGGAGGTCAGCAATGAGATGCACCTGCCCACCCCTGATCTGGGGACAGAGCAATCTGGGGCACCCAACCAGCTCTGAGCTTTGGTACCTGCTGGGTTCTGGGTGCACTATAAAGGGTCCAGAGCCAAGAGCCTGGGGGTTAAAGCAAGATTGCTGCTGCTGCTGCTGCTGCTGCTGCTGCTGCTGCTGCTGCTGCTGCTGCTGCTGCTGCTGCTGCTGCTGCTGCTGCTGCTGCTGCTGCTGCTGCTGCTGCTGCTGCTTGTCCTTGGTGAGAGGTACTGCACTGGTTTGGGGTTTGGGTGCTGGGGCCTCACCTCTCCTTTGCAATGTGAGCTTTTTAATACCTTCAGGTAGGGGGGTTTTTTAATCTATTTTTTTTAATGTGAGTTTTACCCTTGCTGTTGAATAGTTTCTGTGCTGGTTTAAGAGCAGAAGACAGAATTGGGATGACCTGAAAGTTGTTGCTTCTGAACCTTGTCCTTTCCTTGGTGATGTGCTGGGTTTCACTGACAGTTGTGTCTTGAGGCTTTCTGCCTGGGTGTCAACCCAAATGGACTGAGAGGAAACACTGCTGAAGCATTCAGAGATGTAGAAATTGGCTCCTCTTAGGTGTTGTCATATTTTTTGGTGTGGTTTGTGGGGTTTTTTCCCCCTGATAAGGAGCAATGGAAGAGCTGCATGGGAGTGATCTCAAGCACCTTGTTATTCATCTCTTGAACGTGGTACAGGGATGATATTTCACCATTTCCAAGTCTTGGCAAACCCCCAAGATAAACATATGCAAGGGCTTTCAAGAGCAATATCTGACAGGCTGGGTCAAATCAAAGTATGATATTTCACGTCTTGTAAATAACAGGCTGCTTCCTCCATACCTCCCATTTCTGCCCTGCCCCAAGGTACCCAGAACATTTAACTCCTTTAACCTGAAGCAGAGCCCACAACAAGGGCACCAAAAGGGCTGCACCCTGAGAGGGATGTTGCTGTAATCAGGGTCTGCCCAGAGCCCTGCTGTGGTGGGCTGGGTCTGGGGTCTCAGGAGCTGGGTGATATTTTGCAATTTTTTTTTATTGTTGCCGACGTTAAATTGACAGAGTCAGGGTAACAGAGGAGTGAAAAATGCCACTTTTTTGGCTAAGGTAAATAAATAGGGGTTTCACTTATGGTTGCTTGTTTGTTTTGGTTTGTTTCGTGGGGTTTTTAAAAATTTTTTTACTCTTGTTTTGGATTGTGGTCGAACTTGAAGTGATGAACAGAAACCTTCAGCTTAGGCTGCACCAGGCTGCAGGTGACTTCAGCTGAGATCCTGAAGTTAAGCCTGGGCTTTTTTTATCTTCAGTGCAGCTGAAATGAAGCTCCCAGACCTGGAATGAGCTGGCAGGAGTGGCTTAGTTAAAATAAACACATCAACCCCTTCTTGCTTGTGGGCAGAGCAAACACTGACCTGAGGTTTACTGAGTTATAAAAGATGTGGGAAAGCCCCCATGGGATGGGATGGGATGGGATGGGTTTTTGCTTTGCAGGACAGGCCTTCAGGTGGCAGACTGAAATTCAGTGGGGAGCAAGGTAATGCAGGGGCTTGGCAGGTCTAGGGATGCTTTTCAGTGCAGGGGGCCCAGGGGTGCATCAGCTGAACACTGCCCTGGCCCTGGGGCACCGATGGGCAAAATGAGCACAAAGCCCCCTTTGGATGATGAAATCTGCCTGAAGAGATGTGGAAAGAGGGCAGGGATGTCCCAGGGGGCTGGCTGGGGACAGAGGTCTCCCGTGGCACTTGTCTTCGTGTTGCTGCCATAAAAACCTCTCCTGGCTTAGCAGGCTGGGAATTAAGAAGTTCTCATGCTCAGAAGCAAATCTGTAAGCCAAAAAGATCTATAACCATTGAAGACTGACAGCCATAAAGGTTGTATATTCAAAACCTGCTAGTTCATAAATATTTACACATTTGCATGATCACTCCTGGCAGCACTTTGCCTTTGCCAGCTTAGAAGCCTCTGAAGCAGCTCAGCTGCTGGGACCTGAGTGGATTTGCATGGCTGTGAGTGAGGAAAATTGCTCTGGCTCTTCACCTGGTCCTTTTCTTTTTAGCTTGGGGATGCTTTTGCTGTCTTTTATGGAGAGTGAGCAGGTGGACACACAACTGGGGTGAGCCCCTGGCAGGGAGGGAGTTAATCTATTGATTTACTTTAATTTTTTTTTTTTATTTTTAAGAGTAAAGAAGTAGTTTCCTAATAACTTCAGCTCTTGGGGTGCCTAGGACTACAGTCCTCTGCACCTACACATCTGCAGGTCTTGAAAATGGGTATTCCACCTTTCCAGGTGTAGAGTTTGCTGAGCTCCCCCTGTCTGGTCATCCCTCATCCAGGCCAGCTGGCTGAGACTGGATAAAGACCAGGCAGGCTGGATGATACAGCTAAAGGAAAGGGAGAAGCCAATATTTTCAATAAAAGCATCTTCCCAGGGATCCACCTGAGGCTTTGGTGCTCCCCTGAGACACGGCTGCTCTGCCATCTTCACCCTGCCAGTGCACGGGGGCTGGAGAGTGTTTCAGGCTGCAGGAGGAAACCCAGATCTTGTTGAAATTTGCATTATGTCACTTTACATGTGGTTCTGTCTCGTGCCTAGTGATGCAATGTAACCCAGTGTAACCCCACTTGACTTCACGCACGAGGAGCATCGCTGGTGCTGCTCACCAGGGAGCTGTGGGAGCAGGAGGTGTTTGGAGCTGGGTGGGGGGGGCTGCAAGGGATACCTGCCAGGCTTACTTTTAATTTTATTCTCTTTTTTTCCTTTTTTAAAAAAGGCGTTTTGCCTTAAGAGTTATTGTTTATACACAGGATTCTGAGTCTTGTTGAGATACTTGCTGTGCAGAATGGGTTCGGTCGTGATGTTTTTCTTCCGCTTTATCTTGGGCTCTGATTTGTGTCTGGCAACAGAAAATGGGGTCAAATTATCCGGTGCAAGTGTGCACTGATACCATTAGCAAGCATCACAGAAAAAAATATAAATTAATAATAACCAGATAACCCTTTCAGATTTTTTTTTTTTAGCTATTATTTTGTAATTTTGGGGTGCCTGGTGCCGTCACTTAGGAGCTACCCCAGTGCCCTCACTGCCTTTGATGCTAAGGTGCCAGCCTTGCATTTCCCCCCCACCATATGCACGTGTCAGATTTACAGGGAAAGGTTGTCACAGCCTCTCCCGTGTCACCCTGCTGCAGTGCTGCTGCCACCAGTGACAGTGTGAGACCTCAGCCCGCTCCCTCCTCCCTGCCAGCTTTCCCTGCCACCCTGCACTGGGAAAGGCCTGGGTGGGCTGCCAGCACCAGAGACACCTAGAAATAAATAAATAGAAAATTAGAATAGCTTCTGATTATAAGGGACAACTGCCTGTGAATCTTAATGAGGGTAATTGGTGCTGGGTTACTATGGTGATGGGTGGGTGCCCCCGGGAGGGAGGGTTGATCCTCACTGGCAGGGTGCAGCAGCCCCATCAGAAAATCAACATTCCCCAGCAACTTGTGCCTGGTGTGGAAGGTACAGCCATTCCAGCTGTGCCCTGGTGCTGTGGCTGGAAGCTCTGGGGTACAGGCAGCCCCCCATGCAGGGTGCTGGTGCTCCAGCATGGCAGTGGCAGGGTGGTGACACTTTAACTGGCTTTGGCATGAACATCTAACCAGCTCACCCAGAGCAGATACTTCATTTTGTCTTAGGAGCTACCCCAGTTCCTGCTCCTGAAATGAGGAGTTATAAACCAGGGATGCTTGCTGGCCTTGCTCCCTGCCTTGACACCCCCCTGGGCTTTTTTTTTTTTTTTTCCTCTCCAGAGGACCCCAGTTCAGATGCTTTTGCTGACAGCAGGCACAGTTTGGGGAATCTGCAAGAATTTCAAGATTAGTACTGTAAAACTACAGTTTTGGGCTGCATGGGGAAGTTACCAGGAAGAATAACTCAAAATATTTCCTAAGTGAGGATTTCTCATTCCCTCCCTCTGTCCTTCTGAGGCAGAGGATGAACCCCCAGCATTATTTCCAAGAAGAGCAAAGTTTCTGATTAAAAGGCAGGATCCAGGCAGAGCAGAACTTCCATACTCACAGTTCCAACAATTCCCTCTGCAGTTCCACACCGGTTAAGTCCGTACGTGGCTTTTCTCTCCCTGCCGCCCCTGGCACACCTTAAAGCAGAAACAAACCCATTCGGAGTGTCTGAGCACAACTTGTACGGCCTGGGCTAAAGGCAAAGTGTTCCTGGAGCGAGGCTGGAGCTTTGGGAAGGGCGCTGGAAAGTTCTCTTGGCAGCGCTGGAGCCGGCGGAGCTGCAGCCGCCTGAGCTCGCAGAATCGCTGCGGATTTAATTCCTGCTGGGGCTGGGAACGGCCAGAAATAAATAACACCCAGGGAACCTTCCCCCTCCGACCCCCCCCTTCATTTCCAGCATCTCTGGGGCTGCTGCAGCCAGCTTGGATCAAACCCTTCCCCTTTTCATCGGGGCTTTCGGACCCGCTCCCCCCAGCTCCCTTTTTTTCCACCCCTTTTTTTTTTTTTTTTTTGCTTTCCAGCAGAGCTGTGGCCGGTTGGGAAGGCGCGGGACACATGTCCAGGCTAACAGCAGCCTCAGCAAGGGACATTTCTTTACAGATCAGGTCCTAGGTTCGGAAGGAAGCTCTGGCAGGGTTGGGTAAGGGTGTTGCTGGGTGCCCTGGGAGCCTGGTGCCGCTCGCTCAGGGTTTGGGATGAATTCCTGAGCCTCGGATTGCCACGGAGCAGGGCTGGGATCACAAAGCAGCCTGCATGGAAGCACCAGCCCCAGCGATCGCTCTCCCAGGGAGGTTTTCTGTTTCTCTTTTTTTTTTTTTTTTCTTTCCCCCTCAAGCTTTTAAGACTGAAATTAAAGAGTAGAGCATGGGAGGAAAGATCAGGATGATTTTAAAGGTGAGCAATGGGTTGATTTTTTTCCTGCAGGGAAAATGACTGTGGTGTTAGATGGAAAACATCCTGACCAGGGCTTATGGTGTACTCGGGGGTTTAAATCCTACTTGTACCTTTAAAACTGAAAGCAAAAACATCCCAGACGCACAGGTTCATTGCTGGATCAGGAGTTTTAATGTAAATAAAAATAAAATCGGGTGTAGAGAGCAGTGAGTTATGGTGAGCAAATGCATTTTTATTATTCACAGATAAATCCAGGGGAAGCAGTGCTGTGCCTGTCACTGGGCTCAGGCCTCCACCTGCTTTCTGGTTTTGTTTACAAACTGCACAATCCCAAGCCACGTGGCTTTCCGTGACTCTTGTGCCAAGTATTAAAGAGATTAAAAGAAGGAGTTTAGTAACACATTTAATTTTAAAAGCTGTTTAACCTCACTGAGCTCTGCAGGGATGTTCCGAGTCGTGTTTGGGCTGGCACAAACTGTGCTAAAAATCCACTGGAATAAGGATCCTTAGTGCTGCTAGGAAGTGCAAGTGCTAGGGAAGTGGCAGTCTCCATTTCCTTCCTTTTGCTTCCTAACCGTGCCAATAAATCTCGGTTTTCAGGGTGTTGGTTTTTTCCCCCTCTCTGGATGCCCCCAGCTGAGCCGAGCCCCTCTTTGCCTTCCCGGGAGGAGCCTTAACAAGAAACAGCTCTTTCTCCAGCACACCCTTCATCATTCGAAGCTTTATTCCAGAGGTTTAACTCTGTGCCAGCCCCGGCCCCAGCCACGCTCCTGTTCCGAGAGCTGGAAGCCTGGATGTGAGGACAGGGAAAGGCTCCCGCAGGATGGCCGGAGCGCCCGGCACAAGCTGCAACACAAAGGGCACTAAAAGAGGGGGGAAAAAAATTTAAAATTAAGAAGCCAGCTCCCCAAATGTGTGCCCCGAGCAGCCCAGGCGGGTGTGTGGAGGCTGGGCTGGCTCTGGCATCGGGAGCCAGCATCGCAGGAGGCTTTGGGATGCTGCTGGGGCTGGGATGCTGCTGCTGGTCAGGGTCAGAGCAGCGCTCACCCCCCGGCGGGACCCAACGGGGAAATCACTGGGGTTTAATGGTGACTTTGTGTTCTGGCGAGTGGAATGGTTGAACTTAGTCCCTGGGTATTGTTATCAGAGGGCAGGGAAAGGAGGGTTGCGGAGGCAGCGCCGGGAAACAGAGCTGCCGGTTTGTGTTTAATCCACGCGAGGTGAAGCCTTCTCAGACTTGCTGAACTCGTCTCGGTGCTCTCTTAAAAGGACTCAATTTATTTTATTTTTTAAGTAGAAATGCCAGTTAATTTGATTGATAACAGCGCGTTAATGGGACAGACTCCCGAAGCCGCCTGCTCGCAGCGCGCTGTGCGGGCTCCCGCCCCGCATCCTCTGTAACGAGGAGCAGCTGGGCAGCTGCAAGCACTAAAAACCCTGCTAAAAACCAACCCCACCTTGTCCTGCAGAGCATTGCCATCTAAATAAAACTTTTTCCTTAAAGATGGTCACTGATAAACGGAAAGAAAAGAACCCTCTGCTTTTTTTTTTTTATTTTTTTCCTCGCTCTCCCCCCTTTTAATTTTATTTTATTTCCAGAACAACGACTGCCAGAATATAGCAAGCAATGTTTTAAGGGGGAAAAAAAATCCTGGCTGTAAATGTGCACAATATTCCACATTATATACATGTCATTTCTGAGCACTGTTGGAACGATGCAGTGTCAAATCTGTATGACAGATTGAGGTGAAAGCTGGGAAGAGAGAGCCTGTGAAGAAACAGCCCTGACTGAGTCAGGCACCCTATAGAATTTATCCTGCAGGCTATAAGGAACCCGTTTCATCACATAAAAGGAGAGGAGGAAGAGGGATAATCGTCTACTAATTTGGGGCCGGGCTGCGTGCTGGTCTCACGATGCCATCTAGTGCTGCCAGACCTCGGGGACCCCTGGCCAGGGACCCCCCCCAAACCCCAGCCCGGCCTCTGCACAGCCTGGGACTCCTCCCCGAGGACATGGGGGGGTTCCCCAGATGCTCTCCCAAAAGAGAGGCTGTGTCCATGCCCAGCCCGGCCCCAACTCTGCTTCTCTAAGCTGGAAAAAAAAAAAAAAAAAATACCCCCGCAACCAAAAGACTCCAAAAACTTTCCAAATGACTGTTTTGGGGGATGAAGTTCCCCCGGGGAAGCAGCGTTATCAGTTCCCATTGAAATGTTGGCCCTTTCTGGGTCAGTGGGTGCCCTGAGCCATGCCCATACATCAGGAATCTCAAAGGGAAGGAAAACAATGGCTGGAGTGTGGTTTGTGGGGCTGGAGAGGGGCTTGTGGGGATGCTCGTCCTCCTCCCAGGGTTGGTGTGTGAGCAGGGCTGAGGTCTGTCACAAGATTTATTTGGGGCTGGCAGGGAGGAATCCCTGTCAGGGATGAGGAGGAGAAGGCTGGCAGTGCTGTCAGGAGCCTGGGAGCTGCACAGCCACCTGTGCAACTTTCCTATGTTTGCATTTCTATTTAAAAATAATCTTTTTTTCCTTTTATTTATTTAATTATTTGGGAACAAAAATCCTAATTTCTTTTTTTTTTTTTTTTTTTTTTTTTTTTAAATTGCTCCCACTCTCAGCAGTAACAATTTCCTGGTGAAACATCCAGGCTTCCCATCCCTGGGAATCAGCTCCTGTATAACCTCCTTGGGGAGCTGGGAAAGCTCCAGGGCTCTCCACCCACCCCTTTTCATCCCCCCAGGGGTCAGCTCATCCCTAGGGAGGGTGTCCAAAAGGACCCCTGGTGTGGGTGAGCAGCCCTGGAGACATCAGTGTGTTATTCAGGAGGAGTTTTTAAAAAATGACCTTTGTTAAAGTATGCCATCAAAGTCTCTAATTCTGGGTAATTTGAACCAAAACACCAGTGCTGTGGTGAACCCCCTCATCTCATGTACCCAGAGCCAGGGACAAGGTTCTTGTGGTTCCTGGGTCAGGTTCTGGAAGCTGAGCTTCCAGGAGGTGGGCTTAGCTGACAACTCCAGCTTCCAAGCATTTTTTTTTATTATTTTTTTTTTTTTTTAAAGAAATTATGTTGATTTCTCTTGAAAACCTGAACAAATAACATCAGGTTTGGGTTTATCTTTTTTGTTGTGTGGGGTTTGTGTGTTTTGTTTTCCCCTCAATCTGTGGTGTCTGCAGCAATCTTTCTGGCAAGGCTGAAATACATCCTTCATCTCCAGAAGGCTTTTGCATCCAGAAACTTTTCTGTGCAGAACAAACAAAGGAAGTTATTTGGGTGGTTTTGGTGCCAGGGCGTTCTGGCAAGGCCTGGTGTTTTGGGGTTGCATGCCAGCACCCTGGGAAATGAGGCTGCAGCCACGGGGGCAGCTGGGGGGCTGCCTGGGAAACCTGCCTGAGGTTTGTCAGAAAGAGGAAACAAAAATTAGCAGGTCCCTAAAAGGTGTTTTAATTTCATCCAGATGGCATTTCTGTGTTGGGGGGGGAAACGTTCTATTTAAAAAAATTATTAAAAATCATAATAATCTCAATTAGTCCTTTAAACACTAAGGGCTGGGCAGCTCCCTCCAGACCCCTGCTGCTCACCCTGCTCTGCCTCCTGTGAACGTTGTGCCAACCCCCCCTGCAGAAGGGATGAGGATGCACAAAACCCTTCCTGGTCTCTGCTCCTCTGCAGAGCAGCAGCTGGGTGTGTGGGTTATTGAAAAGCAGGTTCCTGGAAGGAATAAATCATGGGCTCTGCTAAACCACCCCCAGGTCGGGGCGAGGAGGCAGCCACTGTTTGGGGGGGCTCAGGTGACTTCTTGAAGCTCTCTTACAGGAGTTTCCCCAGCTCTTATTTATTATTTTGCTCAGAACTCCAGAGGCTCCTCGGAGAGGGGGCTGGATGAAACCCTGCCTAGAAGTGCCCTCAGATTAATTAGTGGAGCTCTAACAACTGTACTACAGGAGCAGCAAGGCTGATATGTGCCATGGTTTATCAGGGAACACTTAAGCTACAGCTGTAGTTGTTTATGTGAGCATCCATCTTTCCCACAGCTTTGGACTCGGTTCAATTCTGCAGCTCTTTTGCAAACCAGAACCTTTCCTTTGCAAACCAGAACCTTTCCTTTCCTGCCTTTTTTTTTTTTTTTTTTTTTTTTTTTTTCCTCTTTTCCCCTGGTTCCTCCTTTTACCTAACCCAGGGAAGGCTGGCAGAGGCTCCACAGTTCTGTGGCTCCCAGGTGTGCAGCCTCTCCCAGCCCAGGGATGGTTCTTCCCCTGCTGTGCTCAGCACAACTCAGCTGCTGTCCCTCCAGCCAACTGCTGTCAGCAGGGTGGCTCCAGGATGTGATTTCCTGGAAAAATATTTAGTCATTTTCCAGGAAAGGAATTTAGATTAACACTGACGTTCGAGGAGATGAACTTGAATAGATGAGGAAAGCAAAGGCAAGCATGAGGCTGGGCTTGTAGGCACCAGGCCAGTAAAAATAACTTGTATGGGGTGGATATGTCCCACTTGGGGGACAGATCATATTACAGACTCCTTACCACACCTGAGCAAAGCTGTGGCTGAGATGGGCTGAACACCCACGAGCCACTTGGCAGGAAGTGACAGACTTGTTTGGTGCTTGTAATGTAATCAAATCAAATAATCAAACGTATTACTCTGATCTAAAGCTGTTTTATTAAGAAATTAGTACTTGTGATCACTGAGGAGCACTTGGTTGGTTCTCACCCCACCACAGCCAGGTGCCATCTCTCCTTTACAGGTCCCTGTGAGGTTTTACAGCTTCACACAATGCAGCTCCTTGTCACCTCGAGTCCCCCCTTCCTGCTGTGCCTTCATTTCCAGCTCTCCTGCCTTCACATCACCCCCCTGACCTCCCTGTCCCAACTTTCCTGGCCAGGTATCTGGGATCAGCAGCAGCAGCAAACCCCACAGCCCAGATCCTGCTGGCCTTTCCTCAGCTCCTGCCTGCTCTTGCCCCACCACGTTTTCCTCTTGCCCCACCACATGTCCTGGCTGCTCAAACCACTTCTCGAGGTACTTCAGTGGCCACTCCAGTAGCCTTGTGGCCAGCAGTGTTCCCGGCAGCTCTCGGAGCCTCATCCCCTGATGAGGAGGAGGCTCTGATGGGGTTGGAGGCTGGTGGGACCTGGCTGTGCCTGGACCAGGACTGGGACTGCCCCTTGTCCAGCAGCACCCAGGCAAGGGAGAAAAACCCAGCTCCTCCCAGCAGCCGGGCCCTTTGCCCTCTGATGATATTTCTTCGCCGCCTCCGTTTGTTTTCAGAGAAAAAGCCCTCAAAGACAGCTTGGGGAGAGAGGGGAGGGTGCGGGGGGGCTCCCAGCCCCACTCCTGCAGCTCAGCTCCTCATTCCTGGACCTGCAGCTCCATCTACCAGCAGGACCCCGGCACCGCAGTGGGGAAAAGGGGAGAGGAAGGAGCAGAGGGGAAGGAAGGGGATCCTCTTTTCCTCTTTTCCTCTTTTCCTCTTTTCCTCTTTTCCTCTTTTCCTCTTTTCCTCTTTTCCTCTTTTCCTCTTTTCCTCTTTCCCTCTTTCCCTCTTTCCCTCTTTCCCTCTTTCCCTCTTTCCCTCTTTCCCTCTTTCCCTCTTTCCCTCTTTCCCTCTTTCCCTCTTTCCCTCTTTCCCTCTTTCCCTCTTTCCCTCTTTCCCTCTTTCCCTCTTTCCCTCTTTCCCTCTTTCCCTCTTTCCCTCTTTCCCTCTTTCCCTCTTTCCCTCTTTCCCTCTTTCCCTCTTTCCCTCTTTCCCTCTTTCCCTCTTTCCCTCTTTCCCTCTTTCCCTCTTTCTTTTTCCCTTTTTCCCTTTTTCCCTTTTTCCCTTTTTCCCTTTTTCCCTTTTTCCCTTTTTCCCTTTTTCCCTTTTTCCCTTTTTCCCTTTTTCCCTTTTCCCCTTTTTCCCTTTTTCCCCTTTTCCCCTTTTCCCCTTTTCCCCTTTTCCCCTTTTTCCCCTTTTCCCCTTTTCCCCTTTTCCCCTTTTCCCCTTTTCCCCTTTTCCCCTTTTCCCCTTTTCCCCTTTTCCCCTTTTCCCCTTTTTCCCCTTTTTCCCCTTTTTCCCCTTTTCCCCTTTTCCCTCTTTTTTTCTTTTTTTTCTTTCTTTTTCTCTCTTTTTTTCTTTCTTTTTCTTTCTTTTTCTTCTTTCTTTTTCTTTCTTTTTCTTTCTTTTTCTTTCTTTTTCTTTCTTTTTCTTTCTTTTTCTTTCTTTTTCTTTCTTTTTCTTCCTTTTTCTTCCTTTTTCTTCCTTTTTCTTCCTTTTTCTTCCTTTTTCTTCCTTTTTCTTCCTTTTTCTTCCTTTTTCTTCCTTTTTCTTCCTTTTTCTTCCTTTTTCTTCCTTTTTCTTCCTTTTTCTTCCTTTTTCTTCCTTTTTCTTCCTTTTTCTTCCTTTTTCTTCCTTTTTCTTCCTTTTTCTTCCTTTTTCTTCCTTTTTCTTCCTTTTTCTTCCTTTTTCTTCCTTTTTCTTCCTTTTTCTTCCTTTTTCTTCCTTTTTCTTCCTTTTTCTTCCTTTTTCTTCCTTTTTCTTCCTTTTTCTTCCTTTTTCTTCCTTTTTCTTCCTTTTTCTTCCTTTTTCTTCCTTTTTCTTCCTTTTTCTTCCTTTTTCTTCCTTTTTCTTCCTTTTTTTCTTCCTTTTTCTTTCTTTTTCTTTCTTTTTCTTTCTTTTTCTTTCTTTTTCTTTCTTTTTCTTTCTTTTTCTTTCTTTTTCTTTCTTTTTCTTTCTTTTTCTTTCTTTTTCTTTCTTTCTCTCCTTTCTTTCTTTCTTTTTTTTTTCTTTCTTTTTCTTTTTTCTTTGAAAGTGGATGGAAGTTTTCCGAACCGTCGAGCTGTGCTCGGGTAGCCACACTGACAACCTGCTGCACTTTTTTTATCCCCGTAGTGCTACAGATTTTTGGGAAGAGTGTCTCCCAGGCTTGGTGGGGAGGCATTAAGCAGATGAAACACCCTTCTCTTCTGCCTCACCTCCCGCACCACCCATCCCATGGGTGCCCCCGGGGCATCGCCGTGCTCAGCGCTCGCTGCAACTTTTCCGTTCCCGTTTGTTTTTTCACGAAGTGCCCTGGGTGCTGGGACAGTTTCAGGAGCTCAGTCCCCGCTGCTGTGTCCCTCTGGCAGCTCCTGCCCCGGGGATCTTGCTCGCAAGTTCTCTCGCTCGTCGGAATAAACACGTAAACAGCCTGCCCTGGCTGTGGGACGTTCTGTGCGTTAAATAATGTAATTCAGTGTAAATATCAGTTCATTATCCGCTGCTTGGTAATAACTTTATCACTGGCAAACTGATGGGAGCTGATTACAGCGAGCTGCAGCTCACTCTTATTAATTGCAGTTGATGAAGGCAGTTCCATAGCTCAGATACCCTTTCTCTGCTGGGAGGTTTTGCTGGGTGTGTGTGGTGTGTGTGTGTGTGTGTGTGTGTGTGTGTGTGTGAGCAGCTCCCAGCCCCAGGTTGGTGGGGAAATGCTTCCCTCTAGTGCTGGCATCCTCAGTGCCTCTGCTGGGCTCAGCCCGGCTCCCTTCTCCGGTACCACGGGCTTTTCTCTGCAGCCCGCCCTGCAGGTTGGGTCTGGTGCCACCTCCTCGGGTGGGGTTTCCTCCTGGGAAGGGCTCCGGGTGCTCTGCAGCAAAACATCAGGAAGGGATTCTGCCCCTGTGCTCAGGCCTGGGGAGGCCACAGCTTGAGTCCTGTGTCCAGTTCTGGGCCCCTCAGCTCAGGAAGGAGATTGAGGTGCTGGAGCAGGTCCAGAGAAGAGCAAGGAGGCTGGGAAGGGATCCAGCACAAGTCCTGTGAGGTGAGGCTGAGGGAGCTGGGGGTGTTGAGGCTGGAGAAGAGGAGGCTCAGAGGAGGCTCATCACTCTCTCCAACTCCCTGAAAGGAGGTTGGAGCCAGGGGGGGGTTGGGCTCTTTTCCCAGGCAACTCTCAGCAAGACAAGAGGGCACAAGAGGTCTCAAGTTGTGCCAGGGGAGGTTTAGGTTGGACATTAGAAAGAATTTCTTTCTGGAGAGGGTGCTCAGCCATTGGAATGGGCTGCCCAGGGAAGGGGTGGATTCTCCATCCCTGGAGATATTTCCAAAGAGCCTGGATGTGGCACTCAGTGCCATGGGCTGGGAACCACGGGGGGAGTGGAGCAAGGGTTGGACTTGATGAGCTCTGAGGTCCCTTCCAACCCAGCCCATTCTGTGATTCTGTGATTCTATGATCAGCCCTCAAAAGGCCACGGGCAGTGCAGGGAGGAGAGGTGCCCAGGGGGGACACAGCCCACACTGACTCTGGCTGCCAAGGAGTGAGAAATAGAGGAGGCCTGAGCAGCCCTGGAGGGAGAAAGTTGGTGTTCTGCTTCAGGGCATCTGCTTCAGGGCATAATCTCCCCATTCCCAGACTCTGGAGCAGGCTGCCCAGGGAAGTGGTGGAGTCCCCATCCCTGGATGTGCTCAAGGGGTGCTCAGATGTGGGGGAAGGGGCAGGGAGGAAAGCCAAGACTTGTCCCAAAGCTTCCCCAGACTCAGCAGAGAACTGGTGGCACTGGGGACACTGGGGGGCTGTGGGCATCTCCACCCAGGCAGTGGAGGGAGGGTCTGGGGCTGCCCAAAGCCACCTGGGTGTGAGCTGTGTGCCCTGGGCTTGCTCCAGTTCATGCCCAGTTCTTGCTGGAACAAGAACCTCCAGCACCAACCAGCCCAGACCCTCCTGCCCCAGACAGGGATGCTGGGGATGCTTGGCACTGCTTCCAAACTTTTGGTACATTCCTTAAAAAATGTTCTCGTGGATGTGGGAGTTAAAAACAAAAAACAAAACCAACCAAAAAAGGGGGGATGATTATAGATGAGTGCAGAGTGACTGTTTCCTGCCATTAACTTCCAAAGTTATTTCTTGTACAGTCTGAATTTTCAGCCTCACTGTGCTAGCACTCTAAGTGAAGTGTCTCAAATGTGCATTTAATTTGGAGTTAATAACACCATTTTTCCTTATGAAAACTCAGTCAATTATTGAAAGCATTTCTTGATGTTTAGCAATTATTTAAGAGGTGCATTTACAGTAAAGTAATTAACTCAAATGGCGTGTTCATGGAAATATTATATTTAAAACAAACTTAAATATTTGTTAGCAGGAGAAAATATTTTATGCTGCTGTAATTTTATAATCTTTGCATCCATTGTCTGTCTCCGAAACTTTTTAGTATCATTTAGCAACTTGATGGAGAATTTTCAAGAGCCTTGGAGAAAAGGCTCATGGGGATATAATAACAGTAAGTGCTTTTAAATGTGGAATGAGTGATACAGAATTAGGGGAACAAATAATGTGGCTGGCTCCAGCTACACCCAGCCATCCCTGGCTCCTCTCTACCCTGTCCTGCCTCTCCCCATCATTGCTTTATCCCCCCTACATGTTGCCAGTCTCCTTTCCCTCTCTCCTTCCTCCTCAGGGGTGGAAAATAGTACAATTTTTAAAAATTAAGAGATAAAATATAACTAGAATAACAACAGCAATAACAATACCAACACTAACAACAAAAATAATAGTAATATAAGAGAAGTACATGGAGCTGAGGGCCAGGCAGAGGTTCCTGTGCAGAGGTTCTGCTCTTGTTTCCTAGAAAATAAACTAACATTGTGCAGGTTATCAGTGCCAGGCAGCTCCTCAGTTTGCTCAGATGAGCAGAGATGGATTGCAGAGCCAGCACAAGCAGTCCCAGCATCTGCAGTGTCCCCAGGGATGGGAGGGACATCTCCCACCTCTCTGGGCAGCCTGGGCCAGGGGCTCAGCACCCTCATGGTAAAAAATCTCTTCCTTAAACCTCATCTAAATCTCCTCTTTCAGTTTCAGTCTCTGTCACCATCTTTTTTCTGAGTCCAGACGAGTTCATGACTCCGTTTGAGGGTTCTTAGGAATCCGTGGGGTTGTTCAGCAGGGGCTGGGCAAGTGCTCTTGTCATACCCAGTAACTTGAGCCCAAAAGGCATTTTTGTCACCTATTGAAGGGGACAATGATTCCAGGGTGTCCCCCCGTGGCAAGCCACTAAGGGGAGCTCGAACCACAGCCATGAACCCTGAGCTTTGGAAGGGATTTTTTTTTTTTTTTATTATTATTATTATTGTTGTTGTTGTTGTTGTTGCTGTGGTGGTGGTGTTTTGTTATTGGAAATTTTCCATACATTTGAATTTAAAATTTAGTCCTCAGAAGTAAAGAAAATTTTCCAGGACATTTTGGGTTGTGATTTGGGTTTTTTTGTTTTTGGTTTGTTTTCTTATTTGTTTGTTTTCTGTGGGTTTTTTTGTTTGTCTTTTGTTTTGTTTTTTGTTTTTGTTTTCTTTGGCTTTTTTTGGTTGGTTGGTTTTTTTGTTTCCATTTATTTTGGGTTCACCCCCCCCTCCGCCCCTCCTTTCTTTTGGCAAAGCATTTAAAGGCTCTTTGGGAGTTTCTTCCACTTTATCAGGACAACAAAGGAGCAAGTTATGGGGATAATCCTGCTTGGAGCAGAGGCAGTGCACAAGTCAAAGAGCTTTACTTAGGAATATTGAGACCATAACCCTGCAAAATTATCTCCCCTTTCCACCCTGGGCTGGTTTTGCTCCTGGTTTGAGGCTTGGTTGGAGGGCAGGTTGCTGGCATTTGTTACACGTGGTATCTGGAACCACTCTGTGCCTGGTATTGCAAAAGCAAATTAATTCCTAAGTGGTTTTAAGGTGACTTTGGAAACTTTTTTCCATATCTGTAAAGCATTTGTTGGAAGAAACTGTAAAGTCTGACTGCTCCTGGGCTCTGCCTGAGCAGGGAGAGCTGGGGGGTGTTTGCAGAGCACTCTGATGTCCCCTCTGAGCTCCTGATCTGCACAGAAACCTTTTTAAATGAGTTTTAAATGAATTTTGAAGCTGGTTAAGGGTAGCCACTTTAGCATGTGAGCTCCCCAGAGATGGGATGCTGTGGGGCTTTTGCTTTACACCTATTTCCAGAGAGCAGTTTGGGACTGGTGTTGGCTTCAGACTGGTTTCACACTGGGGTTTTTCACTTTCTGGGTTTGCTCCCCCATGGGAAGGCTCCATGCTGTCACAGAACACCTCGTGCCAGGGAAAGGAGTCAGAAAACCCTGGGAAGAGAGAACCCTGAAGTCCTGAAATTAGGACTGGAGGCACAAGGAGAGAACCGGGCTCCAGAGCTTTCCCTGGCTGGGCTTCAGCACCACCTCCCTGCCCGGTGACCAGGGTGGCCATGTCCCCCACCTGTGTCCCCCACCCATGTCCCCACCCTTGTCCCCACCTTTGTCCCCCACCTGGAGGTCCAGATGAGTTGGGAACCAGGCAATAGAGAGCAGCCCTTCAGCACCATCCCTGTGAGATGCTCCAGTCCTGAGTCCTCTATCCAGTTCTGGGCTCTGGGGCAGCCCAGGTCTCCCCGCATGTGGTTTTATTTATGGGCAAATTGATAAATGCCCAGGACAGGATTTGAAGGGTCCAGAATAAAGCAGAGGTGATTCAGAAATGCCAGGGTAGCTCTCCTGCATCCCTGTCTGGAGGTGCAGCTCTCCTGGTCTCTCTCTGCTGGCCGTGGCAGCTGGGGTTTGCTGGTTTGAACAAAGTGCCTGAGATGAGTGTTCAGGTCCTCCCTGCTCAGGGCATCTTTCTGTCAGCACTTGCCTGGCTCAGGGGATCTCCTGTGGGCTTCAGGTTTCTGGGTAAAGGGGATGAGGTGTAGGAAAATGGCCAGATTCTTGTGGGACCCCCCTGGTTTGTGCTCCCCTTCCAAGGTCCAGGCAGGTGGGAGTTGGCTTCTCCTGCTGGCAGGTCAGGCAGAGGGACCCCCAGCAGGGGGAAACAGAGCTGGGAGTTAGAAACCATGGGCTGGAAACCAGGTTGAGACCTCCTTGTCCCAGTAAATATTACCAGTCATAGGTGAAAACTCAATGTGTGCTGGTGGGACCAGTTCAAAAGGGCGAGTTCTTTCTCCTTGACCTCCCATAAAAATGTGCAGTTCTGTTTACAGGGTCATATTTTATAAAAAGAGAGGACAGTTTTTTGTTCTCTGAGCACCAATTTTTGCTTTCAATGTTCCTCAGCTCCAGTTGGGTTGGGCCAACACCAGGGCCAGCAGAAATGGAGCTCAGTGCCCAAGGACAGCTGGGTCTGTGTCCCCATCCCTGGGGCAGGACATTGCTTGGTCCCAGGGAAAGCAGCATGGGCAAAACCCACCATCCTGAAACACAAACTCTCCACTTGAGCTGGGCTATATCTAAGGATTTGGCTGAAGTATTTGAATTATCCTGTGTTAAAGACAGGTTTCTTGTTTCAATAATTCTGGTGGGAACTGCACCAGGCTCTGCAGTTGCCCCTCCTGCACCTTCTCTATTTCCTGATAACTCACTTGTAACTAAACCTTATCAGAACTGCTCCAAAGCATCTCTCAACACTATTTGCAGGGCATCACATGCTTTCTCTCAGGCTATTTCTGTGGCTGTTATCTGTGTACAAGCAGTTTTCTGCTCCCTGCAGGCTCCAGAGCTGGGGTGGCAGCAGATGTGTTGCAGGCAGCCCCGAGGCTCTCATGGACCCAGCTGGGGACAGGGACACCTCAGCAGTGCCTGGGGACAGGGCTGGGGGACTCAAGGTGACATCCAGGAGGTCCCCAAAGGTCTGGCAGGAGCAGTGGCATCTGGGGTGTGCCCCAGCCCCACCTCACCACGATTCAGAGGGGTCTGTGGTGGGGAAGGGGCAGGGGTTGGCTTCCCAAAGACCTCAGCAGAGCTTTGGGGGGTGGGAGCTGGGGGGGGGGTTGCCAGAGCCCTGTCCCCTTGGGACCTGTGGCCCCCCAGGGATGGGGAGGAAAGCAGAGCCAGCAGCTCAGCCTCAACCTGTGTTTTTTCACCAAAATGCTGGGATTCAAGTCCCTTTTTCAGTGTTGTGGTTGGCCAAATCTACTTTTTCCATAGTGAGGGATATTGCTGCATTTCCTCTGGCTGGGATGAAAATAGCATTCCAGAAGGGCTATATATAGAGAGCTGTTACTGATAGATAGCTATTATTTTTTCCATTGTTGCCAAACAGAGCAGGGGTTTCTCAGGGGGCTTGTGGGAGGATGCTGGGGTTTTTGGACCCCAGTGACAAGCTCCCTGTCTGTGCCTGTCTTGATGCACCCACGGAAGGTCCCTCCAGGACCTGAGCTTTGGCTGCTACTAAAGGGCCCTTTAAATAAGTTTTCTGGGAAGGACAAAAGGAGTGGCAGCTCTTCATCTATATTTATGGTGTCACAAATGCATGGCAGATGGCACAGCTTTTGTGTCTTCACACTTCCAGTGATGTTTAATTACAGGCTATAAATAGCTGGGTTTATGACTTACGGTCAGATGCTCTCTCATCATGGTGGGAAAATAAGTAATAACAAACAACAAGCACGTCACCAGGCCACTTGTGTTGTGCTTTTTTTCTTTTCTTTGCCCTTCTCTTCAGGCCCTGGTTATGGGGAGTGAGGATTTTTCAGAGATGGGGGTTCTGCCAGGTTGCTGCTTCACTCCTCTCTTCTCCAGCCACCCAATGTCATGGCCAGGTTGGATGGGGCTTGGATCAGCCTGGATCAGCCTGGGATGGTGGGAGGTGTCCCTGCCCATGCAGAGGGGCTCTATTTAGGTGATCTTTAAGGTCCCTTCCAACCCAAACCACTCTATGATAATGATAACTTCAGCAAAGGTGCTAACCAGAGTGTTCATTGCACAGAAAACTCCTGGATTTGATGAGAGAATAACTGAGCCCTTGTGTCCTCTGGGCTTACCTGAAAGTTATCCATGTGGGAAAACGAGAACAGGCTGGGCATGAATCTGGAAAATGCCATTAGGGACTTTCCTGTTCTGCCTTTGCTCTGTAAATATTCCTTACTGCCTGACCCTGGGAAGTCTCATCCAGATGGAACCAGCCTGGCTTTGGCAAGGGAAGGCTGCAGCCTCCTCCTTGGGATGAGCCACTGAAGGAAGCTGTGATCAGTAGCTTGGAAAAGATGGGGTTTCTTTCTCAGAAAAAAACCATAAAACAACCTTGGGATGGGGAAGAGCAAGAAGGTGGAAGCAGCTGAGGAGCAGGCAAAGGGCAACAGCCCCAGAACAGATCCTGCTGGGCAGTGACTCCTCCTGCAGCCAGAGGATCAAACAACACCCACAGCAGCCCCTTCTGCTGAGGTGCCTCAGCTTTGTCAGAAATAACTCTGCTGCTGGGTGGGCAGGCTGCTTTCAGCATGGTGCTGGCAGAAAGGGGGGGCAGGGGCTGCTGCTGCCTCCAGGGAGATGAGCAGCACCCCTAGGGGGGTGCAGGGCAATCAGCTGGCAGGGTGCAAGCCACTGTTTGTTTGGAATAGTGGGGAGGAAAAACCTAAAATTCAAGTTAAATGGGAAGCCAGATGTAAAACTGAGTTGGAAGTGACGAGGTTTGGTGGCAACAGGACATGGGTGGCTCAAAGCAGGGGACAGGGATGTCACCCTGAAGGTGATGCTGTGGCACTGCAGAGCAGGGGCCAGCCCCTGAGGTCTGGGTGCAGGGTGACACCAGGGACCACAGGGGGGGAGATTTGCCACTGAGTGCAAATGCCCTCGAGGTTTGAGATGTTTGTTATCAACTCACCCACCCTTCAGTAAAGCATCAAAACCTGAAATAAAAATCATTTAAGTGCCATTTCTAGGCCAGTGCCATTTCCTCTCCTGTGGATGGCTGCAGATGGACACCAAGGGGTGGGGAGGGAGCAGAGGGCAGGGGATGCACAGAGCCAGAGCTTTCCCCTGGAGCTCCAACCTCTGCTTGCTCGCTGCCCTCTGACACCTCCTGGGCTCTGCTTGCCTGGGAAGCTGATGGTAACTCAGCAGCCAGAGGAGAAAAATCCATCAGGACCTGGGAGCAGCCGGGTCCTCAGGGATGAGATGGGAGGAAAGATCCCAGGAAAACCCAGGATTCTTCTCCCAGCTCGTGATGAGAGGCAGTGAATAAGGCAGGGCCAGGAGGAGGGGGCTGAACCCCCAGCACTTGGTGCCTCCTCCTGTCACCCCAGGAGCTGCAGTGGGGTCTGGGGGGGACATTGGAGCCTGCTAAAAGCTCAGCAAAGCCCCAGGCACGGGCTTCATCTGGGGGTCAGACCTTGTCAGTCCTGAGCTTGTAGACATTGATTGCAGAATCATTATGCTCAATCTTCCTGTAACAGGAGGCTGGAGCTACAAACCCCAGGGAGCTGAGGGGGGAGGATCAGCTCTTGCCACGCACCCCTGGGCTCCTTCCTGCAGTGCCAGGACTGCAGATCCATCTAACTGAGTGTCTTTATCATAGCAGCTCATTTATGCATCTCTCAGATTTATATTGTTTCTTTTTTTGTTTTGTTTTGTTGGTTGGTTTGGTTTTGGTTTTTTGTGTTTGCTTTTTTATCATGTAGTTGGTTTTTTACTGTCCATAATCACCCAGACCTGGTGCTCAGCTAGCTTCGTGATCATAATTTCCTGTGCTTGGATAATTATGTCCCTCCTGTTCCCAGGTTCCAGAAGATAACCCACTTCAGGACTGGGATAGTGCAGAGATAATCTGTAAAATATATTATCAGGAATCCAAGCACTCTATTGAGTGAAGGTCTGGTCTGGAGAGCAGCAGCTCTCTCAGGCTCCTGACCCGGTGCCTGGGATCCTTGGGTCTCTGGGTTTTTCCCTTTGTTTCCTCACTCACTGTTTCACTGCTCCTTGTTCAGCCAGTGCCCAGCAGCCTCCTGGTGGGTGCTTTTTAGGGAAAATGCCCAAAAAGTGGTCCCTTCTGTGCTGAAATAACCCCCTTGAAATGCCAGTGCTGTGCTCTGTGCCCAGCCCCTGTGTGACACAGAGGCAATGAGGAAGGATTGAGTTCCAGTGCCAGCAACATAAATCAAACCCCAGATTCCTTCCATTTCATTTACAGCTGAGCAGCATAACCCCTCGGAAAGGTCACGTTTGAGGATGAGCTTTGGCAGAAAACCACAGCTCAGGAATAATGTTCCCTCCAAGAAGAAACAGCAGCTGCTGGAAATGCCTGAAAGGTAAAAGAGTGAGCATCAATTTTTGATTTGTACTTTGATGAAACAGATTTCTTTACAGGAGATAAAAAACACCCAGGGGTTTATCTGCCTCCCCAATTTATTAAAAAAAAAAAAAATAAAAGTAAAATAACATTTCAGTGCCTTTGATACCATTAAATTGCCTCCCTTTTTACTGCTTGTCCTGCTCTGGGACAGATGTAGTGCAGGTTGTGACCTTTATTTGAAGATGGTGCTGACACCCTGCCAGCACCCACACTGCTGCTTTAGGGAGCTGAGGGTGAATATTCAGCTCCTGCCAGTGTAGGATCAAACCCAAAGCACCCTGAATGAAGAGGCACATTGAGGAGGCTTCCCCCCCAACAAAGTGGGGTTCAGATCAGCTGCTGGGAACACACCAAGGACTTGAAACGTCTCTGGAGTGATCAAAGGGGCTTTGAAATCTTAAAGGAGTCTCCTATTAATTACAGGAGGCCACTAATTGCCTTGCCCTCCAAACCTGTGACTCAGTGAGAGGAAGCCTTACAGGGGGAGGTGAAGGTGGCAGGAACCAGGCTGGAGCCTCTGTAACCAAGGAGGCTGAAATTGAGCAGAAATCATCAGAAATAGACACAGGTACAGGCACAGCTTTCCCTAAGGAAGGGATCACTCCAAAAGCTGAGGGGCAGGTTGGATGGATCCCCTGGGAAGCACAGCCCAACACCCCAAACATACATCCCAACCCCTCCAACAGTAATCCATTATTAATTATTAATTATAACAGTAATGCCCACTCCCCAAAGCAGCAAATCCTAAACAAAAAAAAAGACCTGTGAGTTTTCTGAAAAAGAGTAGAGCTCTGTGATGAGGATATAACTGGGTTAGTGCAGAGGAAGTCAGGGCACACACGAAGGTTCCAGCAGGTTTTCTGCCTGTGTTTCCCTGTGCTGCAGTGTGGCTGTGACAGGTCCTGCAGTCACACTGCTCCTGCCAGCTGCCACCTGAACCTTGGGCAAGGGCAGGGGAAAGAGTGAGGATGTAGGGCTCAGATCCAGAGGTCAGGAGAGCCTCAGGTTCAGTGGGATAGAGAGGGGGCTTTTACAGGTGGTAGAGAGCAAATGAAAGAAGATCCAGCAGTAATAGAATAAACCAATTAAAAATTTTAATTTAATTTTAAAAGGAGAGGTGCTGTTGTTGAACCCGATGCTGTAAGAAGCAATCTCTGCTGTACCATGAAGGGAAGAAAAAAAAGACTTCACCCACTCTGTTCTGCTTTTCAGGTCTTGTAACAGCTCGGTGCTGCTGGGCAGAGCTGAGCCCAAAGCTGAGCAAACACTGACTGCTTGGCCATGGAAATGGATGTCCCAGCCACCCACTGACTGGAGGAAAAAAAAAAAAAAAAAGTTAATCCCAGCTTGCACATTGAATTGACACAGTGAGTGAGTATTTAGCAGCAGAGAGGGGCTGGTGGGGAGCTGGGTGGTGTGAAGTGTGAAGGGCTGTGTTGTTTGTTGGGCTGGGATTTGGTGGGCAGAGAAGGGATGCCCAGAGAGAGGGACAGGAGGCAAAAGTCTCTGGTGCTGCTGGCATCCTGCTCTTCTCTCTTGCCAAGCTGTCCTCAGCATCAGACCCTGCCCAGCAGCAGCTTCTTGAGCTCCAGCCCATGAAAAATCCCTGCAGCCCAGGAGTGTGCTCAGCACAGGGCATTTGGTGCAGAGCTGCCCAGTCCTCTGGTGCTGCGGGGCTCTCTCTCTGTGATTGAGATTTGATTATTGCTTCCCCTTGGAGACAGTTTATTAATTGCCTTGCTAAAATCATTCCTCATGCTAACTGGTCCTGCTCTCTTCTGCAAGCAGAGCCCAAGCCTGGGGTTCCTGCTCTAAACTGATCTCTGGGGCTCTTTCAGGGTGTTCTGGTTAAAAAAAAGAGCAGCCTGTTGGGGTTTTGGGGGTTTTTTCCCCTACAAAACCCAAGCTTCTAATTGCTCTCAAAACTAATTGCTCTGCTGGGTTTGTCAGCATGGCCAGCTGCCATCTCAGCTCCAGGGCTGGCTCACTGGCTCTGACATTAATGACCTCTCCTGGTTATGCTAATATGTTCATAAGAGCTGGTCCTGCACTGATTGGCTGGGGGTGGTATGGAAAACACCTATTCCCTCGATCAAAGAGAAGTGTTTGGGTTGGTTTTGTGGGTTTTTGTGGGTTTGGGTGGAGTTTTTTTGGTTTTTTTGTTTATTTGGTTTTGGGTTGGGTTTTGGGTTTTTTTCTGCTGCATAAGACTAATCAAAACTAATCAAGGCCAGACCTTTGAATTAGTTTTTTTACTGTAATGGATAAAATTTAGCTAAAGAAGACACCTTAATCTTTCATTGATGTGTATCCAAAAGACACACGGGCCCTAGGAGGGTTGCTTATAGATATATAGGGCTGGAACTTCCTCTGCTCATGTCAGCAATGGGTTTGCTGGGTGAGGGCTGGCAGCACGTGGCTGCCCTGCAGCACACCAAAGGTAAAGGGAAAACGGGACCTCTCTGCTCAGGAGGTTTTCATAGAATGGTTTTGGTTGGCAGAGACCTTCAAGATCATCCAGTTCCAACCCCCCTGCATGGGCAGGGACATTGTAGTTTCTTTTTTTTCCCTTCTAAACTTGCAAGTTCTTAACAGGAATGACCCAGGAAGCAGCTGTGTCCAGGGTAAGCTCAGCACTGCTCCCCCAGCCAGGCTGGTGGGACATGGGGGACATTGGGGACACGAGGGACACTGGGGACATGGGGGACATCAGGGATGTCAGGGACATCAGGGACACTGGGGACATCAGGGATGTCAGGGACATCAGGGACACTGGGGACATTGGGGGCATCAGGGACATTGGGGACATCAAGGACATGGGGGACATCAGGGATGTCAGGGACATGGGAAACGTCAGGGACACTGGGGACAACAGGGATGTCAGGGACACTGGGGACATTAGGGACGTCAGGGACATTGGGGACATCAGGGACATCAAGGACAGGGCGGGCATCAGGGATGTCAGGGACATCAGGGACATTGGGGACACAGGGAACATCCTCATCCCCTGCTCTGCAGCAGACCCCTTGGGCACACTCAGGGGTTGTTGGGTTTATTCAGCTGTGCAGGAAGGTGAAGGAGCTGGGAGGGTTTCCTGTGGTGCTGAGGTTTCTCTCCTGTTTTGTGCCACAAAAAAAAAAAAAAAAAGGAATTACCCCTGGCAGGTGGGAGCCAGCAAACCTGGGAGCAGAACCATGGGAAGTGGAGCTGCTCCAAAAGAATCTGTGTCTCCTGACCCGATGAAGAGCTCAGGGCCCAGGTAAGAATTTCTGTGCCTGATTTTTCCAGTGAAATTAAGCATAGCTCATTGAGTGGTTGGTTTGTTAGGAATTTTCTGCATTTGGGGTACATTGTGCCCTACAGATGGAATCTGAATTAAACCTATAGAGATTTTCCCTAAAGATCTCATTTTAATGCCCCTAAAAAAAACACTTCTAATTTTACTAAACCGTGTTCTGATTTTAAAAACAACTGGGCTTTGAGATTATTTTTTTTTCCTTACTTTGGCAGTTTATCTTGGTGGCCATTCTGTTTCCTGCTAACCCCTAACTCCACTGGCATCAGAAATGTAAAATGCAATGAAAACTAGAATAATCCCTCTCTGTACAGACAAGGATTTTACACAATTTATATCCCTGCAGGATGCTCCTTGCCTGCAGAGAGGGGGCTGGGACCTCACAGAGTGGGGGGTTCCAGGCCAGCAAGGCTTGGGAAGGTGGGAGAGCAGTGAGATATGGGAGGTGTCAAGGGTTTAATTAAACAGGGAATGATGCAGAGCCCTTCAGAGCACTTAAACAGGAACTCAAGGGGGGCTTCTCTTATAAAAGGTAATTACCAAAGCACTTCCTTTATATATTCCAAAGGAAAAAATTTGGTACATCCATCTATTACCTGGTTAATACCAAGGTCTTGTAATAAATAAGAGCTAGGAATTATCTGGGTGAAATGTGGTTACTGTCTGCTCTGCTCCTTAATTGTAAAATGAGCCTCTCAAAAATCGATCTTGTTGGGTGTTCCAAAGCATAAATATTGAAATATAAAAATACTTGGACAGTAAGACTACAAACTGAAAGAAGGGCACCAGCAAAACAAAAATCCAGCAGAGCCCTGGTCAGCCAACCCTGTCTGCACCCTCAGGGAGCACACATGCAGGATTTCAAGGGGCTAAAACTCATTTTTAAGCATCAATTTCCACTGAGCAGTGACCAGTGATTTGTATCATGTCCTTCAGCTCCTAACAACCAGAGACCAGCAATAATGTAAGAACATTATTAGGAGTCCTGTGAGCTCAAGCCCTTTCTGTAGCACACAAACCCAGGCTGAGCTCACACATTTTGTGATTTTTCCTTTTTTTTTTTTTTTTTTTTTTTTTTTTAAGCTCTCTTACAGAAAAAGAGTTGCCTGACTCTGTTAAAAAAAAAAAAAAAAAAAAAAATCCACAGAAATCCAAGGAGCCCTGGGCCTTGTCCTGTCCCATCTGGTGGCTGTGCCAGTACCTCTGCAGCCTTTGGCTGTCCCATTTCCTCAGGAAAGCCTCTCATTCCTTAAATGCAGAACCACTGAGTATAAAAGTCTGTAAAAAAAAAGTGTAACTGGAGCAGGGGCTGGCACAGCCCAGGGTGAATTTTGCAGATGCTGGGAAGCAGAGCATTGATCCATCCTGGGGATGATTGTTGCTTCCCTTCTTCATTAGCATTGTGACTAAATGCTGTAAGAGGCCTATTTTTCCTTATTACTCTGTCAACAGAAACCATAAAATCTATTCTAAATTATACTGTTATCATCTACTTATTTGGCTGTTGTCTGGAGAACAAATACTTCCTTGTTGCAGATGTAAATTATAAATTTCTCCCAGGCTTCCCAAGCTCCTTCTGTTTTCCAGCCTCTGTCCATGTTTACCACAGCTCAGGGAGGTTCAGCTCCAGCATCTGTGTCCCAAATCCTCAGAGAAGCTGCTGGGAAGGGAAAAATTCATCTGTGCCCTGGGGTGGGAGGGGGTTGGGTTGGCAGGGCAGAGCTGGGAGCTGTGCCTGCACCCCTGGGCAGCACCCAGATTTCTCTGGAAGAGCAGAACTGGCTACAGCAGTAGCTTCAATTAGCTGGAGCTTTCTTTTTTTTTTGTATTTTCCTCTGTTTTGGTGCAGATAGAGCTGGCTCCAGCTCTGGTGGGCTGGTCCTGGAGGGCAGGGTGGGTGCTGGCAGAGCCAGGGGTGCTCAGCATCCCCACTGGTCCCCACATCCCTGCTGCCAGGGAAGCTCCCGTGGGGACACCAACCTCAGGAAGAGATGCTGCCATGCCAAGAGGCACCCTGGTGTCCTCACTGGGCATGCAGGGGCTTGAAAACCCTTCCTTTGGGCTTAAAACCCCTTCCTTTGGGCTTAAAGCCTCTGCCAAGAGGGGCTCCGTGCCCGCTGGGTTTAATCCCAGGGCTCTCCCCAGGTGAGGTGGTACCTGACACTTGGGGCTGGAAAAAACAATGTCCTGGGTGGGAATAACCAAGCTCCATCCCCCAGGGGGGAGCAGGGGGTCTCCCCTGCTGCAAAAGGTGGGGTTTGGGTGTGAGGATGGGGAGGTGACACAGGGGGGGTTTGTTTCATCCCCCATCCCCCTCAGCTGAGCTGTGGGGCTGCAGGTGGGGTTTGGAGCTCCCAGCTGGAGCAGAGGGAGTGGCAGGAGGTTTTATTTAGAGTGATGAATAAATCCCCCCTGTGAATGAGAGCAGAGGCCCAGGCAGAGGCACATTCCCCCCCGGGGGTGCTGGGTTTCCTCGGGGAGCCAGGATTCATTTTTGCACCATTCAGCTTCGTGCAAAAAGCAAACCCAAAACCTCTGCAGCAAGGCAAAGCCTTCTCGTTCTCATGCACAGATAATGAGCAGAGAGAAGCTATAAATTCCCAGTGGGATGTGGATGTGTCGGGGCTTAGCACTTCTCAGCTCTGGAATTTTTCCCTTCCAGTCTCCTACCACAGCACGTTTTCCCTGGAGCACAGGGACTGTTCCTGGAAAGCAGGATCCCTGGGATCTGGGGGGCAGGACTGCAGCTTTGGGGTATGGCATGGGGAGGGGTATGGCTGCTAAACCCCGAGCAGGTCCAGGATAAACACAGCTCCTCACGGAACCTCCCCAACCTCTGCTTCATCTTCAGGCACGCGGCGCCTTAAAAAAATGGGGGAAAATCTCATTATTTGGTAGCATATGGAACCCTTCCAATCAAAATTAGCTCGTCTAGAGTATTTGCTGAAATTCCCAGGTATAAGTGGAAAACATAATTACTGGCTTCTAGTGAAAAATGAAAACACTGTTTAGGCTAGAGGAGATTCAATCTGTTGAAGTACATTTCAATCTCCATCTGATGCTAACTAGCTATCTGCATTGCAGATCCAGCAATATTTGCATGCAGACCTGGATGTTGTCATCTCTCTTTTTGCAATTGTTTTGATTTGAAGTCCCTTGTACAGCCTCATTAGCTGCCTGGAATATCTTAGTCTCTAAGTATCTCTGGGGAGGCAATACTCAAGATCTCTTGAGGGCCTCCGAGTATTTGATGCAAATGTTTTTTCCTGCTTTGGTGAAGTTACTGAATTGGTCACCTTGATTTAATCTAAAACGAATGCAGTGTAATGTAATTGGGAGGGGAAGAAAGGAACTGATTGCAGGCTCAATTTCCAGGCAATGCAAATACAGCTGGATATGCCCTGGGAATCAGAATAAAAGTTTGGGCAGTTTACAGGCTTTACGAGCAAACAGAAGAACAAACTTCCCCCTCCATCTCTCTGGGAAATCACACGTTTTCTGTCCTGTGTGCTTCACCACTGAGTAGTTCTAAGAGTCTCATTTAGAAAAAAAAAAATTAAATCAAGAGAGCTGCAGTAATTGCTCAAAAGGCAGTGCAGGCTGTGTCTTGGAGGAGCTGCCCGAATGCAGAGGGTTTATTTCTTTATTTTAAGGAGACTCAGAGCAGCTGGAGCAAGGGCAGTGGCAGCAGCACTAAGGAAGGGGTTTCAGTTTCCCATTCCTGCACCTCTCCAGGCTGTATTTTCCATATCCAAGGTGGCACCCGAGCTCTGCACAGTTTGGATTTTGTCTGGGAACTGGGTCTGGCAGCTCAGAACAAGTTGTCAGGAGGCTGCAGAGCATCTCCTCCCAGCACCAGGGAACTGGGTGCCCTCTGCCTGCAGCCCCCTTGCCCAGAGGAAGGTGATGGGCTGGTGCTCACCAGCTGGAGGTAACAGAGCTTAGAAAGGAAAGTGTAATTTCTGCTGGATGTACAGGGCTATTATCCCTTAGCTGAAGAGCAGTTACTGGCAACTAATGAACTATATCCCACATAATGTGTGAGATGAACTCTTACTACTGCTATAGAGACAGCTTTAGTTAATCTTCTAATTGTTAAATGAATAAAATTATTCCTAATAGCCTGTAATTTTGTGGTCAAGCAGCTAATTATCTTTCTTGCCTAAAACAGTAAAAAAAAAACATCTTTGGTGTAAATCAGCATGTGCAGCTATTGACTTGAAGCCTGGATTGCAACTCATTGCTCTCTGTCCTTGCTTAACCCTGACCCAAAGCTCAGTGGCCCCATGAGTTGGGTTTCTCCATGGTGAAGTTCCTCTGATCCACCTCAGCCTTTTATTTATGTAATTCCTGACGGGTCCAACCTTCCTTCTTCCTCTGTTTATTCTTTTCTAAGCAGCCACCTTCTCCTAGGCACAAGTTGTTTAAAATATATATATATATACAATTATTAAGGTCTTTAAAATAAACTGTGGTGACAGCTCTGTCCTCACAAGCCCTCTCTGCAGAAGCTGCTCATCCCCAGAGCTCTGAATGTGTCTCAGGCTCCTGAGGCTCTGAAGTCCCTGGACAGGCTCCTGAGGCTCTGAAATCCCTGGACAGACTCCTGAGGCTCTGAAGTCCCTGGACAGGCTCCTGAGGCTCTGAAATCCCTGGACAGGCTCCTGAAGTTCTGAAATCCCTGGACAGGCTCCTGAGGCTCTGAAGTCCCTGGCCAGGCTGCTGACATGGAGAATAAACTCTGGATCTGGGGGGGTCTTGAGGCTTGGGGCAAGGCAGGAGAGCCCTCTCCCTTTGCAGGAAGAGAAGGGGAGGGAAATGTCATTTGGTTCAAAAAATGAACCCTAAATTACGAGGTGTTTAGAGCCTCCTGTGTCTGAAATGAGGAGCAGGGCTCCAGCCTCATCACCTCTGAGGCTCTTCCCAGCTTTGCCTCCCCTGGATCCCTGTCTGACTTTGAGCTGTTGGTGTTCAGGAGATGCTGAGTGTTTCACCTCCCCTTGCACCCTGTGGTTTGGTTTCCTTTGGCCTAATTTGTTGAGTTTTATTTAGGCAACTGCTGACTTTACCCTTCCTACCATTTTATGCTGCTTATAAATAAAAAATGGATTTCTAATAATAGCCACTTTCTGCACTTAATTAAGGTGTTTCCATTTAATGACTGCTGAGAGGTTTTCTGCCTCCTGGTTTGTTTTTTAACACCTTGTCTTCATGATTATATAGTCTGAGGGATTGCACTCAGGAGGAGGAACCTTCTTGTACCAGTTGGAGAGTTGCCAGAGAATGTGCTACCCAGGGCTCTTCCTCTTCTGGAGTGGCAGAACCATCCCTGAGAGCTTCTGTTGGGAAACAACCAGTTCTGAGCAAGGTAAATTTAATAATTCAGGGGCAGGGATGCCCATTGCCTGTGTGGGGGCTGCAGCCTTGGTGCCCATTGAGCTGCTGGTCAGTGCCAAAGTTTCACCTGAGATGTTTCTACTCCTGCTACCAACCATAGTCCTGATGCCAAGCTTCTTTTTTCCTGATGAAGCCTGGTGATCAGGGGACTTGTCTGGGAGAGCTGGCCCCTTTTGGGTGTCTCTAATTGCACCAGGGAATCAATTGTAATGACCAAAATATCTCTTCCCAGTTGGAGAACACTGCTGGGTGGGCATTGTCCCAGGGAGCACTGGCTCAGCTGGGGACTCTAAGAACAGCTTTGTGATGGTTTTCTATTTCCAGTTGCCAACAGTGCTACAACTGTTCTAGAAAAGTGCTATTAGGAATTACCAAATGTAAGGATTTTTTCCCCAGAAAATACAAATCCCTGAATCCTGGCTCTAGGGAAGATGATCATCTACTGAAAACCTTCCCTTGGTCTTTGAGCTGCCTGGATTGAGAACTTTAGTTTGGGTGTGTTCCTCTCTTTGATTTATTTTCTGACTCTTTAAAGTTTACTGCCCAGAGAGGTGGGAGATGCTCCCTCCCTGGAAACATCCCAGGTCAGGTCTGGTTGCAGATGGCCCTGCTCACTGCAGGGGGATGGATGAGATGGCCTTGAAAGGTCCCTTCTCAAAGAGTAAGGATTACATGTTCCAGTTGTGGAAATACAATAATTACAGTCCCTGTGAGTAATTCCATGGATGAAGAAGCTGCTGCCCACCCTGAGGTCCTGAGCAATGCAGCTCTAGCACAGGGGCTGGGATGGGATGGGATGGGATGGGATGGGATGGGATGGGATGGGATGGGATGGGATGGGATGGGTGCAGCTGGACCCAGCTAAGCCAACCAGAGCTTGCTCTCCACCTATTCTTTGATTTTTCTTCACCCATCAATTTGTTTTCCCAGGCAAGATGTGCAGCCATCCTGCCTGTGTCCCTGGCCCCTCTCCCCTCCAGGTGTCCTGCTGCAGGAATCCCATCTCCAGGATGCTCTGGAACCTGGTGCAATGCCCAAAGGCAGGAATTACATCCCATACATATGTCCCATTCCCACCCAGCCCTGCACAGGGATGGAACATGAAACACTGTCCTTCCCAAGCCAGGTTGTTTCTATGGCAACTGGACAGGATTGCTGGGACCTGGCTCTCTCTGTTCACACTCCCAGGGTGGGAATTCTGTTCATTTTCCTTGAATCATAGAACCACAGAAGGATTTGGTTTGGAAGGCACCTTAAAGCCCCCCCAGTGCCCCCCTGCCATGGTCAGGGACCCCTCCCACAGCCCAGGGTGCTCCAAGCCCCATCCAACCTTCAACACTGCCAGGGATGGGGCAGCCACAGCTTCTCTGGGAACCTGGCACAGGGGCTCAGCACCCTCACCCCAAACAATTTCTTCCTGGTAATCCTGCTAACCTAACCTAAACCTCTCCCTTTGGAGCAGGCAGCATGCAGTGGGTGCAAGGGGGGATAACTTGGAGCTCCAAGCCTTTTCTCTTAGCCAGATTCCCATGTTCTGCCCATTTTCCCATCTGCCAGCTCTGGAGGAGGGAGCAGTCCCAGCAGGAGCTGGTGGCTACCTCTGGGTTTGAGGTCTCTGTTCCACCTTGTCCTGACCCCCCTGTTTCTCCTGTGCCAAAAAGCCCCCATCCCTCCAGCTGGAGCCCTCTGCCCATCACTGCCAACCTCAGCCCCCCCAAACATCCTGAGCTCATTTAACCAAAACGAAGCCAGCTTTTTTCCAGCATCCCTGCCTGTTCCCTGGGTTTTGCTTTTCTTTTTCAAGACAGATTCAAACCAGGTTTGAAAAATATCTGCAGAATTCAGGTGAGAGCAGTGGACTTGAAGCTGGTGGTCCCCATCCGAAAGGGAGGAGTAGAAATGCTTATTAAAGGGCATGGAAGGTCCTGATGATTAGAGAGAGCTAATTAGCAAGTGCTGTCTTCATGATGGGCAGTGACTATGAAACTCTGTCATTTTCTTGTCTACAACTGAAAGAGCATTTAATGAGGTTTTGGGGGTGTCACTGCCACAATGGCACCAACTGCTGTTCCCAGTACATCGTGCTGCTTCATTCCTTGTCTTTTTTTTTGTCTTTTTTTTGACAATAATGATCTGGATACAACAACTCTTCCTTCTAAAAACAGAAAAAAGAAAAAAACAAACCAAACCCAACCTTCCCTACATCCTGTAGCTCTTGCAAAGCACTTTAATCAGGATTACTGAAGTGCTGGCTCTAAACACACCAGGTCTGAGTGTGCTCTGATCCATCAGCTGTACCTGGCTTCCCTAGGGTGGATTCTTGATGGTCCTGGAATGGAAGGAGAATTACCTGCCAGTACCTAACAGCCCCAGCCCATGAAACAGGGCAAATAACTCTTTCCCAAGCAGTGATTTAAGTGGAGCAGGGAGTTCCCTCCCAGCTGGCAGAGGTCAGAGGGGGCTGGCACTTTTCAGCTCAAGTTGCTGCTGTGGGTAAGGCAGGGTGGCTCGGGCCAGGGGTGCAGCTTCTCTTTGGGTGAGTTTTGTGTCTCTTCAGTGGCAGATGTGAAGTTTTTTGGGGGCAGTTTGGTTGTTTTGATGTTTTGCTGCATTTCCATCAGAGGTGACAGTCCCCAGGTAAATGAAAGCTGCTCCATCCCTGGTGAGACCTGGTGGGACAAGGGGAAGGTGGGACAAGGATACTTGGGATATAGGATATGGATCCTGGCTCCTCCTGAGAGCAGGGGGAGCCCAGAGGCTGTGCAATCTCTTCACAGTTATTCCCTAATTAGGCTCCTCTGTAAACCCCAAATCTCAGGGGATTACATTTATCCAGCACATTTGCTGCTGCCCCTTGTCCTGATGCTTTATCCTTTTTATCTCTCTCTCTTTTTTTTTTTTTTTTTTTTTTTTTTTTTTTTTTTTTTTTTTTTTTTTTTTTTCCCCACAGACCTTTCCCTGAATCAAGACAGACCTGTCTCTATAGAAACAGGTTCTGGGGTTTTCTGCAGTTATTTCTTAAGTGTTTCATTTAATAAATGTTCTGAAATTTAAAGGCAGGATGAAGATATAATGAGGAATGGGGACTGATTGGTTATAAAGCTCTCAAATCTGTGAGTTAATGGAATGTTTTACCCTGGTGGAGGTGGGAGAGGGGAAGAGAAATTACTGTGGGTTATACATATTTCATCAACATTCTAATATACATTAAAGAGGGGAAGTATTTAAATGACTTTTCAAACAACAGCAGCCATCTCAAATCACCAAATCACCAAAGTTTAATGGAAAATAAATACAAATTGGAAAGAGCATCAGTCCCTGACACTTTTATCTCCCTGCTGTCAGTGTTTGCCCCTCTTGGAAGGCAATAGTTCAGTATTTCTGTGTTTCAATCCCCTGCTCTGGTTGTTACACCTTGTGCTGTCTGGGGCCCTATCAGTTCCTGCAAGTCCTGGTGATCATTTCCTTAAAAACTTCACCCATGGGGAGCAAATGCCAGATTTTCCTTGGGAAAGGGAGTTCCAGCAGCCTGGCTGGGGGTTGGCCCTGGAGCATCTTCCCTCTCTGCACAGGGAGCTGGAGCTGAGCTGCCCTCATCTTGGTGTAGATTCATCTTTTTTTAAGGTTTTGGTGTTTGTTTGTTGTGGGTTTTTTGGGTTTTTTGTTATGTTTTGGGTTTTTTTTTTTTGTATTTTTGGGTTTGATTTTTTTTAGGGCATGCTTTTAGCAAGTGATAGAAATCCTGATAAATGCTCGTGCAGTCTCTGCTTACAAAAATACCCTGGAAAAAGGAATTAATGCACAATGGCAGCTCTGACATTCGCAGGTGCTGTGTGGGCAGCTGTTGTACAGAAACAGCAGCAATCCCTAATGGCAGGATGAAAAGGGAAATCAAATGAAAACCCTGAAGTTTTTATTGCTGCAAATGACTAATTTCAAAGTCTTTATATGCTACACCTCTTCTGCAGAAAGCAAGGTCTCATCAGAAGACCTGATGGTACAGACAATAATCTCTAAAAACCCCAGTGATAAATATTTTAATCAGTCAGAGGAAGGAATTTCACCTCCAGGTTGTGCTGTAGGGTCTGGTTTATTTGGAGTAACCCTGATGCTTTGCTCTCCCTGGGTGCTTCAGGAAGAAGCAGGTCTGGTCCATAACACCTGGAATGGAAACATCTGCTTTTTGGTTGGTTTGATTGATTTATTTGATGGTTTGGGGTTGTGGGGTTTTTTTGGTTTTTTTTTTTTTTTTGGTTGATTTGACTTGGGTTTTGGGGTTTTGCTTGGTTGGGTTTTGGGGCTTTTTTTTTTTTTTTTATTTCCATTTTTAATTTCTGGAAAAGTGTAAAGCAAATTCAAAACAATAGCAAAGCAGGGAAGCCTGAGGCCACCCTCAGCATCCAGGGCTCTGGAGGTCTGGCAGGCAGTCCCAATTGCTGTTGTTATCCTGGGATGGGATGGGATGGGATGGGATGGGATGGGATGGGATGGGAGGTGATGAGGTGACCAACCAGCCAGGGCTGGGGAGGCTGAAGGGCTCTGCTCAGCTTTCTCATCCTCACTCCTTCCCTCCTGAAAGCCCTCATTTCTCCTGAGGAAAGGAGTTCAGAGAGAAGATGCTTTAAGCTGTGACCTGACATCTCGTAGAATCCATCAGAATCGTCTCACCAAGAGAAAAAAAAAAAAAAAAGGAGGTCTTGCTCTTCCTATGAGAAAAAAAAAAAAAAAAAAGCTTTTTCTAGAAGGCTGTTCTTGGGATTTCTTCTGCATCCCTCTCCACGGTGGTCTCTCCATCTTCCTCTCTCCCAGCCAAGTGATTTCTCCTCTTTCTCACCTCTGGAATTTCATAGCACCTTCAGACAGGAGTGAAGCTCTCTCTCTGCATCTCTGGTGGAAGTCAGAGCTTTCCTTTCCAAAGTGGATTTTCGAATTTCAGTGCAGTTTAAAAGGCAGCACTGAATTTTTGTCTGACACTTGCCTGCTCTGTTAGGATTTGCAAAGCTGACACTGCCTTCCCTGAAGGGAACAAATGTTGTTTGTATGCTTCTAGCAGAGCTTGAAATGACAAGTAAATAGGCTTTGCCCTCATATACATTAGCACCTTTTAATATTCCAGACATTACCATATAATAGCTTCATAAAATTCTTCCAATTACATCTAATTTGTGCAACTGGAGCAGGCAGAGTCGATGGGAATGACCAATGAACCAGAAGATTTGAGATCATCCTTTGAAGTGATGGATCTGGTGGAGTTGGGTTCCTCAACAATCCATTACTTGGAGAAGGAAAAAGATGAGTGGTTAATGTCAGTTTTATTCCTCAGGGCTCCTGGGAGAAAGGGAAATAGGTAAAGGAAAAAAAAAACTAACAAGTAATCATTTTACCAAACGTATGGACCTTTCCCCCAAAATTTTAATCTGTTTAATCCCATAAATGTTTTCCACTCACACTTTCCTGCACGTTTGAGTGATTTTTGGGGACAGTGCTTAAGGACCTGGTGTGGTGCAGCCCCTTCCCCACCAATAAAAGTTTCTTTAAACCCCCCCAGTGCTGCAGCTGCCCAGGCAGCTCCACTTCATGGCTATTTAGGAGAAATAAATTTAATCTGGCACAACAGAAGCAGCAGCAGCAGAAGCTGAGGACAGCAGCAGCAGCAGGCCCTGGGGTCTCTTTTTTTTTTTTTTTTTTTTTCCCAGCTGCCACGGTGGTTTTTAACAGGGCAGGAGAGGCTGTGGGGGCCTCAGGGAATGGGATTGCTCCTGAGAGCTGGGAGGGAGATGCTGAGCAAGGGCTCTGGGACCATGGGGCCAGGGGCTGCAGGAAGCACCTGGGATGGGGTAAAGGAAACCTGCACAAAACCAGGCCATAAAACACTTGAATAAAGGAAAGATGTTATTAAATATTAGTTCTTTTTTTTTTTTTTTTTTTTTTTTTTTTGTATCTGTTTTTCCTTGTTGTGAAGCATCCTGGCTGGGAGCAGGGCAGGGATCATCCCTGCAGCCCTAATCCTGGGGTCACTTCTGAGCCCCTCAGAGCAGGAGGAGATGGAGGGGATGGAGCTGGGGAAGGGGCTGGAGCACAGAGCTGCCCAGGGGAGCTGAGGGATGGAGCTTTCCAAGGAGCTGAGGGATGTGTTCCCATCCCACTTTGGCCCAGCTGAGCCCTGTAAAGGTGGCAGTTCCAGCCCCATTAAGCTAAATTAACTTTATTATCATTACAAAGGTACCTGTTGGAAGAAGAATTCTCCCTTCTTCTTGCAAGAGGGGGGGCCTTCTACTTCTGCTAAATCACTTGCAGCTCAGTGAGCAGAATTAATTTATAATTTGGCAGTAAAGGTGTCCCCAGGTGTCCTGGTTTGGGCCAGGATAAAGGTGATTTTCCTCTCTTGCAACTTTGCTTTCAGCTGAGTTTCTTCTAAGTAGCTGCACTTGCTGGAATTAACAGGAGGCTCTGGGGAAAGAGGGAGGAAAAAACCAACAAACCAAGGTATTAAACTTAATCAGGTATTGGGGTTTCATTCTTCCTGCTCTAATAAACCCAGGAAACTGCAAAGCAGGAATGCAAAGGCTGGAGGGGAGGGAGGGGGGGGCACTGCTGGGCTCTGAGTTACTGGGGGTGGCTCAGGACAGCCCCATCTCCTCTGTGCACACACAGAGATATATTTTGTGGATATATAAAATTACCTTTGACATCACTACAGTAGTAAACAGAATACATTTTATCTATTTTATAACTATAATGCTAATAATAACAATAAATACGTGCATAAAAATGCTGATGCTATTTATTAGCTCTGCTCCTTTCTCAAGCAGCTCTTGATACCCAGGACCTTGCCAATCAGTTTCACAGCCAGAGCTGAAATCAGTGACACAGAGTCAGAACTGAGGCAGAAATCCTTTGGGGTGAGGGTGCTGAGCCCCAGGTTTCCCCCAGAAGCTGTGGCTGCCCCATCCCTGGCAGTGCTGAAGGTTGGATGGGGCTTGGAGCACCCTGGGCTGTGGGAGGGGTCCCTGAGCATGGCAGGAGGGGCACTGGGTGGGCTTTAAGGTTCCTTCCCACCCAAACCATCTTGTTCCAGATTGTTCCTTGAATCCTTTTGAAAAAGAGATGAAACAACAACAAAAAAAGGCTGCTTTTTGTGTCAGGCATGAAATTCTTATTTAAATGCCAAAAAAAAAAAAAAAAAAAAAAAAGGATTCTTAAAGAATTTGGCTCACACATATGGATTGCTGGTTGAAAACTGCATGTAATTAAATGTTTCTAGGCATTCATATGGGAACTGGAAGCAAGTAGCTGCAGACAATAAATAAAGCCCAAGCTATCAGGATGCTGAGGGAAAGCAAAGATGATGGGAACATGGGAACGTATTTAATTATAGTGAAAAGTCCCAATTACAGTTTTAAAAAAATCACTTCTTGTACTTGAATGCTTCTGGAAGAGCTTCAGGTCCTTTAAGCCCAGCACCCCAGTGAATCATCACCCTGCTCTTCCCAGTGAGAGCTTCCCCAGCAGCCTGTGTGTCACTGCCAGGCTCTGCTCCATGGGCTGACCCTGACTCAGAGCCTTGTCCCTGGGATTTGGGGATATGGGATGGGATGGGATGGGATGGGATGGGATGGGATGGGATGGGATGGGATGGGATGGGATGGGATGGGGGAGCAGGGTCTGCTGTACCTGGGCTGGCTCAGCCAGGGATATTTCAATGGCAGGAGGTGAATCTGGGTTGGAAAGAGATAAGAGAAATATTCTGGGGGCTTTGTTACCCTCCAGTGCTCCTCTCCTTGTTTCCTACAGCACAGTGTAACAGCCAGAATGATCATTGGCAGCCTGGGAAGATACTCAGTAAGGGTTTTTTTTCCCCTTTACACTGTAGATGAATTCCTGACCCCTGCATGGGATGGCTCTTTGGCTGAGTCAGTGAGAAGGTAGGCTCAGGGAGGAGATATATATATATATATATTTATATATGTTTATAGCTCATTCTATATATAACTAATATATATTTATAACTCATTCCTTTCCTAACTTCTTCCTTTAATGAATGGGAATGCTCTTTTAAAGGGTCACTCCCCACCAGCCTGACAAGGCTGGGAGAATGTTTTTCTCTACAGAATTCCTTTTGCTGCTTCTCTAAGGTCAGCTGCAATGCAAAAGCTACCAGAAAAGGGGTTTTGTTTTGCTGGTTTGGGGTTTTTTTTCCCGAAATATAACCACAGACATATGGAGTCTCTATGGGTTCTGAAGCAGCAGTACTGGTGGGGTTTTGCTCTCTCTCTGTACAAATATCCCAACACCTGACAACGTTTCCTGAAAGCTGCCCTGCCCTTCTCCAGCCTGGGATAAGGACTGGAAAAACGTGAGGATAAAGAGGAGGCAGCAGAGCTGAGGGACAGCTCGGGGAGAGCTTCTGGTGGGGAGGATGTGAGGAGGAAATTCCCTGTGAGACAGGGGCAGGGGCAGCCCCAGCACTCTCCTGCTCTCCCCTGGGAACCTCAGGAAGCTCCTGGGTCCCAGACACCTCTGGATGGGGTGGGAAATCTCCCTTTTGTTCCTGCTCTCCCCTGGATAATTCATTTCCAACCGTAAAATGGAAAACCCGGGGGATAAAGGGGGAGCTGTTACCATGGCACCCAGGGCAGGCTCCATCCCTTCCCATCCCTTGGCAGGGACCAAGGCCAGGAGGGACCTCAGGGATCAGGGCTGGGGATGAGCCCAGGGCTGGGGGATGCTGGGGGGATGCTGGGGAATGCTGAGAGGATGCTGGGGGGATGTTCAGGGGTGCTGGGGGGATGCTGGGGAATGCTGAGGGGATGCTTAGGGGTGCTGAGGGGATGCTGGGGGGATACTGGGGGGATACTGGGGGATACTGGGTTGGTGCTGGGGGATGTGGCTCTGGCTGGTGCCTTGCAGCCAGCAGGAGCTGCAGGTCTGTCAGCAGCTCCCTCCCAGAGCTACAGCTCCAAAAACCAGTCTGGAATTCAGCAGTGAGAGGCACGGGGAGGGCTGACATTCGGGTTCCTCCTCTCTCTCTCCCTCCCACCTTGCCCCAGCTGAATTCCTCTGCTCCCCGAGATGCTGAGGGCAGGGTGCCAGTGCTGTGCCAGGATAAATTCCCAGCCCTAAATAGACTCCCAGCCTGAAAATCCTGGGCTATTAATAAAGTGGGTGATGACAGCCCGTGGAACGCCGCAGCGTGGGGACCGGATGTGCGGAGCTGACAAACCCTGCCCCAGCCATAAGCACATGTACTGCACCCATCCTGGGCCTTGGGAAGAGAAAAAAAACCCAAGCCAGCCCATCTGGCACATTAGCATTTCTTCTAATTAACACCAACTCTAATCACAGCCACCCACGTTCAGACACAGCTCCCCACCACCAAACCCTGGGAAAAAGCTCTTTGGGAAAGAGCAGCATCTCCCAGCAGCCTGGCTGCACAGAGCCTGGCACCCAGCAGGAGGGGAATCAAAAGCTGGAAGTACATCTATTGAAAATGGAAAGCACAGGGATCAGCTCCTCCAGTGTGCAGCACTTGCTGCTGCCTGCCCCTGAGAGGAGAAAAAAAAATAAATAAGAAAAAGTGGGAGAGGGCTTTAGGAAGTCTGCTGCAAGCTCATTGCTCATTGCTCAATCAGTAATGTTGATCACCTGCTCCAGACATCTCCTCCTCCTGCCAGGAATACTGAAGTTATCCATGATAATGTTCATTTTAAAAGGAAAAAGGAAATATTGGTGAGAAATAGCTCTGCAGGGCTGAAAAGGGGGCAGATACTTGCAGTGCCTCAGCACAGCACGAGGGCTCAGGTGAGACACAGAGAGCCTAAAGCCAGGGAAGGCAGGGGGGATCCTGTCTGAGCACCGGGGTCAGGATAAACATCTTTCCATCCCCAAGCCAGGTTCTGTGCACTATGCAGGAGTGTCTGCCATGGGCTGCCAAAGGGTGTCACTGAGATGGGTATGTGGGGGGATGGATATACATCCATGGCTATATATCGGGGTATGGATATATACATGGGGGTATGGATATACATATATGGGTATAAATAGGGGTATGGATACATATATGGATATATATGGGGGTATGGATATAAATATATGGACATATATGGGGGTATGGATATATATATGGATATATATGGGGGTATGGATACATATATGGATATATATGAGTGTATGGATATACATATATGGATATGTATGGGGGTATGGATATGTTTATATAGATATATATGGGGGTATGGATACATATATGGATATATATAGGGGTATGGATATGTATATATAGATATATATGGGGGTATGGATATATATATATGGGTATATATGGGGTATGGATATACATATATGGATATATATGGGGGTATGGGTATATATATGGGTATATATGGGGGTATGGATATATATATGGGTATATATGGGAGTATGAATATATATATATATGGATACTTATGGGGTATGGGTATATATATGGATATATATGGGGTTATGAACAGATCCAGGCCATTCCTCACTACAGCAGCTGGAGGCTCCTTTCCTGTTGCCCATAACACCAACACTTGCCAAGGCAAAGTGTGGCACTGGAACAAACTTTTCCCCCTTTCCCCCCTTTCCCCACTGTACCTGTGGGATGCTGGCTGGATGTCCCGTGTCCCTGGAGCCCTCTGCCTGGTGTCCCTGGAGGGAAAGGTCCTGCTGGGAGCAGGGATATTCCCCAGCACCTTGGCTTTGCTGCTGCACCTGGGATCCCTTTGCCCTGCCAGGCACAGCCTTTCCTCATCAAAATCATCAGCTTTCCCCCCCTGGGAGCTGAGTTTCCCAGGCACTCCCTGACCTCAGCACTTCAGGGACTGAGCAGTCCTGCAGTTCACTTTTCTACCATTTATTTTTTATCTCTCACAAGTGAGGTAAGCCAGGCCTTGGAAAAGGGGGAGAACATTTCAATATTCCAGTGCTCCCTTTCCCCCCAGGGCAATCCTCCCCAGCCTTGTGCTGAGGTTCTGGTGTCAGCACAGAGCTGATAAATCTGCACTGAAATATTGAAGACTTGGCAGAGGCTCTGCTGAGTCTGCTGCCTGGGGGGGAATCAGAACAGGAGAATAATAACTTGGGGTTTTACTCCAGCAAGAACCTTGGCATTCCAGAGTTTTAGATAATGTGGGAAGCAGCTTCAGCTCCCAGAGGGGTTTTCAGGTGAGGAAGGAGCTGACAGGATTTCCATTGGGAAGCCACTGCCTGCAGTCCCAGTGCAGGCTGGTGTGGGGCTCAGTTTGGAAGCAGCTGAGTTCAGACCTAGGGATAAGAGGGGAATATTTAGAAAATACATGCTTTTTAAAAATTATTAATTCACCCAAAAAATAATGTTATAGCTTTTAAAACTCATCAGCTTTCTTCTATATTATTATGTAGAGCATCGATGGGTTTTCTCTTTCTCGTCTCCCTGTGACAAGAGGATATTCCTGGCTCCAAGAGACCAGAACTTAAGAACTTTTTTTTCCCCTTTCCTTTCCTCTTTCCTTTTTCCCTTTTCCTTTCCATTTTCCTTTTTCCTTTTTCTCTTTTCCTTTCCTTTCCCTTTCCCTTTTCCTTTCCCCTTTCCTTTTCTTTCCTTTCTTTTTTCCTTTTCCCTTTCCTTTTCCCTTTCCTTTTCCCTTTCCTTTTCCCTTTCCTTTTCCCTTTTCTTTTTCCTTTTCTTTTTCCTTTTTCCTTTCCTTTTCCCTTTCCTTTTTCTTTTCCTTTTTCCTTTTCTTTTTCTTTTCCTTTTTCCTTTTTCCTTTCCTTTTCCCTTTCCTTTTCCCTTTCCTTTTACTTTTCCTTTTTCCTTTTCTTTTTCCTTTTCCTTTTCTTTTTCCTTTTCTTTTTCCTTTTCTTTTTCCTTTTCTTTTTCCTTTTCTTTTTCCTTTTCTTTTTCCTTTCCTTTTTCCCCTCCTTTTTCCCCTTCCCTTCCCTTCCCTTCCCTTTCCTTCCCTTCCCTTTTTCCTTCCCTTTCCTTCCCTTTCCCATTACAGTAATTCCTGGCTTGCTGGCTGTTCCCCATAACTTTCATGCCCAGTTTTGCCACAGAGATTTTTCCCAGCCTGAAGCCTGTGATCTCACCCCCAGTCCCAGCTGCTGATCCCTGGGGAATTGGATGCTGGGTTTTTCCTCTGGGAGCCCTTGCAGAGCGCAGGCAGCTGAAGGCAGCCGGGACCACACGTTTCTTCCCCTCTATCACCATAGAAACAGACAATCCACAAATGGTCCATTCCCACAAAACTCGTTTACAGGCTGGAGCAGGAAGCTGCCTTTCTGAGCAGCCCTTCCCACTCTGTCCTCTGTGCATCTGAGGGGAAAAAAACCTGGGAAAGGGTGGGATATATATATATATATATGTATACACACACACACATACATATATATATATATATAAAAACCAAATCACCCTCCTGGCAAGTGTGCCTGGGTGATACAGGGGGTCCCCTGCCAGGCCAGCCAGGTATCAGATTTCCCTGGCACTATCCATCCTTGGTGGCAACAGGGACAAGGAAAATCCCTGGCTTGGTCCTGGATTTCAATTGCTGCACCCAAAACACTCCTGGAGGGCAGTCTGATACTGAAAAGATTTAAAAAAAAAAAAAAAAAATTAAAAAAAAGAGACAAGTCTAGAGCAAGACGAGAGGTCATAAATTAAGTTAGAAACTCATTTCCTCTGTGTGTTGAGCAGAGAATGAGCAGAGAGCTGCTCTGCAGGAGCACCAGGGCTTGGCAGGGCTGCAAGGACCTCACCATCCCACAGCCCCCCTGTGAGTACCTGCTGCTGCCATGCCAGCCCTCTTTTTTGTTTTTTTGCAATTATTTTTAATATGCTAGCTCCTAAAAAATAATGGAAAGGAGGCTCAGCTCCCACTAAAACCATCCCATCTGAATTACTTCTATTTCTTGGCTCTTTAGAAGTGGGTTCCAAACTGCTCAAAAGGCACTGAAGCAGAGAGCTAGAAATGTAATTCAAGTTTTCATATCCTAAACCCCTTCAATTTTAACACCAGGATCAGGTATTTATGGAAGCAGCAGCAACCTGTGGCCTGACCAGCCTAAACTTTGTCCCACAACAGTAATTCCATGGACATTTGCTCACTGCTGTCGTGCCAGGGGACATTTGCCTCCTGTCCTCCTGTGAACCCTGGCCAAATAGTTTTTTCTTTCATTGTAAAAAACCAAGCAAACAAAAATAGAATGGAATAGAATGAGTGGGATAGAGAGGGGGCAGCCACCCCTTTGCCACTTCCCAGGATACTCCTTGTTTGGGTTTTTTTTTGTTAAGAAAAACTTAAAATGTGTCTCTTTGACAACAATTCATTTGCAGACTCACTCACAGAGATTTTTTTTAACCCCTCAGTACCCCACAACACTCAATCCCCCTCCTTGCTGGAGGGAAAAGGCTCCAGAGGGAGGAGGAGAGGGACTGGCAGCTCAAGCAGCAGATTTATTTTGGGCACATCCCTTTGTTTATAGGTTAAGATTTTTGATGCCCAGATTAAAGAAGACAAGAGGTTGTCTTCACAGCACCCAGACCTCCAGGCACTTTAAATAAAGTTCTTCCCTCTCCTCCTCCTCCTGCTCCCTTCCCTTGGGCACCGAGGGCTCAGAGCATCCTCTGACATTTTGCCCAGGGAGAGCCATTTCCCCAGCACAGACGTCCTGAGGGCTGAGCAAACAACCTGTGTGTGCACAAGGAAAAATATCATATCAAATACATAAATTATGCAACAGTCTTAAGGTATCTGCAGGCCTCGTGGTCTGGCTGAGGAGAGTGTGTGTGTGCAGAATTGTAATAAATGGCTGCTTATAAAATATTTGCTCTCTGCAGGCTCCAGGGCTGAGCTGATACACCAGGCCCTGATTTTGTAACAGGATCTTTAGGAATATCACATAAAAATTAAGAATAGGCCTTGTCAGAGCAAGTGTTGTTTCTTGCTTCTTTAATATTAAATTCTAAATTATGCATTGGGAAGGGAGCACTGAGTTTTTTTGAATGTTTACCAGCAATGCCTGGCACAGGTTGCAAATTGTATTTTGTGTCTCCCCTGAAGTAATATTCCCCCCACCAGCCCAGCAGAGCTCTTTTCCCACATTGCTTTGCAGAGTACCTTCCCTGCAAAATGTAGCCAATAAAACCATTCAATTCACTTATTTCACTATGAATATTAAACATGGGAGTCTGAACCTGGCAGGAGAAACAGCAAGCCAGGTTGAGCTCTCCTCCCTTCTGACCTGGCAATGCCCAACATTTCCAGGAGTCTTAAGGAACATGGAAATATTTTAATTGTCCAGCTGGGATTACCAGTGCTGTCAGCACACGTGAGGCTGAGATACGTGCAGGAAAAAGCATGGCAAGAAATATAAAGATATATAAAGCCTGACAGCTCCCCTCTGCAGGGGGAATCCTGCTCCTCTGAGCATCCCCTGGCTGATCCAAAGCCATCAGGTCAGGGTGATGCTGCCTGCAGCTGGGTGATGTGACATTTGTGGGGACACAGACACAGTGTGGATGCAGCTCCAGCCTCAATGTGAACATCACATCAACATCAACCCAGGGCCTGAGCACTGCCAGCCCCAGCTCAGGGGGAAGAAATAAAAAATTCTTCTCTTGAGCTTTTAGTGAGCTGAATTCTGCTGCTTTCTGTTTTTCAGCAGGGAAAAAAAAACAAAATAATAATAAAAAAAAACCTAACAAAACAAAAAGCAAGCAACCAACCACCACAAACAGGTGAAGTTCCAGCATCCCTGTGATTGGGCTCTGCTCATCCCACCTCCCAACCCATCAGAACCCAGCTGCAGAGAAATAAATTCTCTTCCCTGAGAGCTCCTCATTCCCTTGTTCCCCAGGGAATGGCTGAGGCAGAACAACTGACTGCAGACACCCCTGTGATCCCCCCTGGGTGCACGTGCTGCTCGGGTGCCTGGCTGTGCTGTGTTGGGTGCTGTGGTCCCTGCAGGGCTGCAGCACCTGGGCAGGATGCTGGATGGGAGAACCCTGGCCTCTCCCAATGGCCTGGGCACCCCTGGCTGCCTCTGTGTCCCCTGGTGCTGCCGTGGGGAGGCTCACATCAGTAATGCTCTGGTGAAAAGAACAACAAAATGCTTGTCTCACAGAGGAGTTCTGCTAATTTGCCTCAAAAATTAGATTGGTTTTGCTATGAAGTGGATTGGTCAGTATTTTCCATCAGTAGCAGATGTTTTGCACGGCTCCTTCTCAGAGCAAGGTGTGAGGTTTTGTTTATACTCATCCTGAGCATCAGCCCAGCACAGGGCTGAATCCTGTCCCTGTGTTGGGTCCTGCATTACCTTGGCTTTTCCTTCCTTCCTTACTGCCAGAGGCTCCAAGAACGCTTAAGAAATCGATGCCTGGAGCCTTCCCAGGACAGTCTGGAGGATGCCAGGAGAAAAGGCTCCCCAGGTCATTCCATCCATCTGTCACAAGCTCTCCATCCCACACTGTTGGGATGGAGGGAGGCCAAAGACCCAATTCCCCAGCCAGGGCCCAGAGAGCTTTCCAGCTGAAACCTGCAAACACTTTGGACAGAAACAAATGCAGAAGTTAGGAGAGTGGAACTGGGGAAATAAATCTGAATTAGCCAACAGCTCTGCCTGCACTGATGGCACTGACCTGCTGCAGGCACACAGACACCACAGATCCTCTTGTAGGAATCAGGATGGGATTATTATGCACTCACTGTGGGTTTTCCTACCTGGGTTTGGGGTTCCATCCCAAAGCTGGGCACACAGAGGAGGCAGCACCCCTGGGCATTGCAGACACCAGCACATCCCACCCAGCTGGGAGAGGCCACTGCTGGGGCTGGGCTGGCTGTGGCAAGGACCTCCTGGTCAGCTCCAATGTTTTGGCACATCCAGTGCAGTTCCAGAGGCAAACTGCATCCATGATTGTCATGTGAGAACATGTCACTGTTCTCCTTGCTCTGTGTTAGCACTCCCCATCCCACAGGAGGGAAGGGAAGGGAGCCTTGAGCTGGGTGATTGCCATCACCATCAGCAGGGCTAAACATGGGGCTTCTTTCCACTCATCACCTGGGGGTGGCTGAGAGCATCACAAACAGACCTCCTGGCATGGGAAGGACTCCACACCCTTTTTTTCCCCCCCTTTTTTGTGAGGTGTCAATGTGAGAAGTGCAACTGTGGAGCCCCCATGGCTCTGGGCTCCCAGCTCAAGCCTGGCAGCCAGATGTCCTTTGAAACCCAAAACCCAGCTCTGCTCTGGCACCCTTCACTCAGCAGCCTCTGGAGGGGCAGCAGGTACAGCCAGCATCACACCCCCCCCACTCACCCTTCTGTTATTAGGTAATTTCTAATTCTTTCTATTTTGTTAGCACAGAACATATTTTGCTCACCCTGAGTGCTGACACCCAGCCACCAACAAAGATAAAAAACCCAAACAGGATGATCTGCTCTGATGCCAGAGCTTTAACTCCTGGGACTGGACTGCCCAGATAACACTAAAAATTCCTCCTTCTCCATGCAGAGACAAAGAGAGTTTCCCAGTCCCTGTGCTGCAGAGGAAACACACGTAATACATTCATAAATAACAATAATTATAATAATAATCATCATCATCTTAAAGGTCTTTTCCACCCAGAACAATTCTGTGATGATAATAACGATAATAATAAGTTACTAAATAATAATAAGTTATTTCCACACTCCCCTGAGACTGCAGCTCAGCTAAACCCAGGGGTTGCTTTTCTGCTGTTTTCAAAAGCAATGGAATGACTGCCCTGTGCACACTGCATGAGAAACCAGAAACCTTGAACAAGCAGAGATAAAAGACAAACACATTTAAACAGCACAAGTCTTGAAAGTTTAATACAGCTTGAGATAAAACTGAGCTTGCAGTAGTACTGAATACAAGAGTGTGTCAGTCCGTGTAATCCAAATAAACTTGTCCTTCCATACAGTTACAGACTGCATGCCAGAAAATGCATTTAGTTTAGTCTGACCCGAATATGTACAATTTACAATAGAATTCAAGCATAAATTCAGCAGTAGAGGACACAGACCTGCTGTGCAACCAGGAGATGCTGCTCAGCATCAGCGTTAGGGCTGGGCAAAAAAATGGTCATTTGGGACAAAGAAAACCAAAACAGAACACCACCAAAGTGGCCACGCCAAACAAAACGAAATATTAATCAGAAATAAGTTCCTCAAATGAATAACTAAAGAAAGTTACCACCCCTTTCACTCTTGTTAATGACAGACACACATTGTCACCTCCACACACACAACACCTCAGACCTCAGGTGTCCAGCAAGGACAGGTGCAATATTTCTATTTAAAAACAAAAGAAAACAAACTTTTCAGTTAATAATAACTTAATATTTTCTATGGCATCAATTAAAATAAATCAGGATACGTTCCCAGTGTTTCACATACTTGCAGATGATTTATAGAGCCTACTGAGCACAGAACTTCTCCATCACCCTTTTGTAGAACACATCCCCACTGCTCCTGCTTCATTCAACCTCCTACAGAGCTTCAAACCAAAGTTTCCCAAGAAAAAAACACCCAAGGGCAGGACTTTGCAGCCATCCCACCAGGGGACAGGATGCCCAGCACCTTCTGCAGGGCTTTCAGGAGGGAGGATGCTGCTGGAACCCCACTGCTCCTCATCTGAGGCCCATTGACCATAACAAAAAATCAACCTGACCATGAACCAATGGTGGGAGAGCTGGGCAGACCCCAGGGGGGACCCCAACATCCCCTGGGGGTGCCCCAGCCTTGGAGCTGTGCTTTTGTATAGAGCACAGGAGTGGTGGCAGCAGCACACAGCAGTGTGGTTGTTGGGTCACACTCCCCAGCAGCCCAGGAGGAAGATGACGGTCCCACATCCACCCCAAATAACCCAAAAGGCTTTGGAGGAGAGGCCAGCCTGCTGGAGACCCTTTTTTCCCAAACCAGCCCCATCTGCTCCAGCCTGCTGGCAGGACTCACCATTCAGCTGAAGGTCTATCGTGTCAATTAATGTTCTGGGCTCTCTGGTTTGGCCTTGGTGATGGTTTTCCTCTTGACACCTGGCAATGCTACATGGCTATTTTCACTGCCAGGAGAGAACTGGCAGAAGAGTTCAACGTGGTACAAAAAATCAGCACTGTTTTACAAGACCACCTGAGGAAGTGTTGGCAAAGGGGGAAAAAGCTGCCCAGACATCCCCCTGCCACATCAGCAACAGGACCTGCACACGGGGAGCAAGGCTCACCCCCACCTCCAGCACCAACAGGCAGAGAACTGAAGCAGAGGCCAAGGGTGCCAGAGCATGCAGAACCACACCAGAACCAGGAGAAAGGATGGAAAGAAACCCTGGGAGGCAGTGGGAAGGACTGATGGACCCACTGTGACTTCCAGGGAAAGCCCTGAGCCAACCCTCTAGCCCAGCTGAGCTGCCCAGCCCTTATGTTTACATCAAAACCACTTTTTGCCCCACAGCCCACCAGTGATGGAGCAGGAGGTGGTAGCCACGAGGGACTTCCCAGAGCCCAGCAGGCAGCAGGTCCTGGCCAGGACTGCAGCTCCCTGTGCCCCTCCTGACCCACCGTGTCCATGCCTGGGACCACCCAGAGGATGTCACCCAGGGGATGTCACCCAGAGGATGTCACCCAGAGCCCCCACCCTGGCTGCTGGTGCTGGGGACCCTCTGACTGCTGCCCACTGCTCCATCTCTTCCTCCAAGCAGGAATTCCTGGGAAGCCACCTGACCTCCAACCACAGGTGTCCCTGGGCACCTCCACAACCAACTCCAGCCTTTTGGGGAGCACCACAAAGCACAGGACCGGGGGCACCCGGGCAACACCCAAGGATGGGCGAGGGAAACCCAAAAAACACGAGGAGGGAAGGATGTCAACCCAAACATTTACACAAAGTATTACTCATTTCCAAACCCACAGGGTCAACTTCAGTTAAGAACATGGTTAAACGTTATTTTCACCACAGAGAAAGCAGTAAGGAGGGAGGGCAGCAGGACAGGGGGGCTCAGAACCACCCCCTCACTGAGCCTGAGCAGAACCCAGGCATGGTGGGGAACTGGGGCAGCACCCACAGCACCCACCTGCCTGGCCTCCTGGAGACATCAGGGTGGTTTGGTGTCTGGATTTGCCACCAGCACAGGAAATCAAGCACGTCCTGCTTGTTTCAAAGGGTTTTTTCACATATAACATTAAAAATCATTAAGATTTAAAAAAAAAAAAAAAACCAAAAAAAAAAAACCTAATTGTATCTAAAGCATGAATTTTACTCATTTATTGATTCTTTGCCTAAGGAACTCTTAGTATGAGTTTCTTCTCTAAACAACACCTTAGCAAATACCTTTTTTTTTTTTGTTCGTTTTTTCTGGTGGCCTGAAGGCAGGAAAAGAAACCCCAAGAAAACACGAAAGCAAAACAGAAACCAGCAGTTGGCTTAAGGCTAGCAGGTCTGGTGCTGGGAATTACCTAACACACCTTCTCTGGAGAAAAGAGACACGGGCCAGAAGGGAACATCACCACCCACCTCAGAAAAATAAAACCCCAAAACCATTTTTCCAACCAAATCAGAACCTGACCTGAAAGTCCCCCACTCCCAGGGCTTGCCTTACCACTTACTCTGCAGGAATACAGGGTGGGGGAAGGAACGCCCCTCTCCAGATTTTTTTTTTTCTTTTTGTTTGGTGTTTTTTTTTTTTTTTTTTTTCCAGAATATACAGTATAAATATAGTAGGAGTCATGCCATAAAACTATATGCAAAAATTGCACACTATTATTGCATGCTTGTTGGGATACTACATGCCAGCCAGCAGCAGCTCGCCCAGCGTCCCCTCCGTGGTGCTCCCAGCGCTGCCGGGGGGATGCTCCTGCCTGACCCCAGAGTCTGGCACCCCAGGGTGGGGACAGGACCCCTGTCCGGGGGGTCGGGGACAGGACCCTTGTCCAGAGGGTGGGACAGGACCCCGTTCTCCTGCCCCTGCTGCCCTGCCTCGGGGCAGCTCGAGCCCTACCCGAGAGCCGGCAGCCCCGGGGGGGTTATGTGAACCGATCCGAGTTCATTTTCCTCAGCTTGGGGGGCAGGTTGCCCTCCATCCTCCCACCCCCCGACAGCTTCTGCAGCTTGGGGGGCAGCTCGGCCACGGACTGGCTGATGGGGTCGGACATCATCTTGGTGGTTTTGGACACCAGTTTCTCCTCCGAGTTGCCGGGGACCGAGCTGATCCGCTGGAGTTTCATGGGCAGATCCCCCATGCTGTAGGCCTTCTCCGAGGTGGTGGAACTCATCCTGAGGAGTTTTTTGGGGAAGTCTTCCCTCCCGGTTATTTTCTGCAGTTTTGAAGGCAGCTTGGTGCCCACCTCGTCGAGAGCATCCAGGCCATCCACAGAGTTGTTCCTCTCCTTGCTGTTGCTGACTGCGGGGGCTATCAGGGGGGAGGACATGAGCAGCATCTCCTCCTGCTCCTTCACGCTGTACGGGGGGGTGGGCACCTCAAAGGTGGCGTGGAACTGGGAGTAATCCACCTTGAAGAACCCTTCCTCCAGGGAGATGACCGGGAAGAACCGATGGCCCCAGAGCACCTCGTCCTCTGTGTAGGATGTCCTGGCTTGGCACGTCATCCCTGCAAGGGAGAAAAACTTCCACCAGTTATGGGCAGCTGAGGGGGGGGGGCACAGAGATCTCTGAACAGTTCCACCAGACATATTTTATGGTTTTTAACACATAAAAGATACATGCAGCAGCCATTAAATCATCATCCTCCAGGAGAAAGGAGCTTAACTGTGTGAATAATTCACACTGGCTGTGATGGCCACTCCTGAAGGTGCTGCTGGCAGCAGGAGACACAGGGTCACTGATAACTCCACTAGCAAATTAGCAACAGCTGCTAATTGTCATGGGAAGTGGGACATAGAATCATAGAATCATGGAATTGGCTGGGTTGGAAGGGACCTCAGAGCTCATCAAGTCCAACCCTTGCTCCACTCCCCCCGTGGTTCCCAGCCCATGGCACTGAGTGCCACATCCAGGCTCTTTTGAAATATCTCCAGGGATGGAGAATCCACCCCTTCCCTGGGCAGCCCATTCCAATGCCTGAGCACCCTCTCCAGAAAGAAATTCTTTCTCATGTCCAACCTAAACCTCCCCTGGCACAACTTGAGACCTCTTGTGCCCTCTTGTCTTGCTGAGAGTTGCCTGGGAAAAGAGCCCAACCCCCCCCTGGCTCCAACCTCCTTTCAGGGAGTTGGAGAGAGTGATGAGGTCTCCCCTGAGCCTCCTCTTCTCCAGCCTCAACACCCCCAGCTCCCTCAGCCTCTCCTCATAGGATCTGTGCTGGATCCCTTCCCCAGCCCAGTTGCCTCCTTTGGACCTGCTCCAGCACCTCAATCTCCTTCCTGAGCTGAGGGGCCCAGAACTGGACACAGGACTCAAGCTGTGGCCACACCAGAGCTGACTTGCCAGGATCTTGAAGGATTATGGAGTTCCTCTACATTTTTATCACGTCAACAACTGCATAAAACCCCAGATCCTACACCTTCCCTCTCCATGCCCTGCCCCAGCCCAGCAATGTCCTGGGAGAGACCCCCAGCCCAGGGATCTGCTGGCAGAGCCCCCGCTGCCTCTGAGATCCAGGCTTCAAAAAATTATCAAGGAAGAAGGAATATGCCAAAGAGGCACTACCAGGGAGAGCTGGAGGCTTCTGGAAGAAGTGCTGCTGCTGCTGCTGCTCCTTTTTATTCCCTGTACATTTTTAAATGGTATCTGTGGCAATCTGTAAACAGAATTACCCTGCGGTTTCATCCTGTCACAGCAAACTGGGAACGTGACATTTGGTTTTCCAGAAGTTAAATCTGCAAACACAGCCTCTGCTTGGCTGGCAAGAACTGCTTGAAGTTGGGGGAAAATGGAAGGGAACTGAAGGAGAGGGAAGGCACAGGGTGGTGTGGGGAGCAGGGGATGGCTGTGGGTGCTGACAGACAGACAGACAGACAGACAGACAGCAGGACATTTTCTTGCTCTTACTGCTAACAGAATCCCAGTTCCAGCACAGGGAATTCTATTGCTGATACACCTGAGTTTATCTCAAAACAGACTTCAGAGTTTTCAGCTTTCTCTCTTAGGTGACAAAACCCACAAAACCCACAAATACCCTGAGGCCAAGCAACCCCAGCCCTGCCACAGCCTCTGCCAGGACAGGAGGATCCTTATGCCTGCTTCCCACCACAGCTGGATCTCAGGAAAAAAAATCTGTCCTTTAGGGTAGATTTCCCCTCAGTCACTGCCTGTTTCACTTCTGTTTGCTAAGTGAAGTGGAAGCAATCCCACACACCTAATGGGCTTAAAAAAAAAAAAAAAAAAAAAAAAAAAAAAAAGACATTTTTAGGAAAAAAAACCTAATTGGAGCCAGCACTTCTTCCACCTGTGTCCTCTCCTCCACAGCTTTTGCCAGCCCTACCTTCACCAGGGCCACCCAGCCCTTCCCTCCCCTGCTCCCAAGGAGCCTCATTAGCTAACGAAGCTTCTAATGAGGTTTGCAAATGGCTTGGCCCGGGGGCCACTGTGTACTCAGGAAGCAGCCAGGGGCTGATCAACCCCCCTGACAGGTCACAAATTGCTGGAAATGCAGGAATTCTCTGTACAGGAATGTTGGTGAGCACTGAGCTGGCTCAGTGTCTGGGGAGGGCTCCCAGGGACACTGCCCTGGCTGGAAACCTCTTGGGTGGCTTTTCCCTGGGTTGGCAACACTAAAAAAAAAATAATAAAGCTGTATTCTAAGAGGTGTGCTACCAAAATGCCATGGGGGGTGGAGGGGGACTAGGGATGGGGGGGAACAGGCTTTCAGTAATGCTGCCAGGGCTTGGGGAAGGGGACCAGCACACAGGACCCAGCAGCATCTGCATCATCTACAACCTCATCTGCCCCTGAAGGGATTCAAAAACCCTGCAGATGTGGCCCTTCAGGACATGCTCTGGTCCTGATGGGGAGAGAAACCGTGATGGGGTTTCTTCTGGGCTGATGGTTGGACTCTGATCTCAGAGGTCTTTGCCAAGCAGGATGATTCTGTATGTGATCTGCATCCTCAACCCCATCCTCATTTGGTATCTGCATCCCCACCCACATCTCCATCTCCATCCCCATCCTCATCTCCATCTCCATCCCCATCTCCATCTCCATTCCCATCCCCATCTCCCCATCCCTATTCCCATCCCCATCCCTATCCCCATCTCCATCCCATCCCCATCTCCACATCTCCATCCCCATCCCCAGGAGATCCCACAGGGCAATGCTATGCACAGGACTGGCTGTGTGTGGGGTCAGGCTCTCCCCCCCTGAAGCCCCTGTGCTGTGGGGCTGTTTCTGCCTCCTGCTCCCTTCCCCTGCCATCCCCCTCCTGCTGGAGGCATTCCCAGGAGGATCTTTATGCCTGCTTCCCACCACAGCTGGATCTCAGGCAAAAGCAGCTTCACATTTTGTTCTGTTGATGCAACCCTTGGCCAGCTCACTGGGGAGATAAATACTTGCAGGTATACTACTTTTCTTTAAAATCAGTTTATCTTTTTCACTAACAAACCTGAGGGTGCAAATTATTTAATAGTGTCTCAGGCTGAGGAGCAGTGACTCCCATGCTCCTCCTCCCAGAGAATACCTCTCAGGCTCAGCAGATGATGCTAAGATGCTCTGAGAAGCCCCGAGGGCAAGAAATCAATCATCGGGTTTGCTTTCCAGCTCCACTCTCCTTCCCAGCTCTGCCTTCCCTTTCCCTCTTCCCAGCAAAGCCTCAGGCTCTGGGTGAGCCCTGTGGTGCCTCTGCTGCTGCATCCCTGGAGCAGCCAGAGCAGAACCACCCAGCTCCCACCTCCTCCTCTCCAGCACCAGGGTCACACAACTATGGAACCATTGGGGTTGGAAAAGACCTCTAAGATCACCCCAGTCCAACCATTAACTCAGCACTGTCCAGGCCACCCCCACCCCATGTCCCTCATCCCCACATCCCCAGGGCTCTGAAACCCCTCCAGGGATGATGGGGACTCCAGCCCTGCCCTGGGCAGCCTGGGCCAGGCCCTGACAACCCTTTCCAGGGAGAAATTCTTCCCCAGCTCCAACCTCAACCTCCCCTGGCACAACTTGACTTGTGCCAAAAGTTCCTCTTGTCCCATCCCTTGCTCCTTGGGAGCAGAGCCCAACCCCCCCTGGCTCCAACCTCCTCTCAGGTCATCAGAAAACAATAAATACCAACATCAGAAAACAATAAATACCAAAACTAGAAAACAACAAATACCAAAACCAGAAAACAATAAATACCAAAACCAGAAAACAATAAATACCCAACAGAAAAAGCAGGAGCACCCAGGTGCAGCTCACCACTGACAATCCCTTCCCAATACCCCCCTCAGAGTTATTCTCCACTAATTTACACTGAGATAAACCCAGGCCTTTTCTTTTCATGCAGATGCCCTTTCTTTCTAGACCCTCAAAAAACCAGATCAGCAAAGGCAGAGGCAGGCGTGGGGCTGGGCTGCTGATGGCCACCAACCAGTGGCCAAGGACTCACACCCCATGGGTTCTACCAACCCATGCCAGCCACCCCAGGCTGCTCACATCTCCTCTCCTGTTCCTGTGAAAGGTTTTTCAGGTTTTTTGTGCTTTTTTTCCCCTCCAAGAAGTCACTCATCAGCAGGGTAGGCAGATCCTCCGGTGCCTTCATCAGGCTAATGGGCTGTTAGATCCTTACCAAGCTGTCTATATCATTAATATTCATTTGCAGCATAAATTTTAAACTCTGGTTTGGAAGCAAACACGCTGTATGTAGGGCATGTAATTAAAAAGCCATCCGTTTGTCAAAGTAAAAGGTTTGGATGTGTTTCCCTCATCACTCCCAGCTCTCCTTCCAGCCCCCAGTGCCCTCCTGAGCTGCTCACATCCAGTGCTTGCCAAGCCCTCCCTGCAGGCAGATCCCAACAAACCCCTGAAAAACACCTACACTGCTCCAGGCATTCCAGTAGAAATGTCCACTCAGTGCCCTCTCCATTATTCACACAAACAGAGGCTGTAAAACCTTTGCTGTCCCTGGCCCAGGGCAGGGATTCCCACCCAGGAGCTGCTTGGATACCCCACACCTGCACAAACCTCCTCCCTGCCCCCAGATCATCTCCCCTCCTCTCCTGGAATTATATTCCTTCTGCAGAAACCAGGAGCTGTCTCTGTTTACCAAGTAAAATGAAAAAATAATTAGCTTTTAGAGTAGTAGTATTATTCCTATTCTTATTATTCCTATTGTTGTTGTTATTATTCCTATTGTTATTGTTATTCCTATTGTTGTTATTATTCCCACTGTTGTTATTATTCCCATTGTTGTTGTTATTATTATTATTATTATTATAATATTTTAAGGGCAAAGTTTTGGGGCTATCTCCTCATGGGCAGGGGCTAAAATGCTGTTAAAGGAAAAGCTGGGTTAATCACACTGAGTGAAGAAAGAGCTTGATTTCCCCATCACAAATTCAGATTTTGCTTTTTTCTCGTTTTGTTTTATGAAACTGATGATAGTTTGGAGTGCAATAAAGCTATCTGGCTGCTGCCAGGCTCTGTCTACTTTTGCAGCCTGGTTTTATTTAGCAGGAGGGAGCAGGGCAGCCACCTGCACACTGAATGCTTCTCATCACCTTTAAAGTCACATTTCAATAAAAAACCCTTTTGTCAAAGGGGGTGGAGGAGGGGAAGAGGCATTTTCTGCAATGCAAGAGACAAAAAGACAAAATAGCCTTGGATGTAAAAACTGTAAAAAGGTGCTCTGGGAATTGAGGAAAACACAAGTCTGTGAATTCCAAGCCCTGCCCAAGGCTGCTGGGGATGTTTCCCTGTGTTGGGATGCAGGCAGGGACCAGGCAGCAGTGATGTGGGGTGAGAGAAAGGCACAAAACAACCTGACCTGCAAGGACAAGGACAGCAGAAAAGGCAAGAATGGGGTGAGGGCCCTGGTAAGATGAAGAGAACAGTTCAGATTTTGGTAACAGTAGAAAATCTGGGTTAATTCTTTCTGTGACAGACATGCTGCCCATTTTGTTAGAACCATGGAACCATTTGGGTTGCAAAAGAGTTTTGGGATCACCCAGTCCAACCCTTCCCCCAGCACTGCCCCATGTCCCTCATCCCCACATCCCCAGGGCTCTGAAACCCCTCCAGGGATGATGGGGACTCCAGCCCTGCCCTGGGCAGCCTGGGCCAGGCCCTGACAACCCTTTCCAGGGAGAAATTGCTCCAATCCAGCTCCAATATAAACCACAGGAGGGGGCAGGGTAAAGGCACCTCCCATGAGAGCATCCTGTGTCTCAGAATGTCCTTCTGCAGCCTTCATCCCATTTATTATTGAGATCCAGGAACCCCCCCAAGGGGAGGAGGTCAGAGCTGCCCAAACCAAGTGTTTGTGCTCAAAGGGCTGAGAGCAACCCCAGGGCCCTGCTGCAGACACCCAGGCACAAGTCAGCCCCCAAGTTGGTGCCACACATGGGAATCCCTCCTGTCCCCAAGCAGCAAACCCAGGCTCTGCCCTCCTGCTCCAGCACTATAAATACCCCCTGGGGTACCCAGCCTCTGCTGCTCTCCCAGGAGCTCTCTTGACACTTAAGACAGAGTGGTGACAGCCAAGGAATTTTTCTTATCATCCCCATCAGGATAACTTTTAACCCCCCCTGCATACGTGGTGCTTTCTCACCCTGACGGACCCCAGCGACCCGGCATGAGAACAAACTGTAACAGGGAGAAAATCTCAGTAAAAGCAGGGAGGCACCACCATGGTTACTGACACTGCTGCCACGCGAAGGGATGCAACAGGGTCCTGACAGCTCAGCCCTCCCAAAAAAACAAGAAAAAAAAGAAAAAAAAGGGGAAAAAAATTAAAAAAAAAAAAAAAATAAAAAAAAAAATCAAAGCATCCTGCAGTGCTTGCCCTCCTTCTGAGCACACAGGGCCAGAACTTCAGTTCCCTGAACAAAATGCACACTTAATTCAGTGACAGAAGTTTTTCCCAGACCCTGGTATTTTTCTTACAACCCAAAGCCCCTGTTTCCATCCTGAGGCTGGGGCTGGGATCCCTTCCCAACACCCCCACACAGCCGTGCGTCAGGGCTCCCGCCTCCGAGCAGGGTTTTTTTGGTTTGGTTTGGGATTTTTGTTTTTTTTTCCTTTTTGCAGAGCCATCTGCCACCTTCCCCTTTTTTTTGCATCACTTCCCTCCTACCAGAATAAAGCTGCTGCAGCACCAGCACGGAGGGGCTGAATTCCCTGCTGAGATGCATCAGGAGACCTGCGGGGGAAAGGGATGGAGGAAAGGGAAGGGAGGAGAAGGGGGTGGTCCTGGGGTCCTGGGGAGAGGCAACACACCCACTGCTACAGTCCCAGGCTGGTTTGGGCTGAAGGAACCTCTCAAGACCATCTAGTCCAATCCAGGGAGCAGGTTGTTGCTCGGGTTGTCCAACCTGACCTGGAATGGTTCCAGGGAATGGTTCCACCTCCCACCTCCCTGGGCAGCCTGGGCTGAGGTTTCACCACCCTCAGCAGCAATAATTTCTCCCTTGGATCCAGCCTAAATCTCCCCTATTTCAGCTTAAACCCCCAAGCCCTCATCCTATCACTCCAAGCCCTGCTGGAAGTCTGTCCCCACCTTTCCTTAAGTACTGGGGGGTGTTCCAAGGTCTCCCTGGAGCCTTCTCTGCTCCAGGCTGAACAACCCCAACTGAGAGCAGAGCAGCCCCAGCCCTCAGCCCATCTCCCTGCCCCTCCTCTGGGCTTCTCCAGCAGCTCTGTGTCTGCAGTAAATCCCCAATGGATGGGGCTATTTCCAGGCTGCTCCCAAATGCCACTCTGACATAAAACAGAGCTGTCCCCCCATGCCCTGGGATGCCTGGGATGCTCTCCAGAGCTCCCCTGGCCCTCACCTACCCTGTCATTTCTGCTGATAACACAGTCCTCTGATAACTGCCCTCATTATAACCTTTCCACAACCTTGGAGCAGACAGAGAAACTGCACCACTGGTGCCCAAGGGCACTAAAATCCTCCTGCTCTGGGGACCCAGGAGCTGGGGGTGGTGATGGGAAGGTCAGGATGTCCTGGGTCACCTCCCCACCGCATCAGAAACACCTGGAGACAGGCAGCTGGCAAGGGGACATCCTCACCCCTCCAGTACCTCTCTCCACCTCTGGGCTGTGTTCCTGTAATTATGGGAAAGGGAAATTGTTCCATTTAACTGCTGTCTGCACAGAACTCCTACCACAGGAGAAATCCTTGCTAAAAATAAAAAGAAACACTTGCCAACCAAACCCACACCTCACCACAAGGTGATGCTGGAACCCCCTGACTCTGATGTGACCTCCCCCAGCCCCACAGCCCCATCACAGGGCAGGGACAAAGCCACCACTCTCATTATTTCAACCTGCCCCATCGACAGCAAACTTTAAATTTCAAAGCAAGAAGTTCTCAGTTATCCTTAATTCATTTCAGGATAACTTTCTTCCCTGTGTAGCAGCAGCAGTGATTTCCTTCCCCTCCTCCCCTCTTGAGGCTGCTGCCCCTGGGCTGGGATTGAGGTGCAAGCAGAGTTCTGCAGAGGAATCAGAGACACAGAATCTGCAATCAGAGGAGTTTGGGCTCCAAAGTGCAGCTGAAACTGCAGTGTTCTCACCTGTAGGACAAGATATCTGCCCACTGGGGAGGAAAGGATGGGTTTGTGAAACCAGAAGGACAGAGCAGATGGGCAGGGTGAAGCCTGGGACCAGCCTGCCAACCAGGCAGGTAGGACAGGGGAAAAAAACCCCAGACATTTAAAATAAAATGATTCTCTCTGAATGGGAACATTTTAATGATGAAGTGAGGAGCCCAAAGCCCATCCCTTCCCCGGGAACACACGATTCCTGCAGCAGCCCCACGCTCCTCCAGACACCCACCCACCCACCATATGCTGCTCAGAGTCTGCAGGCCTTGGGCAGACACAGAAAAAAAACATATCTGGAGAAATGTTTCACAGCAGAGACTGCCTCTCTAGGGGGGAAAAAAATTCCTCTTTCTCTGCCTACTGCAGAGCAGCATTTGCTGGTGCCACTCAACACATTTGGTGGAGCTGAGGGAGAGGAGGGAGCACAGCAGCAACCAGCTCCTCCCTAAAGGTTGCACTGGGTGATCTCTAAGGTCTTTTCCAGCCTGAACAAGTCAATGTTCCTCTGATTCCCAGGCTCCCTGCCTGCATCTGCATAAGGGAAAAAGATCTCACTAAACCATCAAGCAGTGACTTATTGCTAAGCTGGGACTCAGGTACCATTCAGGACGAACAGTATCAACAGAAGGCTGAAACACAACAGGGAAATGGTTGGAAATAAACTCACCTCATGCAGTGCTGTGGGTTTAATGTATACATGACTGTGTTGGACATCTTCCCAATCCCAAACATTTAATCAGTTCATCCCCAGGGCTGGCTCAAACCCCCCTGGCTCCTGTCCTGGTGGGGCTCCTGCCCTGCAGCCCTGGGTACCCTGTGGCTGCTTCAAACAAAAAATTCAACCCAGCACCCCCCATACAGCCTGGGAGCCCCCCCAAACCTCACTGCTGTCCTTTCTTGGGAGATGAGTATTTAAAAGCCATGGTGAGGCCCAGCTGCCCTATGTACCCCATGGGTGTGACCCCAGGGGACAGCCCCAAAGCAAGGGGACCAGGGGACAAGTGGCCTCCTGCTTTTTGGAGCCTCCAGCATTCCCAGCTCCATCACCAGCCCCTTCCCAGCCTTGTACAGCTTCTGTCCTGTGTTTAACATGAATGCAGGGTGCTTCAGGCAAGAGCCCTCCACCCAAACACAGCACCTGCCCCCCAGCCCTGGGTCCCAGCTGACAAATGCTCCTTGCTGACACCCCAGGGCCACAGAATTTCCATGGGAAGAGACTCATCAGTGGTGTCAGTGACTGTCAGGCTGGGCTTTGGGCTCTCCAGGTCCCCTCAGGAACCCAGATTCACCCTGCTGCACCACATACATACACAAACACACTATATACATACATATAATATATATATATCTACATATATATACTTTTTTTTTTAAAAAGCCAACAAATTCTGCCCTTCAGCACAGTGCTGTATGCCCCTGGGCAGGACAGAGGCCTCAGAGGTTGCTACAGGGACCTGAGCATCATCCAGCTGCAACATCCAGAACTTCACTACAGCAAAGCCACCACAGCAACAGCATCTGCAGAGCTTTTCCAGAGCAATCTGCAAGAAAAGCATCCGTGCAAAGGCTGGGATGCTTCCCCACGAGGAGCCAACACCCAGGCAGGTGCCTACCCAAAATCCAGCCCCAAACAGTGCTCTTAGCAGCTCCTGCAGAAAAGAAGCCCAGCTGCAGGAAGGCGAGTGGGGAAGGAGGCAGAACATCCCTGCAAAGACACAGTTGCTCATCAGGCTTCATTTCCTGAGAGCAGTTTCTGGTTTCCATGCAAATCGTGTGTGTGTGCACGTCCAGAAATGCCTCTGAGGTTTCAAAAGAAGGCAGCCCCGTGGTGAGCAGAGCAGGTGAAACCCCAGGGCTCCCTCACCCTGAGCTGGTGCTGCAGGTGGAATTCCTATGAGCAGGTCTGTCTGATCCAGCTGGGATTCACACCCTGGGAGGGCAGGTCCCATCCAGAATTCCTCTGCAAAAAGCTCTGCCGAGGTGGGAATCCCAAAGCCCAGTGCCCACCAGTGCTGCCCAGCTGGGAGGGCTGCCCACACAGAGCAAAGGATGCTTTTTCCAGCCATAAATAACTGGAAGGCAATTGCTTTGATTTTCCTAAGTGCCACGACTCTTGTGAGGTCAGCAGGGCACCTCCCCCTTACCTCCCCAAAATAGTGAGCTCTATCCAGCCAAACTTCTAAAAAAAAAAAAAAAATAAAACCACAAAAATCCCAAAGAAAAAAACCCAACAAGAGCTCTTCCTGCACTGTCATTTGGGCTGTTTCCTTCCCCCTGGGCCCTGCCTGTGGCTGAGCTCTGACACAGATGCACTCACCCCCCCAGGTGCTCAGGTTCCTCCTTCCTCTGCAGCATCACCAAACCTCCAGTAAAAATAAAAACCTCCCCAAACTAAAGCAGGACCAACACTTCCTGGGGCAGGGCAGGAGCAGCAGGAAAGGCTCTGAGTTACTGAATGCCTTTTCCCTCACCTGGACAGGGGTTTACACACAAAGCACGAAGAGGATAACACAGGAGAAAATCTCCTGGGATGTGCACAGGGGTGAGGCTGTTCCAGCAGCCAGGGAAGGTTAATTAGGGACTCTCTATATTTCTATGTGCACCCCAGGAGAATAAATAAGCCCCAACTCAAAGCTGTACTGTGCAAATAACCATATGCCTGTGAGGAGTTTCTAATTTTGTGTACAAACCCTTTTCCTTGCATTCTGCTTGCACTGATGTTAACTCTCACTGGGCTGGTTTGGAATCCTCCAAGTCTGGGCATTTTTTTCTTTTGATGTTTTGGGAAAAATGGTGACATTTCTTTCTGAATGTTTCAAAGGTGAGTCAGCATTCCTGAAATTTCCTTGTCAAATGTTGTACGGTATCCTTTTCACTTCCCATCCTAAATGGTTTTGTTCTGGGAAAAGATTTTGCCCACAGCTGCCAGAGAGACCTAAATGGGCAAGGGTGAGATGGAGAGAGGATGGGAGGATGGAGGGAGAGGACGGAGGGAGAGGATGGAGGGAGAGGACGGAGGGAGAGGATGGAGGGAGAGGACGGAGGGAGAGGATGGAGGGAGAGGATGGAGGGAGAGGATGGAGAGAGGATGGAGAGAGGATGGAGAGAGGATGGAGAGAGGATGGAGGGCAAGAGGAGGAGCTGGATGGGCAAGATGGAGAAGGAGGAGGAGGAGAAGCTGCTGGAAAATGCTCAGCTCACCAACAAGAACCCAAAAAACCACCACTGCCATGGAGTACCCTACAGAAAAACACTCCTCCTTCTCCCCCCACCCCCATTTCTCCCTCTCATGACACCATTGCATTCAGAAATCCACTGCACGGGTACAGATGGTGCCCTCCACCCCCAGCACTGCCCCCCAGGTACCCCCCATCAGGATGGAGCAGCACAGTGTGGCAGAGAGAAGACAAGGGACAACCTTGTTTGGTGGGGAATGCATTAAGCTGAGAAAATAAAAATGAAACAAGAGTTTCCCACCTGGACGCACAGCCTGGCACCCATTTTGTTACAGGGTGCTGACACCACCTCAGCAGAGGTGATTCCTGCCCTGGGAAGGGGGGGAAGGATGCCCTGCCAGAGCCTGTTGCTGGGATCTGCAGCTCTGCTCTCCCCTCCTGCAGGACTTGCAGCTGCAAAGCCCTTCCCAGGTGCTCCTAAAATCCCAGAGAACTGCACAAACACAAAGTCATTCACTTTAATCACTCTCTAGGAGAAGTCCAGCTGCACCTCAGACTCCTGGCTGCTGGCCAGAGCTTTGTGCTGATGGGATCACATCCTCTCCAGACCCTATTTCTTCTCCTTTCCATCTGCAAAGTAACTAATAGGACTTTTTTGGGGTTTTTTTTTCTCCTCTTTCTCCCCCCCCTTTTTTTTCCAGGGCATTACTCTGTGCACTGAGGGCTGGCAGCCCACTTTTGCACACACTTCAGCCATTCTCCTTCTCCCTCTAGAAGATGCAATGCTCCTGAGAGCCCACAGTGAGTCAGGGTCTGTCTGCTGCTGCTTTCCTGCTGCATCCCTCCCACATTCCGGGCTCTGTCCCTGTCCCTGCCCCTCAGGGACACCCCACAGCTCTGGGGGAGCATCCATCATTCCATCACCTCTTCCCCTACCTGAGCATCCCTCAGCAGCCTGTGTTCCCTGCTCAGCTTCAGCTGTTCCACACTAATGAGCAATCTCAGCTCAATTAGAAGCCACTCAGAGCACAGCTCCAATTCCAGGGAGTTTTGCTGATGCCTTCATTCCAGTGCAAGCTCAGCCTTCTACAGCAGCCCCTGCTCCCCTCAGAGCGGGGTCCCTGAGCCACAGCACCCCCAGAATATTGTTTCCCTTCCTGCAGCTGTTGGTGACACCTTCACAGGGGTAAGACCCCCCCCAGACCCACCCCGAGTGGAGAGCTGGGATGGGTCCATGGTGGAGCAACCAGCCCCCTGAAGCTTGTTTGTCAGGCAGGTTTTAAAGTCTTCCAGATTAAAAATAAATAAATAAATACTTGGAAAACAATTTTTTTATGGTGCTTGGTGTCAAGCATTATCTGAATTTTCCAGTTTCCCCCAGTTTGCCAGCTCTGGCTGCACTGGGAGGAACAGCCACAAGCACGGCCACGCCGGCCGGAAAAGAAATATTAAATACAAATCCCTGCTATTTCATCACACAACATTAAGTCAGCAATGTTCCAGGGTGGGAAATTCCATCCCCTGCACCGTGTGAATTTGAAAGCATCTGCAGCATCAGGAGGGAGAGGAGCAGAGCCCCAGCCAAGCCCTGGGGATGAGCTCTGTGTCCTGCCAGCTGCTCACAGCTCTGAGATGGGAAGTGTCACACTGGGGAATTAAAAAAGCAAAAAAAAAAAAAAAGGGGGGAAAAAAGAAATGAATAATTAACAGGGCAGTGAGGGAAGATAGTTATAAGATAGTTCTATTTAGAGAGAGGCTGCAGGGTCTGCTTTCTGTCAGGTGCTGTGCACCCTGAGCTGGGTCAGGTGCAGCCCCATGGCCACCAGGGCTGCCACACAAACACCAGAGCAGCCTCCTGAGGGGACAGAGCCAGAGCCCTTCCCCAGGCACCTGGGGATGAGAACTCAGCAGTGATCCCCTCATCCCCTCATCTTGCTTAGAAAAGAGCTTTGGGATCACCCAGTCCAACCCTTCCCCCATCCCTGCCCCATGTCCCTCATCCCCACATCCCCAGGGCTCTGAAACCCCTCCAGGGATGATGGGGACTCCAGCCCTGCCCTGGGCAGCCTGGGCCAGGCCCTGACAAAAGACTCCAGAGCCAATTCTGTGTCACCTGGAAGGTGACAAACTGGAGACAAGGAACAAAGAAGAAAAAAAACCCCAAAACCTTTGCCACAGCCCCACTCTGGCTCGTTGCCTAAGTAAGGGAGACAACCAGCCCTGCTCAGCTGCCCACAGGGGGTTGTTTTCATAACTGGAACTCATGTAAATATAAATAGTACTTTAAGGGCTACAAAGCATAAAAATTTCCAAGACCAACGTGTCGGTGAGCTCAGGAATAATTCCTGTGCCATGCATTACACAACTTGCTGGAAAAGGAAGAGCTTGGGCAGCAGTGCATGAGGTGGGAGGGAGATGCCAGCTCCCAGCTGTAGTCAGACATTAAAAGCTCATTTTTAGTATTCACCCCTGTGGGCTACAGCTGTTTAAATGGGAAATCCTGGGGGCATCCACTGCCACTTGGACACCACCACCAAGTAAAGCCACTGGAGACCCCCCCTGCCTGTCCCTGCCTGCATCTCACAGGACATCCCACCACATTCCACATCCCCACACCTACCAGCTCCCAAAGGATGTCCTGTGCCCATGGAGACAGCCAAGCACCCACTGCCAGCTCTGCCCCAGCCCTGCAGACCCAGCCCATCCTCTGACCAAAACAGCAGCAGCAGCCACAAAACCCTTCTGGAATCTTTTCCCTTTAAATATTAAGGCACAGATGGATGTTTCTTAGAAAGCATCGCTGCCCCTGGGGCCAGAGGCTGTTCCTATATTGCCCCACCAAGGTCTTTGTGCATCCCAGGGGGTTCAGCTTTGCTTTGGGGAAGTGCCCAGGATGGAAGGGCAAGAGGGTTCCCTACCTTTCACTCCGAAATGAGTGGTTAAATATCAGGCTATTGTTTTCCTTTTAAAGCAACAAAACCTGCTGGAGCATCCCAGGAAATCCCCCATCCCATCGGCAAACAAAGGGGAAATTCTGCTCCAGGGCAGGAGACAACTCTCAGGATTCAGGGATCCCCAGGCAATGAGGGGACTCTTCAGCAAGTCAGACATGGCAGGAGATTGAAATTGGGTCAGATTAAGAAAAACAATCCCTTTCCCAACATGGATTCCACCTCTTTTTGCTGCATTTCTGCCTCCAAGAGCTGCCTGTGCCAGCCAGGACCGTGCACACCAGTGCCCAACCCACCACATGCAAACTTTTTTGTTTAATTAATTAATTATTTTAGCCAACAACTTGCCAAAACTTATTTTTCCTCCACGCAAAGACAAAGCAACCAAACCCCAGGTAAGCCCTTTGGAAAACAAACAAACAAAAAAACCAAACAAAAAGTGTCCTTCAGCATTCTTGAACACAGAACTGACATTAAAATAAATGTCACGCAGAATAAAGCCCTTCTGGGGTTTGCAGAATGCTGAGGGGAGATGCAGGGATATTTAGAATATTGTGGTTCTTTTTTTCCTTGGATTTCAGTTCATTATTTCTTCAGAGGCTGAGTGCATGAGAAACCACCCAGGGGGGAATATTTAGTTTAAAATCCCCCACTGTGCAGTGCTCCCAATAAAGAGCAGTGAGCACAAGGGTATCCAGGCCAAGGAAGAGGTATCCATGGAGAAGTCAGCTGGGCATTTCTGCCAGGTTTCATGCAGACAGAGCACCCCAGGTATCCTGGTGAATACTGTTTAAACAATAAATAAATAATACCTCAGAGGTGTCAGTTGGCTGCTGGCAAAAACCCCTGACAATATCATTAATGATTTATTGAGGATAATCACCCAGGGAAAGTCATCCCCAGGGTCTGATCCTTAACCAAGGAGAGGAAATAATCCTCGAGGTAACAGCAGTGGCTGAGGTTTCAGTACAGGAGACAAACCCTGTAAATAAATGTCTGCAAAGCAGAGCAGCCCCAGCCCCTCTGATGCTCCTCAGCACCCTGGGGACCAGAGCCTGGAGGAGCTGCAGCCCTGGGACAGCCCAGGCTCTGCCACTCCAAAGCCACCCAGCCCTCTGGGTCCTGGATCAGACAGCTCCTCCTCTGCACCAAGGGTTTAATTCCATCCCTTCTGCCCTCTCAAACAGTTGTGCCTTGCTGCCTCCCCTCCTCCTGCATCCCAGAGGATTCCATCCCTCCATCCCCTCCTCCTGCATCCCAGAGGACTCCATCCCTCCATCCCCTCCTCCTGCATCCCAGAGGACTCCATCCCTCCATCCCCTCCTCCTGCATCCCAGAGGACTCCATCCCTCCATCCCCTCCTCCTGCATCCCAGAGGATTCCATCCCTCCATCCCCTCCTCCTGCATCCCAGAGGATTCCATCCCTCCATCCCCTCCTCCTGCATCCCAGAGGACTCCATCCCTCCATCCCCTCCTCCTGCATCCCACAGGACTCCATCCCTCCATCCCCTCCTCCTGCATCCCAGAGGACTCCATCCCTCCATCCCCTCCTCCTGCATCCCACAGGACTCCATCCCTCCATCCCCTCCTCCTGCATCCCAGAGGACTCCATCCCTCCATCCCCCCCCCAGGAAGGTCCCAGCCCCCCACCCGTCCTTGCTGCATGCAGAGCCCAAGCTGGGAGGACTTGGGCTGAGATTAAAAAGGGTGAGATGCAGACACTTTATTTTTTTTCCCCCTCTAGTGAAACAAACTTTGATACTGGCCTCCTATTTTCCCACCAAACAACTTCCCCACCTAAAGAAGGACTTCAGCCACCTCTCCAGACCATCCCATGGGACCTTATCCATGTGCTGGTGTCTGCACTAACACTCTGCTACACACTCCTCCCCTCTTGGGACCACAGATCTGTTTCCTGCTTAGTCCTGGAAGACGAATCCTCACTGCTACTTGGATGAGTTATTTTCAAGCATTTGCCCACCTCTTGGGACTTCATCCTTGACAGAGCTAAAAAAGCAGCTTTTGGGTGAGAAGCTGTGCAGCTCAGCTCCTCCCCTGTGACAGCATCCCTGGACACACACTGCTGATCAATATTTAGCTGCCACCTTTATTTCAGTGATTATCACCCCAGCAGCTGGGCCAGTGCCTGCCAACACCACTGACCCGAGAGGGGCTGGGGGATACTTTCACCTCAGTAACTTCAGCAGAGAACAAAACACCTCTGAAATTTGTAACACGTTTCACAAGTCCACACGAGAGAATATGCAAAAGAGTCTGGGAAGTTCATCACCAAAGCACACCCAGAATCACCACTTATTTTCTTCTTGGAACACATGGAAACGTTTAACAGTTTGGGTGTACCCAGCACTCTCCTGATGAGTGTATTTTAAGTTTTTCATTACCTTTCCATAACATTCTGATACCAAGTCATGGTGAGCCCTGCAAGAAACCCCAGCCATGCCTGACCTCTGGGATGCTCAGCCTCCCTCCTTTACTCTTCCCACCATCACATCCTTCTCATGTGCTCAGCAGGAAATTGCTGCCTGGCTGCTGAAAGCACCCAGAACCACAGCAACATTTCTCCTGGAAAAAACCTTTAAGCTCACCAAGCCCAACCCCTGCCCCATGTCCCCCATCCCCACATCCCCAGGGCTCTGAAACCCCTCCAGGGATGATGGGGACTCCAGCCCTGCCCTGGGCAGCCTGGGCCAGGCCCTGACAACCCTTTCCTTGAGGAAAAAACATACCTGAACAGAAAAGGTAAGAACTGGTTCAGGTCCCAGGCTGCTCCCCAGCCAGCCCCTTGCTCCTGGGGGAATTCCCAAGAGCTGCTCAGCCAACACCTCTGCTGGGCTGCTTTATCTGAGAGGCTTGGGATGTGCTGCTGGGGTCAGCCCAGGAAGTGCTGGGTAATGAGCACTTGGTGTCTCTATAGCTGAATTCCCAGCAGAAAGAATATAAAAACCTTGCTTTGGTTTGGGAACAAGAAGGATTTAACAGCAAGAAATAAAGCTGCCTGCAGACAGAAGGATGCTGATGCTCAGCACTGACTCTCCACAGCTTCCAAGGGGAAAAAAAAGGCACCAGGAAAATCTAATTTTGAAAGAAAGGATGAGGGCAAAGTATAAACTGCTCAATGCCCTTGGTTTGCATCTTTGCCACACTAATTAATCCTGGTTTCAAAGTCAAGTCAAGCTAGAAGGGTTTCATTGAGCTGGTTCCCCTCTGCCAGCCTTTCCCAGGAACAGCATTTCCAGCTTTGCTTTTCACCCTCCAAATCATGAAATCCTTTTGCTGCTCTGCCACAGCCCATCAGCATCACTCCAAAACCTGGCAAAACACCCCACAAAGTAATCAAACCATTTTCATCAGCTGGAAGATTGCAAGGTGGCAAGCAAGGGCCAGGACAGCAATAAAGTCCCTTGATGCCAGTGAATGGCAATCAGCCACCCTTTGGATTGGATTTCCATGCCTTGTTCTGCAGGAACCTTCTTATTCAGGATATGTTGTGCCCCACTCCCAGGTCTGGGCAAGGAAAAAGTCCCTCAGATTCCTGGTGGCTCAAAGTCAGCCCCTGGCACACCCTGTGGGTGCCCATGGCTTTAAATCAGTATTCTCAGAGACCCCCGAGAGCATTCTTGTCACTCCAGCACCAGGGCTACTGGAGCCAAAGCTTATTTCAGTCCATAAATATGAAAAACCACTAAATCATTTATGCAAATCATTTATACAGCTGAGGAGAGGCAGAGGTGGGAAGAGGAAGGGACTAAGATTAGGATCTCCATTTTGTGCTGGACTGAAAAAAGAAACAAACCAAAATAGGCAAGAAAACACCCCGATCAGAGCCCTGGGGAGTTTTCTTCTTGGTGTACAAATCTGGCAGGGGGTCTGTAGATTTAGCCCACAGCACTGCAGGAAGCAAACACCCCCACCAACCATATGGATTCTGCTCCAAGAAAAAACTCCAACCCTTTGCCTTCCACCTCTGCCGGGGGCTTGGGATGAGCTGACACCATCCCCATCCCCTGGGCACCCCAGACCCAAACCCACAGTTCCCATTCTCCTATAGCAACCAGCTGGTCCTATTTTTCTTATTAAACATGTTTGATTCCCTGGAGATCTGTACCAGGCATCAAGTTTTCAGTGCTCCTGAGTTTTCCAGCTGGTTACCCGTGTCACTCCCCCAGAGATGACTTGCTCCAATAATTATTCAGGGAAAAAAAAAAAAGCCATGGAAGTGGATGAGTACAAGGTCCTCCTGTGCCAGCACACCCAGCACTGCAGCAGGAGCTCTCTCAAGGAGAAGGGATGGGTTCTGATGGAGCAGGGAGAAGGATTTCCTGCAGACACCACTTGGGATGAATCACCAGTAATTCAGATTATCCCTGGTGAGAGGAGAGCTCCTGCGGGGCTCTGGGTCAAACCACTGCCAGTTTCCTCTCCTCACCTCCACAGACATCAAAGGGTAAAAAGGAGAAAGGGTCCTGGGGCTTTCTGCAGAGAAATTCAGTGTTTTGGGGGGTTGCTGCTGGAGGCAGGAGGAGGAATTAGGAAAAAAATGAGGAAAAAAAATAAAGAGGAAAAAAAAAAGAGGAAAAAAAAAAAGAGGAAAAAAAAAGAGGAAAAAAAAGAGGAAAAAAAAAGAGGAAAAAAAAAAGAGGAAAAAAAAAAGAGGAAAAAAAAAAGAGGAAAAAAAAAAGAGGAAAAAAAAAGAGGAAAAAAAAAGAGGAAAAAAAAAGAGAAAGAGAAGAAGAGAAAGAGAAAGAAGAGAAAGAGAAAGAGAAAGAGAAAGAGAAAGAGAAAGAGAAAGAGAAGAGAAAGAGAAAGAGAAAGAGAAAGAGAAGAGGAAAGAGGAAAGAGAAAAGAGAAAGAGAGAAAGAGAAAGAGAAAGAGGAGAAAGAGAAAGTGAGAAAGAGAAGAGAAAGAGAAAGAGAAAGAGAAAGAGAAAGAGAAAGAGAAAGAGAAAGAGAAAGAGAAAGAGAAAGAGAAAGAGAAAGAGAAAGAGAAAGAGAAAGAGAAAGAGAAAGAGAAAGAAAAAGAGAAAGAAAAAGAGAAAGAAAAAGAGAAAGAAAAAGAGAAAGAAAAAGAGGAAAGAACAAACAGACCCAGGACAAACAGAACCAGGACAAACAGACCCAGGACAAACAGACCCAGGACAAACAGACCCAGGACAAACAGACCCAGGACAAACAGACCCAGGACACATTTACAGGTCCACACTCCCCAGCCCCAAGCTGCCCCCAGCCCCACACCATCCTGGTGCAGAGGGGCACAGAAGGAGCCCTGGATGATGGAGCAATGCAAGGGGCTCCTGGCTCCACCTCTCTATCCAAACCCCTGCCCTGGCAGCACAGTCAGAAAACCAAGAAAACCAAGACCCGGTCCCCAGAACTACTTTGAGATGGTGGAGAAGGAGTGGAAGAGGATGAGGAGCAAGGCAGAATTTCTGAAGCCTACCAACACCCCAGTGATGCAAAGGTTGGATTCTGATGAGCTCCTCCATGAATTCCAGAGATTTCCCCCTCTCTCCTGCCCTCTGCCCACAACACCTGGACCACAGCTGCCAAAAAAACCCCAAATCCAAATGGTAAGCTAAAACCAGAGGAAGCTTGTTTTGTGCTGCACTTTGAAAGCCACTGAGCTTGTAAGGAGGCTTCTTGGAAGCTAAGAGACCTTGAGAATAATGCCCAGGAGAAAAAAAAAAAAATTCCATAGCCCTAGAAATTACCTAAGTCCCATCAGCTCTTTGTTGGCTCAAATTGTTTCAGTTTTCAAATCACTCCCATCTCCAAGCTTCTGATAAAACCCTTCCCCCAGAGACCCAGGGCCTCCCAGCTCCACTTATTCACATTTCTAGCAGCAAAACCAATGGACAAGGCCTGGGACTCCATCTCTATTTATTCAATTAAAAAGCCTGGCAGGCTGTCTGATTTCTTTAACCAGAAAATTATGTTAAAAGGTTTCCAAAATACCATTACAGCTTCTAAACAGAACGAGGATTCTCACCCTGTTCCTGCCAGGGTTCTGCATGGTTCAGGTTCTTACTAACTGTTCCTTTTTACTCTTTTTTTTTTGTTTTTTTAAGCAATCTCAGCAGCTCCTGGGCCCTTGGCAGGACACTGCAGCAACTCTGAAATCCAGGCAGCTCCTCAGCAGGGACAGAGCAGAGCTGAGGAGTCAAAATTTGCTCTCCCCACAAACCCCCCCCGGGAAGATTTGCTGACAGCAGAGCTGGAGATTCTCCATCACAATAATGTGAAAGCAGGACAATGGGTTTGGAAAATAAATGCTTTGAGTGTTCCTCAAAATTACATGTTATGATAATAATGGAGGGGTTGGGTGAGCATCAGAAAATAATCCTTAATGATTAGCAATTACCCTTATGAATCACAACCAGCTCTGAGCTCCCAAATGCCATCTGAGCATCTCAGCTGTGAAACTCCTCTTGCTGCCTGACTCTCCCAAACCTGGGAACACAGCAAACCTTCCAGCCAGCACTCAGCATCCAGGGAAACACCCTCCCTCCCCAGGGAAAGCTCCAGTGCTCGGATGAGCCCAGAGCCTGAGAGTCTGGAGCCACTCAGGGCCACCTCCAGCACCCCTGGCCATGACCTCCTAGGAAAATCTCTCTGCTCAGATATTTTCCTCCTGTTTCCTAAAAAAAAAAATAAATTAAAACTCCAATGGGCTGGCTGGGAAGGCCACTTTCCCTCTGGGAAGAGGAGAGGTGGGGAGGCTCTGCCCACCCAGCATCCTTTCCCCCAGGGATGTGCTGGGGCTGCCCAGGGGTTGTTACCTGAGCTGTAACTTAAGGAAATAGCATACAGGAATGTTTACGTTGCCAGAAATTAAAATTTCAGTGATGAGGCAGTAAATTAACTCAATCAAGTTGGGAGGCATCTATGAGAAACCTTTTTTTCTATGATTTAATGAGAGAAGGCAATGGAAACAGTGATTTTAATCAGCCAAGTGGGACTTCTAAAGCAAGAAGATCCTGCTTAAACAACTCATTAGACTGCTCCAAAAAAAAAAAAAAAAATATCTTTACTGTCCCTGCAGACAATCAAAACAAGGATTACTGTATATATTTACTAATTCTCTAAATCCCTCAGTAACACTGCATATCAAAATTCATCTGATTAAAGCAAAAAACAAAGTCAAAGAGAAAAAAAGCCTTCCTAAGCACCTGCTGAAGAACACCAAGAGGCTCCAAGTCCCTCTCAGAAGACAGAGCTGATTCAACCCAAATGCTGTCAGGATGCCTAAAGCCAGGGGCTGGAGCAGAGGCACAAACACTCACTTCCCATGGATCCTTTTTATCATTTCTACACCACTTGCCCCCTGGCCTGCAGCAGGGCTGGGATGGGATGGGAATAAGCTGGGAAATGGCAAAGTACCCCAGGGTTTTCTGACAACTGCCCCTGTCCCCCCCTGCTCCCCATCCAGGCAGAAAGGTGACAGCACTGCTGAGCAGCTCTGGAAATCAGGATTTTACACAACACTCTGAAGAATTTCCAGACCCGTGAATCCACCCCCTGGATCCTTCCAGTTCTCTCTCTCTTATTTCCCCTCTGCTGAACCAGAAGCCTGCCTTTATTTGTGTTCTGGGTATTTCTGCCTGCTGCAGCTCCAGGCTAAAGGCCACTCATGTCACATCAGGACACCCAGCAGAGAAGCAGTGCTAGGAGCACCCCAGGAGATGAAGGTCTGTGTTATTTTTTGCTGGCTGTCTAAGGCCACCAGAGCTGCCCAGGACGTGGGAGAGGGGTGGGAGCACCTCAGTGCTTTCCCTGGGGTGGGTGCAGATCTGAGCCAAATCTCCCAGCACCTCTCAGGCAGACACAGAAAACCCTGGACTTGAAAAAGTAGCCAGGAGAGGAGGCTGAGAGCACCAGCTGCCCTTCAAAGTGGAAGAATTTTCATGAATATCAAAGTGTCCTCCATGAAATAAGCTACAAATCACCAGCTGCAAGGAGCTGGAGTGGACCCTGAGGCAGCCCAGGCAGGGGCAGCTGAGATGCCAGGAGCTGGGAGCAAAGAGGGGGACTCTGAGCTGCATGGCTGGGCTGGGGAAGAAAACAATTCATTTCCATGGGGCTGATGTGATTCCAGTTGATTTTTTACAGAAATAAATATATTAAAAAAAAAAAATAAAAAAAAAATCAGACAGCAGGTTTAAAAAATAGGCAAATGGGCTCTAATATCCAGCTGCTGACTGACCTGGTGTGATTTTATCAGGTCCCCTGACCCGGCTGTCATGTCAGGAGATGTGGCCAAGCAGCACATCTAGAGCTAGGGAAGAGTTTCTCCCAAACCTGCTCTTCTGCTCAGAAGGCATCCATGGGGAAAATCCCTTTCCAGAGGGAAACATCAGAGCTGGAGCCCAGTGTTCAACCAGGACAGCAGCTCCTAGGCAGGTATCCCAGGAGATGCCCTGACATCAAGGCACCAGCCCTGTCCTGACCTCAGCTTGCTTCTGGGACCTTCAGAGAGAAACCAAATGCCAAAACTGCTTGGTGATACAAATCCTTCCCTTTGCATTCTTCTCTAGTACTGAAACAGAGCCCTCCCTGCTTCAACATCCAATTCAGTTCAGTTTAATGATACAAAATGATGATGATGATGATTTTTCTGTGCAGGAATGGGTTGGAGGGCAGCAGATAACTCCAACAAAGACAGCCCCCTGGCTGAGAGGTTGCAAGCTCCCCATGCTGCAGTCAAGACCTGTTTAAAAGTTTACCTGTTCTAGCCCTGGGACACAGATGCAGGCAGAGCATCCCTGGGGCCTGGCTGCTTTTCAGCTTTCCAAAGGTGTGACCCCTCCCCAGCTGTCCCACACACACCACCCAAGCACCGTTTTCACACCTCACACCCCATCCCCAGCTTCCAAACTCCTGCCAGAGATTCCTGCTCTTCCCACCCCAGCAGAGGTGTCCTTGTCCTGCCCTTCTGCCAGCACGGGCAGGCTCCAGGCAGGGCAGGGAGCACCCCATGCCCAGGGGGAAGCAAGCAGAGAGCAGCCTGACCTGCAGAACAGGCACCAGAACAGGCACCAGAGCAGCCTGAGAGCTGGTTTGTGACATTTCCAATAACCCCCCCTCAATAAGGAGCCCAGCTCCCAGCACTCCCCCATCACAGCATCATCCTCAGTCTCACACTAAAGTGCCCCTGCTGAAACCTCTCCTCCTTTCCTCCAGACAAGACGTAGGTTTGCAAGCACAAACTGCACCCAAACAGCCACCCCCAGGGCTCACACCTCCCCAGAGCAAGAGCAGGACCTGGGGCTTTGAGGTGAGTGCAGGGGAGGTGGAAATCATGATATTGCCAGGAAGGTGACCATGAGCCAGCAGTGTGCCCAGGTAGCCAAGAAGGCCAATGGCATCCTGGGCTGGCTCAGGAACAGCGTGGCCAGCAGGTCCAGGGAAGGGATTCTGCCCCTGTGCTCAGCCCTGGGGAGGCCACAGCTTGAGTCCTGTGTCCAGTTCTGGGCCCCTCAGCTCAGGAAGGAGATTGAGGTGCTGGAGCAGGTCCAAAGGAGGCAACTGGGCTGGGGAAGGGATCCAGCACAGATCCTATGAGGAGAGGCTGAGGGAGCTGGGGGTGTTGAGGCTGGAGAAGAGGAGGCTCAGGGGAGACCTCATCACTCTCTCCAACTCCCTGAAAGGAGGTTGGAGCCAGGGGGGGGTTGGGCTCTTTTCCCAGGCAACTCTCAGCAAGACAAGAGGGCACAAGAGGTCTCAAGTTGTGCCAGGGGAGGTTTAGGTTGGACATGAGAAAGAATTTCTTTCTGGAGAGGGGGATCAGCCATTGGAATGGGCTGCCCAGGGAAGGGGTGGATTCTCCATCCCTGGAGATATTTCAAAAGAGCCTGGATGTGGCACTCAGTGCCATGGGCTGGGAACCACGGGGGGAGTGGAGCAAGGGTTGGACTTGATGAGCTCTGAGGTCCCTTCCAACCCAGCCCATTCCATGATTCTGTGATTCTATGATAAAGAACCTGCAGGGAGAGCAGCAGGATGGAAAGATGGGTCCTGACTTTCTGCAAGTTTAAAACCTACTAAATGTCCAACAGTCCTCTCTTTATAGGAAAAGGCATCCTTCAGGTGAGACTGCCCCTTCCCTCACCTCCTCTGCTCCTTCCCTGGACCTCCCTCAGCCCAAGCTGCCTGCTGGGGACCCAAGAACAAACCCCAGGTTCTGCCATGAAGACCTTCACCTCCTGACCACCACCCCTGGCACCTCCAGCTCTCTTTTTCCAGGCTCTCCCCACCACTGGGACCAGTTCTTCTCCAGTCCAGCTGCCCTCCAGCTCTACACTTTCCTCCCTGCTCATTTAGTCACAATTTTAAAGACTTTTTAAATTCTAAAAACCCCTTCATCCTTCCATATTTTATCAAGATACAGCACATTTTGCTCTATTTTACTCAATATTCATCTCATCTGAGAAAGTAGGTCACAAAACTTGCAAGCTTACACGAGTCAGGCTTTCCAGACCCAGAGAATCCCAGTTCTTGGTGTCATTGTATGTATAGTGCCCAAGCCTGAAACATTTCCCAAAACAAACTCAAAAGTATAAAAACACACCACTTGGTTTTAAAATTCTAATGAGCTATTTACAAATTGCTTTTTTTTTTTCCCCTCCAATGGTTTGGTGTTTTAAAACAGTTCTGCTAGGAAAAAGAAACAAACACCTGGGAGCCCTCTGGTCCCCATGTCAGAAACCTCCTAGGAGCCAGCTAGGCTTGGAGCAGGGAGGCCTCCTGAGAAATAGGAGTGTTTTTACTGAAATATCAGGGAGTTTTAATTGAAATATCAGGGAGTTTTAATTAAAATATCAGGGAGTTCCTCCTGTCAATCAGAGGGAGGTTCCCCCCTGCCTCTCCCCAGCCACAGAGCTGATGCTGCAGGAGCCCCCCAGGACCCACTCCCCACCCCACAGGGAGGTTCCTCCTGCCAGGTGCATCACCTTGGTAACAGAGACACTGCTTTAAAACCCTTCCAATGCTTCCATTTGGTAGGAAAAGAAGAAAAAAAACCAAACCAAACCAAACACCACTTTGTCTGTCTCCAACCATTACCAAAACGTGCCTTGGATTCAAAGCCTGCAGCCCCCGGGTTTTCCAGCAGGGGTGGGGGGCGACAGCCCTGGGGGGTGAGTGGGGCTGGGTTTTGGGTTTTTGGGGTTTTGTTTTCTCCCAGGATTCACTCAGTCACTCACCCGTGGTCTCCACGATGCCCTCCAGGATGACGACGATCTCGAACTGCTCGGTCTGCATGCTGCGCTGGGAGAGGTCGTAGAAGGGGCTCTTGGCGTCAATCACGTGGCAGATGGTGAGTGGGGACACCAGGAAGAGCTGGTCAGCCCCTGTGCTGAAACCCACGTCCAGCTCCAGCTGATCCAGGGGGAGGAACTCACCCTCTGGGGTCTGCCGGGACTGCAGAGACCAAGAGGGAGAGAGAGAGAGAGAGAGGGATGTCACCCGGGGGCAGCCAGCACCACAGCCTCCCGACAGCACCACAGCCTCCCGATAGCACCACAGCCTCCCGACAGCACCACAGCCTCCCGACAGCACCACAGCCTCCCGACAGCACCACAGCATCCCGACAGCACCACAGCATCCCGACAGCATCCCAGCATCCCGACAGCACCACAGCATCCCGACAGCATCCCAGCATCCCGACAGCATCCTGACAGCACCACAGCATCCCGACAGCATCCTGACAGCACCACAGCATCCCGACAGCATCCTGACAGCATCCCGACAGCATCCTGACAGCACCACAGCATCCTGACAGCATCCTGACAGCACCACAGCATCCCCACAGCATCCCGACAGCATCCCAGCATCCCGACAGCATCCTGACAGCACCACAGCATCCCGACAGCATCCCAGCATCCCGACAGCATCCTGACAGCACCACAGCATCCTGGCAGCATCCCGACAGCACCACAGCATCCCCACAGCATCCCGACAGCACCACAGCATCCCGACAGCATCCCGACAGCATCCCGACAGCATCCCGACAGCATCCCGACAGCATCCCGACAGCATCCCGACAGCATCCCAGCATCACAACAGAATCCCAGCATCCTGACAGCATCCCAGTATCCCGACAGCATCCTGACAGCATCCTGACAGCATCCTGACAGCACCACAGCATCCCGACAGCATCCTGACAACATCCTAACAGAATCCAAGCATCCCGACAGCATCCCGACAGCATCCTGACAGCATCCCAGGGCAGAGCCTGATCCACCCCCGTGGCCAGGGGAGGGGTGAGCATCTTCCAGTGCCCACAGGAAGATGTGCAATCCTTCCTCTGATTTCTCCCCTAACCTTGTTTCCATTCTCCTGATTCCAACCTGTTCCCCCCCCACCTGTGTGAATGGAGGGGGAGATGTCCATCAGTGCCCCTGCAAAGCACACCAGTGCCTCCCAGTCCCGTGTCCCCAGTAAAACACCCAGCACTGGTGGCTGCAGGGGGGATCTGGCAGGGTGCTGGGTGCCCCCAGGGCGTGAGGCATCCCCCCCCCCCGAGAGTGCAAAGGGTGCAGCTACACGGGGGTGGGAAGCAGTTGGGAGCCAAAAAAACCCAACCCAACCCAACCCAAAAAAAAAAAAAAAAAAACAAGACAAAAAACCCCACAAAAGCACCAGACAGAGGAAAACAGGATTATGTGCCTTGCTTGGGATTTGGTTTCTATTTTTAACATTTTCCCTGAATGGTCATGGGGTTTGGAGGGTTTTTAAACCCCAGGCAAACAATTGTGTGCTTTCTTACCCTGAAGTTTCACCTAAGAAATGGGGATATAAATTCTGGTGGGTGAAAAAAGCAGATTGATGGCACACACACACACACACACCCCATAACCCATCCCAGTGCCTGCCGGGCTGCTGCAGGAGAGGCACCAGAGATCCAGAGCACAGCTTCACACAGCTCCTGCCTGCCCAGCTCTGCTTGTTCCTGCTGGGGAGAGAAGGCTCCTTCTGGGGAAAACAGGCAGAACCCCCAGGAAAGCACCAAGGAACCTCCCCTCAGCAGGGCAGGGAGCAGCTCCAGGGAAGAGGCAGGGCCCCACCAGCCATCCCCCCCCTTTGCACCCCCAGGGGAGGGGAGGGTTGGACACCAGGACCCCTCACCTGGCTCAGCTTTGGGACAGAGGCAAACGGTGGCCCCAGAGAGCCAAGGAAATGCAATTAGGGCTCCACAGGCACCAGGCTTTTTACAGAGGCTTGTGGTCCAGGGCTGTGTTTGAAGGGCTGGTTGTAAAACCTCTGCCTCCTTGACTTAGAACTTCAGCTACCACTGCCCAGACCTCTGGGCTTTACCTGGCTCCTCCCCATGGATGCTTTCCATGGAATGCCCAGCAGTCCCTGCCCCAAGATCTGAACCAACCAGCCCAAAGCCTTCTAACCCACAGAATCACAGCAGCATTTAGGTTGGAAAAGAGTTTTGGGATCACCCAGTCCAACCCTTCCCCCAACACTGCCCCATGTCCTTCATCCCCACATCTCCAGGGCTCTGAAACCCCTCCAGGGATGATGGGGACTCCATCACAGAATCACTCTGGTTGAGAAAGAACTTCAAGGTCACCCAGTCCAACCCTTCCCCCAGCACTGCCCCATGTCCCTCATCCCCACATCCCCAGGCTCTGAAACCCCTCCAGGGATGATGGGGACTCCAGCCCTGCCCTGGGCAGCCTGGGCCAGGCCCTGACAACCCTTTCCAGGGAGAAATTCTTCCCCAGCTCCAACCTCAACCTCCCCTGGAGCAACTTGAGGCCAAAAGTTCCTCTTGGCTGTGCCATGGGAGGACCCTGCTCCCACTCCCACCCCAGCTCAGGGGATCCCTGGGGAAAAAAAAAAAAAAAGCCATCACCAGAAGCTCCTGTTTCCCAGTTGCAGGAAAATCAGGTGTTGCATTATTCAGCTGCCAAGTCACAGGCTGGAGGGCTGGGGAGTGACAATCTCCCAGACAAAGCAGGGGTTGTGTTACAGCTGCCCCGGGGTGCAGGCAGCATCCATTCGACCCCTGGCAGGGTGTGAGAACTGGGAACTATTGACAGCTCTGCTGTTCCAACCAGCAGGCTTGGCAAAAGCAATGCCCTTGGGTGACTCTTTTGGCTCAGAGCAACATCAGGAGGTGAGCACAGGGCTCACAAGTTTCATCCGAGTTCTTCACAATCTTGGAGATTCATTTAAAAAATTAAAAAGAAAAAAAAAAGACAAAGAATATTATGATGAACGAACCTTTGCACTCACTTCCCACTTTCAAGGCTCTGTATTTGTTTGCTTGTTTTTTTTTTTTTCCTCCAGCATGGCATTAGCTTACCAGGAAAAAAAAAGGAAACAAACTAAACCTAAACCCAGTGTATTGGGATTTCCCATCTGACAGTGGGGTTTTCTACCAAACAAGAAGAACTTCAGCAGAAAATCCACCAGCAGCCCTACAGTCAGCTCTGCCCACCTGGATCCCCACTGAACCTGCACTAAAAGTTTATGCAAACCCCAGCAGAAGCCCTGAAGCAGCAATTTTCCCTGGCCACACTGGACAGCCTGTCCATGCCTGGCAGCATCCCCTTGCTTTACTTCCCTTGGTTTATTTTCCTTTTTTTTTTTTTCCTATGGCTGGCCAGACACTGATTCCCCTTCCCTCTTCTCCCTCTCCCCCCCCAGCACCCCACAGAGACATTTGGCAGGGGATGTGCAGAGCCAGCTCTAACCATACCCACAAAAAAAAAAAAAAAACAAAAAAAAAAAAACCAAAAAACAAACCCAAAACAAAAACACACAAAAAACAAAAAAAACCACACATTTCAACCCTTTTTCACTTTTCTCCCCCCACACTTGCAGCTGCCCACGCCCAGAGCTCCCACCCCCTGGGTGGCATTCCTCATGCCTGCACTTTAGCTGTTCCCAAAGGGAAGGATGCCCTGGGAGGCAGGGCCAGCCTGCTTTCTGCTATTTTTAAATAGCAAAACCTTCACCCCTCTGCCCCCAGCACTGTCATCACACAGCCAGGACAAGTGACAGCCCTAATCTGTGCAAGGGCAGCTCCAGGAATTCCAGGATATTTTAGAGGTTATTTTGGAGCCACGCTGAGCTTCATTCTCCAATTTCTAAAAGTCCCCCCTGCAGCACCTCTGGATTTTAAAATCTGTAACGTTAATGACTCTTTTTTATTCTCTCAAGCTGTTACAGAGCTACCTTGAAGGTGACAGCCACACCTGTCCCCAGGCAGGATGGCCTCCTCAGGCAAGGTGATGGGAGACGCCCTCTAATGACCAGATGATTACCTCCCAGGCTAATTACACGTCCCCCAATTTACCCACCTAAACTTCTGACGCGGGGAGAGCTCCTAGCAAGGAAAAGCATCACTGAGAGTTCAGGGGGTGAATGGAAAAGCAAAGCACAGGGAGAGATGCTCCAGCTCAGCTGCAGCCACAGCATCATTTTCACCCTGGGGGGTCCCCAGCATGGCACGGAGAAGAAATCCTGGGCAATCTTTTAAGTCTCTCACATCTTTAAATCCCTCGGCAGCTTCCCGAGTGCCGGCACTGCCTTTCCTATGGCCACAACCCCCCCCTCCGGGTGCGGTGCAGTGGGGGTCCTGCAGACACAACCCCCCCCAGCACAGCGATGATCCTGCCTGCACACCCCCTGCTGCAAAAACACAGATTTGGGCCAAAACAACTTCAGAAACCTCGGAGCAAACTGCACTTGTCCGGGTGCAGGAGTCAGGGGGTCAGCATCCCCCAGGCGCGGGGAGGGGGTGAAGATTCGAGGCACCCCCCAGGCAGGGCGCCCCAGACCAGGGGATCTCTGCAGAGCATCCACCCCCAGGCCAGGGCTCCCAACCCCTCCTGCCAGCCGGGGAAAGGTGCGGGCTGCTCTGCAGACGTCAAACATCACCCGAGCCGTCCTGGCCAGTCTCAAACACCCGCTTTCCCCGACACATCGCAAGCCACCCGCACGATTTTATCAAATTCCTGACCCCTGCCGTGCTGCTCTCCTTCAAGTTCACGCACCACCTGCACCAAGTTGTGCCCGGCTGGGCTCTCCCGGTTGCCCAAAAGCACGGAAAATAAGCACAGAAAGGCAAGGAGCTTCCGTTTAGAGCGCACAAGCAAGGAATTCAAGCGACAAACCATCCCCGTGCCAGAGAAATGTAGCGTTTTATAGCAAGATATAAATATGCATGTAAATCCGGCGCTGACTATAAATATTCTCCAGCGAGGCTGCCGGTAAACCCGATGCTTCGGGGGCGAAATCCGGTGCCTGAGAAGCATCACGGGGAGCTGGGGGTGGCCCCGGGCAGCAGGGAGGGACGGCAAAGCCACCAAAAAAAGGCTCGGAGGGAGCAGCATCCCCAGAGGTGGGGAGGAGGAGGAGGAGGTGGGGGCTCGGGGGGATGGGGGGTGTCGGTGGGGCAGGAACACACTTACTTTGAGCAGCTTGCAGCGGATCTGCGCCGAGACCATGTGGCTGTTGCGGAGGTTGCCCACCCTGAACATGAGGGTCAGCTTCCCGTCCCGCATGGAGATGGCGGCGTGCTCGCTGAACATCAGCGTCTCGGCCCTCTTCTTGGGCTGAGACATCTTGATGAACATGCAGCCGATGAGGAAGGCGTCCACGATGGAGCCCAGGATGGACTGGAAGAGGAAAAGGATGATGCCCTCGGGGCACTTGTCGGTGATGTAGCGGTAGCCGTAGCCGATGGTGGCCTCGGTCTCGATGAAGAAGAGGAAGGCTGAGGGGAAGTTGTAGACGTTGGCCACGCAGGGGGTGTAGCTGTCATCGTGCGCCTTGTTGAGGTCCCCACGCATGTAGGCGATGACCCACCACATGGAGGCCATGAAGAGCCAGGCCACCGTGTAGGTCAGGATGAAGATGAAGAGGTTCCAGCGCCACTTCAGGTCCACCAGGGTGGTGAAGAGGTCCGAGAGGTACCGGCTGGTCTCCCCCCCGAGGTTCCCGTGCTGCACGTTGCACCGCCCGTTCTTGTCCACGAAACGCTGCCGCTTGCCCCGGGGGGCGGCCCGGGGGGGAGGCAACCCCCCGCCGCTGGCGGAGGTGCTCACCACCTGGTACTCATCCCCCAGCTTCCTCCGCAGCGCCGACATGCTCCCCCAAATGTCCCCCGAGATGCTGCTCCTCTCCGCTCCGCTCCACTCCGCGCCCCGACCCGGCCCGGCCCGGCCCCGCCGCTCTGCGGGCGCGGAGCCGCCGCTCTGCGCTGCCGACACCCACGCGGAGCCGCCGGCTGGGGCGGGGAAACGGGACCCGTTCCCCCCACCCCGCGCAACGCTCCGCCCTCCGCGCACCGCCCTCCGCACCGCTCCCCGCGTATCGGCCCCCCCCCCTCCCGTGCGCGACGCACCGCGCTTCGCACCGCCCCTGCGCGCCCCCTCCGCGCACCTCCCCCCCAAGCACCACCCCCGCGCACCGCCCTCCGCACCGCCCCCCCCCCCCCGCGCAACGCACCGCGCTCCGCCCTGCGCACCCACTCCGCGCACCTTCGCCCTGCGACGCTCTGCGCGCACCCCTCCGCGCAACGCCCCTTGCGCACTGCTCAGCGCCCCACTCGGTGCAGCCCTCCCCCTCCCGGTACTACCGCTCCCGCGGAGACCTGGAAAACCTGCGGAGGGGCTTGGGGGGCAGCCCGGCCCCTCCGTGCCCCGTTTTATTTTGTGTCTTTTCCCCACCCCTCACCCTCCGCTTTGCTCGGGGGCATCGGGAGGAGCCGGCAGCCGGGATGGGGCAGGGGGGGACAGCGAGGGTCGGGAACGGGCTCCAAAATCAAGGTTACTGACAGCAAAAAAAAAAAAAAAAAAAAAAATGTCCGGGTCAAGCTAAGCGTCACGGGGGATTTTTTTAAAACTTGGTGGATTTGAGCATCCCTCGATCGCCAATAGTTATTTTTAATAACTCTGAAAATAGGAGGGAACGGGGGGGTTGTGTTTGAAAAGCACAGAACCAAAGCAAGCTCCCATACTTGGAAAGAGTGAAGGAGCTTAATTACGGGTGATCACAGGCAAAATAGCCCCAGAGCTGAGCAGGAACCGTGTGCCGGGGCTGGACCAGTCCATCAGCGCCGGGGGATGGAAAAGAACACGGTTTAAAAATAACCTGCTCTGCCTTTTGGCTGGGGGGGCGGGAGGAAGACAAAGGGTCCGGGCTCACCCCTCGGCTGGGCAGGAGCCCAGGGGATGGGGTTCAGCTCAGAAAGTCCCGTGGGATGGAGGTTTGCAGGCCAAGCAAAGCGGGTCCGGGTCCAGGTCCTGCTGTGGGGAGAGGATGTGCAGGAGTTCAGAACCTCTGCTGATGGCCACACACTCCTCACTCTGTTCTTCCTCACCTTCCTTTTCTGCAATCACTTTATTCACAGCTGATGCAAACCCCACGGTGCTTTCCCACATGATGTTTTCCTTTCCCAGCCCACGCTCCCACTCTGTTCCCACCCTTTCCCTGGCCCTGCCCTGAAGCTGCTGGGGCTTTCTCCTTTCCCGGTGATTCTCTGAACCACCAAGTTCCCCCACTTTACTTTTCTTCCCTCAAGAGATGATGTCTGTTAATTCCCCCCCACCCAATTAATACCCAGGCTTTGTAAAGCCCACACCCCCTGGACTGTCCAGCTTCCCCTCACCTTTTTTTGGGGTGTTTCTTTTCCTTCCCCGCCACCCTCCAGGCCTCTCTCACCTCTTTTTTCCCCACCTCTAGGCTGGAAGCAGGCAAAGATTTTCTGCTGTTAATCACAGCACTATGGTTACAGAGCTGCAGCAGTCTAAGGAGAGCTATTGCCTCCTAATCGCTGAAATTAAAATCAAAATATTATTGCTCCTGGGGAGACGAGCAGATTGAGAATGTGCTTGTTCCATCAGCCACAGCCAGGCAGGGAAATCGTGTGGGTGAAAGGAAAATGGTAACCATGGAAAAGCTGCCCTCCATCGTGGGGACAATGGTGGGGACAGGAGCCCAGAGCCTGCTGGCAGCCCCAGCTCAGCTCAGCTCACGGTGCTGTCTCTGCAGGACAAGGTCAGACCCCAGGAACCAACCCTGCCCTTGCCTCTTCTTCCCTCTGATGGCCCAGATGCTTTCACTCCCTGCCAGGGTCTCAGCAGCTACAGAGTTAGGAAGGAAAAACCAGGAACCCTTTTCCCCACCCAAACCACAAGCAGACAGATTTTTGAACTCGGGGCCCTGGTGTTGCCTCTGATGGCAACAGGACAGGGGGAGAGGCAGCACAACAAAACCCTCCTCGGGATGCAGAACCACCCAGGGAACCCATGGGAGGTGTCACAATTCAAATTCTAATCACCCTTCAGGAAGTTCTGGGGGGTTTCAGAACAGAAAATTCCACCGTGAATCAGCAGATTGGTTCTGACACCAAAATGGGAAACCCAGCAACCCTGCTCCAGGGGCTGCATCCCCAGGGCTGCCTTGGGGGGGTCTGGAGGGGACTGGGGTGGCTCCAAGCCTGGTGTCCAAGTCCTGTGGTCAAAGCTGAGTTGGACTCTCACCTGAAAATCCCATTGAGAGCTGCCAAGTCCCCCCAGCAGCACTGGGATGCCACCTGCAACACAGAGAGGGACCCCAGTGCTGCTGCTGCTGCAGGGGGGATGCAGCACTGCACGTGTCATAGCCCAATGTTCTCTCTTATCTCACTTCTAATATGAAAAAAATAAACCCAACAGAAACCCCCCAAACAAACAAGCAACTAAAAATGTCACTTGAGCAATGTGGTAAAAATATTGATCAAAAATGGTCCTGACCCAAAGAGTACAGTCACAAATGTGGAGAGGTTCCCCCACGAGAACAGGTTTGTTGTTTGGTTGGGGTTTTTTTTCAGGTTTTAGATGAGCTGCTGGCTGTGTCCCAGCTCCCCTTGCTGGGATGGATCTTCTCCAGTAAGAGGGAAGCATCACTTGGCCAGAGGAGGCACGGGGTTGCCCTCGGCAGATCATCAGAGGTGTTGATGTGATTGCAGCACGTGCATCTGAGCTGGCACAGAGGGACCCTTCAATGGGTGATGCCCATGTGCTGCTTTGTTCTTCTGAGCTCACACACAGACAGGCATCCAAAAAGGGGGTAAAAATTAAATTTCTGCATTTCTTCACATGCTGCATAGGAAAACCCCTTCTGCCCTGTGGGACAAGGTATCAAGGAAGGTAAAAGAAGAGTGAGGAGAAAACTAGAATTGAAAATGTTTTGACAAGCCAAAATAATTTGGAATTTTTAAAAAGAGTACAATAGGAAGAAGTTCAAAGTACTAGAGCTGGGGAGGAAAAATCCCCTTCAAACCAGCACAGTGGAAGGAAAGAGCGAGTAGTTCCAGAGAAGAAAGACAGCGTGGCACACTCGTATGATTAATGCAGCTTTAGAGCAATAGTTCACCCAAATGCACAGGTAAAGATGGCAAGTTATAGAAAAATATGTCTGTGTTGATCAGGAAACGAAATCAATCTTCATTTCAGATAAACACTTAAAGCAGAAATGCAGCAAATGTCTCTTTCTACAGAGAATAAATGGCTATTAGCTGGAGACAAGCACTCACGTAGTCACTCCATTTCCCGTTTGGGCTATTAGCAAACCAGCACTGCCCCCATTTTCCCTAGAAAACCAAGAGTAAATCACAACAATAAAATCTGTTGCTATCAGAAGCTGTTACTGGGGCTGGGAAGCTTTTCCCTCTGGCAGTCGGAGCAGTGAGCTGCAGCCCACCAGCCTCCCGTCCCATCCCATCCCATCCCATCCCATCCCATCCCATCCCATCCCATCCCATCCCATCCCATCCCATCCCCTCCCCTCCCCTCCCCTCCCATCCATCCCATCCCATCCCATCCCATCCCATCCCATCCATCCCATCCCAGACCCTCCCATCCCATCCCATCCCATCCCATCCCATCCCATCCCATCCATCCCATCCCATCCCATCCCATCCCATCTCATCCCATCCCATCCCATCCCATCCCATCCCATCCCATCCATCCCATCCCATCCCATCATAAAGAAGGTCCCAAGGATGGGTAGTTGGCTGGATGGGGATCTGGAGGATCCTCCTGCCCTGCCAGCCCAGCCCCTCTGCTGCAGGATGAGCCCATCCATCCCTGGGCAGTGATTCCCCTGAGCCCAGGGAGAAAACAAACCCTGGCAGAGGCAGAAAAAAAATAGGAAGCTAGGAATGAAAGGCCTGGGCTCTCCTTAGGGAAAACCCCCCAGAAGAAAGCAAAAACACTCCAACCAACCCAACAAACAATAAAAAAAGCCCCAAAGCCAGCAAAACCCCTCTGGGATTGTTCTTTCCTTGCTCCAAAGGTGTGAGAATAATAATAAAAAAATATATAGTATTTTAGTATTTTGAACTGAAGAGGCAGGGAGTTGGACCAGATGATTTCTGTAAGTCCCTTCAATGGAAATTTATTCTATTCTATTCTATTCTATTCTATTCTATTCTATTCTATCCTATCCTATCCTATCCTATCCTATTCTAATTTCCATTCCATTCCACTCCATTCCCTCCATCTTACTGGAGTATTTCAAAGCCACAGTAAGCAGAGTGTGTGACAAGAGCTTGTATTCTGTGAGGGAAAGGGGGACAGCAACTCAACTCCACCAATGTCACCCATTTCTGCTGCAAGATGTGTAAAACCCCCCTGGGGTCTCAGAGGAGCCCCCACAGTGCCAGGAGCCCCCAGCCCCTGGAGCAAGGGACAGCTGAGCCCTGCCCTGCAGGCTCATCTCAGCACAGGATTTCTACATCTGCCCAAATACAAAGACTTTGGGGTCACAGAGGCCCCGATTCCCCACCTGGGTTGGGCATCAGTAACCTCATCCTGGCCATTAGTTGCTGTCCCACCTCTTTGGGTCATCTCTGCTTGTTCCCAGAGAGGAGGCTACAGGTATGGACCTGCTGGGGACAGCCAGGTGAAGCTCTCATTCTCCAGCAGGGTTTCAGGAACAACCCCTATGAAATCATAGAATCACAGAATCATAGAATTGGCTGGGTTGGAAGAGACCTCAGAGATCATCAAGTCCAATGCTTGAAAAAAAAATCCTTGAAAAAATCCACACCTCCAGGGGGTTTCCTCCAGCCCGGTGGTGGTGGCTCCATCAGGAGGAGGAGGATGCCAAGGGCAGGGCTTGCAGGGGCTCTGCACAAGCCCAGGGAGCAGGATGGAGCTGGAGATGGATGTGCTGAGGCAGAGGGATGGGAAGGAAGGGTTAGAGGTTGGGACCAGCAAGGGAAAGAGTCCCTGGGATAGAGATACCCCACGGGCACACCAGCAGCTCACTATACCCAGGGATGCTCACACCCAACTTTGCCTGACACAGTGGTGATGTTTGGCAGAAGAAAAAGACTCACCCAGGCTAAAAGAGGGAAAAAAAAAAAAAAAAAAAAGAAAAGCACGTGTACTTCCAGCTCCTTGACTTCCCTTACAACTGGTTGGGTATTTTTTCAAAGTTACAGTGGCAGAGCTGACCCTGGGTCACTCTTGGGCTTTCATGAGCTTCCTATTTGAAGTCTGGAATCATTAATTCTTCCCCAAATAAACTCCTCACACCTCAGGAAAGTGTGCACCTAGTTCTGTTTCTGCTGGAACGTAGGCAGCTAAAAATATACCCAATTATTTCTGCTTGAAATGTCAGCACAGACAGGTCTGGAAATGATTCCCTTCCCATCACAGCTTAAATAAACTAGTCTAGGTCTCCTTTCAGGAAGAAAGTTGTATTTGTTCCTGAAATCCTGGAGAGAAGTGGATGTGAACCCAGGAAAATCTTAATTCTGCTCCCCTGCATCTTTCCAGCATGAATGCATCCTGGCTGTAACCTGTCTGCTCCCCACCACCCCTCATCTCCTCTCCTCTGACCTCAGCTCAGGATCAGGAGGAGAATCCAAACATCCTGAAAATTCAGCCAGGCTGAATGCAGGGAAGTGGCAGGAGGTGGAATGAGATGATCTTTAGGGTCCCTTCCAGCTCAAAACCACCTGGGAGCTGTGATGTAAAAACCCACAGAGAGGAACTTCCAGCCCCCCAAGAAGCAAGTGCCTGGTGTCTGCTCAGGTCCTTCCAGCCCCTGTAATCTCTCCCTGCTGCTGCAGAAGGAAGAGACTCAGCTTTTTCATTTGCTTGAACTTTTTTTAGAAGACACTCTCCCTGTCTTGGCAAGGAAGGGCTGGGCAAGGCCCTGGGGACAGTAAAGGGGAATGCTGTGTACCACAGCCTCTCACTGCTCCTCCTTCAGCACAGGCACTGGGAACCATCCATATTTCATCACCACCAGCCAGGAAAAAGCTCAGCATGTCAAGCCAGGTGGCTTTTGCAGAGCATCCCAGCTCCTCCGTGGGTATCAGGAATTATTTCTCCCTGGAAAGGGTTGTCAGGGCCTGGCCCAGGCTGCCCAGGGCAGGGCTGGAGTCCCCATCATCCCTGGAGGGGTTTCAGAGCCCTGGAGATGTGGGACATGGGGCTATGATGGGGGAAGGGTTGGACTGGGTGACCTTGAAGTTCTTTCTCAACCAGAGTGATTCTGTGGTGGAGTCCCCATCATCCCTGGAGGGGCTGCAAAGCCCTAAAGCCCTGGAGATGTGGGGATGAGGGACATGGGGTGGGGGGTGGCCTGGGCAGCGCTGGGGTAATGGTTGGATTGGGTGGTTCCAAAGCTCTTTTCCAACCCAAATGGTTCCATAATTCTATGATTCTATGCAGATGGGCTGGTGCCCCCCAGCAGCTGCTCTGAGCTCTGCTGTAACTCAAAGATAACTTTGCTGTCCCCGGGTCTGGATGCTGAAGGCTCAGCAGCCCTGGGATGTTCTGCTGTGCTGGAGCTGCCCCAGCACCCTGGCTGAGGGTGCTGCTCTGCTGAGCTGGCCTCCTGTGTAGCTAACACTGTTCTCCTGCTAAACGCTGCTGTTTTCCACAATTAAATCATTTAAAAGCCATTACCCCAGACGTTTTCATGCAATATTCATCAGGCCACTTATCTCGGAGCTGGCTGGCAGCAAAGCAAGTCACCTGCAATGAGTACATTAGCAGATTCCCCCAGCTTTAGTCTGACCTTCAGAATGAATTCCAGTGAACAATACCAGTGTGGATAAAACATAAAATATGGATACGGAGCATAATTAATGCTCTGGGAGAACTAAAGGACCCCAAGCCCACCAAGGACGTTTCTACTGCAAGCAGGGGAAGGTGAGAGAAAAGACAAGTTCTCCTCAGCCTCACTTGACTCTTCCAACTTTTTTTTTTTCTGTTGTTTACCTTCTGCTGGGCTGATTCACTTTAATTATCCCGCTCATCCCCTTCCCTTCCTGGGGAAGTCAGGAAGCACAAGGTCAGGAACAGAAGAAATCCCCCAACATGAGCACAGTGCTCTAACCAAGGTAGAAACCCCTTCCAGCCAGGGCCAGGGGCCATGCACCAGTGATCCCAAGGTCCTGACATCTCCAGGAGACCCTGGGGGAGGAAAGTGACTGAAAAACGGGTGGTTTGCTGCATGGAGCTGCAGCACAGATCGAGCAAAACCTCCGGGAGCTGATGCCCAGGTTTGTTGCAGGGTGCCCAGGGGCTGGGCAGGAGGGGTGGGAATGGACCTTTGGGAATGGAGCTGGGATTTAATGCTCTTACTCTCCAGAGGCATAAAACTCCTCTTTTTAATCGTTGGGCTGTCTGTGCAAAGAATTAACATTTTAAAGATAAAATCCATAGCCACTGGTTATTACAGGAATGTAATCAGGAGTGCATGAAGAGATGAGAGCAGAGAATAACTGTGATGTGAGAGCCAAGCTTTACACCCCGTGTCACCCCACGTGTGGAGCTGCTGCCTCGGGGCCAAAACACTCACCACTTCTACAGCTTTTGGCCTGCCCGGGGAGGGATCTCTGGTGGCCAGGACAGATTGGGATTTTTTAAAAGGCAGGTGAGGTCAGGTGTAACTCCCCCTGCACCATGGGGCTCTCCCAAACCCAGCAGAGTTCCTGGCACACAGCAGCAAAGGGCCTGGAGGACAAAAAGGAGAGGTGGAGAGGAGGTGAAATAAAGTTGAAGTGAAATAAATTAGAATTAAAATGAAATAAAATAGAAAATAAATTAATAATAATTAATTAATTTTAAAAATAAATAAAAATAAAAATAAAATAAAAATAAAATAAACCAAAAGATGAGCAGTATCTCCCACTGCTCGTTGCTACCTACCCCCTGCCATCCTGCCCGGTCCCAGCCCTGTTGCATCCCGTGGTTATTTAGGGCCAGGCTCGTCCTTTGCTCTCCATCCTTCCCAAACCATCGCCGCAGGGTCCCGATTCCCCCTCCCCAGCACGCTGCTGCCCCACATCCCGTGTTCCGTCCCGGGGCTGTCCTGACCACACTGAGCCAAAATCCATCCTGGAAATCCTACAAGGACGAGCCGGGATTTTTAAGTTCTCCTTTTCCCCACGCACCCGGCGGGTACCGGTCCGGCTGCGGTTCCGGGCCGGTCCAGGGGCAGAGCCTCAGCCTGGGCACAGATGGACCGGTACCTGCTGGCATCAGCCGAGATCAGGGCAGTCCGGAATTGGGGGAAATAAAACCTCACAAAGCCAAAGCCAGGTTCTCATTCCAGCCCGGGGCAGTTCTGCTTTCCCATCGGCTGTGAGCAGCCCCAGAATGCGGGATGGGGAGCCCAGGGAGCAGGGATGGGAGTGGGAGCAGCCCCAGGAGACCTCCCTGCCCCTGGGAATCAGCCTGCGGGGAAATAACCAAACTCCTGGAATGACATCCAGCTCCCTGCCCCTGGGAATCAGCCTGCAAGGACACAACCAAACTCCTGGAATGACATCCAGCTCCCTGTGGATGGGGCTGCTGCCCCCAGCAGGGTGGGGATGGAGCCCTACATCTCCAGCACATCCAAATTCCACATCCAGCCTCAGGCACAGCCCGGAAGGGCGATTTTGTCTGCTGCAACACAGAGATCTCATTAAATCCGGTGATAAAATGCTCAGTACTCCGCTGGCTTCAGCGAGAGCAGCGCCGGGCTGACAGACACTGCTACAGGAAAAAACAGCACCCACGGTTATCTTTTAAAGGATGGCTTTACACCAAAATTACATGTAAATGGCAAGTAAACATATTCATTTGGTTTGATTTTTTTTTTTTTTTTCTCTTGGGAGCTGCAGCACTTCAGCCTGGCAGGGGCAGGAGCAGGGACGGGAATGCTGCAAATGAAAGAAGAAAGAAAAAAAAACCAAACCCAAACCAACCTTGTAAATGCAGTTATGCAACGGAACGAGGCATTACACAATTTTCTCTCGGGCTGCTGCTCAGCCTCGGGAGGTTTCGTTTCCCTCTGCACCCCCGGCTCCTGCTCCCCCCGGCAGCTGCCCCAGGGCGGGCAGGGATGGAGCTGCTGCTGCTGCACCCCCCCTGGCACCAAACCCGGGGGTCCCCAGGGAACTGGGGGGTGGTCCTGGCTCCAGCTGTGGGGAAACAGCACGGGCTGCTCCTGCAGACAGCCAGACAGTCGCTATTATTTATTTTTTAATTATTATTATAGCCCCTGGGCAGATTGGGGGAGATCCTTGGTGACTGAGGATGTGCAGGAGCATCACTGAGAAACCAGTGCAGGATGGAGGCATCAACAGGAACCCAACCAAACGGCACTGAACCTGCTCCAGGAGCTCAGCTGCCCAGGGGTGGGAGGGCAGCAGGCAGAGGTTTGCTTCAGGAAGGGAAAATCTACAAGGAAAAGTGTTTTCCTCCCACAGCAGAGCCAAACTTGTGCAAAACATGCACGCCTCTGCTCGGGCACGCTCGTAATCCCCAGATTTATTCAGAAAGCACTGGAGAGCTAAAGCACAAGGGAGGAAATAGATGCCACCTTAGCTCCTTGTGCTGCTCAGAGCTCTGCAAAAGTGTTTTTTATGCTTCTTTAAAAGCGTGGGATATAAATCCTTCCCTTCTTTCTGCTGCTGCACTTAGGAAACATCAACAATCTTTACTACAGCTCAAATGAAAATGCTTTAAAATACATTTTCCTTGCTTCCTGAACGTGTTGTAGGAATGCAGAGCTCACACTGCAGCTCCTGGGGCTGCAGCACCACAACAAATCCTCATCCCTCCACATCCAGGTGTGGTGGGAAGGGCAGACACAGGGCCCTGCTGTGGCCCTTGCCAGGGAGGCAGCTGGGGGCACAGACACCAAACATCCCAGGAGAAGCAGCAAATAATTCCCAAGGTCATCTCTTTTTGCACCTTGAACATCAAAAAGGAAAAAAAAACCCACCAAACCAAACACCAAACAAACCAAGGCCATAAACAACGTCCTGCTCCTCAGAGCAGTCCCCATGAATCATAGAATCACAGAATCCTAGAATTGGCTGGGTTGGAAGGGACCTCAGAGCTCATCAAGTCCAACCCTTGCTCCACTCCCCCCGTGGTTCCCAGCCCATGGCACTGAGTGCCACATCCAGGCTCTTTGGAAATATCTCCAGGGATGGAGAATCCACCCCTTCCCTGGGCAGCCCATTCCAGTGCCTGAGCACCCTCTCCAGAAAGAAATTCTTTCTCATGTCCAACCTAAACCTCCCCTGGCACAACTTGAGACCTCTTGTGCCCTCTTGTCTTGCTGAGAGTTGCCTGGGAAAAGAGCCCAACCCCCCCCTGGCTCCAACCTCCTTTCAGGGAGTTGGAGAGAGTGAAGGGCTGATGTGCTGCAGAACTGTCCAGTCCAGGGAGCTGCCTGGTGTTCTGCTGGTGTTTTCAGGCAGGCTCCAGAGACAGGGCTGAGAGGAGCCCCTGGAGTGGTTTTTACATCTCCATTTTGCACCTGAGCCCAGTTCAGGAGTCCCTGGAAGTCACACAGAGCTCCCCAATCCCAACTCCCCAGCACCCCAGAGCTGAAACACCAGCCCAGCAGCTCAGTTCCCCACCCAGCAGGTCCTGGTCTCCATCCAACCCCCAATCCCATCTCCCCAGCACCCCAGAGGTGAAACACAAGCCCAGCAGCTCAGTTCCCCACCCAGCAGGTCCAGGTCTCCATCCACCACCAGCCCAGGAGGTCCTCTCCAGGACTCTTCCAGCTGGGGGATGCTCAGCCAGCAGGGCTGGTCCTGCAGCCCGGGTTTGCCTCTGGAAATGGGGGGTTCAGTGACAGCAGTGAGGTCTGTGGGGTACCTGCTCCTGGGTGGGGGTCTCAGACACCTGGGGAGCCCCTTGCTCTTCTGCTGTGATCCCCCTGCTCCTCTGATGTGTTTCTGCACTTCCAGCAAACTTTGGAGGTAAAAAATAAAAATATAGATAGTGATGGGTCTCAGTTGTCCTCCTCGTGGGGATCCCCCCATCCCACAGGGTGGGCAGTGCCAGCACAAGGGTCCTCCAGGCACAGCAACCCCCCTCTGCCTCCAAGCCCTCCAAGCTTACCCAAACCATGTGTTTAAAGCCAAGGGAAGGAAGAAAAAAGACATTTTTGGACAAAGAGTGTCAGGCATTGAATAATTCACATCCTGACACACCCTGGTCAGGGTTTCAGTGCTGCTCTCCCCAGGACTGGCTCTGGGGCAGCTGAGGACACAGTGCCAGGAGGAAAAGCACCCCAGAAACCCCCACCCAGGACCAGGGGGCTTCTTGGACATCTCCTAAAGACCCTGTGGATTCTGAGGATTCTGATCTCCCCTCCAGCTCCTGGGCAGAGGCAGGAGAAACGTGCTGCTGTCTCCTCTGACATTAAAAAAAAAAAAGTTAACACAAAAAATACCATTTTTCTTCCTGCTGCATGCACTGCAGATGGAATGGCCTGGAAACAAATAAAGAAAATCATCTTTTTTTTAAAATGGCATAAAACATAAAACATCATAGACTCACAGGATGGCTTGGGAGGGAAGGGAAGCACTTTAGAAGCTCCCCCAGTGCCACCCCTGCCACCTCCCCCAGCCCCATCCAACCTGGCCTCCTTGAGACCTAAAACCTCTGTACCCAAACCATGGAAACAGAAAGTTTGTAAAGGTTTAGGGCCAGCAGAGCTCAGAAGCAGAGATGAGAACACAGTTTTTTAAGTAAAAGGAGGTTGCTTCAATTTGAGCTCTACCATCAGCCCTAATTATTAACACCTCTGAGAAATGCAGAAAATAAAAACAGAGAAATACCTGTGTGTCTGCATTCACCACTCACAAATAGGTATTTTGTGACTCATTTAAATGATTCCCATACTATAATTAACAGGAGCTCTGCAGTTAATTGCATCTTTGCAAAATAGTTTAATAATCAGAGTAGAAACTCAACAGTCATTTTTTTTTAATCACACACACAGAGTGAGGAATGTTTTGTGTAAACTGATGGGAACCAAACACAAATAAATACCTACAGCCACACAGAATTGTTTCACTTGAAGACCTTCTGCCTGCCAAGCCCTGTTGGGAAACCAGCACTGCCAGCTCCTCCAGAACCCTCTGAACACCACCTGGAGCAGGTAAACCTTGATAAATTTTTTTTTTTTTTTAATATTTTCCTCCCTGTGTATTTTCAGCACTGCAGTAGGTGCTCCTGGGGAAGGAAGGAGAGGATGTTGTTAGATGAGACCTTCCCTGGCAGCACTTCCCTGGGGGAGCTGAGCAAAGGAACCAGCAGTGCAGGAGGATGGATTGGGAAACTGAAACTGCTGCTATAAAAAATAATTTAAAAAAAAACCAAAAAAAACCAAAAAAAAACCAAAACCACAACAAAACAACCCCAAAACAAACAAAAAACCTCACCAAACAAAAAAACCCAACCCAAACCAAAACATACAAAACTCCCCCAAACCAAAAAAAAAACCAAAAACCATTATCCTTTTCTTTATTCTCTCCAACTTTACCATTCCTTTGTCAGTAACTTTAAGTGACACAGATGAAGGCCAAACCAAACCCATTATCCTTTTTTTTATTACCTCCAACCTTACCATTTCTTTGTCAGCAACTTCCAGTCACACAGATGAAGGCTGTGGGAAACCTTCCCCACACAACTCAGCATTTTTGAGGCTGGTCCCAAGCACTGGGGAGGTGCAGCCCCAGCTGCCCCCAGTGACCAGTGGCACCTCTCCCTGTGCTGCCATCCACTCACCATCCCCTCAGCCTCCTGAGGATTCATTTGCATTTCTGCTTCTAAATCCTTTGTTTTCAAAATATTCCCCTTCTTCCCCTCTTCCCAGAACTTACCTGGCCACTCCAGGATTCCAGCTCTGACTGGAAGGACCTAAAAATGAAGGGGATACAGTGGAAAGCCTGGGTTTTGCTTGGGTTTGGTTTGGTTTTTTTAACCATAAAAAAAAAAATTAATTAGATAAAGAGACAAACACACCAGGATAAAACTAAACCAGTGTATTTTAATTCTACAAAAAATGTATAAATATTTAAATGTACAGCAAAGAGTACCAGTATACCATTTCAGAACTGTTACAACATTTAAAACGTGTCATTCTTTATCCACAATCTACTTGTATAAATTTAAATTAAACCTGTGTTCCCCTGCACTCACTCAGGAGCCCTTGCAAGCATTCCCTCCCCCTGCCTTGGGCATCCCCAAGCAGAATTCCAACCTTTGGGTTATCCTCAAGTCCTGGGGACTCTCCTGAGGTCCTGTCCTGGAGAAGGGCTCGCAGAGGGGAAATAAAATAAATAGAATAAAATAAAATAAAATAAAATAAAGACTAAAAAATAAAATAAAATAAAATAAAATAAAATAAAATAAAATAAAATAAAATAAAATAAAATAAAATAAAATAATACAGTCCAATGGGGGTGGCACAGAGGGGCCCCATGGTGTGGCTGTGAGGCTGGAGGGAAGCACAGACATGGGGAGCCACAGCAACATTCAGACATGGTTGGGACACCCCAAGGTGCCAGCAGAAAAAAGCCAATAGGGTTTTTTTACAGCATTTATGGGTCAAGCTGCTGTCCAGAGGGTTCTGCTGCTGCCAGCCAGCCTTCCCCTTGCTCTCAGTGCAGCAGGAAAAGGCTCAGCCACCACCAGCCCTGTGCCTGCATCCTTCCTTTATCACCCCTGATGCTGGAGCAGAACTGAGACCTGCTCTGGCCAAGGAGGTGACCCAGGCTCCAGCCCCTCCAAGGCCACGGCAATACTCACTGTGACTGATGTTTAACAGCTGCTCCAGGGCTTTTTTCCCAGTCTGAGCACAATTCCCAGATGCCAGCTCACTCTGCTAGCCTCCAGAAGACCTCCAGCCACCCTTCCTGCTGTCTCAGCCAAGGGATTCTCCTCTTCAGAACCAGAGCATTAACCACTCTGCTCATCCTAAGGAGCAGAATATCCTTTTCTTCATCTGTTTGGGGGGTTGCCCCTCAAGCCTGGATGGTGCCACCTTGCTTACAGCTTGCCACCCCCCCCAGCCACAGCATCAGGAGACCCAGATGGTGCCCAGGCCACCCCCCAGCACTGCTGGGACCATCCAGAGGGACCAGAAGAGGCACCAGCAGAGCTGCCCCTTCCCCATCCACCCCCTCCCGATGCTCCCAGGAGCTGCAGGACCCTCCAGCACCTTTCCTTCTGCAATGAGAAGCCAGAGCCAGGTGAGCTGCCAGCACGAGCAGCTGTGCACGTGGCAAAAGCCCTCGGAAAGGAGATAAAAAAAACAATTTCTTGTTTTGTTTTGTTTTTTTCCCTGCATGGAGATGGGCATTTGGATTTGTCCGTGGTGTCTGCAAGCTCTTTGATGGAGCAGAGTTACAGCTTTCTCTGGGTTTGTGAGCTTTAAAGCTTTTTGGTGGTGATGTGAAGGTGAGGACTGAAGTGCTTGAGCTCCTTCCAGCAGGCAGGTGGGGCCAGAAGAGCTCCCAGCCCCAGCTAAGCCAGGGAATTCCAGCTCGCAGGCATGCACAGCAATCACTTCCCAACTGAGTATACCCTCTGATTCTCATTTAATGATGTGCATCAAGAAAATATGGATGGATCTATAAATTTATAATACGTACATATAAGACACTATTAATCCATAACAACCAGAGCATTATACAGAAAATATTGTCATTTGTAACCACCCGGTGCATTAACAGCCCTTTGGGAGAGCTGTGAGTGAAACCATGGGAAGCCATTTCACCACTTACCCGTGGCTGGGGTTTGGGTCTCCTGAACCCTCTGGGCAGTGGGAAGTTACAGACCCTGCTGCCAGCACCTCCCTAAGAACCACGCCAACAAAACCTTGAAGCCACAAAAATATTAAAAATATAAATAAGCCTCTGTCATTGCTGCCAAAGCAAGAGCAGCTGGAGGTGTGACCAAGAGTCCATCCAGGGGTGCAGGGGGGACCCAGGGTTGCAGCTCTTGGCTGTCCCTGCAGGGATGCAGCAGGGATGGAGTTCATGGCTCAGGCTCCAGCTGTCCCAGTTTCTGGCATCTCCATCCCCTTGCAGCCCCCAGCCACTTCTCCTCTCATTCCCAAGGACAGTTCCCCCCTGTCTGTCCTCCTCCTCAGCATCATTCCCACATCTTGGCTGTTACCTGTTTCTCAGGGCAGCCTCTGAGCAGTTTTGTTGCTTTTCCAAACACCGAATCCCGTTTTTCCCCCAGCACAAACCATGAAGTTTTTGTCCTGTCCAGTGACTTTCTGCTCAGGGTGGTTCTTCACCGAGTCCCACCAGACACAGGAGAGGAGGAGATGTCCCCAGTGGTGGCCAGGGCAGCCCAGCACCAGCACCTCAGCCCAGGAGACACCTCCCAGGATGGTTCCCAGTGCCAGCCAGCATCCTAAGGCATTTTATCCTGGGTGACTTCTCCTGGGGGGTGTGTGACCCAGCAAACACCCTTCCTCTCCACCTCTTTCAGGTTGGGTTCATGGTGGTTTCTCTGGACCCAGGCTCCAGCAGGTTGGTGTCTGAGGACAGCACACGAGCTGATCTTTGTAGGCTGAGAGGAGCATCCCCCGAGCATCCCCAGGTCCTGAGGGAGACCCCAGCCCAGCCAGGAACAGGAAACCCCCCCAGGCCTTTGCTGTGACAGCCGGGCTGTGGGCAGGAGGCAGAGGAGGAGGCAGAGGAGGTGCTGGGTGAGGCTGGGTCCTCCCCAGTTCATGCCCCCAGGGTCATGTTGCGCAGCAGCCACTGCTGGGACCGCCCCTCCGCACACTCCCTCATGGTGGGCACCAGTTTGTCCTCCTCGGATGGCTCAGCCAGACACTGGTTGCTGTTGATGTGCCTCAGAGTCAGCTTCTGCAAGAGAGAGAGAGAGAGGGGCAGAGCTGCAGGGAGGGCACTGCCCCTGGAAGCCTCCTCTGCTGGCACTCTGGTCACTGTCACCAGATGGGTCCCCAACCCTGGGTACCACTCCTACAGCACCACGGGACCCCCAGCACTGGGTGCCCCAGCTCATCCCTCTCCTCTGCTGACCCCAGTGACAGAGCAGAGGCACAGGAAGGGACAAAGTGATGCCCAGGAAACCTTTCTGCAGGGAAACCCTGGGCTGGGGTGAGGAGGTCCCAGCAAGGTGAGCTCTGAAGAGCAGTGGGAATCCATCTGCCAAGTACCACAGGAGCCATGGGCATGTGGAGAGGGAAGCTTGGCTGTTCCCAAGATAAATGTTTCCTTCCTGGGGACACCCATCCCTTTCTACTCCTACCACATGGCGTTGTGTTTCTGAGGAAGGAGAGAGCCAGAAGGGAAACAGAACTTTTTTTTATGAAAAAGGGATCATTGCCCATTCCAAAGCATTGGGAGAACACGAGCAGGAGGAGATCCAGGGCAGCAGAGCCCAGGGCTGGGCACTCAGGCAGACACAGAGCTGACCTGCTCTATGTCCTTCCTCTGCTGGGGACCCCAGAGCTGGATGCAGGATGCCAGGGGGGTCTCAGGGGACAGACCCCTCCCTCTCCCTGCTGGCCATGGAGCCCAAGACAGGGTGGGCACTCAGGGCTGCCAGAGCACATTCCCACTCATCTCCATCTCCTCATGAGCCAGCACACCCCAGTCCTTCTCCTTGGGCTGTTCCCTCCCCTCAGCCTGTGCCTGTGCTTGGGACTGACCCAGCTCAGGGGAAGGACTCACACCTGGTTGGCATGGGCACAGCTCTGAGATCTGCCCAGCTCCCTCTGGGTGCCCTTCCTTCTCTCCAGCATCTCACCACACCACCCAGCATCAATCCCCCTGTCCCTGCTGCTGACACCCCCTGTCCCCCTGCCAACCCCTGGGGAACACCAGGGTCCCCATGGCATCGGACACAGCTCTGAGAGTGACCCCCCAGCCAACTCCTTACCACCAACAAGAACCCTGCCCTAGCAAGAAAAACCAAGGGAAGGGGGGGGTGCAGGAGGGAACCTCCTCTGCAGGTCCCCCACGTGCACATCAAACACCAGGAACAACGTGGGGAACAGGATGGGTGGCACAGCCCTGCAGGATGCTGGAGAGGATGCTGGAGGAGGGGGAAAGGATGGGCCGAGGCCAGGGCAGCAGAGCCTGAGCCCCAGAGCTGCCTCCCACCTGTGTGAGCACGGCCAGAACACAGTGATCACCCCCTGCAGCTGAAGCTGGGCAAATAAAAGGTAACTTTACCAACATTTAGCAACTGCTGGGGGGGTTGATGCTAAAAACCACCATTTCTGGACGTTTGTGTTTAAAACCCCCAGACTATTATTCTCTGGTGCTGCATCCCAGCTGCTGGGAAACGTCCCCACTGCCAAGGCCTGGTGTGGTTTTATCTGCAGCCCCCACCACCCCCCCTCAGCTGATGGAGATTCCCCCAGCAGCTTGGCCTGAGAGCTGAGCTCCTTGCAGGAAGAGCCTGCAGCTCTGGTACCAAACCTCCCGGGGGCCACTGGATGTGTGCTCAGTGATGAGTATCAGGCATTTTTCCCCCTCTAATTACCAGAGGAAAGAATTAGTAGTGCTAACAGAAGTAGCTTGTTTACTAAACAGCACTGCTGAAAGCACCACTGATTCCTCACTTACCCTGCTCTAAGTGCAATTAAGCTGCTATCATTTTCTGCTATAACCAGAAATGCAAACAAGTCTAAAAATGCTGCTGTTGCCTTCCTCAGCTGTTCCCTTTTATTCAGTGTATAATTTCATGCTAGATCACCATATAATTGGGATTTCCAACCATCTCATAGATTTTTTTTTTTTCCTTTCTGTGTTCTATCATTACTTGCACTATTACAAATAGAAAAGGGAAAAAAAGGCTTCTTTTGCTTGGAAAACAATTAATTACCAGGCAGTGATGCTCAGACAAGGCAGCCTACAGCTGAGCAGCTCTGGTGGGGGAAGGCTCTGAATGTGGTCAATGTTTTGGGATTATCTGTTGACAAATTTGAAATTATCTGTGATTAAAACCTCCCAGATTGCATGACTGGGAATTTTCAAAAGGGAATTTTCAGAAAAATACTGTGCAGCTGGCATCATTTCTGTGCCTTGGAACAGGGACCAAACCTGCAGCTCTCACAGTCACACTGACATCAACAGCTCAAGGTAGTTGAATTCATCTAAAATTTGTTATAGAACAGAATCACAGAATTGTTTTGGTTGGTAAAGACCCTTAAGATCACCAGGATCTCATTGTTACCATTGTTAATAACTACATAGAACTAAATACTACCAACTAGATGTAACTTAATAATTAAAAATAATTAATATTCTATAATAACCAGTACTAAGCACCCATATATACTATTCTAGAACAACAAGCACTAGCATTAAACAGGCAGCTGGGAGAGGAAGACAGGAGCTGAGTGGAGTTGGACAGGCAGGGAACAGAGAAGCATTTTCCTGGGAAAAGCTCCCATCACTCCACCTTTGCTTTTTTTTCATACCAACCTCCAACCCTTTGTGTTAAAGGAAATAGTCAGTGGGGCTGTAAAAAATCTTTTTAAAGACTTCCAGCCTGGTGTAGTTCCTCAGCAGCCAGGTTTGCAGGGGGCTCCCATCACAAGCCTCCACCGTGGGGCCCCGGGTGCCATCCTCTATCCTGCCCAGGGTGAGGCAGGACTGGGTGATTACATGCAGAAATGTGTGGGTCTGCACGACAGAAAGAGGGGAAAAGTGAAACAAAACCAGCCAGGAGAGGGGCAGCCATGGGGAGAAGCAGGGGCTGAGCTGAGCCCTGCAGTGCTGAAGCAGACACAGAGGCTCTGGGGGGATGAGCAGGGGAGCCCAAGCAGCACCAAATTCAGAATATCATGAATTTAACCCTTACAGGTGGGGAGAGGGGAGTCTTTTCACCAACTGCATCCCAGCCTGGCTGCTGCCCCCCACCCTTCCCTGCTCCCTCTTTGAGCTTTGGTAAGGGAAAAAGTGATGCACCTAGAAAGAGGCCACTAAAAATACCAAGCAAAATGTCCTTATAATGTCACTTTGAGTAACCAGCAGGAACATCAGTGCTTGTTTTTGTTTCCCTCTGTATTGCTGCCTCATGTTCACCCCTGTCTGCTGAGCTTTTAAGGGAACATGGGTACATAAATAAATTACTCCCAACATGACCATCTCTCTACCCTGCATGTTACTATCGTGTTAAATGCCTAAATTTAGGAGATTCTTCACCTGGGTATAACCAGTACTAAACATTACTGTGGTGTTCAGACCACAGCCTTTTCTCTGGTACATGAGCCAGCAAGCTTAACTTCTGTAACAGAAGTGAGAGATCATTTTGTCCCCTTCAGTGGTTTTATTGCACATTACTTTCTGAGGGGGTCATAAAAAAACCTGCACTGTTTTCCCTGCTTGTTTGTAAAGAACTGAGCCCTTCCAGCTACCTGGCAGTAAGATTGTGCTTTACAGGACCAGATGAACGACTGGCCACAACCTCAGTGGGTAGAACTTAATTGGTAGAAGCTAATTGATTACACCCAGTGCAGCTGGTCCATAACCTGAACAACAGGAGCAGTGTCCAGGTCTGCCATGGCCTGAAGGATGCAGCCCTGGAGATGATGGAAGGTGATGGAGCACCTGGAAGAGCCAGGAAAAGGCCCAGCACAAGAAAGGAGCCAGGGGGTTCTGTTACCCTGTCCATGAGCTCCTCTGCTCCTGCTGAGGTGCTGGGGATGTGTCTGCCCCCTGCTCTCCCTGTTCTGTCCCAGCCCCAGCAGCCTGAGCCCCAAAGCCCCCCAGAGGGTTGGAGCAGCCTGAGACGGGTCCCAGAGCAGAGAGGGAGAAGCAAGCCAGGGGCTACTCCAGGGGTGGCAGGGGGGCTGCAGCTCTTCCCACACTTACCTCAAAGCTATATTCCCATTTCCCAACGGACTGAGGGAATGGGGAGTAAAGAAAAACAAAAAGGAAAGTGTCAGAAAAGGAAAAAATAAAAAATAAAAAGGAAAGAGTCAAACAGTGGATCAACAATTATTGCCAAGCCCCTCTTGCACCTCTGTGTGGGAACTCAACAGCTCTGCACAGACATGGGCTTTACTGACCAAAATTGCACCAGCCCAAACCCCTCTATGGGTTCCTTTTCACCCCTAAGGAAATTAAACTATTTCCTACAGGATGGGGCATATTCACAACATTGCTTTTTCTTTTTTTTTTTTTTTTTTTTCTGTGACAACACTGGCCAGTGTTACACACCATGCTCTGTCCCCACAGAAAGAGAAAAGAAATAAGAAAAGGAAAAAGAAAAAGAAAAGGAAAAGGAAAAGGAAAAGGAAAAGGAAAAGGAAAAAGAGGAAAAGAAAAAAGGAAAATGAAAATGAAAAAGAAAAAGAAAAAGAAAAAGAAAAAGGAAAAGGAAAAGGAAAAGGAAAAGGAAAAGGAAAAGGAAAAGGAAAAGGAAAAGGAAAAGGAAAAGGAAAAGGAAAAGGAAAAGGAAGAGGAAGAGGAAAAGGAAAAGGAAAAGGAAAAGGAAAAGGAAAAGGAAAAGGAAAAGGAAAAGAGAAAGAGAAAAAATAAAAATAAAAAGAGAAAACTAAAACTAAAACTAAAAATAAAAAGAAAAAGAAAAAGGAAAAGAGAAAGAGAATGAGGAAGAGAAAGAGGAAAAGAAAGAGAAAGAGGAAAAGGAAAAGGAAAAGGAAAAGGAAAAGGAAAAGGAAAAGGAAAAGGAAAAGGAAAAGGAAAAGGAAAAGGAAAAGGAAAAGGAAAAGGAAAAGGAAAAGAAAAAGAAAAAGAAAAAGAAAAAGAAAAAGAAAAAGAAAAAGAAAAAGAAAAAGAAAAAGAAAAAGAAAAAGAAAAAGAAAAAGAAGCCTTTCAGCCTTAACTCCTAAATCCCTTCATCAGGAGCAGGGATGGGCTCTGTAACCCCCTAAAATCACCTCTGTTTTCATGCTGAGGGTTGATTACTACACAATAAACATACCCCAAATAATTTCCCTTTCTGCCCTCCCCGGGCAGCCTGTGAGCTGAATGTTCACAGAGCAGAATTGTTAAAAAAATCTTCCTGTCAGTGAATAAAAGGGCACATCATGGAAAGGGCTGTGTCTCATCTCCAGGGTAAACAGCTAAAGAGTTGGCTTGGAGATCCCTCAGAGGAAAATAACTGGTGTATTTCTTTTTTATGAGCTCCATCTAATGGCTGATTCTGTTCTTACAGAGCTGCTCAGGTGGTGCCCAGGGGGGATCTCTCAGTTCTGAGAAGGACTCAGTGTGGGTCCTGTGCCAGCAGCCCGGGAGGAGCCCAGGTTGAGGGAAAAGGAGCTTCCCATGCAAGAGGGAAAAGCAGCTATTCCAGGAAATGTTGGAAATCCTTTTCTAGAAGACTTGAGCATCATTTAAAGACACCAGCACATTCCTGGCTGTGCAGCCCTGGTGTTATTACACCAGGACTAAATCAGCCACTGCTGGAACTGCTCGGAGGAGAAATTCTTTTTTTGTTCCTCACACCCAAAAGATCCAAAGGAAAGCAACTGGCAGTATATATATATATATATATATTATTTTTTTTCCCTCAGGCAGGATTCTCTCCACACTTCTGGTGGAAAAGGAGCATTTTGTGAGATTTGTGCCCTGGGCCACCTGCACAGAAGGGTGAGAGCTGGGGGGAGGCAGAGCATCCCCTTACCTGCTCTTGAGAACAACCTAAACCTGATTAAATCCCAATTATCATCTGCTTGCAGGCAGGAACCAAAGGTGGAGGGAGGAGCTCAGATCTCAGGTGCTAACTGCAGGTATGAACCTCCTCAAAAATCCCTAAAAATGGCCAAAATCCTCATACCTTTTGTGTAAGAAGAAAAATAATCTCCTTCCCCAAAGAAAAAATTGGTTTGAACTCGAATGTTAAACTCAAGAATGGATGAAAAGTTCCCAGGTTTCTTGCACCTCAAGGGTAAGTGTGGGTGGTGGTTCCCTCCTTGGCAGCTCAGCAGCAGGTCTGAAAGCTTTTGTCCTCCCAAAATGGGTCAGAAAGACCCAGTCTGGAGGCAAATGCCAACCCCCCTGGCTGCTTTCACCCTGCCAAACTCCACGTTCCCATTTCAAAGCAAAAGCTGAAAGTGACTGCTGTAGTTTTCATCTGCTTGGTTTTCATCTGCCTCACTTGAAAAGAAGAATTATTTGGCTATAAAATACTGGGATCTTTTCTCAGTTTTTTGTATTAACTTTGCAAGCTCTCCTTGACTGCACTCCCTGAAAGCCCAGAGGAGCCACTTCCCACCCCTGGCAGGGTCAGGCAGGGAAGGGACAGGGAAAAGGATCCAACACAACTGAAATCCAGTAATGTTGAAGACCCAGCAGAAATAAACTGGAAAAAACAGCAAGTGAAAAATAAATCCATTTTGTTTTCTGTTTCACTTACAGAAAAAAATGCAGAGTGCTTCTTAACGTTTGGGAGAATGCAGGGCCACGCCAGATGCTGGCAATGAGGTGGGGGTTTTAAATAACAATTGGCTTTTTCTCTCCCCTCTAAAACTGACATTTTGAGGAAAGCTGAATTCTTTTGCAGCCCCAAGGCTGTGGCAGGGCAGGAGAGCCCAGCAGCACCCATGGGTCCCCATCCCTGGGACACTGCCCCGTGGGTACCTCAGCATCGTATTCCCAGAGCTGGTTCCCCCTCATGTGGTGGCACTTCAGCATCAGGACGGGGCCATTCAGCCTGGAGACATCCAGGCACAGGTCATCTGTACGGATCTCCTTGTCAGCAGTGTAGGAGAACACCTGGGAACAGGAGAAGGGAGCAGGAAAGACAAGAGTCAGTCAAATCCTGACCGGATTTCTGCTGGTGCAGAACCCACATCACTTCCACTCCTGGGGAGCAGAACCCCTTCCTTCTCCTGGCAGAGCTGGTGATGCCCTGGGGGGTACAGGAGTTCCATGGAAGTTCCTCCAGACCTGTGGTACATCAGGGACCCATCCAGTGCCAGGCTGGGCTGGGTTGAAGGGACTTTCCTGGGTGAACAGGAACACCTCCAACCACACAGGATGCTCAGAGCACACTCATAAAACAGGCAGCAGGGAAGTCCCTGGAATGACAAAATCCTACCTGGCCTGGAATGTTCCCAGGGATGGGACATCTCCCACCTCTCTGGGCAACCTGGGCCAGAAATATGTTCAGGAAAAAAAAAAAAAAAAAATTGAAACAACCCTCCCACAAAGCCAAATACTATGGTGATGTTCAACTCCCAAGCTGCCCTCGTGAATATTCCATAGGAAAACCTTTCAGGAGGAGCTTTGGGTTTTCTTTTTAAAATCTTAGTGACTGGCAGAGTACTGGATTTATTTACCTGCTGCCATGTTAGAGCTGGGAAAAGGGACACAATCACATCATTTCAGAGTCTGAAAATCACTGCTACCACTGGCAGCCCAAAGCCCCTCACCCCAAGCACAGGTTGGGGTAAGAATCTCACCCTGGGAACACCCTGAGAGAGTTCATCTTCTGCTGGGCTCCTGGGGGAGAGATTTATCCACTGCCACCTATCCTGGCACAACTCCTGACTTTTATTTTACACTTGTACAATCAACATGTTTGCATCAGCTCAGCTCCCAGCCCCAGAGATGTTTATAGCCCCAGAGAAATGTTTATAGCCCCAGAGAGACGTTTGTAGCCCCAGAGAGATATTTGTAGCCCCAGAGAGATGTTTATAGCCCCAGAGAGATGTTTGTAGCCCCAGAGAGATGTTTATAGCCCCAGAGAGATATTTGTAGCCCCAGAGAGAGTTTGTAGCCCCAGAGAGATATCTGTAGCCCCAGGGAGATGTTTATAGCCCCAGAGAGATATTTGTAGCCCCAGAGAGATATCTGTAGCCCCAGAGAGATATCTGTAGCCCCAGGGAGATGTTTATAGTCCCAGAGAGATATTTGTAGCCCCAGAGAGATATCTGTAGCCCCAGGGAGATGTTTGTAGCCCCAGAGAGATGTTTGTAGCCTCAGAGAGATGTTTGTAGCCTCAGAGAGGTTTGTAGCCTCAGAGAGGTTTGTAGCCCAGAGAGATGTTTGTAGCCCCAGAGAGATGTTTTCTTCTGTGCTTTATGGAAAGCAAATGCTTATATTTATTTTTTTTTAATGTATTTCCATTTGCATATTTCATCTTTGCTAATTGCAATGCACCGTTGCATTTTATCTGTTGAAAGCATTAGTGATGCCTGAATTAATGATCACAGAAGATGGGTTTGAAAAAATGCTGCCTTAAGAAAGCAAAGTGAATGCTAATTAAGACAATGTTAAATTATCAGGCTAGCATTTTGCTACCATTCCTATTAATTATAGATATAATTATAGCAACATCACATAAAAATAAGAGAGTGAGGAACAACATGTTGCATTTTATAGCTAACTAAGCAGTGTTAGCTTTTTATTTCCTCCTCTTGGCAGCCTGGCAAGAGAGGGGATGCTCCAGCATCAGGAGCAACATTCCTGGGGGGGTTTGCCCCCCATTCCAGCCCTCCCCAAGGAGGTGAAACAAGGCCCTAAAACATTCATAAAACAGGCAGCAGGGAAGTCCCCAGGATGACAAAACCCAACATTCTCCCAGGGGATGCAGCACTTCCCCCAGACACACAGACACTGCCACTCTCCTGCTTTTCTGGGGAGCTGATCAGAACACAAAGGAACTGAGGATTTTCCACCAACACCTTGTCAGTCAGAACTCTGAGAGATTTATTGCCTACAGGGAGGAGCAGGGCTTGCTGGAGGAGTTAATGGACTTCATATTTATTATTTTTACTCTCCTGTATTACCACACTCCCATGCAGCAAGCTCAGAGGCAGAAGTCAGAGCTGGGAAGGCAAAGCTCCAGCAGAGCTGAGATCCAGGGGGGCTGGGACCCCCCCACCTGCCACTGGCAATCCCAGCACATCCTGAACACTTCTCCTGGTGCTCAAAGGAACTATCAGAGTATTCCTCCTGAGGAAAGCCTGAGAAACTCATCTGCTTGTTCAGCACCAAAAGCTGCATCATTAACTGGAAATCAGTAGAGTGGAATGTAAATATAAATGATGTAAATTTAAGCATAAATGTAAACATAGATATAAACATAAATACAAATATAAATGTAAGTATAAATATGCTGCAATAGTCCATGGCCAGAAGTTTTCATTCCCATTACCTGGTTGAGCTTTTCTTTGGAAAACATTCAGCCAGGATATTTTATGACCTCGTAAGACATCTAACACTGAGAATATTCTTATAAGCTCCCATTTTATACTTCATTATGTGGAACTAAATCTTAAGGATGCACCTGTGCACTTGAGGAAGAAGCCCAGCAGGCAATAAGGACAGCTATAAACTGGACAGAACTCAGCACAGAAAAATCTAATTTATTCTGACAACCACTTTTATTATCTATGGGACTCCCAAAGATACATTTTGAATTCACCTTTCATAATTGATTTTATATATTCTAATGAAAGGTGCAAGGAAAGCACTTTCCTTCCTCTCCTGAAACCTTAGGCAGAAGAGGAGGGTGGAAGCAGATTCCCACCACCCAGACAAGGTCCAGGACTCAAAGCTTCATCACCAGGTAAGTCCCAAAGACTTGGGTATTTCCTGCTCACTCAAATCCCTCTTTCCCCAGGCCATTTGAGCTCCTGAACAGACCCCAAACAGCCACCCAGAGAGGCACCTCCCAGCTCTGCATTTCCCCCAGAGGGACTTTGGGGTGCTGGGTGTTCCACAGGCAGCTCCATCCCTGCCAGAGAGGAAGGGCACTAATGGTGTGGAGGGGAAATACCCAGTTCCAACCCCCCCCTCTCCCAGGACAGCTCTTTGGGAGCTCATCAGGGCAGGGAACACCAAATTCTGTGGCCAGAACCCTGCTGCAGACCCAGCCCTGCAGCTGAGCTTTGGCACGGGCACATCCAGCCCTGGGTAATCCCAGGTGATTTATAGGACAGGGTTTAGGTTTTGCTGCTCCAGCAGTTTCTGTTGACCCTGAAAGAAAGATACTTAACCCTGCATTCCACCAGGAGGATGTTAAATGGGTAATCTGCAGTTTACTGCTGCCCAGATCAGAGCCCCTGAAGAGCTCATGGGACTCTCTGGGGCCACTTTGGAAATCAGGATCAGATTTACTGCTGAAGAAGAGGGTAGGGTATGATCTTTATGCCATGATCTTTATGGCATGATCTTTATGCCATGATCTTTAATGCCATGATCTTTAATGCCATGATCTTTAATGCCATGATCTTTATACCATGATCTTTATGCCATGATCTTTATGCCATGATCTTTATACCATGATCTTTATACCATGATCTTTAATGCCATGATCTTTATACCATGATCTTTATGCTATGATCCTTATGCCATGATCTTTATGACATTATCTTTATGTCATGACCTTTATGCCATGACCTTTATGCCATGCAAGTAAGTGCCACATGACCCAGGGGATGGTAGAGACCCTGCACAAGTGTCAGAAGTGACTTTCACACCCCGGAAAGGTCACATCAAGCTTGTCCTAACCACCAGGGCCAAGGATTTTTTTATTCTGGAGTTTCTATTCCCAAGGAGTGAAACTCTGAAATCCTGAGACCCAGAGAAACACTGCAGTGTCCATCAGCCACCACATCCTGGGGTCACCCAACTCTCACCATGACATGTGGGTGTTTTCCTGGTTTTGCTTTGGAATTTCATGTTTTTCACCTGCACCCAGGAGGTGCTGCTGCTCCCAGGATCTCCCACCATTCCTTACACCGAGTTACCCCATGTTCCTCCAAGCAGGCACAGCAAGCACTTGCATCCTGCATTTCCTCTACTGCAGTGTCCCACACCTAATGACAATCCTCCCATGTTCTCTGGGGGTTATTTCTACCCATTTAAAGCAGCAGCAATCCAGTTTTTTCTCTAAGCTCTTAGAAAAGAAAGCATTATTCTCACTCTGGCTGTGCTAAATCAAAGCTAGTGTTATTTAACATGCAGGCATGGCTGCTTTGTTCCCTTTTAATCACAGTTATTAGAATGGGGCTGAAGAACACCAAGAGCTCTGCTGTGCTGCACTCTGAGCAAAGCCAGAGTACCAGACAGTCCCAAACCAAACAGGTTTCTCACCTCAGCCCATAGGAACGATGTAAAGGCTGCAAGGGGAACCATAGCTCAGCAAAATGGGCTAACAAAACACAAGCAAGAACTACTTCTATTCATAATGGCTCTGCTTAGAAGATGAAAAGCTGCAGCAAAAGCTAAGTCAGGGAAAACAGGAGATGGCAGGAGGTGAAAAAGGCAGGAAGAGCAAAGAAGGGCTAAGTTACTTTCTGATAAGCCCTTATGAAATCTAGTTTTTGCCTAAGACATCACCTTTCTGAGCACTCCTGAACTCTTTAGCTCTAAGTCCCCAACATGTTGGAGCTCCCACCATTCCCTCATTGCTGCTGCTTTGGGTTTTTTTACAGGGAACCAACACATCTGAGCTGGAGCTGCACTGACTGAGGACACCAGGATGAACCCAGAGGGTCCCCAGGACCCCTTCACCTGGACCCCCTGGCTCTACCTGATGCATCCAACCCCCCCAGACCCACACCAACCCCCCCAGACCCAAAACCAACCCCTACACCCAAACCAATCCCCCCAGACCCACACCAACCCCCTCAGATCCACACCAATCCCCCCAGTCCCAAACCAACCCCCAGACCCAAACCAACCCCCAGATCCAAACCAACCCCTCCAGACCCAAACCAACCCCCCCAGACCCAAAACCAACCCCTACACCCAAACCAACCCCCCCAGACCCACACCAACCCCTCCAGACCCAAACCAACCCCCCCAGACCCACACCAACCCCTACACCCAAACCAACCTCCCCAGACCCACACCAACCCCCAGACCCAAAGCAGCCCCCTCAGACCCAAACCAATCCCCCCAGACCCAAACCACCCCCACCCCAGAGCAGGACAGAAATGAAGCCACAGCTCCCAGTGAATTCACAGCTCTGGGTGATTTCCAATCAGTTTTCCCCCAAACTGCTCTGCCTGCAGTGCCACAGCAGCAGACTGCAGCAGTTATTACACAAATCACACTTTTTTTTCCTTTTTTCTCTTTTTTTTCCTTTTTTTTTTTTTTCTTTTACCTGGTTTCCCCCCATGCCATGGCAGTTGAAGATTCCCACTTTCTCATTTTCCTTGCGGCCCATGTTGTCCAAACACTGGTTGGTTTCAACGTTCCTGATCTGTGGGAAGAAAGAGATTAAATGTTCCTGGAAAGAAAAAGAAAAAAAAAAAAAAAAAAGAAAAAGAAAAGGAAAAAAAAAAAGAAAAAGCCAGCAAATGTCAGATTTGTGCAGAAAAAACGACGTCACTGTGGGAGAAAGTACATTAGCCCTGCATTCAGCTACATGAATGGATTTTAACTTGCAATTTGTAGATGTGTCACACTCCCCAAAGAAAATGAAAATCATTACAGAGAATATAATGAGGTTTTTAAATTACATTTAAAGTTTAAGGATGAGAAGGAAAAATCTCACTCAATGCCCTGTGCTTCGTTTAACAAATACAAAAAAAAAAAAAAAAGAAAAAAAGGAAAAAAAATAAAAACCAACCTAAAAAAAAAAAAAGCTCCACTTTGATTCCTAACCAGTACAAACCCAATGGGCTGCCCAGGATGGGCACTGCTGCTGCCCCAGGAGAGAGAAACAGAGCCTGGGAGCAGCTCCCCAGCTGCCTGACCAACCACAGCTTTCCCAAAGTTCTGTAGCTCCTCCTCAGAACCCATCTGACCCCAAAGTAGAACAAAACCCCCCTGGACATGGCTGGAGAAGAACCCAGCTCTGCAGCCAAGGACATCAAATCCCTGCAGCTCCCTCGGAGAGGAGGAGCAGGAGGAGCCCCAGTGTCCCCCAGAGCTCTGCTGGGTCCCAGTCCCCCCGTGCTGGGTTCCTGCAGCCTGCACAACCCCAGCAGGGACATTCAGAGCCTTTTTTCCCAACCCTGCTCAGATATCTGCCAGCACAGTTCTCCCCTTCCCCTCCTCCTCCTCCTCTTCAGCCCCACGGGACCTTTTCCTTCCTTACCTTGTGTCCAAAGCCAGATGCACCCCCAGCTCATACCCCCAGAACTGGAGAATTCCAGGCTTTAAGGGACCTTAAAGCTCCTCCAGTGCCCTCCCTGCCATGGGCAGGGACCCCTCCCACAGCCCAGGGTGCTCCAAGCCCCATCCAACCTTCAGCACTGCCAGGGATGGGGCAGCCACAGCTTCTCTGGGAACCTGGGCCAGGGGCTCAGCACCCTCACCCCAAACAATTTCTGCCTAAGATCTCCTCTCAATCTCCCCTCTTCCAGTTCAGATCCATTCCCCCTCATCCCATCCCTCCAGGCCCTTGTCCCAAGTCCCTCCCCAGCTTTCCTGGAGCCCCTTCAGGCACTGGAAGGTGCTCTGAGGTCTCCCTGGAACCTTCTCTGCTCCAGGCTGAACACCCCCAATTCCCAGCCTGGCTCCAGGGCTGCTCCAGGGCCCCCTCTGGACCCTCTCCAACACATCCTGCCACAAAACTTGTGAAAACTGCTTCTGAACCTGTCCCCAGGAAGCCCTCACCCCCCTGGTGCTGGGGGTGGCTCAGCTGATGGGCTGAGCTCAGGTGGCAATCCCAGATTTTTATCTTAAATCACCTGAGTTTCAAGCACCTCCACTAGAAATGTTTTATTTTGTTTTTTTTTTCTTTTTGCAATCCCCTGATTCATTAAATCAGAGGACTGAAATGAAAAGTGACTTTAAAACTCACCTACAATTTCTATGTTTTGGGTTTACAAAACAATTCTTGGCTTGCACTGGCTTTGTCTTCATCCTCAGTGTTATGTGATTAAAATGTAAGAAAAGAATACTCAGAATTTACCCCATCTTGCACATTTGTTGACCATTCTGTCACAGTTTCATCCACCTAGGAAATTCAGACCCAATACAATCACTGTACATATGTTCTAACTGGAAAATTTAGCTGTGAATAAAGGCTTGGCAGCCTCCAGGACCTGCACATTAAATACACAGTGAATAAACTTAACCAACTACTTGAGAACTTCAGTTCCATACAGCTCCACAGTTTTGGAAATTTCACTTTAAAATGGCACAACTCATTTATAACAGCAACAGACGTGGAGAAATAAGGTGTGCAACAGCCAAGCAAAACCCAAATTAAAATGTAATTCAATCCTGATCATTATTTCCAACGTGCTGGGCCGTGCCAGTGAACATTGTTCAAATCCAAGACAGGGCTGCAGGAGGCTGGAAGCAGATTAAGGATGATTATCCCAAACCTGTCAAAACTATTTGCTCTTTTTTAACAGTGTTTATACTTGGAAAGCACAAAATCCACACTTGCACAATGTCAAACCCCTCATTGCATTTGGGCTGCTCTGCTTTAGGGAATAATTTACTCAGATTTATTCTGCAAACCCACATCCTCCACCCACCCCACGTGTGGACTCCTGGCCCCAGCTGCACTGCCAGGCAGAGGGTTTGTGGGACTAAAGCTCTGCTGGAAAAGAGGAAAATGTCTGAGAAAGGCACTGAGGGGGTTTCACAAATTGTCCTTTGCTGCTGCTGAGGGCACCTGAGGCTTCGGGTCTAAAACTCCACTTGCCTGCTTCAGCCAGCAGGCAGCAGCTCTGAATAGTCAAGTCTGAGTTTTAATTCCTAGATGCTGCCTGAACTGCTGTTTCCATGGAGACCAAGGCAAGTGTTGGTAAAAATAAGGTGTTTTAATAACTATTTTATTACTTCCTCATACTTTTATTTTCCAGCCCGCCAGTATCGTACAAAACCTTATTACTTGACACTTGTTAGATGAGTTCTTTCTTTGCTGTAAAATCATGTTTCACTTTATTTTGTCACAGTTAAATGGGAAACCCTGCTGAGGCTTTTATTTTCTACTACAATTGCAAGTTTCAATAGTAAATGACTCTCCTGGATGTAAAAAAGCCATTTGCTCCTTTGATTGCTCTTCTAGCTGCAGCTATCTTTAAATCAAACCATTCAGCAGCTTTGAAGAGTCAGCTTCAGTGCAACTCAACAGATTATTTTTAAGAATGAATTCTCTGAATTTTAAAGAGATTTCAGCTCTGGGTGGCACCAGCCCCATCAGATCACCAGGGATGTCTCTGATCCTGGGCTCTGGGCAGCCTGGCTGGGAAAACACAGCACCAAGGAACTAATGTGTTCCTTTCAGAGAGAAAAAAGAAAAAAAAAAAAAAAAAAAAAGAAGAAAAAAAGAAAAGAAAAGAAGGGTTTTTCTGCTCTATGTGTAAGTGATGCTGGGAAGTTTCCTGCCTGTTATTTGATAACACCAAAGCATCATTCACACACCTCACTCTGCCACTACTACTCCTCACCTTAAAAGATGCATTTTTAGTGGGGAACACAGGCATTCAGCACAGCCCTGCCTCAGGAGTTCCAGAAACCTGGAGTGCCCCACAGGAAGGACAAAGAGGCTGCAGAGGAGGCAGAGGAGCTCTGTACCCCCCTTCTCCAGCCCCATTTATTTCATCCTCCTACCTCGCCGAGTGAGAAGTAGCGCCGGGGGATCTGGGAGTCGGGGTAGATGTGCTCCAGGTACCAGGAGAAGGGTTTGCACTTCAGGCTCTCTCTCAGGGCTTTTCTCATGGACACGTCGCCATAATCCACCTTCACAACCCCTGGAATTGTTGAGAGGGAGGTGAGCAAAGCACAGCTGCTGGGAAGTAGCAAAGCACAGCCCCGGCATCTCCTGTTTATCAGCGCCCACAAGCATTCATTTAGCAAATTAATGTAGCAAAATGAAATGCTTGGGAAATGACACTTTTTTTTTCGCTTTTTTTTTTTTCAATCTGGAAAGGCAGAACCATCAAACTCCTTGCTCTCACAGCAGAGAAGTAAACCACATCCACTGACATTTTTACAAGCCATTTTTTCCCCGAGCATCCCACTGGTGTTTCCCAGCTCTCTGTTCCGAGGGCAGTAACCTGGCCAAGGCACAGCTATTTACTGACCCCCCTTTAGTGACCTGACCAGACAGAACCTCTTCTTCATCCTGAGAAACCCTGTGGCTCCTGAGGGGAGAAGATGTCACATCATGTCACAGTTAAATTGTCACAGCCAGGCATGGTGCGGGGGCCACGCGTCAGAAATGAGGTCATGAAGAGAAAAAAAATATAGAACAATCATCAAGGAGTGAGGAAATCAGTTATACACCCCCTGTACAGTGTATTCCTGTCTAAATTACATGAATATACAGTGCTGAGGACAGCTAGCCAAGAAATTTATTTGCCTTCTCCATAGTTCCTTGGAGAGAAATCCATCACACAGACACGGACTGTGGGGCCAAAGAGAGGAGGACAACAGAAACTCAGCTTCTGAACTCTCCATATGCAGAAAGTACAAGAGGAAAATACCATCTCCATTTTCCACTCTCTTGTCAAGCTGCCTTTTGCAGGTGACTTTAAAAAAGTCTTGAATCAGTAGCCAGCAGCAGCCTTTTCATAGTGACGTGCTGCAGGATGGAACCCAGCATCACAGACAGGACAGAGAGGCCACTCTTGGGGTGCTTGGGCAATTTCAAGGAGTAAGAAAGATAACAAAAAAAGAAAAAACCAAACCCCCCCAACAAAACAATATCCTCTGTAGCCTAATTTAATCTAATTTCACATGAAGAGAGGGTGGGAGGCAAAGCACCAGTAACTGCCAGCACCCAGCTGAAAGCTTCTCCCAGATTTATAACTCTATCATCCTCTGCTTCCCATTACTTATGGGATCCTTCTTTGGAATGATCCCAGAGGTGAAGCTCCAAGGATATCAGCCTCTTTTGCTGGGAAATCACACCTTAAAGCACAAGGCAATTATGGGATCTGAAGAAATTCTCTACACAGCAGTGAAACTATTCCAGAATATGAACAAAGCTTTAAGTTCTTTGGGATCACCAGGCTTATCCAGACTGCCAACCCTTCACTGGTCACCTCCTTGACAAATTCTGTTTATGCATCATTCTGCCATTCAGGACATGATGTAATTCTAGATAATCACCTCAAATACTCCACAAAAAGTCAAGAAAAGTGAGTGAAAGCACCCAGAGGGGCTGCAGGGACTAAGGTGGGGATGGAAGAGGGGATGCTGAGGACGAGCCATGGGGGAGAGGGGCTGCAAAGGACAGACATGAGGGACAGGGGCTTGGTTTTGGAAAAAAAAAACCACAAAAAAACAGCCTAAAAGCCATGTTGGGCAGAGGGGGTGTAGGGGTCTGTGATTGTTGCCTCTTCTGGACGTGCACCTCTGCTATATCTGTGCTGCTCAATCTTTATCCATAATTAAGCTCCTCTTCCTCATGGGAAGGCACTGGAAGCATAAGGAGCAAAGCAGTATCTGTGTGTTGTGGTGCTTTGTGCTGGGGGGGCTGATGCACCTGGCAGTGAGGGAAAAGGGGATTAGCACTGTTATATTCTGGGATGGAGATTACCACTGTTATTGCCTGGGATGGGGATTATCATGTTATATTCTGGGATGGCAGAGCCACAGCCTCCCCTGCACCCCCCCCTTTGCTATCTGAGCTGCAGACCCAGTCAGGAAGGCTGTTTCTCAGGGAAGATACCCTGGGGATTCACTCAGCAGGCAATTTCTTTCTCTTTTCCTTTACAATCCTTACAGGGATTTCCATTTCCAGGCTTGGTCCAGCCCTGCAATTGCTGGAATAGAAAGCAATAAACAAACAAACCAACAAAAGCAAACCTGACTCAACCTCATCCTGGAGTTTTGCACATCAAAAAAAAAAATTCAGCAAACCAAATTTGAGTTTTACATTTCTGTAAAACTTCACCATAGAGATGGGGAGTGTTTGCTGGGTCTGGCATCCTCACCTCCCCGGGGCAGCTTTACCCCAAGGCTCTTCAGGCCTTGGGATGCCCCAGGAGCTGCTGAGCCCATAGTTAGGGGCTGACCAGCTCTGCAAGGAGCTGCCACCCACCCCCTGCCAGCCTGGCTGTCCCCTCCCTCTCCACAGCTGCTGCCACACTCTGATGATGCTTCCTGGCCAGGCTCTCCTTTCCCAGAGCCCTTACTACATCTCCATCCCCCTTGTAGAACCCAGGCTGGCCCATTTGGGCAGCATTTGTTGCCATGGCACATGGTGATGCCAGCACAACCTCCTGCCAGCAAGGAAACCTTCACCTTCCCTCCTGCTCCATTTGCAACCACCCTCCCATGAATCAATCCCTATTTATTGCCTCTACTTGCTAAATAATCGATGGGACTCAGAGGAAATATAAAAATAGTTAATGACTAATAGGGCTGCTGACACTTAAATAAGAAAACACAAGTAAAATGTCCTCGGGTGCAAACCAGAAATGAAATGAAACACCACCAGGAGCAACAGAAAAGTGCAGCGTGGAGGAGAATGGATTAAAAATATCTCAGGGAAGAAGCAGATTGTTTTACAGGGCAGCAGATGTGCTTCAAGTAGAACAAATTAACTGGCTGCAGCATTGCATCACACCTGCATTTCTCCTAATGGGCACGTCCTACAAATTGGCACCCAAGGACATCATTTCCAAACTGGCTAAATGAACCATTTCTGCAGGAAGGACAAGAAACTAATTCATGATGATAAAATGACCAAAAAAATTTCACCCGGAATGAAACAGAAGTCGCAGAACTGAGAATGGTTTTCTTTATGTAAGAACAACACTTGGAAAACCTGATCCAAATCAGGCTTCTGCTATCCTTTGCAGCCTTGAAAAGCCTGAAGCCCCCCCAGTGCTTCACTGCTCCAGGGGGTCCAAAGGGAGAGCCCCAAGCCCAGGGAGCAGGCTCAGCCCCCAGACCCCAACTGTGCTGCAGGGAATTAAAGATGACCAAGTGCTGGGTTAAAAAGGAGTCTGCAGCCCCAGGCTGCCCAGCTGGGCACCCATCACCCACTGGGAACACTGCCTGGTGGCATTTTGGAAAAACACTTCTGTATCAGCAGGTGCCCGGGAGGATGCTGGTGTCCAACACACTCTGCTGCCTTCTCCTGGGTCAGGAAAATCCAGAAAATACTGCCTGTAATGCTGTACCCTTCTAGGATCCAGGGATTTGGAGGGATGTCTGGTTTAGAAGCAGATATATTAATTGGAAACACAGGCATTTGCTACTTAGCCAAAACATTAACTCCTTTACAAGTCTTATTATCTTGCCAAAACCCATGGGTGACTCATGACAAAGTAAAACAAACCAAAAAAAGTGCTAACTCAAAGAAAACACACCAAACCACAACCCAACCCACCTCCCTCCTCTGCCTGAGAAGCTCTTGCAGCAGCTCCTGGGTGACTTGAGACAAATATAGGTGGTGGTTTTATAATATAAAACAGGGTTTGGAATGAAGGCTCTGAGCTTTTCCTGGGAAAACATCAGCTGTACATGTTGGAGAAAATATGCTGGCAATTTAGAACATAAAAAAATCCTATTGCTCCAGAAAATGAGTCAATATTGTCAATATTCCTGCAAATAAAGCATTGCACAGCAGCATGCTGCACTTTAAAGCTTATTCTGTAGCAAAAGATTAAGACTTTAAATGTTATTTTACCCCAGAAACATTCCTGTAGTGTATAATACCTACACACACGTATCTGGGAGAAAAAGACCAAGGCTAATTTACTGTTATGCTGCCAATTTTGTCCAGGCACTAGAGAAAAAAGAAAAAAAAAATCAATTCTACTGAAATAGATATCAATGGGAACAGTACCGTGGGTGAAATTAATCCTGCATTAAGATGTTTCCCCAGCCCATCCCTCAGGAGGGCTTTTGGGAGAAGCCAGGGTTGAAAAGCAAAGCAGCCCCTTCCTCATGCTTAGAACACCCAGCACCAAAGAGAAAAATAAAGTAGGAAAATTATGGAGGTACTAGAGGGATTTTGACTGTGAACACCACAAAATCCTGCTACATTGCAGCTCTTTGGAATAAAAAAAAAAAAATCAGAAAATTGCATGTTCCTGGGAAATTCAGTCTTTTTTATTCTCATGCAAGAGCAACAGGAGTGGAACCTCTGCTGCTGGGCCTGAAGCAGCTGATTTACTACAGAAGAACATGCCTGGAAAAAACGTATTTTTACCAAACCCTTTCATAAAGGGCCATCACATCCAGGCAAATGCAAACATTTGCTTTCTCTTGGCATGGGGTGCAAGAAGCCCAGGTTTGTCCAGCTGGTATTTCAGTCTCAGGCACAGAAAGCATGAGTGCACCACTTCTATTACCTTTGTATTTCATGGAATAAAAGTATTTCATGGAATAAAAAGTCTTCCCCATCAGCTGGCAACCCACATAGGCATTAGGGATTTGTCCCATGCCCCACAGGGGATATTGTTAGGGAAAAATAATCCCAGGCAACCTGGCACTGAGCTGCCAGCCCACCCTTTACACTCCATTTTATTACAGATTTAATAAAACGTTCTTTGTAAATATCAGTGCTGGAAACGACACAAAAGATAAAACAGGGATCTGATCCATCATCATTCCTGGCTCTTAATTACACAGAAGCACCTCTCTGGTTGTTCACCTACAAATGTCATCTTTCTCCCTTAAAACCCCCCTGGGCTATAGACAAAAGGGATCACATCCAGGAGGAAGGTTTCCAGCTGCCTTTTAACTGCAGCTTCAGGGCAGGGCAGGTTGAATGAGCCAAGACCTTTACAACAGCTACAACACAGGAAAATCCAAATTTTCACACCTCTTCTTGGAAGCACCTTCACATTAAATCAAGCTAGAATTCTAGCCCCCTCTTTTTTTTTTTTCCCTTTTTTTTTTCCCTTTTTTCCCCCCCATTTTTTTCCATTCCCCCCCCCCCTTTTTTTTTTCCATTTTTTTTCTATTTTTTTTCCTTTTTTTTTTTTTTTTTTTTTTTTTTCCCAGCCCAAGGGTGGCCACTCACATTTCACTGCAGGACCAGCCCAGCCCAGGTTAAATGTACTTATTTGGGAATTAGTGCCCTCCCAGCTCTCAGTCCTCTCGTGCTAAAACACTAGATGGGTAAGGGGAGAGTGAAAATGTTTATCAAGAGCTCTTGCTTCCTAAATTGATGGAGTCATTATCAACCTAATTATACAATTACACTTGAAAGAGGTTTGCACATCAACTGCTGAGTAAACCTAAATATTACACAGGCACTTACCTTGTAATCCCAAATTAAAACTCTAAATACTATACTTAAATTCTCAGCAATTCTTTAACTGAAGTGCTCAAAAAAACCAACGTCACTTTGCATTTTAGCTTTGACTTTAATAGAGGAGGTAGGGGATGGGACCTGAATGCTGATGATTAAGAAGATGAAGCAGTTCAGCAAGGCACTCAGCATCCAGAGAAATGGAACTATTATGTGCATTATCCTTTTCAGCTGACTCTGCAAAGGCAGGCCCATTCCAGGCGTGTAATTATTTCCATTCAGTGATTAGACACAGTATTTTAATGCCTGAATTGACATGACTGCCCACATTTAGGAATATGCAGGCTGGGGGGGGATGAGATGGGAGGGAGCAACTTGAGAGAGAAGCAGCTGCTGGGAAGAGTCTGCAGGGTGCAGATTCCTGCAGAGCCACCCGGGCACCCACATCTGGGCTGGAAACCAAACAATTAAATCATAGAATCACAGAATGGGCTGGGTTGGAAGGGACCTCAGAGCTCATCAAGTCCAACCCTTGATCCACTCCCCCCGTGGTTCCCAGCCCATGGCACTGAGTGCCACATCCAGGCTCTTTTGAAATATCTCCAGGGATGGAGAATCCACCCCTCCCCTGGGCAGCCCATTCCAATGGCTGAGCACCCTCTCCAGAAAGAAATTCTTTCTCATGTCCAACCTAAACCTCCCCTGGCACAACTTGAGACCTCTTGTGCCCTCTTGTCTTGCTGAGAGTTGCCTGGGAAAAGAGCCCAACCCCCCCCTGGCTCCAACCTCCTTTCAGGGAGTTGGAGAGAGTGATGAGGTCTCCCCTGAGCCTCCTCTTCTCCAGCCTCAACACCCCCAGCTCCCTCAGCCCTTCCTCACAGGACTTGTGCTGGATCCCTTCCCAGCCTCCTTGCTCTTCTCTGGACCTGCTCCAGCACCTCAATCTCCTTCCTGAGCTGAGGGGCCCAGAACTGGACACAGGACTCAAGCTGTGGCCTCCCCAGGGCTGAGCACAGGGGCAGAATCCCTTCCCTGGACCTGCTGGCCACGCTGTTCCTGAGCCAGCCCAGGATGCCATTGGCCTTCTTGGCTACCTGGGCAATGCAAGGTTCTGCACGTGAGGCAGACATTGGTATAATCATTGAGTCACTCAGGCTGGAAAAGAGCTTGGAGATCACCCAGTCCAACCGGGGGCAAAGCACGACCTGGGGGGGAGCAGTTTAGGGCTCCCCTCCTGCTTCCCTGCTGCCTTCCAGCAGGGACACTGATAGTGTGATGGCAGCAGGGACACTGATGGATAATGTGATGGCAGCAGGGACACTGACAGAGAGCTGGCTCCTAAATACACTGCCAGAGATCAGCCACCAGTAACCCCACGGGTTTTATAACGGAGATGCCAGTGGCAGACTGGTACGGAGGGAAGGAGAGAGAATTGCTGAGAACAACCAGGAGTGCAGAAGGCATCCCAGGGAGGCAGGGAAGAATGCTTTCTGGAGTCAGAAAATAGGGAGGATTTGTACAGCTTGTCCCCAAGTGTGTCCCCCAGCCCCAGCTCATCCCCTGGCACCACTGCAACCTCAGCACCCCAAGAAGCTTCTGAGCACCCCTGATGTCTACTGACACACAGGGAAGATGCAGCAGCTCCTCCTTTTTTTCAGAATAAATTCCCCTATTTCTGTTCTTTCCTAGGAAAGGGACCTCCTCCTCTAGTCCCATTTGAAGTGTATTCAGCATTTCTGAGATGTTTTTAAACTCTCCTGAATTATTTGGCTCCTCTGCTTTCGGGCTGCAACCACGCTGCAGGCTCCTGCTCGGGCTCCTGCCAAGGAAAATCCAAAGCTCCTTGTCAAATGCAATATTTATCCTAAAACAGAAAGGTAAGTGTTCCTTACTAGTCTTTCCTTCTTTAAAATGTATTGGGTTTTGGTTTGATTTTCATTCTAGGTTGGATGTTTTCAAAGCTCTGGTCCCCAGCTCAGCATGTGGCACGAAGAGGGGCAACCCAGAGGATGGGCACATGCAAAGGCAGCAGAAATAAGATTTTATTCTTACCCACACAGAGCTTCTCCAAAGACAAGGGGAGCCATCTTAAATGTCTAAAGACTACAAAAAATTTCAGATGGGCTCCTCTTCAGTGGAGTTATATTTTCTGCAAGCAGACAGCCTCAAGAAAGCAATCTGTAACTCAGCTGATCAAGAATTTCACATAAAATATAATCACTAGGTGTGCACCCTAATTATGAAGAGATGAATTTAACACAATGCCACCCTGAATAACCATTGGCTCCTCTCTCTCTTAGGACATCATCTAAGAAAATCAAATTAATCAGGGCCCAGAGGAGAGCTGGGTAAATGAGTGTGTGCTGATAGATAATAGCTTCAGAGACCTAATTACTAAACTGCAACTTTCTTTGTTCTCTAACAGAACTATCTAGAGATCTGCTTTTTCCAGATAAACAAACTAAGAGAAATGCATGGCAGCCAGAAGGATAAAAAAGCAGCTTAGTAATACTGGGAACAATTTCTGACATTTAGAAATAGCCTAGTAAAAAAAAAAAAAAATCTACTAGTTCCTGTGCATTTTTATTGATTTTCTTTTTTTTTTTAGTTAAAATGTTATGAACTTTATTTTCTAAAAGCCCTAAGTACCTTTTCTCCTCTGTTTGCTTCTTAATGCTGAGGAACAACATCATCACATTCTAATCATCAGCAAATAACTTCAAAGTGACCAGAAAATACAAAGGACACTTACACTGAAATTCCTCCCAGTGACTGGAACAGCAAAAGACATTAAGTTCAGAATGAAGCAAACCTCATCCTGAAGCAAACACCACCACTGCTGCCCTGACTTCACCTTTCTGCTTCAATAACTCTTTCCTCACAGGTTCTCTGAGTTTCGTGCAAAGCTGTAAATGTAAAAAAATCCCAGAATGGTTTGGGTTGGAAAAGACCTTTTGGAGCACTCAGTCCAACCCTTCCCCCACCCTGCCCCATGTCCCTCTGCACATCTCCATGGAATGGGAGCTTGGGAAGCCCCTGGATGGCAGAGTGAGGAGTGGTTTGGTAGGGGCAGGGTGACAGGGTGTTCCCACCACAGACACCCACTGGGGACACTGCTGCCACCAAGGGAGCTGTAATGGCAGCAGCTACACTGCCTTTCCAGAGGGAGTTCAGAGCTTCTCTCTAAAGCAACTGGAAGCTTCCCAAACCTCCATCCCAGGCATTTTCTGCCCAGCTTAACCACAGGATACTGGCCAGTTAAGAAGATGCCACATCAGTATCCATCACTCTACCAAACACAGACATTCATCATCCCTCCATCCATCCATCCATCCATCCATCCATCCATCCCTCCATCCATCCCTCCATCCATCCCTCCATCCATCCATCCATCCCTCCATCCATCCCTCCATCCATCCATCCATCCATCCCTCCATCCATCCCTCCATCCATCCCTCCATCCCTCCATCCATCCCTCCATCCATCCCTCCATCCATCCCTCCATCCCTCCATCCATCCCTCCATCCATCCATCCATCCCTCCATCCATCCCTCCATCCATCCATCCATCCATCCATCCATCCATCCATCCATCCATCCCTCCACCTACCCATCCATCCATCCCCTACAGAAGATGCCCACACACCAATAACACCCTAAGCCACTGCCCTGACACCAAATCAGAGCAGGAGCAGAGAAAGGGAAATCCAGAGTGAGGAGATTGCTCCAGGTTTTGTAGAGGTGCTGGAGAACTAGTCCAGCTGGTTAAAGGTGCCATTAGATATATTTTTCCATGACCATATTTTGTTTCTACACCTGAACTTAACCTTTTGCTCAGCACTGAATTCCTCCCTGCAGGAACTCAGAAGATCTCAGTAGAAATTCTGTATACAAAAAAGAAAGAAAAAAAAACAAACAGAAACCCAGACCACTGAAAATCAAGGTCTATGAGGAGTCCTGCTGGAACCACGGGGTTGGAAGATCCCAAAACAAAAAAAGCAATGGAAGAGAGAACAAGAGAGGGAAAAAAATCATTTAGAAAATGGGCATTTCCAGGGTGAATTATCAGAAATTCATTTAGTTCAAGCAAAAAGTTTCAGCAAAGGGAACAGGTATTGGGAGGCTGCATAAAAGAACCAGCTCAGTAAGGGAGACCTGAAGAAAAGGATGGGTGATCCCATGGGATGTATGCCATGAGTCTGACTGCATCCTACACGGGCTCTGAACTCCCTTGCACATCATGTTAGATGTTTTTGCCAATTTTTTTCCTTTCCTCTTGCAGAGAACAGAAGCCAATTATGTCCAAAGCAGACAGCCAAATTTTCTGTCTACTCTGTAAGCTTTAATTGGGTAGATGTAATTACTAATTATGGAGGGCCCCAACCCTGCCTGTCTGGCACTGAGCTCAGTTCCCATCTTGGAGAGGCTCCTTCCAGTGTGGTTGGGTTGCACTCAGGGTTTTTATCCCGAGTTCTGTTACACCCAGCCCCAGAGAAACCCACAGGGCACTGTACCAGAGTGACAAGTGATGCTCCCAGGGCCAGTGCTGGGAGTGATGCCCAACTCCAGGGCTTTGGCAGCAGCCCTGCTCCTCCAGCCTGAGGCAGCAGCTCATCCTATGGGCACTCAGAGGCACAGAGAAAAGGACAGGCAGGATCTGGAGGTGCCGATGGCTTCTGGGGACCCTGCTCCCCAGCAACCCCACTGCCCTCCATGGGAAATGGGGGAGAGGAGGGGAGGTGGTTCCCCTCCTTGGCTAGTTCAGCTCTTGCCACCAGTCCTGAAGTCATTTTCTCTTTTTCCATGGTTTCATCCCTCCCACCAGGCCACTAAACCTTTCCTTATGGGCTGGGTCTGGCAGATAACAGACTTACTTCTTCTTGGGGGGACCAAGTGTTCTTCCTTTATTGCCCCACTGAGCTGCACAAAGTTATTTCAGAAGCCCAGAGGAAACCATCCCACACCTCTGTGCCTGGTGATGCCGTGGTCCCTCCTCAGAGGGGGAGCCAGAGCCCTACAAGCCCTTCCCAAAGCTCTCAGTGCTGACCCAAACCTCTGCCTGATGCTGCTCACCAGCCTGCTGATGTCTGGGCTTTGTTTAATCCTTGTATCTGTGGGTTACACACACACACACACACACACACACACACACACACACACACACACACCTCCAGTCACTGTGTCCCCAAGGCAGAGCCACAGAAATAGCTTTTTTTATCACCCCTAACAGGGCACTCAAGCTGCACACAGACTTCTCATGCTGCTTTGGATTTTTTGCCTTGGAAAGGCTTTTCCAGAACAGCCTCAGGGTGTTTCACAAGCCCAAGGTGTGACAGCCACGGAACACGAGTGACAAACCAAGAGTTTTCACAGCCTGGGGTCACACCTTGGCACCTGAGGGTGACCGAGATGTCCTGAAAGCCTGGAAAGAAAACCAAAATGAAAGGAAAAAACCCAAAGCAGCTTGTGGCACCAAGGAGGTCTGCAGCAGGGATGAGCTGAGGTAGAACGACAGCAAACTGGGCTGGAGATGGAAGCTGAAACTCCCACAGACAGAATGCAGCCTGGGCTTTGGGTCTTGGTGACAGTGAGGATTTAAACTGGTTCTGTTGCTGCAGAATTTGAATGGGAAGAAAGCAGCAAAAATTATCCAGGAGTGCACAACAAATCCTGACACAGTCAGTGCCTGCTCTCTACCCCAGACATTTTAAGTAATAATTTGTTAATTCTACAAAAATTAACTGGCTTTCATGCCTGAGAACTGTGTATTCTGGCTTTTGAATTGAAACAATTTAGGGCTTATTAACTGTATAATTTCAAGGTGTCAATAACACTGTTCAGAGGAAAAAATCCCTCACAGAATAGCTTCCCATTTTATATATCAACCTTTAGAATCAAAATAACATTATGAAGTATATTAACCTTATTTTTTCATTAACTTGAGCTAAATCAAATCAAATCAAACTGTTGGTCCTTATCTGTAGAAAGAAAAGGTCTAGTTCAAACTGCCTGATGTAAAAGGACTTTTTGAAATCCAGGAGTCCTGAAACCCCATCAAAATATTTACCCAGAATGCAGCCCCCAGCCCCTGCTGGATGATGAAATAGGAGCATGGGTTTTCTCTCCTGTAATGGTGAGACAAATGGCATCACACTGGGCAGAACTGGGCTGTGCCATGTTGCTGCCCTGCAACACAAGTGCAAATCACCAGTGAAAAGGAAGAGAAAACTTTATGTTCAGAAGGGAGTATTTGTCCTGGGGCTGGGCAGTGGGGAGACAGAGGGATGTGGGGACTGAGTCCTGTGCTCCTGAGGGCTCCTGCCCTTCCAGCCATGGCCCAGAGCATCTCTGCTGTCTCTCCTGCTGATGGCTTCTCATGGGACCTTTGGGGACCACAAGGATCACCTGGGCAAATCCTGCACTTCTTACAGTAAATGCCTGGGAAATGAGCAGCTAGGGAAAGCTTTCCTGCATGGTGCAGGCTGCAGCTAAACATCCTGAAAAGAAACCTTGTGAGCTTCAGGAAGGAGGAGCCTTAACTGGTGTTGTGCCCTTGGAACAGGGCACAGGAGGCTGTGACACAGGGAAGGACATTCCCTTGGGTTTTGGAAGCACTTTTGCCCTTAAGCTTTCAGTACATGCACAGCTCTACACCTGTGTGTGCCTCACCTTTACACCTCCCTGTGTCCAGGCAGCTTTAGAGAGCAGACATTATCCTCATTTCAAAAGTGATACATAATACCAGGTTTGATCAGCAATGATTTCTTACCTGGGGATATAATGTAGAAGAAGTCCTTGAACTCATCCATCCAGACCTCTGCCAGCCTCCTGTTGTTCTTGTTGATGACATGGCCCGTGCCCCCAGGGAAGGTGTATGGAGTGGCCTTTCTGAAGACGTGCCCCACGTGTGAGCAGGTGACAATCTCCAGGGAGCCACCACACTGCCAGATCTGAAACCAACACAGAGAAAACCTTCAGAGACAGAACACAGCCCCACCTGGCTCTTACAGCATCAGGGCTCAGGCAGGCGATGGGGGCAGCTGCCTCCCACTTCACTTCCCTACGTGATGGCAAAACCATGGACAAACCACAGCCTCAGAGAGGTGACATCTAAGTGAAGGGTTCAGGTCTCATTTGTGTGTTTGTATTTCCCAGGATTTCAAAATCCTAAAAGAAATGGGGAACAATTTTTACTTTGAAATACACATATTTATATTTTCTCCTCAAAGCAGAGCAGCTGCCTCCCACTTCACTTCCCCAGGTGATGATGCCACAGGGAATTCCAAGCAAAAGTTTCCTTTAAACTTTTAACTCCTGCTGGCAATGAAATGGCTCAGATTTGCACTGCAAACTCAGAGCTGGGCTGAAGGGGAACCTGGAGCTGTGTCCTTACAGCAAAACCATGGACAAACCACAGCCTCAGAGAGGTGACATCTAAATGAAGGGTACAGGTCTCATTTATGCATTTGTACTTCCCAGGATTTCAAAATCCTAAAAGAAACGGGGAACAATTTTTACTCTGAAATACACATATTTATATTTTTCCTGAAAGCAGAGCCGTGTTGGTGACCATGCCAAGGAAAGGCCCAGTGGATCTTGGCCAGCAGCACAGACAGCAACAAGAGGCAGCAAGCCCAGGGACTCTCAGCATCACAGAAGAGAACCACAGATGCAAACTGGATGTTCTGTTCTCTGGGTGAACTACAAACCAACCAACCCAAACAAGCTGATAGACAAAAAAGAGCATTTGATGGACTTCTCCCAGATACAAACTGTCCCTTTTCTTGACACTACTGGAGTCTGAGTAAGTCTGTAAGTAAGTCCGATGTAAGTCTGAGTGCCCTCAGGAGGACTGCCCAAGCCTCAAACCATCACAAAACCCTGGATCCCAGTACCCTGTTGCTAAAGGAAGGAACAATATTTTTTTTCTGCCAGCTCAGCAGAGTCCTGGGGTGACCCCCATCACCTCTTCTGCAGCCTCCCCTCTTGCTGAGCTGTGGGAAGAGCTGGAGGAAGAACTGGAGCAGGTCCAGCTCTGCAGGGATGGAGGCACCAGGGGGGGCAGATGGAGACTGGCACTGGGTGCTGGCAGGGTGCAAAGTTCCCATGGGATTCACTCTACCTTTTCACAGACATTTTCAGCACCACCAAAAGCATCACCACCTGCCCAGGGTGCTTCAGCTCCATCCCACCCTCTGCTTGAGTGAGCTGCACCTCCCCAGTGCCTCTGGGTGATACAGCAGAGTTTTGGTTAAATCTGGGTGTTTGAAGCAGTGTCACTGGCACAGCCTTGGAATCAGAGCTCCTCCACACAGACCTAGGTTACCATAGTAACTTAAGGCAGGTTTTATTTAATTAGGGCTAAATCCTCTCCTGTAATCCCATGGCTGCAGTTGGTGATGCACACCCCTGGGGTAAGCAATGGCAGCAGCAAAACATCCTGCAGAGCAGCACCTTGGGGTCTGCAGCTCAGCAACGGCCCCTGGTGCAGGGGATGGGTGCCAAGGGACACGTCCTGCAGCAGCAGGGAGCAGGATTTGGGGCCACATCAGGAAAAACCAAACCTGGGCAGCTGCAGAGCTGATGTGGCCCCAGAGCAGCCCCAGAGCAGCTCCTGGGGCAGGAGCAAGGAGCATCAGGGATTAAAGGGGTACCTGGACCCACAGTCTCTGCCCAAGGACCCCCCCATGCTGCTCCTGCTCTGCCCCTCCAGCTGCTTTAATTAATGAATATTCATTATTAATCAAGCAAAATTAAATTAATAATCATTAATAACAATTCCTTGAAGAAATGGGGTAGGACACTGCATGCATAGGGCTGCACAGAAATGGAGCCAAGGCTTGTGTTTGCCCAGGTAAGTTACCCCTTTGGAAATACAGGCATTAAAATGATTTAGAACCACCTTCGGTTTCACTGGCATTTTAAAACCATTCCTTTTATTGCTTAAAATGGTTGCATTAAACTCTGTCTGGTCTCTGGCAGCCCCCAGTCAGGATTTTTCCTTCTTCCATCATTTTTGAACAGAGTCAGCTCAATTTGCCCAAATCCCAGCACACATCCAGCAGCAATATTTAAGATTAATAATAATTTGTAGGCAAATAAAAATACAACAGCTTTGAGGCTTTACTTGTGGACCTTAGAACAAGTAGAAAAAATATTTCATTTTAGAAAATATTTCTTTACATAAAAGAGTAAACCTTTTGGTACCTGTGTGTGTTGGTAGATGATGGGGTTAGATTAAACCTCTCACCTATGTCCACAGATTAAAGCCATCAAAAAAAAAATTCCCAAGAGATTACTACAGTCAGAAAGTTCATACCTAAGCACAGTTATGCTAAAGTTAAAAGTCTGCTGCTCAGTGATGTGTAAGGAATAATTAGGGGGGAAAAAATCCTGAAAACTCTAATGTGAAAAATCTCTATAATGAATTCAACTGAACCAGTGTATCTTGAGCATTTTCTCCACAGAAATGTAAGAATCCTGACACGCAGAAAAATTAATGCAGTCCAGAAAAATGAAAAATGTTTTATCCTTGTAACGCAAGCAGGCAAATGGATTATGAACACAACTGGGGAGAAAACTGTGCTCACAGAATTAGCTCAGCTAGAGAATATTGGAAAGCAGAGTTAGATTCCCAGTCTGCTGGCCAGGTGATCAGAGATTTTCCATACACCAAATTCTCCTCATCAGCACACAAATTCACCCCCATGTCAGCACCTTTCTGAAACTCCTCCTGCCAGCTGGGCAGGTGCTGTTTGAGGTGATGCCCCTGGTGATGGAGCACTGGGGCTCTGGGTCCAGCCCAAGGGTCCTGCTGGGGATGCTCCCAGGGAAGGGTTCAGAAGTTTCACTGCACCTCTGGCTGAGCTGCAAGACAATGAAGCATCCTTGCTCCTGCTCCCTCCCAACCCAAACCCTTCTGTTATTCTGTAAGGCTTCCTACATCAGTAAAACCAGGAATTCCAGGCAGTGAAACCACCACATTGATCCATCAGCCTTCAGAGGAGACCCACGGGGAAACATTTCCCCTCCTGCACTCCCACAGCTGCCACCAAACCAAAAGCAAACAGCATCTGACTCCTGGCACAAGAACTTACTTGCTTTCCTGGCCTTCTTTGCCCTATTTGGATTATTCAAAAACAATAATCTGTTTTTTTCCCTGGATGCAGAGATTATTTTTAATACCCTTTCCAAAGCTGTGAGCTCCTTGCTGATCACCAAGTTCCCAGGGCCTCCTCTGGTTGACAAAATACACTGACAGAACGTACCAGAAAATTAAAATTCTTTAAGGAATGCTAGAAATAAAACCACAGTGAGTGGTGAAGAACAAATGAGGTCTTTACCCCCTAAAGAAGACTCCTGAAGCTGTGATTCTTGGACCAGCACCAAGCTGACCCCCTCCCATTTGCTGACAGCCCCACGCAGGGTAACAGGAGCTCTGGAAAGCTCCTGAGGGCTGACTGATTACTGTCATTTCCCAGCCCAGATTTAGCCTCAGTGTTTGCCTGACTGCAGTGAGGGGTTCCAGAAACCTGCTGGATAATTGCAGGTTTGTCAGGAGGCTGCTGCAGGAGCACCTGGCACTTCTCACTCCCCATTAGAATCACAGAATCATAGAATGGGCTGGGTTGGAAGGGACCTCAGAGCTCATCAAGTCCAACCCTTGCTCCACTCCCCCCGTGGTTCCCAGCCCATGGCACTGAGTGCCACATCCAGGCTCTTTTGAAGTATCTCCAGGGATGGAGAATCCACCCCTTCCCTGGGCAGCCCATTCCAATGGCTGATCACCCTCTCCAGAAAGAAATTCTTTCTCATGTCCAACCTAAACCTCCCCTGGCACAACTTGAGACCTCTTGTGCCCTCTTGTCTTGCTGAGAGTTGCCTGGGAAAAGAGCCCAACCCCCCCCTGGCTCCAACCTCCTTTCAGGGAGTTGGAGAGAGTGATGAGGTCTCCCCTGAGCCTCCTCTTCTCCAGCCTCAACACCCCCAGCTCCCTCAGCCTCTCCTCATAGGATCTGTGCTGGATCCCTTCACCAGCCCAGTTGCCTCCTTTGGACCTGCTCCAGCACCTCAATCTCCTTCCTGAGCTGAGGGGCCCAGAACTGGACTCAGTATTAGCTGCCCAGGTTTCAGAGCAGACAGGAATTTAAAGGCTTTGGTATTTTATTGAGCCCTGATGGACTTGACTGGTTGGTTGGGTTTCTTTACAGAAATTCCTGGATCCCTGCAGAAATGCTCTAAATGCCAAGGAACAGCATCATGTGGCTGCCTGGCATCTCCATGGCAATCAGGGGGTGCTGGAAGCAAATTGTTTCCATTCTCTTCTTGCCACCATGCCCTCATCTTAGGCTCACACACCCCTTCCTGGCTGGCTCAGTTTCTTGAAATTTCAGTGGGGAAAAATCTTCTGAAGCCATAAAATAACATTCTCTGATGTGATGCCCCCAAATTCCTGCCCCTCCTCTCCTTGCTCCACCCACCTCAGCATCAGGAGTAAAGGGAGAGTGAAGGGAGAGCTGCAGAGAGTGTGGGGACTGGTGGTATTTGTCCTTCCACGTATTTTGGGATGATGTTTCTAATCTGAAGCTGAAATGAAGACTTCATAACAGCATTCTGACAAAATCCATGTTAAGTTAAGCCCATTGCTGGCTTGCTCACAGAAGCACTGAAGAGAATTCAAGTCCAATTTGAAACAGGACTCAAGCAGCAGTCATTTAGGGAAGGAAAAAAAATAAGAAGATGAAAACCAAACCCTCTAATTATTATTCATATATATACATAATATAAATTATAGAAGTCAGGAAGCAGAACCAGAGAAACCCACCAAAGGCTCATCCTGCACTACACAGAACCACAGACCCCAAATCCTCCCAACCAGGACCCCCAGTGGGTTCCCCTCCCCAGGTGCCCTGAGCCAGAGCAGCACAAGATGAAGACAGAAAAACCAGCACTAAATTACTGAACTCCTCAGGAAAGGGTTTCAAAATATATTAGCATTGCTCAAGCAGGAGCCTGCATTAGGAATAGTCTGTTCAGGGCATTTCTTCAGCACTGCTGGAAGGCAAAGACAAGCTCACCTGCTGCTCCCTGCAGAAGATCAAATGCTCTCTGCCAAAATGAATCTCTTATGCCAGGGAGCAGGGAAAGGCTGTGGAATTCTAAATTACTTTATTCCATTACAAGGCCAGCTATAAAGAGATTTATGCCTGCATCTTTGTTAACAAAATCAGCCAGTGCCAAGAGGAACCCAGGGAGAATCAACTTCATGCACTCTCCTGTATGGACTCTTAACAAAACCCCTTTGTTTGCCCCTTTGCAGCAGATTTGGGTTTTCAGGGATTAGCATTTTTACAGTGAAAACCCAGAGTTCTTCCAAAGAGAGTGATAAATATTTTAGGTGCTGCCCCCTCACCACCAGACTGACCCAAATCTGGTCCTGCAGAAGTTTTTCTGTAAGTGCTGAGCAACGCCAGCAATAACCTCAGGCTCCCAGGATCCCTCTGCCAGGGTTTCATCTGCATCAGCAATTCTGATTCTAAAAACTTCCCCAGCCCAGGGGAGCTTCACTTCACAGCAGCCCCAGTGATGAGCAATGAGCAGCAGCAACACCCAGACACGGGAGGCACTTGGCTGATGTTTTAAGGGCTGCTGGTCACTCTCTGCTCCAGCAATCACCTCCTAACACATGAAAAACCAAGCTTACTGACAGCCTGAAGTTAAAAACAAGCCCCTATATAGGGGCCTACACACAGCCATGGAATATTCTTACAGGGCTACACACCAAAAATTGCCCAAACCCCCTGATTTAAATCACTAACACTCCGAAAAACTAACTCTGCCCTCCTGTGTTACTGGAACCCCTTCCAGCCCGGACCATTCTGTGATTGGGGTTTATAGAAAATGGCCTGAAAATGCTTTCAAATCTCAGCTGACCCTCTCTAGGAATACTGGCTCCACTAAAATCAGTTTCTGTCACTAGCCCAGCAGCCCTGGCTGCAGACAAAAGAGGAGGAGAAGAAAGACAGAAGGAATCCTGGTGATGTGCTGCAGGTACCAGACAGGCTCAGCAGGGTTTATTTTGCATACTTACTTAAAATGCAGAAATTGTGGAGCATTAGAGAGGTTCAAAGCAATTTCCAACCTCCTTTCTAACAATTGCTCATCAAAGCCTCAATTTTCCAATTTCCCTTGATGCCTAAAGGACAATCACTCCATTCAATCCACTCCACAAGGTTCTATTCTTGTCCTGGGCTCCAGGCTCAGCTCCCCAGCAGGAGTGCACTCACTCCCTTTTCTGGGAGGGCCATTTCTCTGCCAGAAACAGGATAAAAACCCCAGCCAGAACCTGCAAGTTGGTGACCACAGACACTTTCAGAAACTTCTGTTAAAACACAGATTTAATGTTTGTTTTTACACTCCACCAGTGTGTGCCTGGTGTGTGCCAGGGCAGTGGCACAGAGAGAGCTTTGCTGCAAGGCAAAGGATTACTAAAATATAGGTTGTTTTCCAAGGGTAAAAATTCCCAGAACAGCAATAAAACGTTTCATGCAGTTAAAAAAGAGCTAAAATACTACAACAAGGCACCCCCAAACATCTGGGGAATTGTAATTAAGCCACAACTTGCAGGACAGCTGAAGCAGAAGGGCCCTGCCCGCAGCACAGGGCCCGTCCCAGCACCAGGGGGTTTGACAACAGAAAATGAAGGAAAAATGGCAATTACCCTAAAAGACATTTCAAGATTCTCGCCACCCCAGATATCCATTCCTGCATCGTAAGTTCCTATCTCTTCAAAGTAGTTTCTGTCAATAGAAAATAGGCCACCAGCCATAGTAGGGGTCCTAGTTGAAAACAAACAGAAAAAAAAAAAAAAAAAAAAAAGAAAGAAAGAAAAAAAAAAAAGAAGAAAGAAAAGAAAAAAAAAAAAAAGAGGAAAAAGAAAAGAAAAAATACCTTTTGAAAGACACTGTGGAATTTATTGTGACACTACAGTATATTTCACTACCTCAAGACATTGTGACTACAAATACATGGTTCTATGTACAGCAACTTACATACAAGCTACTAACAATGGGGGGGAGTTGGGGCACATCCCCCCTGTGCTGGGCCTTGGGGTGAAGCCAGGAGAGCCCAGCCCCAGGGGACCCCCACACCACGTGCCCAGGGAGCCTTTCAGGAGCATTGCAATGGCAAAGTGGATGGAATGTTGGCTCCTGCATCCAGAAGAGCAGATGAAATCCCATCTGAAATGCTTAGCAGAGAGATTTAATGCCTCAGCTTTGCCTTACAGCCAGACTCGATGTGCATAAAATTACCAGGAGTAATCTCTCTTAACAGGATTAGAAATCCTTACAACAGGCAAATCCCAGTCAGAGTGCAACTTCCCTTTGTGCAAAGATGTCCTGTGTCCCCATAAACATCTGCCCCAGGGTTTTTTTGGCATTTGAGGTCTACCCAGCATGAGGAAGGCCCCACACCCAGGTGTCCCCACTCAAGCAGAGCTCTCTGACACTGGCAGGTGACACAGACCAGGGCTCAGCTACAGGAGATGAAGCCCAGCCTGGTCCCTGCAGCATCCCCATGCCCAGGGGCTTGGCCATTAGGGACCTCTGGGCACTGCACGGAGCTGCTGAGCAAGCCTGGGGGCTCAAGTACAAAGCCACATTTTGGTCCTCAGCTTCAAAACCAACTGCAAAGTGGGCAGGACTGGGTCTGGAAAGCACACAGGGCCAGCTCAGTCATGGGATCATCAAATCATTGAAGAGTTTTGGTGTGAAGGGATCTTAAAGCCCACCCAGTGCCACCCCTGCCATGCTCAGGGACCCCTCCCACAGCCCAGGCTGCTCCAAGCCCCATCCAACCTTCCACACTGCCAGGGATGGGGCAGCCACAGCTTCTGGGGGCAACCAGGGGCTCAGCACCCTCACACCAAACAATTTCTGCCTAAGATCCAACCTAAATCCCCCCTCTGCCAGTTTAAAACCATTCCCCTGGTCCCATCACTCCATGCCCCAATGTGTCCCAGTGCCACCACACACAGAAACATGCCAGAAACTGCAGCCTGGGTGCCAAGGGCTCAGAACCAAAGATGAATTTGTTCATTCTGTTATTTTGTTTAGTGAACTCCTTGGGAAGAGTGCTGGGAATATCTAACCCCCTGTGGGCAGAGCCCTGCAACATCCCCAGCCCCAGCAGCTCTGCTCCCATCAAGCTGGGTTTCCAGGAGACCTCCTGTGTGCACACTGAGAGGACCCCGAGTTCACCAACACTTCACTTCTACTTTTCACAGCATCACAGAATTGTTCTGGTTGGAAAAGACCTTAAAGGCCATGGAGTCCAGCCCTCAGCCCAAGGCTGCTGAGCCCATGTCCCTCAGCACCACAGCTGCACATCTGGAACCTCTCCAGGGGGATGATTCAACCCCTGGGCAGCCTGGGCAAGTGTTTAATAACCCTTTCAGTGAAAAAATTCCTTCTAATACCCAACCCAAACCTCCTCTGGGCAACTGGAGGATATTTCCTCTTGTTCTGTTGCTTGTTCCTAGGGAGAAGAGGCTGAGCCTCAAACCCTGGCACCAGCACCTCCTTCCTGTGCTCTCCTGGCTGAAACCCCCTTTCAGTGCCCTGCCTGCCATTTGGAGAGGGCTCAGCCTGCCCAGGTTTCAAAGCTGTTTTCCTGCCCTCATCCTTGCTGTGTCTCTGCCTGGATGGATGTCCCTGGGGCAGGGGCAGCAGATGGGCACAGCCAGGAGGTGCCACCTTCCCCTCCAGCCAGGGACAGGGGCAGAGAGCTGACTCTGCACTGAGACTGGCCTTGGGCCAGGTTGTTACCAGAGTCAAAAATATTTTATTTGAGAGAAAGTTCTCTTATTGATTCCCTAGACAATCTGTAAGCCCACCAGAAATTACTTCAAGGCTGCTATCCAAAGCCCTGCCAGCACTGGGCTAATTCACTGGCCTGGCTACTGGCCCAGGGGACTCTCAGCCCTTCCAGCATCTCATTGAGCCCCTGCCCACCATCCCCAACCTCACCAGAGAGAGGAGTACCACGGGGTTTTGAGGTTTTTAAGAAGAGGCTGATGTGGCACTGAGTGCCATGGGCTGGGAACCACGGGGCAGTGGATCAAGGGTTGGAGTTGGTGATGCCAGAGGGGTCCTTTCCAACCCAAATCATTCTGGGATTCTGTTTGGGCAGACACCCATCATCCCCAGCCCTGCCTGAGCAGAAACCTTCATCCCCTGCCTCCTCCTCTCTTTCCCTGGAGGGATCCAGTCCTTGATGCAGAGGCACAGAACCCCCCATTCTTACACAGATTCTGATCTGGAGCCTTCAGAAAAGCCACCAGCAGCTCCTGGTGACACACACACAGCCTTGTCCCAACAAGTGGCTGTCTGCAAAACACCAGGAGCTGATGTACAGATCCCCCAGGAACTGAAAGGCAGCAGAAGGACTGTTCTGGAAATGTAATGCCAGCCAGACCTGCAAAGCCCTCACTGGAAAAATTAAAAAAAAAAAGTTGGGACACTACTATTGCACACAGTGATGACTGCCCCAGGTTTCCCCTCAGCTTTGCACTCCCACCTATCCCATTTTTGCCTACTTGGAGCCATCCTCACAGCTGCAGGAATCCACTGGGACTGACTCCCATCACCAGTCAAACCCACGTTGAATTTTTAATTTGGAGATAAGGTCTGGTTCTGATTACTGGCAGCAAGCAGGAGCTGCACCCCCACTACCAGGTAGCTTGGGATCAGGTTTTTACTCCAGTTTCCAACTCAGGCAGTGCTCACTGCTGTCAACTCCAAGCTTTATCAGCCAGAAAAAGAAGACAAATACAAAATGACTCTCCTATTCCACCCAATATTTTCCCTCTTGTTAACTAATTTATGCTTGAGAAAAGGCTTTTCTAGAACAAAATGTATTTTTTCAGTATTTATACTACTAGCCTGGAGTGCCCTCAGCTTAAAAAAGTTAAAATACTAAGGGCAAGCATGGAAATGTCCAGAGAAATGTGCTGTGGACAGAAGGGGCCAGCACAGAGCACTGGGGGGAAGAAGTTTGCAAAGTGATCTCAGGACAGGGAGGTTCCTGTGGCCCCAGGGAAGGAGAACTCAGTTCCCTCAAAGACAGAGGGTGTTCTGCACAGCACAAATACTGTGCAAGGAGTTTTCAGGGGACTAAGAAGAGAAAAAACAAATGGAAGGTTTAGCAAGCCCGTTGGCTTCAGCTGGCACTACCCAGAGACCACAGCACCAGGGGGGACCTGCCTTGCCCTGCCCTGAGCCCCAGCTTGGGTCATCCCAGGTCCAGGCACAGGATGCTGGATCCACCTCTGCCCAGGGCATCCAGCCAGGTTCTGCCTGAACCCAGAGAGCCTCAGGGAACAAAACCAGGCTTTGAGATTAAAATAACCCATTTTTAGCAAGGTCTAAAATATTTATAAAGTTTATAGAGGTGGAGGTCACTCCAGTGACCATCAGTGGAAGTTCCTGCATGGACTCTGCATGGGAACTCCTATGAATGAATTCCTGCACCAGAAGAGCAATGAAAACCCCTCAATGTTCAAACAAAAACCCCAGATACACCAACTGACATGAGTTCTTGGGGCTTCTTGTACCCTCAGAGTAAGAAACACACCCCAGAAGCAACACCTGGCAGCCCCTGGGAGCTCAGGTAACACCTGCACTCAAAGCCATGGTTCATAGTGGGTTTCTGCAAATATATCTGAAAAAAAAAAAATGTTTCCACTGCTCCTAATGAACCTCAGAGGACGAAATAGTTGACTTGAACAGCTCTGTCTCCAGGAACAATCTTTTCTGTAGGGATTTCTCATAAATGGCCCCGTCCTATTCTAATTTACAGTCTCAGTCCTAGCAAGGACACCAAAGCTCATCTGATCACTGTGCAAGTAAAAAAATCTACTCTAAGTACACCTAAAAAAATGAAAAAAACCAAGGACGAAATGCCAGGATGTGACAAGCCCTGAGTCCCAGCACAGGGAGTAGGGACAGGGCTGGCACAGCCCAGGACATCTCCCCATCCCCATCCCTGCCCACCTTCATCCACCCCCTCTGAACTGGGACAGTTTGCAAACTGGGAAAAGCCTTTGGTTCCTTCACAAATCCCACCTGAGACCTTGAGGGAGAGGCTGTGGTGTGAGCTGAGCTGGCAGAAAGCTCGGGGAGAGGAGGAGAGAGAAGGAGCACGAGAGCAGGGACATCAGCGTGGGGCTGGGCAGGACCAGGAGAAGAAAATAAGGGGCAAAAGTGGCCCTCTGAATCTAGAGATTCCAGCACAGACAGGGATCTTGGTGGAATCCAAGCCCTGGCCAAGGAATGTCAGTGTTCCTTGCCCTGCCCAGACAAGCCAGCACCAGCAGCTCCCATCTCCAGGCACCAGGGAGGGTGCAGGGGGTCCCTGGGCATGGCTGGGCCTGTCCCCAGGATGCTCCTAGCAGTATCCTGACCTTCTGCACAGCAACACAGCAGAAATAACAAATTGCATGGAAAACAATTCAGAGCTTGAAAATGCCCACCTGCTGATTTGAAATCTGAACAGCAGAGGTAGGGATTTGTCAATGCTGCTGTGGAAAATAAATGTTTTGAGTAAAGCTTTTGCCAATTACATGGATTTTTAGTGTAACAAAAAGCTGAACGTGAGTGCAGGGCTGGGGTCACACACACGTGCACACAAACACAGCCCAGGGATGTTTGCATCCTATACCTGTTCCACTGATTACAACCACAAAATCTGAATAAAGACAGACTGAGCCTACATGAGACTGGGCTCATGGTACAGAATAGGAAAAGCAACATGGAACTGAAACAAATGAACTCACCAGTTGGTTTCTAAATTTTTGGTGTGGGTTAGGCTTTCATATATATATATATATATATATATCCCACTCCCCCCCCAGTTTTTGTAATATTGTAAAATTATTGTAATTTACAATAATTTGTAATATTTTTGTAATATTTGTAAAGCTGCCAAAGCCATTCTTAACTTAGCTGATAGACTTTTTCTCTTTGGATGCAGAACTGGGTTTCTGCCCCTGCAGCACCGATCCCCTGATGCTCTCAGACATCCCTCCCTGTGTTTAAAAGCTGACCCTCGGGTCTCCAGCCAGCACAATCACAACCCCAGAGCCACCTCTTCACTCCAAAGCACTCCTGGAAGGGGTAATTACAGGACATGTGGCTCTTGGCTTCATCTCCTTCACCCACACTGCTCACTGCCCCCCATGGCACCAGCAGAGTCCCAGGCAAGCACCAGCTGAAAGCTGGGGGGGGAACAACACAAAAAGCTTTTTTTTGTTTGTTTTGTTTGTAAATAAATTTAAAAGTTAGTTACAGGACTGCTTCTGGATTAGCTTTAAGTACCACTCCATCTCAAGGTAAGGACAAAAGCCCTGGGATTTCCATTTCTTTGCAAAGTCCCTGTGCCTGTGCACTGCCCTGGGCAGGGGAGGGGCAGGAGGCTCTGCAGCTCATTAAGATAATTAACTCCAGCAATTTTAACACCCCCCCTGCTTCAGAGAGACAGCTGCTGGCAGACCTCACAGCTGGGTGGGCATATTGAGCTCATGAGAAAAGCAGCTCTCTGGACCCAAGCAGAGCATCACCCCCTCTAAGCACAGGGTCTGCTCTCGGGGACCCCCCTGCATGCTGAGAATAAAATCCATCAAATCCAGCCCTCCCCTGACCCCAGGATTTGAAGGACATAAAGTGACAGACTGGGGCCATTTTCTGGCACAAGGAATTTGGATGACTTTCCTTGGCCTGTCCACCACCTTACCTGGAAGGGGGCCCCTACTCGGGGTATCCCTGAGTAGGCTCTGAGTTACCCCCAAGTTGCCCCTCCCTTTCTCTGCCTGTTGCACAAAATCAGGACACGCAGGACTGGAATTCCTACCACTTCACCCTGCCCCTCAGAGAGGTTTAGAACGATCACATCCCCTTGTGAAAGCTTTTTCTTTGTTTTCTTTTATTTTTCTAACTTTTGTGGAGACCGCAGAAGCTATTAGAGCTGAGCAGATAACCCACTGCAAGCAATTTGTTCAATTTGTTCTCTTTCAGCTTCACTTAAAATTTTTCTAGAGGTTTTGTTCCAGGCTGTGGTTTGAGCAATTAAATGGAAGAGGTCAGGAATGATCCTGGCAATTTAGGACACACTCTTAGATCATTTTTGTCTCAGTGTGCACGCTCATCAATTCTATTTCCTAGGCAATAGAAGCTGCAGCAAAAGTGCAAATCATCATCACCAGCCAGGGCTTGGGCTCAGCCTCCAAAAATGTGCATTTCAGAAAAACACTCTAATTATTTGCCTTAACTGACAGAAGATCAGCTCGACAGGCTGCCTGCAGGAAACAAGCAGGGAGGGAACCTCCAAAGCAGGGAATATTTGGAATTAGAGGGAGGCTGCAAAGCAGAGAGGAATGAGTGGATCAAGGGTTGGACTTGATGATCTCAGAGGTCCCTTCCAACCCAGCCAACTCTATGATTCTGTGATTCTATGACTGATTCTGTGATTCTATGATTGTAGATTCTGTGATTCTATGAGATTTCTCAGCTCTGATAGCTGCTGGGCAGCAGAGGGAACAGGACAGGCTGGGTCACAGCTACCTGCCACAGGTTCTCTGCCACTGCAGCAAAGCCTGAGCTGCTGAGCAGTGCTACCCAGGGCCAGGAGCAGCACCCAGGGCTTTATTCTGCTCACCTGACAGGCAAGGTCCTGTCCCCCTTCCTCCTGTCCATCTCTCGCTGGGGCACCGGGTACCAGCGGAAGTTCAGCTTCCAGTTGAAGCCCCCGTAGGTCATGTCTGAGCCAGCCATGTACTCAAAGGTGTCATCACTGATCACATCAATGATGGGGCACACCACAGTTCTCCTGGAAGGAGAAAAATAAATAAAAAAAATACAATTTGTTTTTTTATAATACAGAGTATTTTTTTTTCGTGTTGGTCAGCCGGATGTTGCACTGATTTTGAGGCTTCCCTGCATAAAAACCCCAAGCCCTGCTGCTCTGTGGAGCTTTTCCCCTCCAGAAGTGAGGGCATGCAAAATTCCCCTTCTCTGCTGTTTGCTATTGCTGCTTTTTTGCTAAGGAAAGGAAAGGGAAACAAAAGGGAGAGGAAAGGAAAATAAAAGCGGGGAGGGTGGAGGGGGTGGGAGGGTGGTGGTGAAGGAAAAGAAAAGGGAGAGGAGAGAAAAAGGAGGAAAGGAAAACAAAAGGAGGAGGAAAGGAAAACAAAAGGAGGAGGAAAGGAAAACAAAAGGAGGAGGAAAGGAAAGCAAAGGGGAGGGAAAGGAAAACAAAAGGTGCAAAAAAAGGGGGGGGAGAAGAGGAAAGGCAGGGAAAAGGGGGAAGTGAAAAAAATTGGGTGAATGGGGGAAAGAAAAACTAGGGGGAAAAAGAAATAAGGGAAAAAAGAAAAACAAAAAGGAAAAAAAAAAAACCAAAACAAGGAGAAAAGACAAGAACAAGAAGAGCACAGATTGCAAAGAGGTCACAGAGAAAAAGTCACACCCAGAAAAATGAAGGAATGAAGGTGGTGTAGGGGACACCCAGACCTTGTGACAGCCACCACGACTGCCACCATCACCCACTGTCAGCAGCAAAAATCCTGCTGCAAGAGCCCAAAACTTACTGAATGTTTGTTTAGAACCTGTATCTTGATACAAACATTGGAGAATATTCTATTTTCCCCATTAAAAATTCCAAAAGAAAATCTTCATTTTGAGCTGCTGGCACTGCTTCCACCACCCCACCTCCCGTGGGAGCAGAGCCAGGGAAGGGCTGGGGACAGGGGATGTCCCTGACCTGTCCTCCTTGATCCTGGCCAGCAGAGGCTCCAGCCAGCCCAGGGTGCACTCGCAGTGGGCATCCAGGAAGGTGATCACCTGCCCCCGGGACGCTGCTGCTCCCCGCAGCCGCGCACGGATCAGCCCCGACCTCTGCTCCATCCGGATGATCCTGGTGGGCACCTCCAGGGCCTGCACGTAGCTCTCCAAGGAGGCCTTCAGGAACTCTGCCAGAGGGGAGAGGAAAAAGAAACTAATTAAAATTAAGTTTAAAAGAAAGAAAGGAAAAAAAAGAAAAAAAAGAAAAAAAAAAAAAGGGAAAAAAGGAAAAAGGAAAAAAAGGAAAAAGGAAAAAAGGAAAAAAGGAAAAGGAGAAAAAAAGGGAAAAAAGCAAAAAAGAAAAAAAAAGGAAAACAAGGAAAAAGGAAAAGGAGAAAAAAAAGAAAAAAGAAAAAAGGAAAAAAGAAAAAAAAGGAAAAAGGAAAAAAAGGGAAAAAAGGAAGGAAAGGAAAGAAAAGAAAGAAAGGAAAGAAAGGAAAGAAAGGAAAGAAAGGAAAGAAAGGAAAGAAAGGAAAGAAAGGAAAGAAAGGAAAGAAAGGAAAGAAAGGAAAGAAAGGAAAGAAAGGAAAGAAAGGAAAGAAAGGAAAGAAAGGGAAAAAGGGGAAAAGGGGAAAAGGGGAAAAGGGGAAAAGGGGAAAAGGGGAAAAGGGGAAAAGGGGAAAAGGGGAAAAGGGGAAAAAAGGCAAAAAAGAAGAAAAGAAGAAAAGAAAAGAAGAAAAGAAAAAAAGGAAAAAGAAAAAGAAAACAGAAAAACCTTATGCAGAGATGGGATGATAGGGAATGGTTTTACACTGGGGGAGGATAGATTTACTATAAACAAAATAAAACAAAACCAAAATAACAATGAATGAGTTTTGGTTCTGAGCCCTTGGCACCCAGGCTGCAGTTTCTGGCATGTTTCTGTGTGGTGGCACTGGGACACATTGGGGCATGGAGTGATGGGACCAGGGGAAGGGTTTTAAACTGGCAGAGAGGGGATTTAGGTTGGATCTTAGGCAGAAATTGTTTGGGGTGAGGGTGCTGAGCCCCTGGCCCAGAGAAGCTGTGGCTGCCCCATCCCTGGCAGTGCTGAAGGTTGGATGGGGCTTGGAGCACCCTGGGCTGTGGGAGGGGTCCCTGAACATGGCAGGGGGGTGGGAACTGGATTTATAAAACTCCACACTGGGAGTTGTTCTAAAGACAGAGCTGAGCCACGGAGGTTCCTTGGCCCGCTGCTCAGGGCAGTCACACACACCTCAGCACCTCATGAAAATATCACAGAAATGCCAAATCAGCCCTCAACAGCTCCCTGAAACAAAGCAGCAGTCAGCAGGGAGCACAGCAGGATTCCACTTCTGCTGATGTTCTGTGGGTAAGCACAAATATGGCTGGGTTTGCTACATTTCACCATTTCTGAACCCAAAACTTTGCTTTTAGGAAAAACCATAGTTACTTGGGGCAAACATTTCCTCCTGCTAGCAGAGATAAACAATAAATCCACTTGTTTTCCTAGACAGGAAGGTCCAGGAGCATCATTAGAGCTGAGTTAATGCTGCAGAGGGCAGAACCAAAGGACAGTTCAGCTGGCACCCTCTGTCCCTTGAGCAGCCCCAGCTCTAAGTTCTGTTTCCCATTATTTACATCTGGCTACTCCAGGAAAATTTATCATTCCATGGATTCCATCTACAGAACACAACGTGAGCCACTTCTCAGGCCTCAGCATTTTCACAAGCAGGCAGTTTGCTTCCTAAACCCTGGGGTTTGAGAAAAAAAAAATATTAAAAAAAAAATATTAAAAAAAGAAAAAGAAAAAGGAAGAAGAAAATAGCCAAGGCCAAAAGAACCAGAAATAGGAGAAATAGAAGACAAGTGGCTGGGTCTGGAAGCTGAGGAAAAGCTGGAAGGCAGCGCTGGGGTTTTCCCTTTGCTGCTGGTGCCAGGGGAGGATCCCAAGCTGCAGGACCCTCCAAGGTGGCAGCAAAGCTGGGAAGGGGTCCCTGTGCCCAGCCCACCTCTCTCACTGGCATCGTCCACCAGGATGATCTCAGCCAGCAGGCGTGGGGCTGAGCGGCTGATGACGCTGTGGATGGTCCTGAGCAGGGTGCTCCAGGCTTCGTTGTGGAACACGATGACAACACTGGTGTTGGGCAGCTCATCAGGGTACACTTTGGTCTTGCACCTTGCCAAAAAAACCAAACAAACACGTAAACAAACAAAGAAATTAAAAAAAAAAAAAAAAAAAAAAAGAGAGAGAGAGAAAACTACAGAAGGAAAGGAAGGGTTAATCTCTAACGGAGTCTTCAAGAAATCTTTTAAGATTCTCTGGGTTGAAGGACACAGGGATCTGAGACCTTCCCATCTTTGGTGGCCTCTCGAAAAAAGAAGAAAAAATGTACTGTTTTTCAGAACACTTCATAGGCCCATTCAGTGGGAGAGTGAGAGGTGAAATCATTTCACCTATTTTTGGAAAATTAGACATTAAGGCAAAGTGAGCAGTGGACAGCAAACCTTCCTGATTTTGTGAAACAAACTGAAGCTATTTGCTTATCACAAGAGACAACCCAGTATCCTGCCTATTTGTCCAGGTCTTGGACAGATTTCAAGAACACAAACTCACCTCCATCAACCTGTCAAGTTAGGTCACCTAAGCACACCTAATGTGGATTATTGATCCTCCTGACTTAAAATAACTTGCGCTTTTTTTTTTCTTTTTTTCTTTTTGCTTTTTTTTTTTTTTTTTTTTTTTTTAATGATTTCACTATTGTATGAACTTCTAGCCTAGGAAAGTGCTTCCAGAAGGGCCAGGGCAGTGTGCATGTAGAGCACAGCACCACAGACACATCAGGGCATTAAGTTGTAGGGTAAGAGAGGAGAAATTAAGTGCAGCTTTCCAGGGCATCTTCTCTGTAATACCACAAATCTTCCCTATAAAAACCTGAACTGGTGAGTTGTTCCTGAGCACCTGCACACCCTTTTAGCCTCTGCTGGGACACGGGCTCAGCACATCACCCCTGCCCATGGAACCTGAAAGCCCCTGCAGGATGTGGTGAGGAGCAGCCCCCCTGCCAGCAAACATCTCCCCAAGGGCCAAGGGAAGGGGTGAAGAGGATCCCTGAAGAAAAGTCAGCCCATCCCCACAGCTCCCCTCTTAACCATCATCTGCCACTGCAGAACTCTCTTTAACCTTTCCTTCTGCCTCACTGACATTTAAAGCAAAAAAAAAAAAAAGGACATCGTGGCCACAGCCTTCAAAACACAAGGTGAGGAGGGGACAGGGAGGAATACAGAACAACAAGGATTGCTGGGGCACAGGTCTGAGGTGCCTGGTGGAGATTTATATGTAAACAAGGACATACAGATGTGCACAACCCATCTGTAGGCAATGTATGATAAAATATATACACACATATGAGCCATTGACAGCTAGATCTGACAGCAGGAAGGCAATGCTTACTGTGATTAGATGTGTGTGCAAATAAATGCTATTGATATAAGAATATAAAGCATAAATATTAATATATAGTGTTAGTTATATAAATAGAAATAATATGTTATATATATTAATATATAAATATATGAAAAACATATACAGACCCCTCAGCCTTGACATCAGTTTGATGAGGACCCCTGAAGCTTCCTGGTAGCCATCCCACCTTTCAGCAATCTAATTAACAATACAACTATCATGATGACTTAAGATTCAGACCAATTCAGTCCTTTATTAATCATCCCCTACAACAACCCCCTCTGCTTCCCAGAGGAGGCTGAAGGAGGGGGATTCCAGCAGGCCAGCACACCCAAAGAAGGACAATCTGAATTTATTTCTTTCCAGGGCACAGTAAAAGCTTTCCCCACACACATCACTGCCCTGGGGAGGTGTCTGGTGTCAGCCTGGCATCCCAAACTCAGGTATCAGAGGCTGCCAACCCCCCAGGCTGTCACACCAACCTCACTGCTGGTTTCCTTCAGAGCTGTTTCCCAGAGCTTCACATCAGACTTCAAAGGACATACAAAGCTGGAATTTATTCTGCTTGTCCTGCACTTCACAGCACTCGTTTTAGTTATGTTTAAAGCAGACACAGTTTTGTAAAGTGTAGAAGTGCTACACAAGATCACATTTTAAAAAACTCAGAAACGCACATCAGGAGTGAAAGGAGACAGGAAGAGAAGTGCAACCATGAACAAGGGAAACTGCTGGGGTTTTTGCTTAGTTTTGCAGCCAATTATCCCCTGGCATTATCCCATCTGGAGAAGGAATGCTCAATTCCAAACCCATCCATCCTGCAGCTCCCCAGGGACACCAAGTGATGCAGAGGGATGAGCTGATCCCACCTCTGCTCATCAGAGGAGCCTCAATTAAACCTAGTCACGCTTTTTTTTTTTTTTTTTTTTCTTTAATTGGAGCCATTTGATTCCAGCAGAAGATGTAAATGCTGGTAGTTTGTCTAGGTGACACCATTCCACCCTTGTGTAGCCATGGCTCAGGAGATGCCACCTCAGGGCTCTTGACTCCAGTCTGGCTGCTGAGCTCTGCCCTGGGCTCACCCCCCCCCCAGCACCCAGAAAATCCGAGGGGCAGACAAAGAGACAGGGACTCCAACAGAAGCAGCTCCACCACACCATTTTTTTCCTGTCTCCTGGAACCTCCCCTGCACTCCTGGGGAGCTGGTTTTGTAAAGCAGAGCCCAAGGACAAGATGTTACCTGGGCATCAGCACTGGGGGCAACGGGCACTTGGAATCCCAGCTCTGACACCAGGAATCACAGCCCTTGGCATTTACAGGTGGATTTCTGGGTTGTTTAGTTGCTACACAAGTTTTTGGGCTCCCTCTAAAGCCATCTGGACAACACCAAAGTGTGGCAACCCAAGTTATTTGGGCACTAAGCTGATTCTGGCCACTTGGGTTGCAAGGACAGCAAGGTCAGCAGTGCCTCCAGCCCCCCCCAAAGCCCCCCCAAAAACATTTCAGGGCAGAAGCTTGAGATGCATTTCATGTGGCTTTATGTTTTGGTTTTGTTTTTTTTTTTTTTTTTTTTTTTTTACAGAACATTCCTTCCTCCCTGGGAAGGTTTTCACCCTTCTTACCAGCTCTGGTGGAAGCAGGAACATGGGTTGGTTTCCCCCAACCTCCCTCCCCGTGACTGCAGCCAGCACCTGAGTCTCTGCCAAAGCCAAACACCACAGAGCAGCAGTAACACAGCCATGGAGTGGGTGTATAATCACCACTCTGCTCTTCAGGGTAAATTCCTCTTGCCATTTGCAGGCAGAGGAGCAATGGAAAAACCAACCCCAACCCCTACACCTGGGAGTAGTTTGCCCCCTGCCCTCCCCCCTTACTCCTGCTGCACATCACCAGGCTCCCAGCCCCTCCTGCCTGGCTCATTCCCCTCCCTCAGATGCCCCCAAGCCCCTTCTTGTTCAGTTTTTCTGCATAAATCCAGAGTTTCCCACCACAGCTCAGCTCTTGCAGCCCCTCTGTGTCCAGCAGTACCTCCCCAGGGACCCTCCTGTGGGCTGAGCATCCCAATGGAGCATCCCATGGGAAGGGCAGCATCCTGGGGAGCTGGTGGCCTTCCCAGGGAATGTTGTCACCACCTATTGCCACTTTGCCCTGGCAGAAGGGTGTTCCAGCCCTAGCCAAAGGCTCTGCTCACTGGGAAGGTTTTGTACCCTCCCCAACTCTTCACTGGCTCACCCTGAATTTTTTTCCTTTTTCTTTCTGATTCCCAAGGGCACTGAGCACTGGAGAAGTGTTAAGGCATCTGCTCCTCACCCACTACCAGGGAGAGGGACTCCCACCCCCCATCCCATGCTGCTCCCAGATTGTCCAAGCCCCACTGCAAATGCTGCCCCAGAACCAGGGCTGCTCCCCAGGCACTCTCAGCTGGGACCTGATCTACACATGAAGTGAATACAGATGGAAAATAAAAAAGAAAAAAAGCCAACACCAAACCAACCCACATTTTCCAAGATCAGCAGCATGGAAACAGAGGGAGACTCTACCTGTTCACCTGTACCCTTCCTATCTCCTGTGTGCAAACCCTGGGGGGTTGCACTGGGATTTTTATCCCTGCCAGAGCCCTGCTGCAGCTCCCAAGGAAGCAGCTCTGGGCAAAAGATCAGGCATGAAAGCAAAGTATTTTCAGGGGGAGAAAAAAAAAAATGTAATTATTACATACAATTTATTATGCAGCATTTTTTATATGATGCATTTGGGAACACACAGAACCCCGTTAAGTGTTTGTGGTTTATACGACTTGAGGGATTTTCGTTATTATTTAGTCATTACCTTTTATTGCTTTGCTTTAGTGGAAACAGAGAAGATTAACACCCACACAGACAAGGCTGGTGAGGCAGATCCCTGGCCAGAACACCCTGAGGCCATCCCCAGTTCCAGGCACAGGCTGCAGCCTTCAGGAGAGGAGGTGGTGGGAAGAGAACAGGGTGAGTGCCCCATTTCCCAGCCCTAAAATTAATAACTCCTGGTGTGCCACACACTGCATCTCTCTCTGCTTTTCATTCATATTTTTCTTTTGATGAATATCACATGAGCAGCAGCAGCAGGTATCTGATATACTTACTATACAGGTGTATGTATGGCAGCATGTGTGTAACTAGTTTTATTTATCTGTACTTGCAGAAACCCCATGGATACACAGAGGTCAAACCTCAGCTCAGCTCTGTGGGTCAGCAAGGTCTCTCCTCACAGGTGCTCTACACTATCAGTAGAACCCTGGACTGGTTTGGGTTGGAGAGGACTTTAAAGATCACCTTGTTCCAACCTCCTGCAAGGTTAAGATGAGGCTCTTGGACACGGGGATGCAACCCTGACCCCGGGATGACACCCACCTGCCCCCCAGCAGCACCCAGACACTGCTCAGGGGTATGGCTCAAAACCTGGAAGTGAACGAAGGCACAAGAAAACCTCACTCCTATCTTCACAGTCATGGACAGAAAGGGAAAACCCAAACCCCCAGAGTGGTGTAAGCAGAAGTGATGAATTCAGCACCAGGCAGCAAGACCCTCTGCAAAACCGACAGCCCTGCACCAAAGCACCAAAGTTCTGAACTAAATCTGGAAATTCACCTTTTTCTAGGGGTGGTTACCTCCCACTGAACTGAACATCCTGCAGGTGCCTCACTGCCACATCCACACATTTGCCTTTTGAAGAGTGATCAGGAACCACTTTACGCAAAGTGCAGGAGCTTAAACAGCTGAGCACAGGTCCTGAAACAACCCCCCAGGTGTCAGTGGTTTGGATTTGGAATAATATCCCACACACCAGTTCTTAGGAGGACATTTCCCAGTTCTCAAATGAGCTGAGGGAAACTCCAGTACCTCTAGGATAAAACCCACCAGTATTTTAATGCCAGGCAGGAGCTGCAGACCCTGGGCCAGCGAGGGGGAACCGAGGGCAACCAGAGGTGCAGAGAGGAGGTGGGAGGTGTTGGGCAACCTCAGCTACACCTCGGTGCCTCCAAGCTCAGGGATTTTATTTTGCAAGCTGCCCCTGTGACAGGCACTCCAGCTCAGCTACACACCTCCATCAAACCCCTCCCAAAAGCTGATTATTTTATCCTGATGTCTGAGGGTCACTGGAGTTTTCTCTGCCAAGCAAGCAGAGGGGGGGTGTGAAAGGCTGGGCATTCCCAGAGCCATGAAGGGAACACCTTCTGCACAGCAGAACTGCCTCCAGCCTTCTCCCAGCACATCCCAGACCACTTCAGGGTCACACCTCACCTCTGATGGGGTTTTTTTAATTACAGTTATCTGCAGCTGTAAGGAGAGAAACCTGGCAAGAAAGGAACTCTCAGGGACTTGATCCAGCACGACTCAGAGCTGAGAGAAAGAACGAATACAACACTTCCTGGTGCAAGACCAATGGATTAGATGTGACCATCACAAAATAAAACAATTTACCCTCCCTTACCAGTGCTAAATTGCATGAAGAACAAATAGTGGTCTTGCCAAAAAAATCAAATCAAAGCTTCCTGCCCTGCAGCACCGAGTTGGAGGCACTAAAGGATTTTCACAGACACTTCACAAAGGAAATTTTCTCAGGCAGTGATTGCCATTTCTGCACTGCTTCTCCCAGAGCATTTCTCCCCCACCCTGGGACCACTTTTCAAGGTTTGTGCTTGGGAAAGCCAACATAATTCTAGGGCCCTGAGCTTAAGCCATGATTGCTATTTAGAAAACCATCATGTGAGTTTGTTGCTGCTCAGAAGCAGAGGCTCACAGCACACAGAGCCACACAAACAGGAGGCAGCAGCTCACTTCAGCCTGGATTTCAGTAAGAAAATTCAATTATAATGGGTTAGCAATTTGCAGAAGAGCACCTGCAACCTTACTCATGCAGAAACAACTGGAGATGGATTTCTTCCCTTGCTGGAGAATATACTAAGAAATAAAATTAAACAGTTCTATGCTGGATTAAATTGGGTTTAAGGCTTAACAAATTGCTGCTTTAAATTAGAGCTGACACTGATCAAGCTGGCCATTACCAGGAGAGCTCAGGCAACCCAGGGATGCTCCAAGTCAGAGAAGCCTGGGGGTGATGGGGAGCACTGGGGTGACAGAGCCAGGGAGCAGCACAGGGCAGGGCCAGGAGGGGACTCTGCCACCTCCTTCCCCTCCAGCTGATTTTCTGATGGGAAAACTTGTCCCTGAGACACCAGAACAACCTCCCATGGACCACAGGACATCCCACCAACACAAACATCCCAGGATAGGAGAAGGACAAGAGCCAGGTGCCCAATTTCACAGCACTCTAAAGGGAATTTCTCATCAGCCACCCACCAGCCCAGCTTTCCTCCTTTCTGCAACTCATACAATGGAACTTTCTTCTTTTTTTCTTTTTTTAATCTTTCCTTGGGAAAACACATCCCCCTCTCTTACAAGCTCTGAAATCCAGAATTAACTCAGTCCATCAAATATTCAGTTGGAAACAGAGAGTCTTAAAAAGTTTCAGGAGCTCTAAGATTTCCTCTGATTTCTTCCCCTCAAACACATGTTTCTTATTCAGACTCTGATGCCATTTGTGCAACAAAGCAGGAGAACCTTCTGCACCCACATACACTGAGAGAAGGGACAAAATTGCCCATGTGCACAGAAAGTGCAGCAAGGATCAAAGAGAGCAAAGGAATGAGGAAGGGCAGGAACAGAAGGAATGGATCCATTTTATATTATATATATAAACACATATAAGATATATATGCCATATATGCATATAAAATACGTAAAATAAACCTCTATAAAGATACTACATATAAAAACTATGTATACATGCAGTCCACAGCAATGCAGGAGGAGGAGCAGAGCTCAGGACTGCTTCCTGGCATCTGCCAAACCTTGATTTATAATGGGAAAGGCACAACGAGTTACAGACCCAGTGCAAATGTGATGCTCTGTCCTCCACGTCAATAAAAACGTCTTTCTGTCACACACTAAAGATATTAACCATAAAATTGTACTCTTCCTAAATAGCAAAGCATTATAAATTGGTTTTCAGAGCAATTTAATGCTCCCTAAAGACAGAATATGTACAGAAAGCATCTGAAGAGGAAAATGAGAAAAGAAAATATTTTTTTTTTTTTAGTTTTTTTTTTATCCCATAATAATTTGTTCTTTCCAAAAGGCTACAAAACTTCTTTTCCCCAGAGGAATGCACTCAGAATTCTCCCAGCAGCAGACAGCCCATCTCCCTTGGCCTGGGCTGAGCTATTCATTCAGCTTGGGAATTTCCTCATGGAAAGGGCTGCCAGGCCCTGGCCCAGCCTGCCCAGGGAGGTGGCTGCATCCCCAGCCCTGGGGGGGGTGGTTTCCTGGAGCTGTGGTGCTGGGGGAGCTGGGTCAGCAGCAGAACCTGCAGGCTTGGACTCACCCGTCCAGTCTCACGTCGGGCAAACTCCGGTTCAGGGCAATCAGGTCACTGGCCATCAGGTTAAACTGGTTGATCTTGAACAGCTCTTTCATCTTCTCCTGCTCCTCCTTGGGAATGAGCACAGCCTTTCCCATCTCTCCTGGTCCCTCCTGGTTCCGGGAAATAACAGCTGGAAGGAAGGAAGGAAGAGGCTCAGGATCCAGGCAGCAGCTTCATTCCTTACCAGGGGTTTAACCAGGAATGGCAAAAAAGGAACACAGCCCATTGCCCCTGGGCTCCTCCGGGAGGTTTTACATCCCTCTGCATCCAAGTTCATACCCAGATCCTTCTTAAGAGGATGAAAAGCCCCAGGTTTGTTCCCTTGGAGCTTCTGGGGGGATCCCAATGCAGGAGATGCACACCAAGGGGGGTTTGAAACCACTTCTAGAACTGCCACTGGAAATCTTTGAAGAACATATATGTTAAACTAATTCTAACTGACTTCTTTTAGGTTTTATGTCATTTTAACTTCAACACACATAACAGAATATTCCTGGGATATCAGTTCATCATGGAGGATGAAAGAAACCATCCTGAGAAATCTGTTCCCCCCACCCCCCCCGGCAGAGCCTCTTGGCCACATTATCAGAGACTGGTTTTGAGAAGCATTTGTACAGTCCTTTGATAATTTCAAGGAAAATTAAAATATCATCCAAGCAGAGAAAGATAAAGAAGACACAGACTGCCTTTTTAGGAAGTGGTGTATGAAAAGAAACATCCCACATAAACAAATAATTATAATCATTATTCTAAAGCAAATGTTCTAGGCAAAGGATGACAACCATCTCCCACCTTTGCCTGCAGCTCAGCAGAAGAGCTCAGCTCCCCTTCCCCTGCCATCTCACCCAGCTGCCAGACCATCCAACAGCACAAGGAACACCTGGATTTCTAAGGAAATTTACATTCTCACTTTAAATCAGCCTCTTGGCTGATTAATCAATACTGATTAATTTGTCTTCAGTGAGGACTGGTGCTCCCAGCACTCACCCTTCCCAGGCTGCAGCTCTGCATTTCCATGCCACATTCCAACATCACCCTCTCATCTTAACAAAGGGATCTTGGTTTGCTTTTTCTGCCACCACAGTCATTTTTCAGCAGTATCAAAATTACTGAGAAAAAATCTGATGCTTAATATCCTAGCAGGCTGGTACTTCTGGGGGCTTCTCTACCAGCTGAAGAGTAATTAGAACCTTCCTGCTTGCAACAGCAACAGAAAGCTAAGAGAATACAGATTTTTCTGCAAAAGACCCAGATAAGTGACTTCTTGAGGAAAAATCCATTGTTTTTCCAAGCAGATCAGGCATCAGTGCTTGCTACAACAGCCTGGCAGAAATTTACATAAAAGGCTTTTTAGAAATGAGTATTACAGAGTCTGGGCACACCAAGCCTGTCTCTGCAGTTCTGGTTTCCACAGAACATTTTATGCTATCACTTGACAGATTTTTATTTTTTTTTAATCCTTCCTTTTGATCAGGACCAGTACCTTCCTCTGCTGCACCAGGCAGAACTCCCTGGGCTGCTCCTCCTTGTTTATGCTGCTCGAGTCCTCCCAGGACGTTTCCTGGGGTTTATTTATGTCATGTATAAACATAAAGCACCTGGGATTAATGGCTGGTAATTAAACCTGGCCATGCCATCACTTTCTGGAGAGACCTCACCATGCAGAGCTGGTTCCTGGAGTTCTGGGTGGCAATAAATCCTTCCTCCTTTTTACTGGGAGGGACAGGGGCAGCAGCTGGGAGCAGGCAGAAGGAGCCAGGGTGGCTGCTGGAACCTCAGGAAAGCAGAGGAAGCCCAGGAAAGAGCTGGGCTGGTGTCTTTGGACATCAGAAACATGACACGAATGGGAAGGAATTCCTCAAAAAAAAAAAAAAAAAAAAAAAAGGGATGAATGTCTCTGAGGAGGAAGATGAGTGATGAGGAGGTGAAAGGTCCCTATGGCAGCCTTCAGTCCCTGAAATAGTAAGGCAACATAATAAAAAGTTGTGGGTTTTTTTTAAATTTTCTGCTGAAACACTTTGGGACTGGCTAAAAATACCTTAGTTGCAACTTTGCCTTGCAAAATTTGAAAATTTTTCATTAAAACAAAATCTTTTAGGGGAGGGAAAAAAAAAAAGAAAAACAAAAAAAAAACAGCTACCCCTGATTAGCTCAGCCACTATGACCAGAATCATGGCCTCTCCTTGCAGGAAGCCAAGTACCAAAACTTGGCACCAGGGAGGGGGTTCCCATGCTGAGCCCAAATGAGAGGAAGGCAGCTGGAGAGGGTGCTGTGCTCCAGGGGGAATTCCCTGTGAATTCCTTCCCAATCCCCACTCCACCATCCCTGGGACTCGGCTCAAACTCAGCCTGGCAACTTCTGTTTGTTCCCCTGGGAAGCATGAGTTGTATATTCCTTCATCTGCAAAACTAATTTTCATTACAAGATTCTGTCTCCTGCTGTTGTTTACTAAATCCATCAGGACAGCATTTCAAAGAGATTTTCCTGTCCTGAAGTTTATTATAAATCCAATCAGAATTTCCTGAACAGCCTCTCCACTCGGAGGCTTTTATTCAAAGCCCAGAGTTATCAGATTACATTTCAATCACAGCTTACACCCAGCTCTGATGCAGAAACATATTTAATTCTGCTATGGTTAAAATTCAGGGGCTTCAATTTATTAAATCTTCAGAGGTGATGCACGCGGGGTGTGAATTAGCAACACACTCTGGTGATTTCAGAGCTGTGGTTTGAATCCATACCCAGGACCAGCTCCTCTCCTGTGTCTGAATAAACAAGTTTTGCACCCAAAGGCCCTGGAAGGAACATCCCCAGACATCTCAACCCCAGCAGATGCAAAGCACACAACGTGCAAGGCAGGAAAAATAACCCTCTAAGCCATGTAAAATACTAAAATAAAGCCCAAGTAACCATCTCCATAGGAGAGATGACAGGAATATTTAGCACAGGAAGATGGTTTGCAAAGAGTCCATTTGACCAAACTGCTGACAGAAAATTGACTTTTTGCTAGCACTGAATAGATTTGAGAATCTAATGATGGAGTAAAAAATTTCCCAAGAGCAGGCACATCACCAAGGCTGGCTCTCTAGATGCACACAGCCACCAGGAATATTTCTGCTGCATGAGCTGCTATTTATCCAAAGCAAAGAACACAATTTTATTGTGTTTCTAAATATTGATATTTGCCATTTCACAGCATTTTCTGTTCTCTTTTACCCTCTGCAGGCAGCCCAGCACCCCTCAGCAGCCCAGCATGCTGCAAAACCCCAAACCCCTCAGAATATTTTATGCAGCATCACATTTGTATTCAGGTTTCCATACCAAAATCCTTCTGTAAAAACACATATACACACACACACACATTCTTCAGTCAGAGAACATAAACATAACCCAGAATCCTTTCATCTAGAGGTTAAAAAAAGCTGAAAAACCAAGCCAAAAACCTGCTCCTTGAATATCCAGGATGCATGAGTGGGGAAGGAGGGGACGAGCAGGGAGCACAGGCTGCTGCTGATCAATGTCTCCACCTCTGCTGGTGGTTAGGAGCTAAAATGGGGATAGCAAAAGCAGTTTCCTTACACACTGCTTCGAATTTACTGCCAAAGCCACCTTTTCTGCCTCATTTTTACACCTCTTTTTGATAGCACTGAGAAGATCATTGGCTTCAAGTGACTCAGCAGAGACCAACTCCATCCCCCTGCGGAGGTGATGGAGGGATGGGGCTTCACCAGCAGGCACTGCCCATGCTGCCCAAAACCACACAAATCCTCCTTCAGGAGAGGTCTGAGATTCTCCTGTTGCCTCCAGCTTTTTGGCCCCAATGGGGAGAGCTGGATTACCCCAAAAACACTGCCTGTCCCCAACCCAGAGCCACCCTTCCCAGCCCAATCCCACCAGCAGAAGCCAGGGCTGGGAAGAAGACACCTCCAGGGTCCTGTTTTCAATCTGCAGTGGTTATGGGGAGCTGAAGGGGATTTGGGGACAGCTGAGATCCTTGAAGCCAGCACGGAAGAGATATATTTCATTTTTCTATGGGAAGATTGCATGGCTGTCTATCAACAAACCTATTGGCAAGTCAGATCCCCAAACACCTCGGGAGTGCTCCCGCTGCTTGCAAGGCAAAAGTTTCAGTAAATACTAAAAAACAGGGGAAGGGGGGGGAGTGGAAATCTTGATTTTGCTTTCCCTTTTTCCTCATGCTGTGCCCCAGGTTGTTTCTAAGCCCTGAGACAAGGCTGCAGTGTCAGGAGATGGCAGGAATGAATATTTAGCACGTGGTTTGCAAAGGTACAGGAGGTGTAGCAAGGAAAAAACCCAAACCTTGCTGTCCTTTGTGTTTGACTTGCTTTGCAGGAAATCTCACCCAGAGAGACTCCCATCCCCCAGAGATACCTGGACACCCAATTATCCTGCTGGGAAAGGCAGGAGGGATGGGGACCTGGGAAGGGTCTTGCCCCACAGCACCTGGAATGAACCCCCAGGACAAAGGTTTCCAACTGGAACCCAAAGGCACAGACAGGACACATCACAAACCACTCAGGATTTATAGGCTGAAGTAACTGAGAAAGCTATTTTTGTACACCAGAGTAATTCACTTTTATCAGAACCTAATTAAAAAACAGTATTTTAATTCATACTTGGGATTTCTACCTTACCTTCTCCACATTCCCTTCCCTGAAGTCTCAGTCCCTCCTTCACAGCTTTTTTGCCAGCCTGATGTTTCACAAGGTATCTAGATTTGTAATTTACAACAGAACTATGAAAAACACAGGAATAAAACACTATCAACAGCAGAACTAATTAGATGATGGGTCTCCAGGCCTTTTTCAGCTTTTACTATTGCAACTCAATAAACCAGAACCAAAACCCCCTCTCTTTGTCTTGCCTCCATCTGGAAAAGGCTGCCAGTAAATCACTTCCAGTAAATTCCCTAAAATTAACTCAAGTCCTAGCAAACAGTACCCAGTGCTTTGTCACACTGGATACTGGGAATTAAGACAGAAGTCATCCTGACAGCAGCATTGGCAGAGGAACTGATAGACCCTGGCACCAAAGATAAGACACAGGTTTTAAAACTATTTTTCCAAAGATTTCCCTTTGCAGACGTGGGGCTGTACCCGGATCGTTGTGTTCAACAGATTGCCCTCAGCTTTTGTGCTCCCTGCTCAAAGCCATTTATCTTTTTAACAATGAGCTGCATGGCTTAACTGAGAGCACTGTTTGCCAGGAGAAGTGTCCCCTTCTATTTGCTTTGGAGTTGCTCTCTCCTATTTCCCATTAGTTTTTACACTGGGAGGCTCAGTGAGTCCCTCATCAGCCTCCTCTGTTTGTGCCTTCACAAATCCTCAGTTTATCCTTCTTTGCTTGAAGCTTTTCCAAGCAGTATAGTTATTTAATTTAGCCTCCCTCCCCAGAGAAACCAAGAAGCACCTGAAATCCCCCTTGCCTGCCCAGTGGCACCAAGCACCAGGGAACAAAACCACTTCTGTGCTTCAGGAGCATCACCCATAGCTCCCAGTGAGGCTGCTTCCATCTGCAGCAGAACCTTTCCTCTGAGCTTACCTGAAATCCAGGATCCTGAAACCAAAGACATCTGGAGGCTTTTCCAGCCCACGGCAGGAGGTGCCCCCACACAGCACTTTTTTTTTTGGGGGGGGGGGGGCATCAGCAAGCACCCCACGGGGCTTCACCCACCTCCAGTTCACAGGAGCAGTGATTCAGCATTTCTGTTTATCCCTCACACCCAAGCAGGTTGCAAATGTTTCTGATGTGTGGTTTGGTTCTGGGTTTGTGGGTTGTTTTGTTGTTTGTTTTGTGGTTTTCTTTTTCTTTTTTTTTAAAAAAAAAAAAGCCTATCAAAACTAGCTTTACCTCCAAGCCAAAGAATTAACAGCTCATCTCTTCAATGACCATCTTGGTGCACGCCAGGATAATGGAACTGACACGGAGCATGCCCACAAAGAATGGAAATGCTATTTTTCCAGCGTGCTGCCTGCAGATATTTTTCATCATCTGTCAGCAGAGATAGGGCTCCTCTGGAAATGAAAATAGCCCCTCACAAGGGCTTATTAGGAGTGCTGAGGTCTTTGGTGGAGTGGTGAATAGAAAGCACAAAATTCCAGATAAGAAAAGGGAAGGGAAAGCAGAGCCCAGTAGATTTCCAAGCGTTCAATTTATTTAGCACTGCACACACACACACACAGGCACAGCAACACTCACAGGATTCAAGGACTCAGTTAGTGGGATTTGGGTTTTTTTACCCCAAAAGCTTCTCTTCCTTGCTCCCCCACCCTGTCTGTGTGTCCCAAAGCTCACTGCAAACACCCAGTGCTGTTCCCAGAGCCAAGGGCAGCTCTGCCCTGGGCTCCATCCCCAGGAGCTGGGTCACCCCTCTGCTCCACCCTGGGCTGGGGGTCCCGATGGGGACATCCCAAAGACCTCTTGGTTTCCCTGGTACCCCTGGACATGGAGCCCAGGGGAAGATGGAAATACCACTTCATCATTTTCCATGAGAGCCAAAATCCTCATTTTCCCCTCAACAGCAATGATCAGACTGGAGAGCTTCAAAATTACCTGAAAACTTCCTCTGGGGGGATTTTTATTCCTCTAGGGAATAAAAAAATAAAGACTGGTTTTATCAGTTCTCCACTGCTAGGACTGATAATTTACAAGAATACTCAATTGTAATATGAGGAGAAATAATGTCTGCCCCTGAGCAGGGGTCAGGGCTCTGCAGGGAGGAACCAGCCCAGGGGAGCAGAAAACCCTTGTGCTATGCAGGGCCTGAAATCCCCCCTGAATCTCACCCTGCAGCTACCAAAGCCCAAGCTGTTTGAAAGGAAATATTCCCAACTTTGTGAGAAACTGAGGAAATAATCATGTTGCTGCTGTTTGGAGAGACCAAACCAAGTGAAAACTGATGTTAGCACAGAGAGAGAAGGCAAAGGGTGTGAGCCCCAGGCAACCCCACAAAGCCTTCCCCAGCATCCCTGTGCCCAGAACATGGAGAAGAAGACAAGGAGGGGATGGCAGACAGGTGAATGCACCTCAGTAAGGGAGGATTTGTCTCATCTTGTGGCCAAAACACATTGAAAAACACATTTCACAAACGAACTTTTGGCTGAAACAGGAGGATCTACACAAACCAGGCAATGCCTCAGCTGGGACCTGGACTCCAGCAGGAGGTGCCTGCTCCTTCCAAACCCCAGGTGATGCTTTCTGCAGTTCCTAATCACCACTGATTCTTATTTTACTGCAGCACTAACACGAGGCATCAAATGAATCATTCCATTCCTGTCTCATTCTCAGAGGGGTCTTACACCAGCCTGTCTGGGGGCTCTGGTGCTGGCCTGGCAAGTTGGCCACATCCAGAGCTAGCCAGGAGAGAAGATGCTCCTGACCCAGTCCTTCCAGGCCACTCAGTGTTGGGTATAAAGCAGAACACTGAGAACACTGCTGGGTCCCTCCTAGCAGGAGCTGCAGAGGAGACTGTCCCCAGGCAGCCCCCCTCAGTCCTCTGCACAAAATTGGGCTTTCCATCTCCTTTGCCACAAAATTCCTTGTATTACATGTCAGTTCAAAGCATTAATTTTATTGCTTTTTAAAAAAAAAATCTCCTTTCCTTTAAAGAAGGCTGCTGAAGGCAGGATCTCTCTTCCCAATGGTTTTGCATGAGCAAGCAGCTGTGCAGCCTGACCTGCCAGCAACCACACCTTCCCACCCCAAAATTCAGGAAAAGCCCAGGCAGCCTCCCCTCTGACTGCAGGAAATAAAGCTCAGGAGCATTCCTGCTCCAGCACCCAAACCCCACAGCATCCCTGAGCAGGTGGATCCATCACTGCCTGAACCCTGCCAGCTCAGCCCAGACACACACAGGATGGGCTTGGGGGGATTTGCTCTGCCTGGTTTGCTTTTGCTGGCTTGTTTGGTTTTGATTTTGCTTTTTTTTAAACCTGAATCCTGAAAAGTCCTTCTCTCTGGGTGGCAGCTCTGCAGTGGATAAAAGCAACTCAATATAATCCTGATATTTTATCCCAAATAATTTGTTGCCATAAACTCCATACAGAATCCAATAAACTAAAGGATCAATTCCCAGCCCTTTGCCATTGCCATGATGGATCTCTGCTGCTCAGAACTACACACAGGCTCATTGCAACCCAGAGCATTAAGAGTCCTAGTTTTAATTATATGGTAGCAATAAATCCTGTAAAGTTGTCATAAACATCATCAAATAGATCATTTGCTCCACAGTATTCGTCAATGTAGAGTTCCATGAGTCTGAAAAAAAAATAAAAATGTTGCTTTCCAACACTAAAAGCATCAGAACTCATTGTAACTTCCACCATAAATATCTTTTTTTAGCATTTCTGCTACAGGTGCTGTCTAGAGACATCCCAGCTCCACAAACTCTGCTCCTGACAGCCTGGAGGCAGAAAGAGGAGGCACAAGGAGCCCTGGAGTGAGAGAATGGAGTCAACACCAGATTTAAAACAAACCAAACCAAACCAGCTATAATTTATGATGGAAATGGAGTCTTATTAAGAGACCCTGGCTGCTCTTTCTGAGAGAGAAGATCTGGAATGAGGCATCTTGTCATAAAAAATATACAGGAACGCTCACAAAAATTCTTCATGTTTTCATAAGAACCCCCCACCCTGTTACAGGATGCAGTCTGAAGTGCAAGGCTCTCCCCAGCTGCACTCCCTGTTTATGGCACTGCAGTAACACCTCCTGCTACATTTTGGTCAAAATTTGAAGCCCAGTTAAATCCCATACCAGCTCAGTGCTGCTCAGAACCATTAAGTGTTCATTTCAACAAAGCAGCTCCAGTTCCAAGAACCCAGAGATGCTGAGCAAACTGGGTTTGAAGAGGATAAACCCAATTATCCACTCTGGCCCATCCTCTCCCAAATATCTGATTAGGTTAATAAACAATTTCTTTTTGAAGGTGACAACGAAAGGTCCTTTCCAAACAAATACAGCATCTCCAGGTATTGCTTGCTTTAGTTTTCCACTATAATGGGCTTTAAGAGAAACAAGAGATTGAAGCCCTGATATCAGGAAATCCCTGAATCTCTGAGCAGATTTTCATTAGGCTGAGGAGAGGTGTTGGGAAACCTCAGCCTCCATCACACCTCAGCAACTCCATTGCCAGCCCTGCAAGAAGGAGCAGCAAATTTATTACTCCCAATTCCATTCTCAAAAGGTTTCATTGGAAATTCTGCTTCAGAAGGAACAGAGCAGCTCTGGAGCAGTGATGCTGCCTGCTCCCAGCCTGGATGCAGAGGGAAGGACAGGATGGGATGGATACCTCACCCACCTCACCAAAAATACCTAAACATGAGCAAGAACCCAGGGCAGATGGATCACTGGGATCACCTTCAGATCACTCTGAGGGCAATCCCTGCCTCTGGAAGTGCTAAGCAAGGAGGCTGGGGATGGACCTGATGGGCATCTTGGGGTACAGCTCAGCAAGGGACTTCCTTCCTTTCCTTCCTTCCCTTCTTTTCCTTCCTTCCCTTCTTTTCCTTCCTTCCCTTCTTTTCCTTCCTTCCCTTCCTTTCCTTCCTTCCCTTCCTTTCCTTCCTTCCCTTCCTTTCCTTCCTTCCTTCCTTCCTTCCTTCCTTCCTTCCTTCCTTCCTTCCTTCCTTCCTTCCTTCCTTCCTTCCTTCCTTCCTTCCTTCCTTCCTTCCTTCCTTCCTTCCTTCCTTCCTTCCTTCCTTCCTTCCTTCCTTCCTTCCTTCCTTCCTTCCTTCCTTCCTTCCTTCCTTCCCTTTCCTCATTCTTTCCTTTCTTTCCTTCCTTCCCTTCCTTTCCTTTTCTCCTTCCTTTTCTTTCTTTCCTTTCCTCCTTCCTTTCCTTTCTTTCCTTCCTTCCCTTCCTTTCTTTCCTTCTCTTTCTTTCTTTCCTTCCTTCCTTTCTTTCCTTCCTTCCTTCCTTTCCATCCTTTCTTTCCTTCCTTCCTTCCTTTCCATCCTTTCTTTCCTTTCTTTCTTTCCTCCCTTCCTTTCTTTCCTTCCTTTCTTTCCTTCCTCCCTTTCCTTCCTCCCTTTCTTTCTTTCCTTCCTCCCTTCCTTTCTTCCTTTCCTTCCTTTCTTCCTTTCCTTCCTTTTCTTCCTTCCTTCCTTTCCTGGGCTCCTTCCCCTGCCCACCATGGGCACCACACCACAGATGCTCTTCACAGAATTATTTTACACAGCCCCAAAGGGCCACTGCCCCTGTCCCCTGTCCCCTGTCCCTGCTGCCTGCAGCCCTACCCAGCAGCACAGAGCTCAGCTCAGGGTGTAGCCAAGTCCTGGTTCTTGCTCAGCACCACTACTGGGAGATTTATTTTTAAAAAAATCACCATTACAAGCAAAACCAAAGCAGAATAAAAAATGCAACATTAACACTGAGAGCCAAAGCAGCCTCTGCAAAGCAAAATGAAGCAGAAAGTACCTGAATGGAATGAAGGGGAGAGCCATGGCATTTATTCTCCTTTTTCAAACCTTCCCTGACCCCCTGAGCTGGCATTCTGGTATCTGCAAGTGCCTTAGGAAGTCAAACCACTGCTGACATGAGGTCTTTCTGGCTCAGCATTTTGTCTGCTTTGATTAACACGTTTCCTTTTCCCACATTCACGAAAAAGGCACCATTTAATAGCTGCCTGGATTTATTTACACATACCTTCAGTACATCACTTATTCAAGATTCCTCCTTCTTGTTGCTCTGGGTTTTCTTCCTGCAGGGCAGAACACCTCAAGGCTTTCAGCCTCTCATGCTCCACTTAAAGGAGGCAAAAGTCTGGACAGAAAAACATTTCTTCCCTTTCATCTCTGCTTTTCAGAAAAGTTTTGGAAATAACTGGGGCCACCACCTGCCCACCTGGTGCTGATAACACCATCCTCCTCCATCCTTACCCCTGCCACTGGAAATCCTGACACCTCCAATCCAGGCATCAGCAGGAAGGAGCTGAGGATTCCCAAACAGAGTGTATCCCAGGCCAAGCCCTTTGGGCTAGCCCAGGTGATGTTATTTCACTGTAAGAAAAAAGGGAAGGGTTTTTCCCTGAAGAGCCACTGCCTGGTGAAAAAAAAACTTAAGTTACTCGTTTAAGAAATTTTCTTTTTCTTTGGAAAAGTCATAGTCTGTGCTAGCAATGAATAAATCCATTTGAAGATGGGGAAATACAGTGCTTTGCTAGGTGTAATGGAAATCAAGTGCAAAACCAAATTTTTCTTTGTGCAAAAGCATCATAGCTCAATTTCCCTCAAAAGAAAAGCTACTGAAGAGTTTGACATCAACCAGAAAAAATCCCTGTCTAGGCCTGTTGACCCAAGTCATGGTGTCTGCTGGGCAGAAAATCTTTTTATGAGAAGGTTAAACCTCCTGCCTTGGGAGGGCTGTGGTAACTCCTCTGCTGTTGTGTCCCAAATCCCTGCAGCTCAGGAGGAAGGGAGGATTTTCACTTCCCCAGGCAGCCCCTCACCCAGCTCCTGGAACTGACACCTCTGCCAGCCTGCACCCAGCTTGTCCTGTTCTAACTGAGAAAACTTAAGGAAAAAAATAAAGAACACACCAAAACCCACCCCTAGAGCCAGGCTGTGCTTTGTGCAAATGATCCAGGAGTCTAATTAGTCACTTCCCAGCAAGAGGTGTTGTGAGGATGCACCAGGAGCTGTAAGCAGGAAGGGGAACACAGCAGAGCCGGATGCTGCAAACAACCTGGAACAAAATTATCTCATTTCTAATTAAAGGCAAGGAGAAACGAGGGTAGATTCATAGCTGTGCGTTCTAATTTTAGCACGGCTTATTATTCAGAAATATGGAAAAAAGAATGTAAAGACTGTAAGAGGATAGAGGTAGAGGATTTCTAACCAGCTCCTGAAGCAGCCCCAGTGGCTGTGCTGATGCCTCCTGAGGAGCTGCCCCAGGCAAAACACCACCGGCAGCTCCCAGTCCCAAATTAATGAGGAGGCTGAGGGCCAGGCTGATAGGAAATCCCATCTCATTGGCCTCGAATGACAACAGGAGGACCCTTAGTGTAACGGGTGCTTTTTTAAACTCACCAGAACTAAATTCTGCAGGTTTCATCCTTTGCATCAAATTTTCGACACTACCTTTCAGGCCACACGCATCCATCTTAATCCTGTTAGAAAAAGGTGTCTCGGGATGAAGAAAGGACCAGGTTATCCTTCTCGTGGCAGTGACACATCCCAGCACTGGCTGGCTCAATCCAGAATTTCCCCTCTCCACAGAGCAGCCCAGGGACCAGCAAAGCTCAGGCACTGCAGGCTGCAGCTTGGGGATGCAGGGGGGAAAGGAAAGAAATACATATGGGATTGCATTACCTGCCCTCTCCCTTTGCTGGCTGAGCAAAGTAGGATCAGGATGTTGCTGAGAGTCAGGGATGTTGTAATTTTAATTTAAATTAAGGCATGGGCAGTTTGTCTCCTGCCAGGGCAGCAGGAAAGGGAGCAGAGAGAAGGGAGGTTTGCATCACTCCTCTCACCTTGTTTATTCTCCTTCCTGTTGCAACCTCCAGATCTCTGAGGAGAGGCAGAAGATGACAAAGTGAGAATATTAACTATTCCACAGAATGTGAACCCAGTTCAGAAAAAAAAGAGTGTGGGGGAAAGAAGATATATTAAGAAAGAGCAAAGATTTGGAAGCTTACACAGAGGCACAAACTAATGAAGTATGGCAGAAGAGGGACAGGAAACGTGCTGTCAACAAAAACAGAATTGTAAGATGCAAAAATAGAAGCCCAGCAGTCAGAGCTGATCAGATCTCAGAAGGACTCAAAAGCAAAGAGAGTTTCCCAGTCAGGGAATTAACAGGAGTGAGCATGTGTGTGGGCAAGCAAAAAGAAAAAAAAATATTCCTACACAAAGTCAGTTTAATTATGTTTTAAACATGTGCTTCTAAAGCTCAGGAAAATCTATTTCCAGCACAGCATGAAGTCTGCAGGAAAACAGACAGCAGGCATTGAGAGGATACATAAATATGTTTATTCTTCTGAAGAGGTTTTGTGGGGGTGTGACATCTTGTGTGTGCTTCAGCAGTTTCCTAGGACTGCAACAGATGAGAAAACTGTCAGGTTTGTACAGCATTAGCTAGATTAATGGATCTGTTACCAGCATAATTATGGGAGCCCAAAGTATAGGGTCTGGAGATTAAAAGCCTTTAAACAAATTGAAACCCCTCAGCTCCACAGTTACATTAATGAGTAACTAACACACAACAAATGAGCATAATTACTCGTGTTCCCTGAAAGGAACCCATTTCAGAGCAAACATTTGCAAGGCAAGGGAAGAAGCACAGACTGAAGCTGTGATGTCCAGCAGAGTGAAACCCTGCATAAAGAGCTCTGGTTGGGTTGGGCAAGATGCTCCTGGAGGTCCCTTCCGTCCTGACATTCCATCAATTCTTCCAGCAGCACAAAGGAGCTACACAGACTTGTTTCAAAAGCTTTCAGGAATAATAATAAGGAATAGGAAAAAAAAAAAAAAAAAAAAAAAGCCAAAAAACAACCCACAAAGGTTGAAAACTAAATTAAAATTAATTTAGATAGTATTTGCTTAATCAGAAGGTTAATATTTTTCTCCTCAGGAGAACAGATAACATTTCCAGGCATTAATAAGCCTCCTCCTGCTCCTCTGTAGCTGGGAAACACTGCTCTGGGCAGCAGCACCAAAGCCTCATTGCAGGTGGTGCAGAACCAGGGAGCTGATGGGGCAGACAGAGCTCAGCTTCTTCCCTCCTTCCTTGCCCCTGTTCCCCCTGGGAGGGCTCAGGAATCCAGCACTGAACAGTCCTTGCTGCTCTCCTGCTTGTGAGCCTCTCAGCATGATCAGAAGCCAAGACTGCAGACCCACATCTCAGCCCTGGGGCTGGGGGGCTCTGCACCCCAGGAGGGTCCTTGCCATGCCATGAGGACTCCAATCCCACTTTGGGAAAAAACTGCAGAATGGGCTGTTCTGTGCCAGTCCTGTGGCACCAAGGTACCCAGAAATCACTCAGTGCTAATGCACGGGGACAGACACCACCTGAGCAGAGGTGAGCTCTGGCCCCAAATAGAATCATAGAATCATGGAATGGGCTGGGTTGGAAGGGAGCTCAGAGCTCATCAAGTCCAACCCTTGCTCCACTCCCCCCGTGGTTCCCAGCCCATGGCACTGAGTGCCACATCCAGGCTCTTTTGAAATATCTCCAGGGACACAAAGCCACACCTTGCCCTGCTCTCATCTTCCTGAGCACTTTGCTGGAGGAGAGGATGGGCAGAGGGACACAAGCTCTGACCCCAGAGCTGCCAAGGCTGCAAAAGGCTCCACAGCTCTCCTCTCCTCTGGGATGGGCAGCCTGGCTCTGGGTGATCTCCTGCTTGGTGCACAGTGACATGAACACCCAGAACACCCAGCCATGCCCACATGAGCACCCAACCATGCCCACAGCACACCAGTCTCTTTCCAGGAAGAACACTTTTCCTAACAAATTGCCCCCTTTTTTTTTTTTTTTTTTTGGTTTTTTGGGTTTTTGTTTTGTTTTGTTTTGTTGTTTTAGACTACACTACATCATCATCATTAATCCCCCAGCAATTTATCAGGTACAAGGAGCCCTTAATTGCTGAGCAGAAGGTCCATGGCTAAGGAGATCCAGCAGATGATCAGATGATCACAAGGGTCTCCAGCACATCCCCATCCATCTGTCCCCTTCCCCTGCTCCCCAGCCACCTCGGTGGGCTCAGAGCAGTGCCCACCACAGATTCCCCAGCATCCCTCTGCAAAGGTGGGATTCATGCTGGGATTTATCACTGAGGAATCCCCAGCAGCCCTTGGGCAGATCTCATGGCAGCCCCTGGGACACAGCCCAACTTTCAGCTTTGCTTTTTTCAGGAGAGCAAACGGGGTGCTGGCAGCACCACCTCCTGCTCTGCTCCTTCCCCCCTGCCCAGCTCTGGAGGTGACATGGGCACCACTTGTCCCAGCCCGCCAGGAGGCCTTGCAGAAGCTGCAGACAGAGCAAATAAGCTAAGAGAATTTTACTGATGCCATTTATACCTCTCCCATCTGCCTGATGTAAAGGCGAGCAAGTCAAAACCTCGCCTGCCCCACCACCCTGCACCAAACCTGCACAAGAGGCTCCCTGAAAAGTGCTCGTCCTGCCCCATTTCAGCTTTGGCTGAGTTTGAGAGCCCTGGGAGCAGTTCTGCATCAAGCACAGGCTGCTCCTGCACACAGGGGAACGTCCATCAATTTCACCTTCAGCCCCAGCAGAGACAGAACCCCAGAGGTGCTCGGGGGGCAGAAGGACAGAATCCTGCCCTAGCCAGACCTTACACCTGCTGCTCCTCAGGATTGTGACTTGGAATTTGGGATGGGCAGGAGCTCCCCCAGCCCATGCTGCCCCCCCCTGCCCTCCCTCGCCGTGGGCAGCTCAAGGTAAAAGACATTTCAGGATAAATTTCTGACCAGGAATTTCCAGGCTACAATTAGGACTTCCAGATGAACCTGCTGGTAGCATTTATCCACTTACACAGCTTCAAGAAGTTGTTTTAACTGCACCCCCTGTGACAATTAGGAAGGCTTTTTTCCTACTTTTTCCACATTTATGGTGCAGCAATTCTGCCTATAAAAGCAGTGGGAATCCAAAAAAACAGAGTTGGGAGCTCCAAACTGTCACCAGATGCCTGATGCTTTCCCTTGTTGCAGTCTCCTTGGTATAATAATTCACATTAGCAATTGCACTTTCATTCTGGCAGAAGGTTTTAATTATGCCTTACAATATTACAAAAAAATACAGTGTATTAACTCCTACTCCTAAAATCTCTGGTTGGTTGGGGTTTTTTTTGCTTTAACTTTACTTTAGAAATGGCCATCTCTCCATTGTTTACCAAAAGCACCTGGAAGTCTTCAGGAAGAGCAAACCCAACATTTTGGATGCTCATTATTTTCTCATCATAGCACTGATGCACTAAAAGTCAATAACCAGCCCTGGCTCAGGTGTCTGCCCAGACACACAGAAACCAGACCTTCAGATGCAGCCTCACAGAAAGGAGCAGAATTTGTGTAACAGAATCCACGGCCAAAGATTAATTATAAGATTAATTATAAGATTAATTATAAGATTAATTATAAGATTAATTATAAGATTAATTTTCTAACTGGAAGAATATACGTTCACCACACTTCCTGAATGACTCATTTTAGTCCAACTTCATTATTTTTTATTTAGCTTTTTTTACTCCTTGTGCCATCACCAAACAATACACCAAGGCCAGGTTAGTCTGGAAGTTAATTTCCAGCTGCAGCAGGACCCAGTTGTGGGGAAGCATTTCTTTCCTCTGGGGCTCTCCTCATGCCATAAAACTCAAAACAAGACCAAGAGCATTTCCTAGTGCAGCACCTGCCTTGTCTCATTTCTGGCTCACAACCCTGATCTCTTCCCCCTACACTTTTTTTTTTTTTTTTTTTTTTTTTTTTCTAAGTACACCCTCAAAGTCTGCACAAAGTCCCAAAAGAAAATGATTTCAAGCACCCCCATTAAATTAAAGATGCCATAACCAGCAGTTAAAAGGCAGCCTAAGAAAAGCCCCTTGCAGAGCCAGCAGAATGCTTTCCTCTAACACCAGCATCCTCAGGACCCCAACAAAGCACCAGGTAACAACCAAGAAAAACTATGTGCATTTTCTGTAGGAAAAAATTTATCTACAGGCTGCCTCAAGCATCCCAGCAGCTGACAACGTAGAGTAAAAAAATACTCCAACCACTCAAATAAAATAAAAATAATAAATAAATAAAAACTAAAAAGAAATTTAAAATATACCCAACCCCCAGCCAAACAAGACCTACCTCTGCTTTCTTTCTGGATGGACTCAAATGCCTCCAGCACTCCTCTTCCCCACCTCCATGGGGTGCATGGGGAAAATGAGCTGCCAGAGCTCAGCATCCCCAGCAGAGCCACCTCATTACTCATTCCTAAAGCAAAAGAACTAAGGGCTTCCTGAAATACAGCAAATATATAAATTTAAATGCTTTTGCCACAGCATATATTTCAATTTCATTGTCTTGTCATGTCATATAATAAGGATTAAAGTGCCTAACACTCAGGACTAACCAGACACCTAAATAATGAATACCATCAGACTGAGCATCCTTGAGGAAATTAAATTAAATGCTTGAGTGCAACGTTTATCAGCCATACAGATCTTTAACCTTCAAAACAGAAACAGCCCTTTGAGAAAAGCCAGCCAAAACCCTTTCCCACCCCACTTTTGCTCACTGCAGCCACTTTTACACCTCTCCTTCTAGGACACAACCTTCGTGCCTCCCCTTGGTGACCCCAGGTGACCATCAGCCCAAAGAGCCAGGTGTCCCCCCCTGCCCCATCCCACCCCTCTCCCATCAGGGAAGAACCACTGGACTCCACCACCACTCTGGTGACAAAACAACCCCCAAAGCCCACAAAAAAACACCCAGCAGCTCTTTGCCTCAAGCAGGTTACAAAGCAACCCAAGACTTGTCAGCACACTCCTACAACCACAAATCTGCCCCCAGCCCAGGGACACTGGACTCAGAGTTGTGGCTCCCAGTCAGCAGCCAAAATAAGGCAAATGGACATTTTTATCAAGTTTACAATAGGAGAATTTAATGCAGCTGAAATTTAAGATGTTCAGAGATGGAAGCAACTGCTGAACCCACTAACACTAACCCAGAAGCATCAAATTTAAACATAAGATTTCCACAGGAGCAGCAGTCAGGGGAGATTGCTGAGATATAAAGGCTAAAACAAGAGAAGTTAACGTGGTTAAGTTATCCTGAAACCATCAAAGACTGACAAGATTTTATTACAAAGGGCTCTTCTCATTAAATGGAGGAAGTCTTTCATGATTCAGGTTTTATTTGGTTTTCCAGGCATCACCATTAGACAAGGAATTTTGTTCTTGGCCTTCAGCAGATTCTGGAGAGCAGAAGGTGCAAAGCCCATGATGCTGAACCCACCAGAACCACCACACAGGATGCCAGGTGATGGAGGTCAAATGGGTTTGGCTTTTGGGTTGGTTGATTTTTTTGGTGTTTTGTTTTGGTTTTTTTGGTTGTTTTTTTTTTTTTTTTTTTTACTGTTGTTTTATGGCTCTACTGAAGTGCTGCTGGTCAGTACCCTGTGGAGCCAAGAGCCATCCCCAGGCCTGGCCCTGCAGAACACAGACCTTGGGCAGAACCCAGCTGCATCACTTCTGCTGAGTCAGCATCCCCTCTCTGGAGGTCCTGTGACCTTCAGTATAAAGAACCTGAGGGCATTACAGACTGCACAGCTGGAGAGGGCTATTTACCAGATAAAACTGTGTGACACAATAAACACCAAGCTGGCAAAGCCAAGAAGCAGCTCACAGATTCCAGGAGTTTAAGAGCACCGAGAAATTGCAATTCTGTACAGAGGAGCAATCACTGCAGCAACCTTTAAATCACAAAGAAGGGCCATCCACCATAAATAAACTGGGTTAATTTAATTCATTACTATCCTTGAGCACTCCTTGCTCTTCATAAATATTCTCAGCATTTTGTCTTCATAAATTCCTTCCTTCCCCTCAGCTCCCACGTCTGTTTACTTGGAGGAAAACCTGACCTATTTCTGGAGCTCTTTACCAACCACCTCTCCAGGAGGAGCATCCCTGGGGCAGGAGCCTGAGCCTCCCCCTCCCCAGTCACCTCCCAGTCAGCTCTGCAGCCCCCCAGCACCTCCTGAGGAGCTGCCAGATGCTCTTGCCAGAGTCCTCACAGGATGCCTGAAGGCAAAAGCCATTGCCACAGAGTTACCCCTAAATTATCCCAGGGCCACAGCACTTCTCAAGGCCAGCTGGCACACCACTGGGCAGGTATTTTATTTATTTTTATGCAAGGCAAAGACTTGGTGCACTAACTAAATGAGTTGGATCAACTGAATAAAAAGCATGATAAAATAAACCACTGAAGAAATCTAGAGAGATCCATTGCAAAGCAATCAATGATATGTATATATGTATTTATGTGTATGCATTTCCCCCCTTAGAAACCTGTGCAAATTACTGGGTGTGCTCAAAAGGACCTTTGCATCCCAAAATTCTACCCTGTACTAAGCAAGATCCTGGATTTTAAGGGGCAAATCCACCAAAAGCACACTGCATGATAATAACATGTTGCTCCTGAACAGTGCAGGAGTGTGTTTGGGCAGCAGCATCCTCTGGCATGGCCTCCACTTGACATTTCCTATAGGAAAACCTCAACAATGCCTCCTTGCTAATGAAAAAAATTAAATGGCATCCCCAGTTTAGCCAAAGACTCCAGGCAAAGAGCACCCTTCTGCCCCAGAACACCGGGTGCTAGGATTAAACTCATTAAACTCCTTTCCCTGCGTGGCAGCTCCATGGGAAGAACCTGGCTGGGGTTTGGTTTGTTTGTTTGAGCAGAATCCCAAGGACAAGTCTGACACTGGAGTGAATTTCACTCTGATTCTTCAGTCTTTATTATGCAAATTAATTCTCATTTGAGCTTGTCAGATTTGGCAATCAAGGCCCTGGAGAATGTCTGCAAGCTCAAAACTTTCATTGCAGCATACACAAACACTCCACATGACTTCTGCTGGAAAAAAAAAATCTCAGAGGATAACATTCAGAGACATAAACAATCCTGGCTCTACAATAGGCACTCGGATTGTTATTCAAGCTCCATACTGTGCTAATACTGCTGAACACATTCAAGTATTTCCTAATGATAAAACCAATTATTATTTACGGCAAGAGCCTCCCCAAAATTCTCTATCATCCTGCTTCAGGAAAAAAAAAATAAATATATATATATAGTCATAAAAATGGTGGCTTAAGCCAACATAAAACCATAAAACCCATAAAACCCCCACTTCTCTTCCCCTGCAAAACAGGAGCTGCATCTCTGCTCATCTGACTCGAGGTATCACCAATTATTATTCCAGCTGCCTGCTCTCTAATCCTGGTTTCCCCAGGCTTGCTTCTGCCTTCCTCAAACCTACACACAACCCATTCAAGGTGAAAAACAAAGTTCCAAGCAGCAGGGGAAAGATTCAAACATTTGTAGAACAATGGGAAGATTCTTTGGGATCCTGAGCTCCCATCCCCAAGGCTCAGCTCCCTCCCAGACCCCTGGGCACTGCCTGGGGACCTCTCCTGAAATCAAAGCAGCTTCATTCACAGTCCAGAATCGTGGCATCAATAATAAGGAAGGAGTTGTAACTTTTAGGCAATATCCACACTAAAAGCTCCTGCTGGGAGCAGAACAGGAGCTTTTCATGATTCCTTCAGAGTTTTCATAAAACTCCCTTCTCCCGGGGTACCGATTGTCAATAAATCTTGCAGGCAAGGAGGTCTAAATGGCACCAGGTTCTTTGCAAGAAGAAAAGCCAGCTGCCTAAAAGCATCTCCAGCAAGCCTGTGATTCCTCTGTGGAGAATTAAAAGTAAACTGAAAACCTACAAACCTCCGAGGCAGCTGGAGAGCACATCCTGCCCTTGCCAAAGGAGAGCTGCTAAAACCCTGCGTTTCTCTTCATCCTCAGAAGAATGGTTTGAAGTTTCTCAGCACACCCGAAGCTTCTTTTCCTGCCTTGTTCTACAAAGAGCTGGAACATCTTGCTATCAGAGGAGCTGCTCCTGGGAGCAGTGTCAGTGCTGCTGTGCATCCCTACACTGCCCAGGGATGCAGCCCAGGCATCCCCACTCTGCATTTCCAGTTCCCTGGCTCCCAATTAGTACTAATTGCCAAGAATCTGTATCCAGAGAGGGTGACACACTGCCCTGCCCATCCTGCACATCCAGCTACCAGCACGGTCACTTCCCTGTAAGAGTTTTCAGCTCTTTATGGGTTCCTGGTTTTGTACTACAGATTTTTTTATTATATCCACATCATTAAAACCACTAATACTGACCAGTCTATCAGGGAAAGTAAACTGTCACCATTCACATGAAAACAATTCTCCCTTTCTTCTATCGGGCATAACAATAAAAGCTGCTACTGAAGAAAAAAAAATGCTTAAATTCATTAAATATCTGCAGCCCCAGCCAGCAAGCCACCTCTGTGTCTGCACTTCATCTCTGCCTTGATAAACACACCTGGTGCTAAGATCCAGCAATGAAACAAAACTCTGAAAAGTGTAACTGGAAACACAGGAGAGCAGGGAGAGGAACTCCAAGGGATAAACTCCAGCCTGAGAAGCTGTAGCTGGTAAGGGGGGTCAGGGACAGCCCCACACCACCTGGAAAACTCTGACAAGGCTCCAGGAGGACAGCAGGAAAGTACTTGGATACCAGGGATAGTGGAGACACTGTTTTTACACTTCAGAGCAGTGTAGAGTATTCTAGAGAAAAAAATAAACAGGGCAAAACCCCCAACAATTTATCTTCCTCTCATTTAAATCTTACCTTGTTCATACCTCTAGGATACAGGATGCACCTATGTAAGCTTTTCACTCCAACAATTCCCTTCCCAAACGTCAACCAAAAAGCCAAAAGGAATAATTATAAAACTCCAAATGTATTAAGAAAAAAAATTGAAAAAATTCACATTTCAACCAATAACACAGGGACTGAGAAGTCCAAGTTTCTGGATGGCTTTAAAGTGGAGTCCCAGCACCTCCCCTAGCAGTCACCCAGCTGCTGGCAGCAAGGGACAACATCATCTCCCTTTTGTCACCACCAGGCCATTTGTCTGTCAGCTCCTACAGATGGAAAGTGCTCCTGACACCTTCCAATATTTCTGTGTTCACTGCCAAGAAGCCAGGAGTGCAGTTTGCAGCACCCACCCCCAGCTCCCCTGGTACCTGCACACAGAAACTGAAATCCCAGCTCAGCTCACAGTGACACAGGAAGGTGCTGCAGCAGGACTGGGTGAGGTACAGAAATGCTGGGACACATTTTCATACTGAAAACCCGAGTTTTTAAATTATATTGATTTATTAGAACGAGCACAGGGTTCTTTACACTTGTCAATATGTGGAAAAGTTTTCCTCACCAGCATCCCCAGGATTTTCATGTTGGTTTCTGACACTACACTTGCTCAGACAGAAAAATGCTGAAGATGAGGGAGGTAATGTGGATGTCAGGGAAGTAGAATAATGGTAATATTGTTCATTCCTACCAACCCCTGATTGACAGATATTCCTACTGTTGGGAAAGCTATCACAGACTTTACTTCATGTCAGCCACAGAGCTACCAACAATATTTCAAAACACTGCATACATCAGCATTTTTTTTTTCCCTTGCCAAATTTTTAACTCAAATTGCTCCACTGAACTCTTAAGCAGCACAGAAAAAATGGAAAAAAAATAATATTGGTAAAGCTTTCTGGTGGTACAGAGCCTCTCACTGGGCAGGAGAGAAAGAAGGAGGAGAGAGAGGGCAGAACCTTCACCTTATTTTTGGCTTCAGCAGCTTTTAGAGCTCAACCATCTGTGTAGTGCCACGTGTGATGCCACGTGTGGGGTTTGGCACCCGTGTAACAGGGGATTTACACACTGGACAAGTGCACTCTTACACCACGATTCATTTTTTAAATTTAGTTTTGTTTGGTTAAAGACCTTCAACAGCAAACCTTGAGCTAAACCCAGCCTGCACAATAATAACTGGGAAAGCAACACAGAAATGTGGAAGGTCTGGGACATCAGACTTGCAAGGGAGCTCAGAGAGCTGGCAGAACCCCACTCCCTTCCTATTCCACTTGTATGGCAAAGCACTGTGTGTGACAATCAGTGACATTTGCCATGTGTCAGGATGAGAACCTCCAATAATTTAATCAGCCAGGCTCTGGGACTGATGGACTGGGAGCAATAACCTCTGCATGGCTTGGGAACCAGCTGGGCTGCAGCAGCCAGGCCCTGCAGAGCTGGCTGGGTGCTTTTCAGCAGATCAGGAATCACTGAGAGAGACTTTCTGGGTTTGTTTGTTTTTTTTTTTAAACCCTTCTTCAAAGGAGAGCAAATGTTGGTTATTAGCTGTCAGCATTCCTGCTTGCTTCCTGCCAGAGCACATCCCTGCCACCCACAGACACCATTGCCAAAGGACTCAGACCCCAGTTGGAGACTCATTCACCAGTACCCATGCCACAACAAACCAGCCCTTCCCTCTGCCAGGACACCTTGGCAACCACTATTTTAATGTCTTGTATTTAAAATATCTCACAAAAAAAAAAAAAAAATTTAAATAATGGGGGGACATTACAGAAGAGCATCCCTACAGTAGGAAGTATCTCTCAATTCCCCCTCAGATGTGAGCCCAGCATGCTGGAAAACATGAGATTTTCTGCCTGGAGCTTGTAGAGCCAAGGCAGGGAGCCCCAGAGCTCTCAGGAAGGCAGCCTCCATTTATCCATTTATTAGCTTATTTTGTTAAGTTTGCAATCAGGAGACACTGCCTGCTCTGTTACTTTCCCCTCAAGCTTCAGAAATGGGATTTATTCTTCAACTGGGTGATGAAGCTCTGTAAATAAACTTCATGTGTTGTCACAATATCCAAATCAGCACTTTACATTTTATTTGTCAACAAATGTGTGACAAGATCCCAGTGACTGTACCCACTCAGCAATTACATCTCTCCACTGGGCTACTGGAAATATTTGCTGCCACTGTCAGTGCAGCCAGCCCGGTGCAGCCAGGAATCTGAGAGATAAACACGTTGCCATGGAAACTCCCCAAATGAATGCCTTCTTTTCTCAGCTTGGCCATAACCCCAAACTTCTATTACAGTACCCAAATGTTTTGTTCACCTGCTTTATATGATCATAACACAGACCTTCTCTCTTTAAAATAAAAAAAAAAAAAAAAAAACCACTAATATATTACAGAACCTTCCTCACACACTGTGTTTCCTTCCAGAGAGCAGATTCATAATTTCTACTGATTTTATGACTTTTGTGGCACCTGAAAACAGTGAACAACAGAGACAAAAATCTGCATGAAAGCATGAGACACCAAAATAATGCTGAAGATTTGTCACCACCCCGTGAAAAACCTAAAGCCATTACAGAGCTGCACTTAAAGCATCATCCACAGGGCACAGACAAGCACCCAGAATTACAATTTCATCTCATTACTCATGTACACTCCTTTTAATTAATCACCCTTCCTTTCACAATTACAGCTGCAATCACAGCACACGTTCCCTCCCAGTGTGTTATTTAGGGAGCAATGGTTTATTTTCCCCCATCCTCACTTCATGTTTTATACTTTTACTCTGGACAGAAAACTGCCACCACCACCTGTCTCCAAAGACACCTTTCCAGAGAGAAAACACTGAATTTAACCCTCAGATTTGAACCTGATATTAAAGACCAGAGGTTTTCCTTCCCATTCCAAATTCCTTAGCCATGAATGAAGAAAAAACACCCTGAAAAAAAAAACCCAAACCTCTCTGACCCCAGGACATGTTCTTCCTGACAAGACAAATCAAGATTCTCTCAGCATCCTCCTGGCAGGACAGGACCTGGGGATGCTGAGAGCCCCCCCTGGCCCCAGGGATGGTGCCCTGAGGGGGGGGGACAGGGTAAGGACCTGCAGGAAGGGACCAGAGACCTGCTGGGCATTCACAGTGACCTTAATTAGTGGAAAAAAATAATAAAGTCAACTTGGTGAGATGCCAGGCTGCCAAACTGCCTTGGCTTAGCAATGGTCTGGAGCTTCCTGGGGCTGCAGGAGGGGCAGCACATAGGGGAGCAGAACACAGAGGAGGGGCTATTATTATAGAGTTATTATATATATATTTATATATGTATAAATTAGATTTATTATATATATAAGAGAGTTAGTGTATATATATAATAGAGTTATCATAGATAATATTTATAATATTATATTATAAATATTATATAGAATTTATATTTTATTATGTTATTATTGTATTATTATATTATATTATATATTTTATTTTTAATTTATTTTATATTTTAAATATATATTTATTATGTTATATATTTATATTATATATTACGTATTAATATTATATGTTAATGTTATAAATTATAGTATTATATTGTTATATTATTATATTATGTAGTTATATTATATAGTTATATTATATAGTTATATTATATAGTTATATTATATAGCTATATTATATAGTTATATTATATAGTTATATTATATAGTTATATTATATAGTTATATTATATTGTTATATTATATTGTTATATTATATTGTTATATTATATTGTTATATTATATAGTTATATTATATAGTTATATTATATTGTTATATTATATTGTTATATTATATTGTTATATTATATAGTTATATAGTTATATTATATAGTTATATTATATAGTTATATTATATAGTTATATTATATTGTTATATTATATTGTTATATTATATTGTTATATTATATAGTTATATATTATTATAGAGCTATTAAGAAAGTATTTACCACCACCAAGGGAAGCAGTGATGAGAAAGCTCAAGGCATTTTCTCACTAAGAGGACCATGTCTCCAGCTTTTACACCCCCATTCCTTCTTCCTACGACCCCCTCTAACCCTGGAGCCTGGGATTTAGCAGTGTTCCAGAGGGGGTGAACATTTCCCTCCTTGTTTTGGGGATGCTCAGCTTTGGCACTGGAAGAACAGAGGGGTTGGAGAGCTCTGGCTGGAGAGTTGGGCAGGGAGAAACACGATGAAATTCAACAAGGGGAAGTGTAGAGTTTTGCATTTGGGGAAGAACAACACGATGTCCCAGTATAGGTTGGGGGCTGAGCTGCTGGAGAGCAGTGTAGGTGAAAGAGACCTGGGGGTCCTGGTAGACAAGAAGATGCCCATGAGCCAGCAATGTGCCCTTGTGGCCAAGAAGGCCAATGGCATCCTGGGGTGCATTAGAAAGGGGGTGGTTAGTAGGTCAAGAGAGGTTCTCCTCCCCCTCTATTCTGCATTGGTGAGGCCACACCTGGAGTATTGTGTCCAGTTCTGGGCCCCTCAGTTCAAGAAGGACAGGGAAGTGCTTGAAAGAGTCCAGTGCAGAGCTACTGAGATGATTAAGGGAGTGGAACATCTCCCTTGTGAGGAAAGGCTGAGGGAGCTGGGTCTCTTTAGTTTGGAGAAAAGGAGACTGAGGGGTGACCTCATCAATGTTTTCAAATATGTAAGGGGTGAGTGTCAGGGAGATGGAGTTAGGCTTTTCTCAGTGGTGACCAGTGATAGGACAAGGGGTAATGGGTGTAAATTGGAGCATAGGAGGTTCAAGTTGAATATCAGAAAGAATTTTTTTACTGTAAGGGTGACAGAGCCCTGGAACAGGCTGCCCAGGGGGGTTGTGGAGTCTCCTTCACTGGAGACATTCAAACCCCACCTGGACACGTTCCTAGGGGATGTGCTCTAGGGGGCCCTGCTCTGGCAGGGGGGGTTGGACTAGATGATCTTTCCAGGTCCCTTCCAACCCCTAGGATTCTATGATTCTATGATTCTATGATTCTATGATTCTCTGCTCCAGCCAGGGCTGTCCCTGCCTGCAGCCCCACAGCTCAGCTGCCTGCAGGAATCACTCCAAATGCAATAATTACAGCCAAAAAAAAGGCACAAAGTTCACCTCTCCCACCTCACCTCACACCATCCTGCACGAGCAGGATCCTTTCCTCCCTAATTAATGAGGAGGGTGATGGATTAAGGGCCTCCAGACACTGGACTACCTGCTCCAATTTGAATTTCCAGCAGTATATTGATCCTTGTTGTGACCTTTTTTTTTTTTTTTTTAAATATCCTTGAGGAAACTCTGTAATTATGCTGGTTTTTTATGTTTACAGATGATCTGCTTTCTCAATTAAAGGTATTCAGAGACTGACAAATACACTATTAAGAAGACAAAGGTGATGGCACCCGTGCAGGTGCTTCACAGCAGAAAAGCTTCACTTCATTTCCATCCTAATAACCCATGGCACTCCCTGGAAAGTGCTTTTAAAAGTCTGCCAGGCTGTAAACTAAGGAATTGTAAAAAAAAACAATTTTAATTACTCCACCAGAACATACATTCAGCAGCAATAAATGAAGATATTTTGCTACATTTCTATAACAACGTGAAAAATTGCTCTGGATTTTACCTCTATTTTCAAACCCACACACTGAGATGGCAACATGTAGGATTACATACAGCAAGAAGCACTCAGGACATTGGGGAAAAAAACCCCCAAAAGTCAGGTAGTTTAACTTTTCAGTGGACTGGAAGAGAAGTTTCACCCAACACCACATCCACGGGGTCTGTACAGCCCTCCCAGGCTGTGGCTGTCTCAACCCAACCCCCCCAAAGCAGATGTGAAGTTACCTTTCAATTGTAGCTAAGAAAAATGAGATTGCCTATTTACTAAAGAATGATTTCCTAAAAAAAAAAAATGGATTTTTAAAATGAGAATGCTCAGTGCTTCCTAACAGGAATTGTCATTTATGTCACCAAGCAGAGCAGAGGTGCCCATGTAGGACAGGATTTAAATCCTTCAGTATTGCCTTTTTTTTGTTCCCCTTCCCCACCTTTTAGAAAACCACTCAAAAACTTAAGGATAAAAACTCTGCTTCTTCTCATTTTGTTCTCTGAGGCAGAAGCCTTCTGGAACTTCAATCATCTCCCCAAAAAAAGACATTCAATCAATTTCCAATAAAACTGGACCAGTGTCCCCAAACAATGACATACACAATTCTGTAAGAATTATTATCATCAAATACTGCCCTGGGATCACACAGGACATTTGTTCTGTAGCAACAGGCTCAGAATTTCTTTCACCAGGCTTTAAAGTAGGAATAATGTTATTTATTCAATATCTTAGCTCTGTTTCCCAAGCTAAGAGCAAGAAGCAGCAGCTCTGCTTTCAGAATTTTTGTGCAGAAAACTTCAGCTCTTTGGAAGAGGCCCAGCATGCAGAGCTCAGCAGCCTGGATGTACAAACAAAAAAATCATTTCCAGCACTCAGATGCAACAGGGAATAAATAAAAGTCGAGTACTACATAGCATTGGGCTGTCAAAAAAAGTGTCAAAAAGGTGAATTCACTCTTGCAAGCTCCAGATATTTGCTTTTCAGTTTGAATGCTGGTGGCAGATATATGTTTATACATTCATTTATTTTTTTTAAGCTTAGATTGACTTGGAAGCTGTTAATGGTCAAATGAAATCAAGTAACCTAATATTAATTTTTTTTTTTACAAATTACCTAATCACACAGGAAAAAAAAAAAAAAAAAAAAAAAAAAAAAAAAAAAAAAGCAACCAATTAAAGGTACTTCACTAAATGTAACCAGTTTTGAGACAGTTTCACTGCATACTTCAAACACCAGCTACAGTTACTTTCCAGGAGAGGTAAAACAGGTTGTTTTATACAAGATACACCAGAACTTTGCCTAATATTTGTTTAAAAATACAGCAATTCAACTACACAGGAAAAAAACCCATGATGACAACAAGCAATGTCCTTTTTGTTTGGACAAATCACTCCTTTTTTTTTTTTTCTTATTTTTTAACATCATGTAGCTTTTTATAAGATTGGGAGGTCAAAGTGAAGCCTTCCAGATACATTTGGGGTGACAAACCCAGCAGGGGATGCTCATTTCCCATTACTGCAAAGGTACCAGCTCCACTGCCCCATGGCCTCAGAGTTCTTTCAAAAGAAGAAGAATGAAAATTATTTAAGCTGTGGACAAAACCAAGGACCAGTAGTTGAGTGTATATATATATATATGTATATATTTATGTGTTTATTAAAAGGGGACCAGCATCAGACACAATTTTGGTCTATTGTCAGCAGCAACCATTAAAAAAAACAGCTGCACTACTTGTAATTAATCTCCTTGCAATCCAATTAGGGATTCAGAGCATCTTCCCTCCATTTGCTGAGCCCAAATGCCTTCAGAACAGCTACAAGGAAACCCACCTGTATTTCATGAATTTCTATTCCCTCTTCTTGTGAGTTTCCCACAGATTCCCAGTCCCATGAGGCTGCTCTCCAGCTCATTGCAAGGACTCAGCTGGGGCTGGGCAGCATCCAGGGAATGAGGATGCTCTGGGATGGGGATGCTCCCAACCCAAAAACCTGCAGCTCCTGTCAGGGCTCAGTTCCCATCACCTCCCCTTTAAAAAACCCCAGTGCTAAAATATTTGGAGTGAGACAAGAAGCTCTACTCCAGCTGCTAAATGCCTGAGCCTCCTGTTTTCACATGGCTCAGGAAATTTCAGGGTTTTTACAAGGATTGTTTCAAGCAGGGCTGAGAGTTGAAAAGCAACCTCCCAGGTAAGCACCTCTCACAAAAGGCAGAAGACTCAGAGAGCATCGATTCTCCTGTAGGTCAAATGACTTCTGAAAATAAGAGGTTCTTAATATATTTACTTTGCTTTCCTCCTCCACATATTGGAGGCATTTTGAATTCGTTTTGCTGAAGAAAAGACAAGACTGGGGCTTTGTTAGCACAAAGGTCAAACGCTAAGAAAACTGAAACTAATTCAGAAACCACTAAAGCACTACAGAAACCAAGTACTTCAGAGCCTGCTATTTTGTCTGTTTGAATTGGGAAAATGATTTAGAAAGTAAAGAGATATATATATACAAGACCAAATACTTTTAAAAAAAATCATCTGTGACCTTCAAAGACATCTTGGACGTGGCACTTACCCCTCAGAGCAGGCAGCAGAGACCTCTCTTTCTTGTCATCACATTTATTACATTCACTGAAGTAGAGGAGTAAGAAGACATCCACCAGCACCCACATGAGAGAAGTGGCCAGAACCACCTTGCAGTAAACAAATCTCCTCATTGCTTGACCCGGGTTCCAGCTCAGAGGCTGAGGAAAGGCAGCAGCTGCTGGGATGGATCAGAATCCCACAGGGAAAACCCCACAAGGAAGCAGGGAGAAGCATCCCACTGGAAGCAGAGGGAAACACGTCTGGGTTAGACCCTGCAGCACATCCATCAGCAAGCACAGACACTCTGAAGCAAAAAAAATACAGGTACCCACTAAAAAGTGCAGTGGGGGGATGTGTCAAGTGTCAGCTTCTTCCCACATAGCTTTATTTTCTGCTTCATAGAATCACAGAATCCTAGAATGGGCTGGGTTGGAAGGGACCTCAGAGCTCATCAAGTCCAACCCTTGCTCCACTCCCCCCGTGGTTCCCAGCCCATGGCACTGAGTGCCACATCCAGGCTCTTTGGAAATATCTCCAGGGATGGAGAATCCACCCCTTCCCTGGGCAGCCCATTCCAATGCCTGAGCACCCTCTCCAGAAAGAAATTCTTTCTAATGTCCAACCTAAACCTCCCCTGGCACAACTTGAGACCTCTTGTGCCCTCTTGTCTTGCTGAGAGTTGCCTGGGAAAAGAGCCCAACCCCCCCCTGGCTCCAACCTCCTTTCAGGGAGTTGGAGAGAGTGATGAGGTCTCCCCTGAGCCTCCTCTTCTCCAGCCTCAACACCCCCAGCTCCCTTAGCCTCTCCTCATAGGACTTGTGCTGGATCCCTTCCCCAGCCCAGTTGCCTCCTTTGGACCTGCTCCAGCACCTCAATCTCCTTCCTGAGCTGAGGGGCCCAGAACTGGACACAGGACTCAAGCTGTGGCCTCCCCAGGGCTGAGCACAGGGGCAGAATCCCTTCCCTGGACCTGCTGGCCACGCTGTTCCTGAGCCAGCCCAGGATGCCATTGGCCTTCTTGGCCACCTGGGCAGGTTTCCCACCATCCCTCTGTGAACAACAACCATTCTGACCTGCAGACCCCATGGACAGACCACACAACTTCCCTTCCTTTACAAACAGAGGGAATATTTATAACACCCTGTAACAGACATTCACCAACACTCCCCAAAAGGCCCAGAGAGCAGTGCTGAGAGTTCCACCCCATCCTCATCAGCCCAGTGAACACCAGAGATGCTAACAGGCAGAAATCTGAAATGTTCATTACCCTCAAATAACCTCTCTGTAATGCCAAATATGGCCTCTGACCACTAAAAAGAAATTATTAATATTATTATTCTTGCAGGAAAGTTCTTCCCTCACCTTGCTGCCACTCACTGTCACGTCTGGGCTCCTGCCTGCAGCACTGTGGGCAACAGAAGCTCGAGATGAGACCCCCACACCCACCCCCCAAACATTCCTGGATGTTGGATGCATGTAAAGAAAACCTGGCACTTACCCTGAGGAGCTGCATCCCCCCCCAAGGCTGGGAGCTCTGCTTCAGCCATGCTCCCCAAGCTCCACTGAGCCTCTGCAGAACTTCCCAAGTGCCTGGAAAAGAGAACAAGCAGAACCCTTATTGCTTGGCTGCCTCTTCCAGAACACAAAGTTCCCTATAATTTAGAAAAAAAAAAAAAAAAAAAAAAAAAAAAGCAGCTCTCATAAGTGTTCTTGACATTTTATCCGACCCACATTAATTAGAGGTAAATTTATACATAACGCTTCTCTATTTTAGTTCTGGGGAAAAAAAAAGAAAAAAAAAAAAAAAAGAGATGGCATGATTCTAATACAGTTTTTCAAATTATTCTGGAAGTGCTGTTTTACTGTGTTACCAGTTTTCAATCTGTCTTAACTATAAACACAGCCAGCAGCTCTTTTCCTTGCTAAGGGATCCCAGGCAGCTGATGGAACGTTGCAGGGAGATGGGTTTCAGGTGAGCACAATCCATTTTCATGCCAGTCACCAGGAACAGGTCAATTACAGGGAGAAACTGACAAAGAAATAACAAGTTACCAGAGATCTCTATTAGGAAAAAAAAAAAAAAAAAAAAAAAAAAAAAGGAGAAAAGAGCTGGAGTGTGAGTGCTGCCCCCCCAGGCTCTGTCTCCATGGTGGCTGCATTTGGCTTTTCTAGTGCTGAGCAGAAGAGTTTTTTGTTCAGCACCAGCTGAGATCCAAAGGCACTTCCTCCCCCAGCTTTTAATAATACAGGTTTTTCTTTCTCCATCAGTTCTCCTTGTAATCTGAGTGAGCAAACCCCAGCAGGGCAGCAGCCACCGAGGGACAAAGGGAAAAAAATCTGCTTTTCCCAGAGCTGAGCAATCTTTGGACAAATTGCCTGCCCAGGAGCTCCTGCAACCTGTTGGGAAGTTGGCAGCAATGATGGGAAACTTCTTTTTTTACAGCAGTGATCTCCAAGGCTCCATTTAACCTCAGCACAAATGATCCTCAGGTCAGCTTATGTTTCAGTTTGGGTTTATTTGAGCAAATAAAATAAGCAAGAATTCGTGCACACTGAATTGCAAATGGGTGCACACAGCTCACCAAGACAGGATAACTGAGCTTTTTTTTCTGTAATCAAATGGCTGGGTTGGATTGGGGAAAAAAAAAGGAAAAAAAAGAAGGGAAAGAAAGAAGGGAAAGAAAGAAGGGAAAGAAAGACAGAAGGGAAAGAAAGACAGAAGGGAAAGAAAGACAGAAGGGAAAGAAAGACAGAAGGGAAAGAAAGACAGAAGGGAAAGAAAGACAGAAGGGAAAGAAAGACAGAAGGGAAAGAAAGACAGAAGGGAAAGAAAGACAGAAGGGAAAGAAAGACAGAAGGGAAAGAAAGACAGAAGGGAAAGAAAGACAGAAGGGAAAGAAAGACAGAAGGGAAAGAAAGACAGAAGGGAAAGAAAGACAGAAGGGAAAGAAAGAGAAGGGAAAGAAAGACAGAAGGGAAAGAAAGACAGAAGGGAAAGAAAGACAGAAGGGAAAGAAAGACAGAAGGGAAAGAAAGACAGAAGGGAAAGAAAGACAGAAGGGAAAGAAAGACAGAAGGGAAAGAAAGACAGAAGGGAAAGAAAGACAGAAGGGAAAGAAAGACAGAAGGGAAAGAAAGACAGAAGGGAAAGAAAGACAGAAGGGAAAGAAAGACAGAAGGGAAAGACAGACAGAAGGGAAAGACAGAAGGGAAAGACAGAAGGGAAAGAAAAGGGTAAAAAAGAGAAAAAAAAAAGGAAAAAAAAGGAAAAAAGGAAACAACAACAAAAAAAAGGAAAAAACAAACAACAACAGCAAAAACACTAAAATACCCAAAACAGAACGGTTTGGGTTGGGTTTTATTTTATTTTTTAAAATCTTTCTCTTTGAAGCTGTGACCCTGCAGGCGCTGTGGGCAGGTGGGATGCAAACAGCCCAGACACAGCCTGGTCACCCCCAGCCAGGACTGGGAAGAACCCTTCCCAACCCATCCACCTATTCCTGTAACCCAACTCCCCCCTCCAGCCCCCAGGAGCCCCTTAAAAAATAGGGATTTTAACTAAAATTCTGCACACCAAGGTTTTCAGGCGAGGAGGAAAGTAACTGCAGCAGTTTTGAGCTACCACTTCTAAGAGTGAAGCTAATTTAAACACAGCACCTCCCAGCAACTACATTGGGGAAATTCCTGCTCCAAAATCCTGCAGTTTGGCAGGGTGAGAAGCAATAAAAGCAGGGGTTTGTGATAGGAATCAGGATGCAAATTTAGAAATCATCTGCACTGCCAGCTTCTCCTAAAATTGCCACAATAAAACGCTGGGCTAAGGGAATGTTCTGGAGGTTGCAAATCCAGGCTCTGAAAAGCTGGCAGAATTTTAGAGAGCTGCAGAACCTTGACTTGTCTTTCTCATGGACTAAAAAAAGAAAAGAAAGAAAAAAAAAACCAACCCAGGCAGCCCCTCTGCAGAGCACACAGCACAGCACAATTGTTGGGTGTTTCTTCTTGTAACTCACCAGACAGCCCCATGCCCTGTTTGTTTCACACCAGCCAAGCCAGGCACAGAATGAACAATATTTAATTTTCTCAGGGGCTCAAAGCCTTGGCATTCGTCATCAGCACTGGACACAGTTGCCTCAAAAGCTTTTAATTCAATTTCGCCATACCTCTGGGGGATTTAAAAGTAAAATAAAATAAAGTAAAGTAAAATAAAGTAAAGTAAAATAAAGTAAAGTAAAATAAAGTAAAGTAAAGTAAAGTAAAGTAAAGTAAAGTAAAATAAAGTAAAGTAAAATAAAGTAAAGTAAAATAAAGTAAAGTAAAATAAAGTAAAGTAAAATAAAGTAAAGTAAAATAAAGTAAAGTAAAATAAAGTAAAGTAAAATAAAGTAAAGTAAAATAAAGTAAAGTAAAATAAAGTAAAGTAAAATAAAGTAAAATAAAGTAAAGTAAAGTAAAGTAAAGTAAAGTAAAGTAAAGTAAAGTAAAGTAAAGTAAAGTAAAGTAAAGTAAAGTAAAGTAAAGTAAAGTAAAATAAAGTAAAATAAAGTAAAATAAAGTAAAGTAAAATAAAGTAAAGTAAAATAAAGTAAAGTAAAATAAAGTAAAGTAAAATAAAGTAAAGTAAAATAAAGTAAAGTAAAATAAAGTAAAGTAAAATAAAGTAAAGTAAAATAAAGTAAAGTAAAATAAAGTAAAGTAAAGTAAAATAAAGTAAAATAAAGTAAAGTAAAATAAAGTAAAGTAAAATAAAGTAAGTAAAATAAAGTAAAGTAAAATAAAGTAAAGTAAAATAAAGTAAAGTAAAATAAAGTAAAGTAAAGTAAAGTAAAGTAAAATAAAGTAAAGTAAAATAAAGTAAAGTAAAATAAAGTAAAGTAAAATAAAGTAAAGTAAAGTAAAGTAAAGTAAAGTAAAGTAAAGTAAAATAAAGTAAAGTAAAATAAAGTAAAGTAAAGTAAAGTAAAGTAAAATAAAGTAAAGTAAAATAAAGTAAAGTAAAATAAAGTAAAGTAAAGTAAAGTAAAGTAAAGTAAAGTAAAGTAAAATAAAGTAAAGTAAAATAAAGTAAAGTAAAGTAAAGTAAAGTAAAATAAAATATAAAATAAAATAAAATAAAATAAAATAAAAATAATAAAATAAAAGTATTATCTCCTCTGTAGAAACAACAGGAGCTCAGACTGAGACTCTGAAAAGCATTCCCCAGTCCTGCTGCTCTGGTGATGCTCCTGGAGTTCCCCCCTCTGAAACCTGACAGGCAGTGCCCACAAAAGCCTCCAGGTCCCTGCCCCCTCCCTCTGCTCCAACACCTCCCTGGCAGGAGGAGCATCCCCTCCCCAGAGCTCTGTCCCAGGAGATGCTCCTCAAGCCTTACACCCAGGAGAGAACTTACACCCAGGAGAGAGCTCTGCTCAGGGACCAGCAGCACCTTCGCCTCCTGGGACTTCATGGGTTAAAAGCAGCAAAACTCCAAAGTGTGCTGCACATAAAATAAATGTTATCTAAGGTGTTAACTGGAAGCTTCTGCCTGGAGTAACACCTCTGCTAAGCCCTGAACCTGGCTTTTTGTGACGTGCCTGTCCATGGCCTTGAGCTGGGCTCCTTCCAGGAGCATCCACCTGGTTTTCAGAGACCAAGAGTTCCCCCCAGCTGCTTCTTGGTTTTGTGCTTTGTCAGTGAGACAATCCCAGGCTTACAAGCCATAAATTGCAGCATAAATTTATGCTGCAAAGAATAGAAGTTAAATTTAATAGAAGCTAAATCTATCAGATTTGCTCCAAGAGCATCTGTGATTAAAGGTCTGAAAAGGCAAACTTGCTTTAAAAAGTATGAAGGCTGCAACCCTAAGGTGGGGGCAGGAGTTAGAGGAAGCCCAAGACTGCAGCATTTGAAGCACTGCATGTACAATCTAAATGCAGAAGAAAGTGAAGTTTTTTTATCATCACACATTCTCAAATGGCCACTTTCTGTAAATCACTAGAAGCACAGCCCCAAATGGCCCCTTAATCTGCTGCCACTCTTAGGACTCAGCATGAATTAAGTGTCCTAATCCTTGGGTGAGACAGAAATAAACTGTTGACAGAAGTTCCTCCAAAGAAAAGCAGGAGAATTGCCTGATCCACCACTCAGCACTTTTACTGCTTTAATATAGAAGCACAGTTAGGGCCCCACAGTCCATTTACATCCTAGAACTGTGACTACATCTTATCAATAAATATCAAAACCACCCTGACCTCTGTCTGATCTCCCAGACCTGCAGCTTGTGCACAGCAACTGGTGCCAGAGCCCCAGTAACACCAGAGCTGGCCACCCATGCCTGGGTGCTCAGCTTCAGCAAGGATCCAAACTGCAAATTCTGTTTCACACCCAAACAGACGAGTTCTTAGGGAAGGAAATCCCAAACAGGGCTGAACACCCTTTTTCAGGCCAACACTGATCCCAACGTCAGCTGCAGAAGTGCCTGCAGGAGCCAGGGCCTGGTAAAACCCCAGCTTCACCTGCCAGGGATTAAAGGGACAAGCAGGGGGGGTGAGGAGCCACGCTGCACCTCCTTCCTTTGCCAGATGTGCTCACATCTGCATGCAGCTACAGCCTGCTGTGGTGCAGCATCAGGCAGCTGTTGCCTAGCAACGGGGGGGCTGCTCCCCTGGGTACCAGACTCTGCCCAGAGCCCCTGCTTTCCATCCAGCCCCCCAGACATCAGTCCCTGGCTCTGCAGGCAGCAGGGAGCTCTGGGGCTTGCTCCCAGGGTTATGGGATCTCCCTTCCCTCTGCTGCCAGAGAGTCCCATCCTGAATTCCCTGCTTCATCCTGAATTCCCAGGGAGCTCCTGCATCCTGAATTCCCAGCTGCACCCTGCCACAGGGGCTGTTCCCCCAGCACCCCCAGAGCCCCAAACCACAAACACAGCTCCTCCTCTCTCCCTCTCCATCCTCCTAAACTCCTATGGGGAAAAAAATTCTGCTCCTGGAGGAGGGGGCAGCAGAGTGCCCGGGGTGACCTTTCAGGTGGCAGGGGCAGCAGAAATCTCAGCAAGGGGATGGAGTCACATTCCTGCTCTGATTCCAGAGGCAACTTCCTGCCTTTCCATTATTTCTGGCATGCTGCATTTTTCTAGCAGATCTGTTCTTTGTCATGTAGATCACTGCTTTAACACATGCAACTTAACACCTCAGCACCGAGGTGGATCCTGCCTGACATCTCTGGGTGTTTGCAAGCCACTCAAACTCACAGCCTGCCAAGGGCTCCTCTCAAACACTCTTGGAAGAATCCAGGCTGCAGGCAGTGGAATAGGAAGCTGGGCTGGCCATGGGTGCTGTTGTGATACTGACCACAGGAGAACACCAGATCACTGCATGAACTGGGTAATTCAGGGAAATCACTGCTGGGAACAAGCCCTTGGTGTAATGAAACACCTGAGACCCGAGTGATGCACACATTAAGGAACACTGCACTTGGAACGGGGGCAGAACCCTTGAGTTAAATAAATAAAAATTAAAATTAATGCAGCTCAGTAGTAAAAGCATCCACAGAGCCCCCAGTGAAGGAGCTTCAGCCCTTCAGAGCTGCACCTGGAGCTGGCATCAGGGGGTCACCTGAAGAGCAACCAGAGAGAAGTTTGCTGGGAGGGATCCCCAGCAGAAAGAGCAATCACAGGTGTCTTTTTCCCACCTAAGGAAGGCAGACCCGAGCTCAGCTCAGCTGAAACCTAATCCCTCCAACCTTCACCTCTAATAAATCACAGGAGGAACAGGACTGTTCCTCCTGGCTTTCCTCTGACTCACTGGAGCTGCAGGATAAAACCAGACAACAACAATATTTAAGAGCCAACCACAGAAAGATTTGGCTTTTTTTTTTTTTTTTTTTTTTTTTTTTTTTGCCAATCTCTGCTGCAGAAGCCGAGTCCAGCACAGGCAGTGCTGCACTGAATGGCAATGAGCCAGAGGAAAGTGACAAAATTCCATCAAAACATCACTGCATCCATGCTGTCCTGGAATAGGATCTAACTAAATATGCTCTAACACTCCAAAGTCCACTGCTTGAGCCTTGGGCACATGTGCTACGTTGCATTAGAAGTTAAATTTATCAGATTTGCTCCAAGAGCATCTATGATTAAAGATCTGAAAAGGCAACGTTGCTTTAAAAAGTGTGAAGGTTGCAACCCTAAGGTGTACCTTTATTTTTAAATAAATAAACATAAAATAAATAAACCTAAAATAAATAAACCTAAAATAAATAAATTAAAATAAAAATAAATAAAATAAATAAATTTAAAATACTTTGACTACAAAAATCTTGTTAGTAGCTGGACCTAACCAACCCATAATTATCCTGCACTCTGCAAAACCCACGAATCATCATTTAATACCATAAGCAGTTTATTAATTCATGTGCAGCTACTTGAAAAAAACTTTTAATGCTAGAACTGTCAATCTCTGAGATCAATACAGGAAGCTCTTTAGCATTTAGTGAGAAGAAAAAAAAAAAAATAAGGAAAGAAAAAAAAGTATCAGGTACCTCTAGTTACAGCTATCCAGTGTTTCATGTTTTAAGAATTAGTTTCTCCTCCTCTCTCCTTTCCTGAAATAGGCTGCTTGACATTTAAAAATAGGCCTATTCTTCATTTCAAAATGCATTTCCATGAGTCAGAAATTAAAGTGGAAAAGATGAATTAATTCCTCTAACCAACCTCCTGTGTAACTGGAGCCTGCCCTTTATTTTCTGTTGCTTTGCTCAGCCCAGTCAGGCCATGACCAGCACCAGTTGCTCCCAGCATCCACACCTCAAACACCACATCCCCAGCATCCAGACAAGAAAAGTGGTTTTTTGGTTTGGTTTTTTTTTTTTTGGGTTTTTTTTTTTTTTGGCCAGAGCTGCCACACACTGTAAGGCAGCTGCCTTGCAAATGATGGCAAATTTGTGAAGAATTTATCTGGGTTTCCTCCCTCCTTTAAAGCCCACACCTTCAGGCTTGTACTAACCTACACAGGCTGTTCCTACCCATGTGTTGGCACAAAGCACCAAAAATGTAAAGCCAGCCTTAAAAAAAACAAAACAAAACAAAACCTAAAAGAATATGAGCATAGCCACGATACCCAAGGCTCAGAAGGCAGCCTCAGAATGCCCTGCAAGAAGTGTCAAGTCCTTTTTCTGCTTCCTTTTCCCACATTCTTCCCCCAGAGCACAGCCCATCATCTCCTGACAGATGTGAAATCAGGGGATTTGGGTCAGTGCTCAGGTTCCTCCTCACCTGGCATCTCCTCTGCCCCCTTGCACCACCTCTCTCCAGCTGTCAGCAGAATAATTTGACTCTACTTGTTCTGGTTCCAGCTGGTGGGTGATCTCCCACACACCAACCCAGTTAAAAACTAACAAGTGCTCCACCGGTGCTGAGGAACAAAGAGATCCCACCCAGGATCAGCTTTTTAGCTCTTCAAACCAGAAGAAGAAGGTGGAGCAAGCCAGGCAGGGACACAAGGACCTGGGGAAAAGCCCTGGAACAAGTTTCTGGGGAAGAACACAGCCCGAGCAGCTGCACCCGTGTACCAGAGGATCCCCACGTGAGCCTGTGACAAGATGGGATGCCACCAACCATCCCACATCAAACACTGAAAAATAACTCTGCACTCCCACTGCACCAGTCCTGCTGATCCCAGATATTTGTGTGTGTGAAGACAATCCCACAAACCCCACGTTTTAAACACCTGGAACCAGGGCATCCCCAAAGAAACGAGCACTGCAGTCTCCTGCACAAGTCCTCCTTGCCAGAGAGCCTCTTTCCCATTGTCACATCCCAAAAAAAGGGCCCTGCTCTCCTGGATGGATGCCTGTCCACATGGAGGTGGAGGCCAGGGCAGGACACAGAGCCCAGCAGCACTGCCCAGCTCCCAGGTGAGGATCACAGCAAGCTGGGAGGACAGGACACAGGACACAGCCCTGCAAAACCTGGATTTCATCTGCCCCGTGCAGCCACTGACCTGCTGGTTGCTTTTCCCTGCACACCAAAACCAAAGCAATTCCTTTGTGACCCTGGGAAAGGAGAAGCCCCTCACTTCCTCAGGTTCCAACAGAGCACTCCTGGAATAAGCATGGTCTGTGAATTTAAAAAAAGGCCATTTTTGACAACCACTAAGTCGTTACATCATAACCTAACTTAAAATTCAGCACAGAAGCAGTACAGTATGCACTGTCCAATCTTATTTTTTTTATTAACTGGACTCAAACTTTTGGAAAAAAAAAAAAAAAAAAAAAAAAGCAGGTTTATTTTAAAAGTGCACAGCTCTCACCACAATGGATTAAAAAAAAAAATATCATTTTTTCCTCTGTTCATAGAAGTGATGTACAGCCAAATGGAACTCAATTCTCCCACACTTTGAGGAGAAGTATCTTCTTGAGTTCATCTGTTGATGTACAAAACCCACTAGAATTGTGTCTTACATAGAAAAATATTACAAGGTTTCCTAGTTTCTTATTTCCCAGTGACTCTGGTTTTCTGCCTCAGCCCTATTTTTTCCTGACAGCAGGGTTAGGTAATTCTCTCCTGTATTTTGCTTCAACCCAAACCAACTGCACTCAGCATTACAAGGAGAGTAGCACAGCCAGGTTCTGCACATCCCCAGATATAACATGCTCACAAGTTTCTCTGTGGTGTACAAGGGATGTTTTTCACAGCTTCTTCTCTCATCCCAACAGGGGGTTTGGGGTAGGGATGGTGGGAACAGATCTACCAGTGCTTCATAAACATCCAGGAGGAATCAGAGTGTGGTTTGTTGTTTGGTTGGGTTTTTTTTTTTTCAGTGCCCTAAAGAACTAACCCCGAGGGGAACCCAAAGCTCTGCCATGTTACAGGCTCTCCCTTTCCTGCCACCAAAACCACAGCAAGAAAAAGAAATAAAGAAATAAATCCTGGAGGGTTTGTAGTAACAACCTTAGCTTAAAAAATTCTCCAAATAGAAAGCAGAGCTTCTCGAGTTACAGCCGATTTTTTTAGCTGTCCTCATTAGCCTTTGCATGGTTTCACTGCTGAACACAGATCAAGCTCTCCAGTAACCACTGTGCTACCAACCAAGGGCACTGACACAGGGAAATTTAAAAGAAAACAAAACAAAACCAAAAGACGACTTGAAAAACAGTACAAGCTTTAAGGCCTCATTTCTTTCCTCAAAGCCCAGGAGCCACCAACCAGCTGAAATAATCTTTGCTTCTTGTTTTCCTCTGCATAATTCTTAATCTCTCATTAATCCTTTCTCTTACTATTTCCAGCCACCCATTGAGCCCATTCGCGTTTTGCAACAAGAAAGAAATAAAGGCAGCTCTAGCAGCTCGGCTTTTTTTCTTTACTGTTTCAGATTGCTACAACCTCTTCTGAAAAGCCGTAAAATACAATTTATTTTCTGTTAGCTCGGAAGAAGTTCTTACCCGATTCCTGGGAGAACACATGACATCCTAACTTCATAACGTGCCAAAGAAAAAAACAACAAAAAACCCAACAAAACCCGAGCTCCAGCCCAGCTGTGCCCAGACTCATTTACACCGAGTTTTTAGCAATTTACAACCACCCGACACGAACACAAGCGGCCAGCAAAGCCCCGGCGGCGCTCGGCAGCCTGCGGGAGGGGATCCAGCCCGGGGAAAACCCGGAATAAACCCGGCTGAGGGACTTCCAGAGGGCTTGGAAACCGGCAGATGAAATGCACAGCCCCAAAACGTTATTCCGTCTCTACCGCAAACACCCCGCGGCTCCCATCTCCCGCTGCACCCACATCTTCCCTCGCCACGTCCCGAGTGGAGGCAGCGGCAGCTCCGGAGGGACCCGAGCTCGGCAGGGCTGAGGCTGACCCAGGGCTCCTCACACACCCCCAGCCCGGCTCCGAAACCTAATGAGCTCCCCGTTCCCTAAAAACCCACCTGGAACCGGCAGCGGCAATGGGATAAAGGCAGCTTCATCCCTCAAGCGCCTCACCCGGTACCGGTAGCAGCTCCCCGGCAGCATTCCCGGTACCAGCGGCAGATCCATCCCCACACTGCCTGTCTGAGGAGCACCTGCGGTACCAGCTGCGGATCCCCCCGGTACTCTGCTAGCTCCTCCCGGCAGCAGAGTACCAGCAGCAGATCCCACCGGTTCCTGGGGAGCACCCCGGTGCCGGCAGCAGATCCCACCGGTTCCTGGGGAGCACCCCGGTGCCGGCAGCAGATCCCACCGATTCCTGGAGGGCACCCCGGTACCAGGAGCAGATCCCCCCCGGGTCCCGGGCAGCCCCCACATCCCCTCCGTCCCCGCGTTCTCAGGAGGGCGCCTCGCCCGCGGCTCCCTGAAAGTTGAGAACCGAACCGGGGATGAGGCGAGGGGTCCGATTCTTCCCCCCCTTGCCCCCTCAGCTCGGCACCCGCGTCCCGCCCCTGCCCGGCTTCCCCCCGCTCACCTGATGCGGGACGCCGAGCCCCGCAGCGGCGCCTCCGGCCCCGCGTTCAGCTGCGCCGTCGCCCGCCCGGGGCAGAGCGCGGCCCCTCCGCCCCCCTCCTCCTCCTCATGGCCGCCGAGCCGAGGCGGGACGGCAGCCCCGGGGCGCGGCCGGGATGCGCGGGGATGCGCGGGGATGCGCCGGCGGGTGTCAGCCCCCGGGTGGGTGTCAGGCGTCGGGTGGGTGTCAGCTTCGGGTGGGTGTCAGCCCCTGGATGGGTGTCAGGCGTCGGGTGGGTGTTAGCCTCGGGTGGGTGTCAGCCCCCGGGTGGGTGTCAGCCTCAGCCGCACCGCCCCCAATGGCTGTTGCGGGGCGGGCAGCGCTCGGCTCCCGCGATACTTTGGGTGCTCGGCCCGGTGGAGCGGGGACGCGGAACCGGGCACGGGAGGGCGGGGAGGGAAGGGAAGGAGGGGATGGGATGGGCAGGGGCTGGGGGGGCTGCTCTTCCATTTACCAACAGCGGGTGCCGGGCGGGGGGGGAAGGGGCGCTGAGGGTAGCGGGCGGTGCCGCCGGGTCCCTTGCGGGAGGTGATGCGGTACCCCCCGGGACAAACGGATTTGGGTCGGGTCCTGGCTTCTGAACCCCGTCTGGAGCCGGGCAGCGGCTTCCAGGGACAAGAGGGTAGGAGGAGGAAGATGCCGGTCCCCACGCCCCTGCGTGTGCCTGTTCGCGGGTGGAAGCGTGGGGAAAACGAGGGAGGAAGGGGGGGGAAGAGACTTTGCTCAGGTTATCGGTGTCACGGGAAGTGTCGGTACCGCAGGGCATGCGGGGGGCAGAGGTGATGAAGCCAATTGGCTGCCCTGAGGCTCCCGACAGCTCTTGGTTTCCAGCATCCCGCAGGATGGGTGATGCTTCAGCACCCAGCTAAGGCAGCCGGAGCACCGGCTGGCAGGTTGATCCGGAGTGACTCCTGGTCATGCTTCCTCCAGTTCTGTAGTACCAGGGACACACACGTGCTCTGGTTACTCCCGGAGCCACCCAGGCATCAACCCTCTGGTCCCAGCCCTGGCCACCAGATCCTGCAGGAGAACCTGTGGTACGTTGAGGTTACATGTTCTAGAAACATGGAATTGTTGAGGTTGGAAAAGAGCTTTAAGATCATCCAGTCCAACTGTTGACTCATAACTGCCCCATGTCCCTCATCCCCACATCCCCAGGCTCTGAAACCCCTCCAGGGATGATGGGGACTCCAGCCCTGCCCTGGGCAGCCTGGGCCAGGCCCTGACAACCCTTTCCAGGGAGAAATTCTTCCCCAGCTCCAACCTAAACCTCCCCTGGCACAACTTGAGGCTGTTTCTTCTTGTTCTATCACAAAATGTTGTGTTTAGAAATAAATATTTGAGTAACAGTTAGTGAAACGTGCACCCTGAAGCAGATGTACTTCACCATTCTTCAGATGAAATTCAGAGGAAGCTTCTGCCCTACCTCCCAAAGAATCTTTGCATCCTGGCAGAGAAGTGTTCACACACACATGCAGTTCAGATGTTTTTCCCAGTCATCTCCCACAGTTCTTGGAGGCCTCAAAAGTGGTTTTCAGTGTTGAGGCATCAAATGCCTCTTCCAGCTTTATGTTTTCCTTTACCCTTCTAGTGAATAAAAGCATTTTTCAGTGCGCTCCAAAACAACCTTTAAACAGAGGACCAGGTGGCCTTCGTCTCTCTTCTGAAGACTCCCCAAAAGGCTGCTCAGGCCGTTGCCATCTCTTGGGGCTGCTAAGTCTGCCCTGTGTATACAAGATGTAGGCTGTAAAACATGAAATGATTCCTGGGGTGGAGTTGATGTAAGCCCAGCAGAGGACTCAGCCCAGGCGGGAGCTCCGGAGTTACGTGCTCAGCTGAGGATGAGCAAGTCAATTCCTCTGCATTGCAGCTTCAGCTCTAACCTCACCCGGGTGCTGCAAGCACTCATTGCTTCCTGGGAAGGACGTGGAGATGCAGAAATGGGGGTTTGCTCTGTGAGTGTAACCTAAACCTTCCCTGCTCCTTTTTAATCCTAAGCGGAGGATGTTTGCTCCAAGAAGGAAAACGTGAACTGTCGTGGGTAGAAGGAAATAATCCACAGGGCTCAGCACCCTGCAAGCTATGTTCTCCCTCAATAAAGACACAAGAAAGCAAAATGTTGGTGTTACCCTTCCATCTTAATGGTTAGGTTCTGGGTGATGCTGCCTGTTTGGAAGAGCAGAGTAAAAATACTTCTTTTCTCAGAGTTTTCTCTGCTGGAAGGACATTTTTTTGCCACCTGACTGGTGACCATGCACTGTCACACAACAGAACCTTCACTTCTCAGCTGTAACTTTCCTTTTAGCTCCATATAATAGACAACTGCTATCTTTATTCATGAGAACAACAAACCTCAAATGTTACTAAGATACTTCTTTCAACAAGCTCCTGATCTTGCAACCACACAGATCTTTAAACTAGTGTATAAAAGCTATTCTCAGCACCAAAAAAAAAATATGAATTTATAATTCATTTTCCCCTAGTTGTGCAGAATGAGATTGCTCTGGAATAGCTGTTATTTCCTGCACCAAGACTTCTCCTGGCTTTGGCATTACCTGTGTCCCAGTGTTAAGGATGTTGATCCAGAGATTGGTTCAGTACAAGTGGTGTCTATGAAAAAATTGCTTCAGTCATGGCAGTGGCCCTGCAGTAACCTCTCCAGTTTATCTGCTGCTGTTTTCTGGTTTTCTTATCACTTAATGCATCGTGGGCAAGTGGTACATCAGGCCAAGGAAAGACTTTCCTTCTCCAAACTCACGTGGAATGGCATTACATGGCATCAGTGTCCCTTTTAGGATCACCTATTCCTGGCCATCTGAGAATGAAACAAAAGCCATGGTGGGATCAGGATGGATAAAACCTGCAAGGGTGGAGAGACACGTTTCAGATTTAGGGCTTGTGTAACAGGGTGGTGGTTGCACCAAAGCATCTGTTTTATAATTTACTGTGGGTGGGCCACATGCCAGTAACCAGGATGGGAGGAATCCCATTTTTCAGGGAAAAAAAATCCCATAATACCTCCTGTGTGATAGCTGAAGGGCAAATAAGAGAAGAATGGATGTTGCTGGGTTGAGTCAGAGGCAGTGACTGGAGTGGACATTGAGAAAACAGCATAAGAAAATAAAAAATGGTAAAATAATTCTTCTCTCAGCAGTCTGGGTTTCCAGCAATTAGCAGGCGTGGGGGCTGCATTCAGACCATTGCATCCAACAGCTATTTATAGATCCACTACAGATTTCTCTTAACATCTATTTTAATCTGGTTTGACTTTTGCCTTTATCAACAGCTTGAGCCACAGAGTTCCAAGATTAATTATAGATTTTGTATAAAAGCACCTGAATGTCACCACACCAGCTGTACACTCACTGGCTGGGGTCCTTACTGGGTGCTCTCCCATTCAGATATCCAGGGAAACACTGGGCAATCAGTTCTAATAATAAATTTTTAATGGCCTCTCTGATTTCCCAGGTTTCAGTCTTTCTTCTCTCAGCCTTTACAGGCAGCAGAAAAGCCCAGGTCACCATGGTTTCCCTGTGCAAAAGCTCCACAGCTCCACTCACCCAGAGCATCCCCTTCTGGGCTTTGAGTTGTTTATTTCTTTGTGTTGGGTTTGGTTTTTTTTTTTCCCCTTCCTAGAGAAAACAGAACTATAGAAGAGCATTTTGCTTTCCAGATCCTTAAGCAGTAGCACAGAGTTCAGATCTGCTCAGCTTTTACCAGTTGGAACTGAGTAGCACTTAAACCAAACCCAATGCTTTTTCATGGCAACTGCTTTTAAATATTGTGTTGCATTATTTAAAATGTATATAGCCTTGTGCCAAAAGATGCACTCCCAGCTCTACTGCAACATCATGACCTTCTCACCAATCTGTCATGCCAGGAGGTAATTATTTTTCTTTTTTTTTTTTTTTCTGGCAGATGAGGTTGGAAGGGAAAGAAAAAAAAAAAGTACATTTATTTCCTAAAACTGATCTCTTGACTTGTGTAAGATCTTATTTAGAAAGGAAAACAAAGCTGAGGGGAGAAGCCAATTCTTTTTCACCTGAATTTGACATCAATAATTACACAAAATACAGAATTCTTTCCTACCACCTAATAGAAATGAAATGGGCTGATAGATAACTGACAGTTATTGCATGTATGCTGCTCCTCACTGCCATTCATTTATTATTTTTAAGGTAATAGCAGCCCATACTGTTCTACTTACTCAATTTTATTGCTTTTTCTGCATTACCTTTTCAAATGCAGAACCCCAGGTAAAGCAAATGTAACAACTCCTCAGCCCCATGAAGCATCATTTCTGCCATTAAAGCAATCACAGCTCCTGCAGCACTCAATCCCCCACTTCCTCTGGCTCAGCCTTCTCCTGGTTTTACAGCCTGGTTTTGCCATTTGGAAGAAATCAGGCAACCTTGGACATCACTTTCCCTGCCCTGTATCAGAAGGTTGAAATACCCTTGCATTTAAATACTTTATGCCCTGGACTCCCTTTATGTCTCAAACACAAATCTTTGAGCTTTTTTTTTTTTTAAAGCAGGGTATGACATTCAGTCCCCTCATCTGATATAGTAGTGTGTGTGATGATAAATTAGGTACATTTGGCAGTAGTTCAGTTACTTCAGACTTTAGTTTCTTCAAGACTCTCAGAAGAATGTCTTCTGGGCTTTGTGATTTAATTTTCTTTTTTTTTTTTTTTCTTGCACATCTTAGTAACTCCCTGCGTTTTGCCTGCCTTGTTTATAAAGGGTAAACCTCTGGCTGCTCCTTGCTAGTCCTGTCTCTCTAGAATAAATTTACCTCTGCTTCTGTTTTCTTAATTAAAGAATGTAATCTATTTCTCTGGTAATGGGAGTGAAGAAGGACGTTGGCATCAGTGCTGCTCCAGGTTTTCTTTCTTATTTAGATGCAGCAGTCTGCTTCAAATTCAAAAAGATGGGTAAGATCAGTACAGCTGGAAAATGATAAAATAGATTTTAATAAATGATAATATAGATATATAATATAAATAAAATAGATTTTATCTAAATTTATCTATTTATCTACCTCCACACTGATTTTGAGTCTCTTTCCAGAGCTGGGGATGCAGGAAGAATCCCAGCTCCCAGTGAGCAGCTGGGCTGAACCCCCTGAGGTCTGGATGTGGTGGGGATGGTTCCTCTGAGCACCACAGCCTCCTGCTGATGGGAAAAATAACATTCCAGGACTCTTTCCAGGAGGATGGAAGGGACACAGGCACTTTTGGATGCAAAGCACTTGGTGATGCAGGAAAACATTTGGGAAAATGCTTTTTGCTCTGAATTCCACACGCTTTTATCCATCCAGGTGCACCTCCCTTTGGCATTGCCAGAGAATTAATTTTGTCATCAGCCTATTTCTTCATGTTTGATAAAAATCTCCTTTCCAAAATAAAGAATTTATAGCTTACTTTCCCTCAATGCACATTATCATTTATATAACTGACAGCTCCAGTTGTTAAAAGCAGTACAGGAGGTTTTTTCCAATAAAGGGCTCACATCTTTCTGACATATATTACAAGTTTATTACTTCCATACCCTTCTCAGTCAAGCTGTTTCATTCATTGTGGGAGTGTCTAAAGTGCAGATTTTTCATTACCTGTGACTTACCATTAATTTTAGCCCAGAAGTGGTTTCTCTCTTCCTGGTGGTTAGGAACAGGAAGGGAAGAGAAGCACAAGAACTCCATTAAGCTAAGAAAACTCATTTATAGGGAAAGTTAAGGTGCCTTTTTTCCCAGGTGGCTGTCTACCTTTGCAGGGCAGAGAGTAGGTGGGTTAATCCCTCTTTTGGTTTACTTTAGAATAAAAATCACTGCCTAGAACATCGAGTGAACTGGTTCCATGGTGCAGACTTGTTTTACTTCTCTATCTCCATCCTGGTGATTGTGTTAAGGCAGCAGAGTCCTTAAATGAGCCCTTAATTCAGCAGCATCCTGGGTCCCAGACAGCTCGTAAATCAAATTCTAAAGGACATCTCTGAGTCTGCACACAGATGCTAAAATCAGATTGGGTGGAGGAGAGGCCAAACCATGCCATGGTCTCAGTGCTAAAGAAAGGTCCCAGGTGAGTTTAATGTCCTAGTACAGGTGAAACCACAAGGAGTCATCCTCCAAGCCCTAAATTCATGGTAAAGTTCCTCAAAAATCAGTGTACACAAGTGCTTCTGCTGGGGACAGAGCTGCAGCCCCCTGCATCACAGAGCTGACCTAGTTTCATAGTTTTTCCCTTATGCTGGACAGGCTCTGGTCCTCTGTCTGGAAAGGCATCACATTTCCATATTCATAATATTTTATTTTGATTCCCAATAATAATATTTTAGGTGTCAGATGACAATCTGCCACCTTGCCAAACCTCAGGACCAATTTTGATCACGTCTACTCCAATCATTTCTCCAGCTTGTTACATGATAAATGAAGACATCATTTCAGGAAAACTCAATTTTCTGTGTCAATACAATTTATCTTTCCCCTTCAAATGATCTCTCTCTCTCTCTCTTTTTTTTTTTCTCCTTTTTTTTTTTTTTTTTTTTTTTTTAAATTAAAACTTCTGTCATGAGCATTATCCTACCAATTTTAGGGTTGGTTTTTTTTTTTTTCTTTTCCTTAGTCTGTACTTCCAATCTCCATCTGCACAAAGGACAAATTGTACTTCAATACCCTACAAGGGAACAATGCTTTATGAATACTGGGAGTCACACAGCCTTCCTACTAAGAAATAAAAGGTACCTTGAGTTCACACTGTAAAAAGTGCCTGTGGGGGCCCAGCACATGTTCTCCTGGAAACCTCAGAGGTGCTGATCAGGGGGGTTTGTGTCTTTCTGGTCTCAGCTCAGAGGAAAAATAACGTTTCATCAACTCGATTAAAGTCCTGGAAAATAAAGTGTCCCCATCAGGAACAGCAGGTCTGAAAGGAAAAGAGAGGATGAGGAGTTTGATCCAGCTGTGTGCGGGTCACACGTGAACCAACTCATAAACCACAGGAGAAAAAACTCCCAGGGGGGCTGGCAAAGTAACCTCAGTGATTCCCATGCCAGCAAAGGAGGAAATTTGTCTTCCTTTGGGATGCCACTGGCTACCTGCAGTTCTCTGGGTTGTTTTTTTCCTCCTTTGGGTTTTACAGCAGCAAAATGAAGCTCCTTTTCAAGACCCAGCTCACCCTTCCTCTGGCTGGGAAGCAGATGATGCCCTACAGGCACCTCCTGCCTGCAACAACAGCAACAAAGGCTGCCAATAAATATGGTTTTATAACTGGGGGGTTTGGGGCAGGCTGGCTGGGAGGGATCATTTGCTGGCCCAGCAGCACCTGAGCATCTCTGAACTCCAAGGGCAGGGTTCCTCCTGCCTCCCCCCAAGCAGACAGGGGCTGGGGGCAGCCTCATCCCCCCAGGCTGGAGGAGACCTCTCCATCATCACCCAGGAGCCTTGGAGCTTGGATATTTGGTGTCCCAGGGCTGAGCTGCCAGCAAGCAAAGTCTCAGAGCTCTGCAGAGCTGAGCTGTCACCAACCCCTCTGCTCCCAAGGCTCTTTAAGGGGGGAAAATTAAACGTGGATTGGGGGCAGGCTCAGGACCCAGACCCCCTCAGCATCTCCTGGGGGGACACTGGGGCATCAGCAGAGGCTCCCCTGGGACCTCCTCTCCCTGCCAACCTCTGCCACTCAGCAAATTCTCCCCCACGTCCTGCCTCAGCATCCCAGTGTGTGCTGAACCTCCTATTCCTCATTTCCAGGCTAATATTCATGGAGTGGGGTTTGAGAAAAACTGCAGCAATATTTTAATCAGAAGTATTCACCTGAAGTAGCTGTTAGATATTTATGGCATTAATTCAGGCTTAATGCCTTTCTGCCTGGGGAAATCTTTCATTTTAATAACACATCAATCACATCCAGGGGTGACCTCACTCATATTTGGAAAGCAGATATTCTTTATCCAGTGTTTGCTGGGGGCTGGTTTTGCTGCTGTCAGTGACTGCTGCCACCTTTTAAATGAGATATCACATCTTCAGGTGTCTAACAGCACCCGACAACCTTTCTGGTTCAAAAATAAACAGCAAATATTCTTCCTGGCAAATAAATAACCAAAGAGACATAACCCATGGTGCTGCCAACACAACACATTTGCTTTTCCCCTGTTTGAGGGGTTTGGCCTTGGCACCTGCAGCAGGAACAGAAATATTCCTTGTCAAGACCAGAAGTGGGCTGGAAAAGCAGAAACTGGGTTTCCCTTTGGACTCTTCCCAAATGTTTTCCTGAGGAATTACCCAAATGCCATTGATACTTCTTGCAGAGTTTCCCAGGGGCAAAACCAGCCCAAAACATTAATTGGGTTTAATTCTGCAAGGCATGAAAGAATGAAAGCTCAACAGAACCTTTCTGGGGGGCAGTGGGTGTCACCCTCACCTTGGGAAGCATCTCCTGGGTTCTCAGCAGCCTCCAGACCTGGGAAGGTCCCAGTTGCCTCCTTCAGTGCTGCTGCCAGCATCCTGCAGAGCATCCCAGGTTCCTGCCAGCCAGCCAGGAGCTTTTTTTCCTCCCTGAGGTGAGATTGAGGATTCCAGCATCAGAACCAGCACCAGCACCACCTCCTCCTCTGCACCCCCCAACCAGAACCAGGGGGTTCTGTGGAGGTTCCCTGCAGCAAAAAGTAGGGAAAGAAGGAGGAAAAATCTCAGCTGGGTGCTGGGGGTTAAAATAAACCCTGGGTCTGCATAATGAGAGGGATTTACAAAAGCTGAGTGCTGTGACACTGCTAATTTGTGAACAGCTGCCCCTTTCTAATAGAATTATGAGTGCTCGGCTGCTGGAAGGAAAAACCTTCCTAATTAAGGCTTTTCAAAAGAGGGTGCCTTATTTACAGCTGGGAATTGAGGCTTTTTCTTCCCATTAATTGATTAATTAGAGCCAGGGAACAGTTTCAGTGGATTGACATCAGCTGAATCTGTTCTGGGGACACCAGCAGAAGGGGCTGATGCTGGAGGGAGGGGACTTGGCCAGAGATGGATCAGAGCCTTGGTGCTCTTTGGGATGTTTTAGGATTAGAGAACTTTGTGTGTGCCCCTCAGCTCCCTCCATCCCCAGGGAGGTCCTCGCTGCTGCTGCTCTCCTACTAAAAAAAAAAAAAAAAAAAAAAAAAAAAATGAAGCCCTTCTGGGTTTTTTATTCCAGCTGTTCCTTCCTTTTACACCAAATCTTTCCATTTTTCACTGACATGGCAGAACCCTGAGGTGTTTTTTTTCTCTCTTCTGGCATCAGTCCCATCAGTGTTTTCCCCCCATGGCCCTGTTCTGGCTGCTGAGCAGTTCTGATGTGAAAGTGTGTTCTTTGCATCTCAGCTCAAAATATCACTTCCTACCACCAAGCTGGAACATTGCTCGTTCATTTTTAATGCTTTTATGTCAAATTTTGTCTGGTTTGGGGCAGACAGCACAGACACTTATACTTGTAGAAGCAAAATAACCCAATCTCATCTCATTACTCTCTGCTTGCCAAAACAAAAATCTGAGTGGGGAAAATGCTCTCAAATGTCTCTGAATATGTAAAAGATAATATTTAATTTCCCACTATTTTTTTTCCATGCCCTCCACAGCATACACATCCTATCGTCCTCTCTCCCCAGCTCTTCTGCCAGTGACAAGAACACTGGATGTTGGGGCAGAAATTTATGAAGACTTATTCCACAAATTCTGCTCCTTATTTTATTTTTAAGATTAGCATTTCACACCACGGCCTTCTGAACTCACTCTCTCTATTTCTAGTCCTCTTCTGGAAGGCTATTGACATTTTCTCTTCCCCATCCCTCCCTTCAATACTTTTTCATTTTGTAAAAGGAAAATATTAATGTGATGTATGTGTGTGTGGTAGCTCTGACTGCTCTGTTTCATATCTCTGAAAAATAATTATCACTTGGAAAACGTATTGATTTGAAATAAAATTCTTCCAGTCCTCTCTGAATTTCATTGTGGTTCCCTTTCACTGAGCAGCTTTTAAAGATGTAAAGGTTACCTTGCACACTGCAGGAGATAATTTCTTAAAATACAAGATCTTCATCAGAGCAAACGTCCCAGTTTGGCTTGGGTTTCTTTTTTTCACGTTGCATAGATTTTTTTCTTTAAAAAAAAAAAATGTAACATTATTTAACAGTTATGCAAACACTGACTGCAGTGCACATTTACCAAAATCCTCAGTTTCTCCCTCATTTTCTGCTTCCACCCCAGCAGTGCAGTGAAATTGTTGGGTTCTGGGCAAAGCTGAAGAGCCCAGGTATGAACCCAGGGAGACTCCAGGGGAGACTTTTTCCTGCTCCAGGAATGAATTTGGGATTAAATTCAGGCTGCAGCTCACCCTGGCCTTCTGGCAAAAAAGGGAAAGAACTCAGGACCCTTCTGTGAAAAATCACAAAGGGCAAAAGAAGTTGAAATTTCACTCATTGAATTTTCTTGATGAAAAATTATTTGTTCACACAAAGATCTGGAGCAATCCCCACCCCAGGTCCTCACCCTCATAAAAGCTTTTGGTTAGCATTTGTGAAATTCATCTGGAAATTAATAGAGGTTGGGGAAAAAACCCAATCAACCAACCAACCAAACCCCAGCACATCTTCATCGATTTTTAAATAGGTCCAGTTTTAAATTGCCAGCCAGCAATTAGGAAGCCAGCAATTAGGATTTTTCTTAACTGCAGACAGAAAGAGATGGGCCAGGAAGGAACAGTTGGCAAAAGACTAATTAAAGGCTCAATGTCCCAATTTTAGCTATTCAATATATAATCATTTTCCCAATACCTTACTGATTTTGTAATGGATTTTCACATCTAAGGGTGTCTATTTAGCAGGAGACAAAAAAAACAAAAAAACCCCCCCCCAAAAAAACCAAAAAAAAAAAAAACAAAAAAAAAACCAAAAAAAAAAAAAACCAAAAAAAACCACCAAAAAGAAACATACACACAAAAAAAAACAAACCAAAAAAAACCACCACCAAAAAGCAAACAAACAAAACAAAACCGAACTGACTCATGAGTGGAGAGAAGCTCTGGTGTCATTATTAAACCCAATAGAATGTTTTAATGGTACAGTATTTAACTTGCCAGTTTTTTCCTGAAACTTTTCCAAGTATTCAATATTTACACAACGGACCTTGGTAAAACCTCTACTATCTGAAAAAAAAAAAAAATCCACAAAACTATCTGAAAAAAGACCGAACAAAACTATCTGAAAAAAGCTAAAAGAGACTATGAAAAAAAAAAAAAAAAAAAAAAAAAAAAAAAAAAGACAAATTATTAAGAAATCACCAAAGTAGCAGGAGCATGAAAAATTTCTTATTTCTTTTTGCTTTACAGAGAAGGGCACTGCAGAGGTTACCCTGCCAGCAGCACAGGAGATGTGGCACTGGTATTTTTTTCTTTCAAGGCTGTGTAAGTGATGAAGTCTGGAGGCTGCAATGTGGGGTGTAGCAGCCGAGCTGAGAGAATGCAAAGGTCAGAGAGGGGAAGGTACAAAACCTGTAATTATCTCAGGAGCAGGCAAGATGGGAGGGAGCCAGGGGATGGGCTCAGCCACAAGGGTACAAAGCAAGTAATGTTGGAGGATAAAAACGGTGTTGAAAAGCCAAAGTATTTATCTGTACAGGGTTTTATTAAAGAAGAAACTGGAGAAATCTCTTTTCTTTCAGTGTAACAAAGGTAGAGAATCAGAGGAACACCTGAAGTGAAAAGGCAGAGGTGAGGTCAAACTGGGCACAGAAAGTGCTGGGGGACTCCACTCCAGCCCATCCTCTAAGAGCCCTGGGAGAACCTTGGGAATTGCAGGTAAAAAGCTGGTGATAAAACCTGAAATCAACCCCGTGGTGTAAAAACCAACAAAGCTTTATACCTGAGAGCCAGCAGCCAAACCACCCTGTTCACATCCAGTCCCTCTCCCTGGATGAAAAGCTTCCAGAACATCAGCAAAACAAAGGATGGAAAGAATACCCAGACGAGCTCAGGTTTTCCAGGAGCAGCCAACATTCTGCCAGAGCATGGGAGAGCCCGATGGCAGAGCCAAAGGGTGCCTCAGGGGGAGATAAGGAGTCTGTAAATATTCCAGTGAGCAGAGCAAGGTGAGAGATGCCAGGAGTGGTGAGGAAAGCAGCCTGAGCTCTGCTGAAACCCTGCAGCATCCTGCTCAGAAAGCAGCCCTGGGTGCACACCGACCTAAAACACCAGGGATTTTGGGGTTTTTTTTAAGCGTTGAGATGATACAAAGCAAAATGAAGTGTGGTTCAGACCTTGGGTGGTGCTTCCCAAGCTGGTGTTATTAGGGATGATTGAGGATGTTATTAAGGATCAGCTGGGCTTGTCTCCAGCTCAACCCGAACTCCTGAGCTGTGCCTTCCCCCCATGGAAATGTCACCAAAACTCAGCTAAATCACCATCTACCTCCCAAACAAGAGGATTGGTTTCCTTCCTCTGCACACCGAGGGGAATATTCACCTCTTGGATTTAACAACCAAACTCAAGCCGAGGAGAATAAATCCTCAAGCTCAGTGTCAGTCTTTCATCAGGGGGTGCCCAAGGCTGCAGGGAATGTGAAGAAATCCAAGGAAGAAAATTTACAGAAAGGGCAGTGACTGAACACTGAGTTTGCCTCCTTGGTTTCCCCTCCATCCCCCAGCAAGGCTGATAATTCCCAGGCTGACTCCTGAGCACTTCCTGAGGAACTTCCCGGGACTCCTTATTCCCATCCTTTCCCTCTCTCAGCTCCAGGGATGGGTGCCGGGAACAAGAGGCCCTGGGATGAGCTTGGAAGAGCAACAGGAGGGGGTTCAGCTGAACACTTGGAATTTTTAAGATTTTTCCAATAACCTTTCCCAGGAGAAGCAGGGGGTGAAGCAGGCAGGGAAGAGCCCCAGGATCAGTGCCCTGGCAGCCAGGAGTGTCCGGATGCTACACGGGAAAAATCCAGGAAAAATGACACTCGGGAAACAAAACTCATTCCCTGAGGAACGGGAAAACCGAGTGAGGAGAGGGGGATAAACCCAGGCAGCTGCTTGCTTGGAGGTTAAATGTAACTTTGGGCATCTGATCACCAGGTCTGCTAAACATTTCCAGTTAAAATGTGTCTTTTGGGTAGCTAAGCACCTTTATTGGGTTGAGTTAAAAATGTATCTTTTAGGCATCTAATCACCTCTCATGCGAAGTGTTTTCAGTTCAAAATGTATCCTTGGGGCATCCAAACACCATTCACACCAGCAGCTCCCCACCCAAAGCCAACAGAGGTGTCACTTCGTTTTTGCCAAAAGCACCTTTCCCCCAAGGGGTTGAATTTTCAACGCCTAAGTTTAGAAAATAAAATATGGAGGGGAAAAAAAAAAAGGAAAAAAAAAAAAGGTAAAGAAGAAAGAAAGAAAGAAAGAAAGAAAGAAAGAAAGAAAGAAAGAAAGAAAGAAAGAAAGAAAGAAAGAAAGAAAGAAAGAAAGAAAGAAAGAAAGAAAGAAAGAAAGAAAGAAAGAAAGAAAGAAAGAAAGAAAGAAAGAAAGAAAGAAAGAAAGAAAGAAAGAAAGAAAGAAAGAAAGAAAGAAAGAAAGAAAGAAAGAAAGAAAGAAAGAAAGAAAGAAAGAAAGAAAGAAAGAAAGAAAAGAAAGAAAGAAAGAAAGAAAGAAAGAAAGAAAGAAAGAAAGAAAGAAAGAAAGAAAGAAAGAAAGAAGGAAAAAAAAAAGAAAAAAAGAAAAAAAGAAAAATAGCAAAAAAGAAAGAAGGAAAAAAGGGAAAAAGGAAAAAAGGAAAAAAGGAAAAAAGGAAAAAAGGAAAAAAGGAAAAAAGAAAAGAAGAAAAGAGGAAAAGAGGAAAAGAGGAAAAGAGGAAAAGAAGAAAGAAGAAAAGAAGAAAAGAAGAAAAGAAGAAAAGAAGAAAAGAAGAAAAGAAGAAAAGAAGAAAAGAAGAAAAGAAGAAAAGAAGAAAAGAAAAAAGGAAAAAGAAAAAAGGAAAAAGGAAAAAGGAAAAAGGAAAAAGGAAAAAGGAAAAAGAAAAAAGGAAAAAGAAACAAAGAAGAAAGGAAAAAGAAAGAAAGAAAAAAGAAGAAAGAAAAAAGAAGAAAGAAAAAAGAAGAAAAAAGAAGAGAGGAAAAAGAAAGAAAAAAGAAAGAAGAAAAAAGAAAAAAGAAGAAAATAAGAATAAAAAAAAGAAAGAGAAAAAAAGATACAAAAGAAAAAAAGATACAAAAAAGAAAAAAGCAGCTACAAACCCCATGATGCTACCAGCAATGACCAAGTGACAGCTGAATTATTGACACTCAGGGTCCCACTGTGCATTTGGGTTGCTGGGTGTTGTTCCTGGTTCCTGTGCCTGGCTGGAGGCCACCCTACAAACCCCATCCTTTATGCCTGGGCAGAGTCTCCTCTCCCTTGTTGCTTCAGCCTCTCCTTTTTCCCCAAAGTACCAACCCCAATTCTGTGTTTCCAGGAGCTTAACATACCCTAAACAAACTGCATTTTGGGCACAAGTTTTGCACCTAATCTGAACCAAAAGCTGAGCTGCACATTATGCCCAAACTTTCCTACATCTCAGGTAGCTCCAGAATGTTTATATATATATATATATATATATATATATAATATTATTTTAAATTTATTTTTTATTTTTATGTTTTATTTCAGTATCTTCAGCTCCACTCTTCTCCCTTCCAAGCACACTCAGGAAAGACAGAGCAGAACTTTGGGAGCACTTTCCAGAAGAAGTGGGAGGAAACATTTCCCTAAAGATAGGAGGCAAACTGAGCTGCAGACAGCAGTGGTTGGAGGGAAAAGGTAATGGAAGGGAAAGAAAAGAGAGATGTGCTCCCCAGAGAGGAAGAGCTGAGAGGCCAGGGGAGAGGAACAGCACTGGGGAAGAAGGAGGCAAAGGCAGGTGAAGGGGAAAAAAACCCAACACCCCACCTGATGGCTCCAAAGCCTGCGTTGCCAGGCAGAGCCAGAAAAGCTGCCTTTAGAAATGAAACTCAGACATGAAGAAATCACAGGAGGAGTCAGAAATCCCCAAGCCCCTAACCTAGATAGGGAAACTGGAACCCAACCCGGAGGTGTCAGAGCAGCAGGCAACAAAAATAAAGCTGAGAAAGAGCCCTGCTCGTCGTTTCTTTTGACATTTTCAGTTAATGAGTCTGATATTTGGGCCAGCAGAGATTTTTCTGGTGTGTTTTCTGCGTCCTGTGGAACTCAAGGCAGGGTGCCTGGGTGGGAGGTGACAGATGACAGCACATTTTGGACACCCCTTGCTAGTCCAGGTTGTGAAAACAAAACTCAGCTCTGCAGACAACTTGGGATGCTCAGCAGCTCTGTTGCTGCAGAATATTACCTTGCAGCACCTTTTAATAACTTGCCCAAATGGTTTACTTTAGGTTTTACCTAAAGTTTTATCAGTCTGGATAAGCTTAAAGGAAACCAGAGCTGGCCAGATTCAGGGGAGAGATGGACCCAAAAATCAGCTGAGCAATAGGAAAGGATTATTCCTGGGCTTTCAACTGGCACAGGGGATTCCAACCAGGAGCTTGGGAGCTGCAGCCCCCAGCATCTCCCCAGGGACAGGGACCCAGAAGAGGCACACAGGGCTCTGGCACTGGCTGAGCAGGAAAACGGTGCAAATTAACCATTATCATCTTTAATAAAAATATATCCTGAAAAATCCCTTTGCTGTGGGGCTCTGGCTGTGCTGCCTGGTTGGTGTTTGCTCCAGGGGAATGTCTGCAAGGAAATAACAGAGCTTGGCCCCAAAGTGACAGGGGAGACATCAGGTGTACCCCTGCTAGCTACACAAATATATATTTTGAAATTAAGCCACTTTTCTGACATATTCCTTGTTAAGTTCTTAGGAGAGGCACTTGGTGAAAACAGCCTGGGAAATGATACAACCATAAAAAACCTGAGGGTTTGGAGAAGTTATCCTGCAAAATAAATTCTTTGCAGCGGGTTAGAACCATCCATTAGCTGAACACTTCTACCACTCCTGCTTTACAGCCCAGAGGCCAGATTCGTACCAAAGAAACCATAAATTCTGGCAGGAAATGCAGTTCCAGAAGGCAGTGTTTGTGGCACTGATTTGTGAGCAGCCAAACGGGACAATTCAGCCCCAGGCAGGCACCGGGAGGGAGGTCCAACAGCTCTCAAAAAAATGCCACGTTTCTCAGGGGACTGAATCGTGGTCAAGATGAAGTCCCCCTCAGCCTCTCCTCCAGGACACCACAGGTTCCCCCCATCCCCTTTCTTAAAGACTTTTTTTTTTTTAAAGATTTTTTTTTCACTTGAAGTCTTGAGTGAAGGCTGGCACAGAGGATGCTTGGGATCAGGGGCTTTATTAAAGCTTTGTGAATAATCAAGTTAATCTAGAAACAAAACCAGCTGCAACAGTTTGTAAAGAGCTTTCATCCAGCACAGCAGGTGAGGTTTTAAAGTATTTTATTATTTTTTTTTTTTTCAAATATAACATTTCAGAGACGGCGGAGAGAGAAAGAGAGAAGCACTTGGAGTTGTACTTGGCAGCACCATTTCTAAGTGAAAACATAGATTATGTCACAGAAGTTACTTCTTTCATTTACTGGTCTACAGAAAGCTAAATGTTTGTTTTGATGATTGATTGGCCTTCCCAAAAAAAAAAAAAAAAAAAAAAAAAAAAGAAAAGCAAAAGCAAAAAAAAAAAAAAAAAGAAAAAGTCAGCAGCAGTGAATAATTTATGAGACCTACTTTAGTGTGATTATTCTCAGAGGGCCTTAAAAAAGTCCTGGGTATGGTGCTGGTTTTTTTCTATCAGGCCACTTTTTGTTCTCATTTTTCCCCACCATGGCTTTCTATATTTTTGTGATTTCACTTGGCTTTTGGCTTTGGAGTCCTGCTCTCTCCCTGGTTCTGAGCTTGTAGGAAGTGTTGCATGAACAGCTGGATGAAGTGCTGGAAAACTCAGGGAATTAACTGGGAGTGCTCTTTGTTCCAAACAAAAAATATTATCATGTTATTATATTATATTGATAATATTATATTAATTATATATTATATATGTTTAGTCTACATTATATTAATTTTATATTATATTAATTTTATATTATATTATATTAATATTATATTATTATATTGTATTATATTATATTGTATTATATTATATTGTATTATATTACATTATATTATATTAATATTATATTATATCATATTATATTATATTACATCATATTATATTAATATATATTGTATTGTATTGTATTGTATTGTATTATATTATATTAATATTATATTGTATTATATTGTATTATATTGTATTATATTGTATTATATTGTATTGTATTGTATTGTATTGTATTATATTATATGTTGTGATATTAAGTGATATTATGTGATATTATGTGATATTATATTACATCATATTATATTAATATTATATTATATTGTATTGTATTATATTATATTAATATTATATTAATATTATATTGTATTATATTGTATTATATTGTATTATATTGTATTATATTGTATTATATTGTATTATATTGTATTATATTGTATTATATTAATATTAATATTAATATTGTATTGTATTATATTATATGTTGTGATATTATGTGATATTATGTGATATTAAGTGATATTAAGTGATATTAAGTGATATTAAGTGATATTAAGTGATATTACATCATATTATATTAATATTATATTATATTGTATTGTATTATATTATATTAATATTGTATTATATTATATTAATATTGTATTATATTATATTAATATTGTATTATATTATATTAATATTGTATTATATTATATTATATTATATTAATATTATATTGTATTATATTATATGTTGTTATATTATGTGATATTAGTGATATTAGTGATATTAAGTGATATTAAGTGATAATAGTGATATTAAGTGATATTATGTTATACTATATTATATTAAAATTTATTATTAATATAATATTATATTAATATATTAATATTATCATAGTTCTGTACAGACAGAACTCGAAAGGCCTCACAGGTGTGGATACAAAAAACCCTGAGACAGTTTTGGGGAATATAAAACAAAAATCAACGATTTGCTGGAATTAGGAACCATTGGGAAACAGCAAAAAAAAAACAAAAAACCCAAAACCAAACCAAACCAAGCCAACCAACCAACCAAAAAACCCCAAACAAAACAAACGAAGTAAAACCACCAAAAAACCAAACACAAAAACCAAACCAAAGAAAAAAAAAACCACCAAAACCCAAACCAACACCTGAACTGTGCCAAACCAGTTCCCTGCAGAAGACGGTGCAGCCTCCCCTTGGGGAGAGCACGCAGAGAGCTCCTGCTTGGAGCTTGAAATGTTCATTAAAAATGTTAATTGGGTTAAGGCACAGCAACATGAAACACTGAAGTTTTCCAGATGAAAGCTGAGAGGGCTCAGGCTGCTGCAGTTTCAGGATATTTCAGGATATTCAGAACCTATTTTAAAGACAACCTTTTAAGTGGCTCTTAATAAAAATGAATTTTTAATGCTAATTAAGAAGATGAAATAACTCGGGCTATTCATTTCCTGGCTCCAAATGCTTGTTCAAGGGGCTGCAGTTACTCACAAAATTAAAATTTGGGTTATGTTCTCCTCCTGCACATAGGGGTTAAAAATTAAAACCACTCATTTATTGCCTGGGTATCCGTGTCCCAAAAAAAAAAAAACCACAAAAAACCCACAAAACAAACCCAAACAAAAAAACACTTTATTTCTTTTATTTCCAGGTGAACAGGTTAAGCTTCTTGAGCAGGTTAAAGATTTTTTTTTTCCCCATTTCCCTGCAGCTTTCTCCTCTCCAGGCTGAACACCCCCAGCTCTCTCCCCCTGGCTCCAGAGCTGCTCCCAGTATCTCCAGGGCCTCCTCTGGACTGGTTCCAAGAGCTCTGTGTCCTCCTGGTTCTGGGACCCCAGAACTGGACCCATCCTCAGAGCAGTGAGGAGCAGGGGATGCTCCTCAGCCCCCCCAGCAGCTCTGCAAACCCAGCCCCAGCTTCCCTTCAGCTGTAAAATTTTCTCTCTCTCCGTGGAAATCAGTGTGCATATGGCTGAGCCCCATTAATACCCACTTTTTTCCAAGCTGTTAATTTTTATATTCCCCACTTTTGCCCCTTCCAGGGCTGTGCTGCTCCTGCAGGTCCCCCATGGCCAGGCTGCCTGCCAGGGGCTTCCACAGCTCCCTCTGTGCCCCTGTCCCACCCCTGTGCCCAAGGAAACCATCAGGTCACCAGGCAGCATCACCACAGCCACAGAGACACCTCCACACCAACCCCAGGGTTGAGAAAAAGATGCTCACTCTGACCAAATTTTCTTTTTTTTTTTTTTTTTTTTTTTTTTTAAATCCCCCCAAGCAAGGCTCAGGAGATCCCCGTGGTGCTGGGAGCAGCCTCGATGCTGCTAAGGGGATGCTGTGTGGTGTCAGGAGGGGATCAGAGGGGACTTCTCCTGTCCTGTCACTATTAGCAGCAGCAGTGCAGGTTTTCAGAGGGGAAATAACACCAGGGAAGGACCACACTGAGCTGCAGGAGCTGGGGATGCTCTCATCCCCCTGCAGCAGTCACCCCAGGACTGGTACCACCAGCTCTGCCCCAAGCAGCATCCCCAAACGCAGCCAAGCCCAGCCCTTGCAGGATGAGGGATGTTTTGGGCAGGATTCAGGTATTTTGGTGCTTAAAGCAACAGCTCCATGGCCAAACTCCTCCCCAGGTCCTTGCTGGAGCTCCTGAGGGAGACCCTCAGCACCCTGGATCCCAAGGAGCATCCCTGGCAAATGGCACAGCAGCTCTGCCAGCACCAGGGGCTGCCCCAGGGATGCCCACCCAGCAACTCAAACCCCTGCAAATCCAAGGAACTCATCCAGCCCTCAGAACTTCAGGACAAACTCAAAGGATTTTCCCTGCTTAGGTCCTCTTGCTCTCACAGCTGCTCCTTTGGGAAGCTGTGAGGATGTGAAAAGGGTGTTTATTCCTGTCTTTTAACAGAAAGCACACAAAATATCACCTGGTAATTTTGGAGGGGGGGGGGGGAAGTTCTTTTTAGAATCTTTTTAGATTCTTCTTAGGCTTCCTCTTGGAGCAGAGCATGTGTATTAGACCTTAAATCTTATTTTTGGTTTGGGTTTTTTTTTTTTTTTTCTCTTTCCTGCAGAATTCACAGCTGCACTACAGGTTAACGCACAGGCACGTGTGTGGTTTTTATTTTTTAAGCCCTCCTGAGAGCTGCCTGCAGGCCATATATCACAGAATCATAGGACTGGCTGGGTTGGAAGGGACCTCAGAGCTCATCAAGTCCAACCCTTGATCCACTCCCCCCGTGGTTCCCAGCCCATGGCACTGAGTGCCACATCCAGGCTCTTTGGAAATATCTCCAGGGATGGAGAATCCACCCCTTCCCTGGGCAGCCCATTCCAATGGCTGAGCACCCTCTCCAGAAAGAAATTCTTTCTAATGTCCAACCTAAACCTCCCCTGGCACAACTTGAGACCTCTTGTGCCCTCTTGTCTTGCTGAGAGTTGCCTGGGAGCAGAGCCCAACCCCCCCCTGGCTCCAACCTCCTTTCAGGGAGTTGGAGAGAGTGATGAGGTCTCCCCTGAGCCTCCTCTTCTCCAGCCTCAACACCCCCAGCTCCCTCAGCCTCTCCTCATAGGATCTGTGCTGGATCCCTTCCCCAGCCCAGTTGCCTCCTTTGGACCTGCTCCAGCACCTCAATCTCCTTCCTGAGCTGAGGGGCCCAGAACTGGACACAGGACTCAAGCTGTGGCCTCCCCAGGGCTGAGCACAGGGGCAGAATCCCTTCCCTGGACCTGCTGGCCACGCTGTTCCTGAGCCAGCCCAGGATGCCATTGGCCTTCTTGGCCACCTGGGCACACTGCTGGCTCATGGTCACCTTCCTGGCAATCCAGACTCCCAGGTCCCTCTCTGCCTGGCTGCTCTCAGCCACTCTGTGCCCAGCCTGGAGCTCCCCATGGGGTTGTTGTGGCCAAAGTGCAGGACCCGGCACTTGGAATGTTGAACCTCATCCCGTTGGGATCAGCCCAACTCTCCAGTCTGTCCAGGTCCCTCTGCAGAGCCCAGGGATGCTCCAGGGGACTCGGGAGCACAGCCTGGGCTGTACCTGCATGGTGAGACCTGCTACAGGGACATCACACTTCCTCCTTTTTCTAACAACCACTTAAAAACTGCTTTTTCAGCCTCAGGAAATTACGCTCCGCTTGTTTTTAAACTGAGGAAAAAAACCCAAAATCCATCAGTGAAAGCAACCTCTTAGCAACAGCTTTCCCCCCCTAACTTTACACTGCTTTATTCAAGCATTTGCTTCTTCTAAAAATTTCTCCGGTTTTGCTAGCACAGGATTACAAATGCGTTTGGTTGCTGTTTCGGTTGTTTGGGGTTTTTTTTCTGTTATCTGTTGTTTGGTTTTTTTTTTCCCCTGACAACCAGATCAGTTCAGCATCGTTGTTTGAAATCGATGGTTCTCATGCGACTGATAATTGGGCACTAAATCTGATACAGCCCGAAAGGCTGAAAGGTCAGGCATCAAATGCTGTGTGATTGAGTAAATAGGAGAGAAATTGATTGCTCCTTTGTCTTATTCTATTGACTGCGGGGCGTTTTTATGGCACTTCTGCGGGCTGGTACCGGGTCCTTAGCACACAGAAGGTTTGCTAAGTTGTTCTGCTGTGAAAATGTTAAAAAAACCCAAAACCAACACAAAAACGCAAAAACAACACAAAACCCCAAAACCACACAAAACCCCAAAACAACACAAAACCCCAAAACAACACAAAACCCCAAAAACACAGAACCCCAAAAACACAGAACCCCAAAAACACAGAACCCCAAAACCAACAAAAACACAAAACCAACAAAAACACAAAACCAACAAAAACAACCAAAAAACCAAAAAAAACACCCCCAAAACCCCCAAAAAACAGAACAAAAACCAAAAAAGAACAAAAAACCAAAAAGAACAAAAAAACCGAAAAGAACAAAAAACCAAAAAGAACAAAAAAAACTAAAAAACCAAAAAAAAAAAAAAACCAAAAAACCAAAAAAAAAACAAAAAACCCCAAAAAAACCAAAAAAACCCAAAAAAACACACAAAACAAAAAAACCAAAAAACCAAAAAAAACCCCAAAAAAACCAAAAAACCAAAAAACCAAAAAACCAAAAAACCAAAAAAACAAAAAACCAAAAAAACCCAAAAAACCACCACAACCAAACTGTTCCTGCTGCCGGCGCAGTCTGCTGAAGAAGACAAACCCCAGGAGGGAAGGGCAAACGCCCCAGGACTGCAGGATTTTATGGTGTGGGTACCCCAAATCCCACACTGTGATTTATTTATCCCCAGTGCCTTTCCCAGCCGGACGCTCTGGTTCTCAGTGAGACGCTGCCAGCTGAGCAGGTAACAGACCTGCCTGGGATTTGCTTCCTTCTCTTTCTGCCTACAAATTACAGAGTTCCTCCATCTCTCGCACCCCCCAGGGCGCATCCCGGCCCGCAGCAAGATTGCTTTGGGTCTCCTGGCACCACCCGGGATAATTAACACCCTTAATTGCTTCCTGCCCTTGATTTCAGGTGTCTCCTTGGCAACAGCTCTTTAGCAGGCACCCGGGCGTCCTCCAGAGAGAGCAGAGGCTTTAAACCCCTCATCCCCCGCATCCTCCCTGCCCCGGACCCTGCATCCCTCCTCGGATGAATCCCTGCAGAGCAGCAGCCCCTGGGGACGCCTCAGAAGTCCCCCCACTCATTCAGGTCCCATCTCCGTGAGAGAGCGAGGATTTCTGAGCAGGCTGGAGAGGAATTCACCTCAGGAGAGGGGGGACAGCCCCCCCCAAAGCCGTCGGGGTCGGGAGCATCAGTGGGGCGAGCAGGGAGGAGCTGGAGGGAGGGATTTTCCCTGGGATCTCTCAGGATGGGTTTAGGGGTGACCTCAGGTAGCAGAAGCATCCTGGCAGCTTCTAAGGGGGATGAGGAGAGGACCCCATCCCCATCGGTGTTGCTGTGTTTCCAAAACACAGGTATTTTTGTGCCCCCGGGCTGTGAGGTCCTCCCGTGAGGGGTTATTAAAAAGGTTTCTGTTCAAAGCTCCAAAACCCAACAGCTTGGAAAGGGGGTGAGGGGCAGAGACCGGTTCAGAGCAATTATCCACAGTGCCTCAGGGAGGATGCTGAGCCTGCCCAGCACCAGCTCACCGGGTGAGCAGTTTAAAATTTTAAAACACCCTCAGCAAAATATAAAATTGTGATCATCCCCAAAAGCAGCAAGGATGCCTTAGCACACAGAAGGTTTGCTAAGTAGTTCTGCTATGAAAATGGCTAAAAAAAAAAAACCCTAAAAAAACCCCACCACAACCAAAGTGCTAGTGCAGCCTGCTAAAAAAGTTGTACCCCATGAACTCAGATAAACCCCAGGAGGGAAGGGCAAATGTCCCAGGACAGGATGCAGAGGGGCTGGGCCAGAGCTTGGGGAGCCCTGATGGAGGTGACACCAAGTGCCAGGCTCATCTGGCACCAACCAGCCTGGCAGAGCCCATCCAGGAGGAGGATTTCTGCTCCATGGGGCAGCAATAATGGGGTGGTTTTCCCCCCCACACTTCTTAACACCTTGGGGAATTAAAAACAAACATACACAATAAAAATAAATAAATAAATTAAATAATAAAAAAAAAGCATCCAAGAGTAAAAATTCGTTTCAAGCCAAAATAATTGAAATACAAGGTGAGTGTGAACACCCGCACAGCCAAATGCACACACAGGGCTCCTCACTGAGCTGAGCTCTGTCCCCTCCCCCTCCCTGGCTGTGTTGGGCTGGAAAAGGGCATTTTTGAGAAGAAAAGGGGGAGCAGGTTCCAGACCAGCACAACTGCAGCCAGGGGTGCTGCCAGGCACAGCCTCCATAGGGCACCACAGCAGTTTCTGCACCAGCAGCTGCCTGGCTCAGAAATGACAAATTCCCCCAGGTGTAGCTCTCACTGAGTTTTTCAAATTAATTTTCAGAGTGGTTTCTGGCCCCAGGGCTGGGATCCAGCCCCAAACCTCCCCGGGGCACAGCCTGGGAGCATCCCAAGGAGATGCCACCATCCTCCAGCTCCCAGAGGTTGCTTAAACCCCTTTCCAAAAAATAAATAAATACCCAGAGTGGCTGCAAACCCCAGCCTTTCATCAGGAAGGCAAAAAAAAAACTGTTTGCATCCCTGGATCCCCTGGAGCTGGCTCAGTCCAGGAGCCATGAAGCCCTCACCTTCACCAGGGAAACCCTGGCACTGTGCAGAGTTTTCCCTTCCCAGCAAAAGGAACCAAACCTGAGCTTGGGGTTAGGAAAAAGAATCCTGACACTGGTTATCCCACCCTGGCACAGAGCTGGGCAGAGGTTCAGCCTCAGCCTGGGTGGGCAGGGGGTGATGCTGAGCCACCTCCAGAGAAAGTGATCCCCAGAAAGACAGAATGTGGAACCAGCTCCAAGTTAGCTCAGACACCTTAAAGAAAAAAAAATTAAGCTGTTTCCACAGAAACCAGTCCCAGTCCTAGTGAAGGCATCAGGTTTTAAGTCACTGATTTTTAATTCCATGCTTTAATATTTTAGTAATTTCACATAGATGCGACTTCCACAGTTCAGAAAGCACAGAAAAATACTCTTAATACTCTTTTTCTTGCTGAGATGCACAGAAAGCTTCCTTTTTTCCTAGAGTGCTGACTTGGTGCTTAGATGACAGCAATTCAAATGAAGTTAAAGCTGAGTACTTTTCATCTCAGGGCCCCAAGCACAGATAAAATCTCATTTGCACGTTGGGACACTTTTTTTTAAAAAAAAAAAAAAAAAAAAAAAAAAAAGCACAAGATGTAGGTGGGGAAGAAAGGCAAATCCACAGAGCCAGGTTTGCAGAAGAGAGAGAGGAGACCTCTGTGCTCAGTGCCCAGGGGTCCTTATCCCAGTTCCCATCCCAGTTCCCCCAGAACCAAGCACTGCCAAACTGGTCTGAAGCCAGGGAAGACAACTGGGAGCAGACAGAGCCTCTCCCACCCCACTGCCCTCACTAAAAAAAAAAAAAAATCAATTAAAAAAATATATATATCTCCTACCTTTCATTCCACTTTGTACTCCCAGGAGCAAGTTCTCCTCTCCAGCATCTCCTGGGGGAAGCAGGAGGCTGGGTCCTTGCTCAGGGCTCTGTTATCCATAACCCCAGAGCCTGGGGCACCTCCTCCTGATGAGCTGGAGCTGGGAAGGGCTGATCCCTGGCACCTGGCTCCCTTTCCTTTGGTGACACCTCCCAGAGGAAGAGACCACTTCCTCCTGTGGAACCAAAACCCTTAATTTCATGGATTATATGTTGAAAAAGTGCTCCTGGTGACACAGCCCGGGCTGCACTGCCACCACCACCACCACAGGGACAGCAACGTGCTGGCACTCTGGCAAATAAACAGAAAAAGGTATTTTTTTTGTTTGCCCTTTGTAAGAAGCATCACCACAGCCTAAGGAATGAGCCCACAGCTTTGCTACGTCCTCCTGGGATTTAAACCAGTGGGGAAAAGGGGCTTCAAATATCAAGGAAAACATCCTGCATAGCATCAGGTTCTGCTGTGCAGTCTGATGGAGCCCACTGGGTATTTTTAACTCTGACTTTAAAAAGAAGGGAAAAAAAAGTTGATTTGTATAGGCAGATATCTGCCCTCAAACAGAGTGAGCTCCTCCTCCCAAATTTCAACCATGCTTCCATGAAGTTTTGGTAAAAAGCAGCACTGAGAGGAGTAGCAAGGTTTTTAATTCAAGCATGGCCTGAGGTGCTCTCAGGGGCACTGCAGGAGATCAGCCAAGGGGGCTTGAAAAATATTTCTTCAGTTTCTGTCAAGGCTTTTGGGCCAGAAATTTTGCTCTGCTGTTTGGCCCTGGATTAAATAAAATTAAAAATAAAATAAAATAAACCAAAAACCTAATTAACATGCTCTTGGCTCAGCTTCATGTCATTGCCAGCCCAGACTGCTGGTTCCCAGCACACTCAACAAGCAGCAGGTGATTGTCCCACCCCACCCTGCTCAGCTCTGTGTTTGCAGCAAAGATTTTGCTGAAGAAACTGTTATTTTTATTTTTTTTCTTCTCTGAGCAGCCCTGGCCATTTCTGCACTGGTTTATCCCAGCCTGGGGCAAAACCCCCATTGTCCCCACAAGAGGTGTGGGTGCCTCAAACCTGGCAGTGACATTTGGGCAACATATTCTTCAAACTCTGCCCAGGTTTGATTTTGGATGAGATGATCTTTGGAGGGCCCTTCAACCCAACCCAGCCCAACCCAGCCCAACCAACACATCCCAACCCAGCCCAACCCAATCCAGCCCATCCTAACCCAGCCCATCCCAACCCAGCCCATCCCAACCCAACCCAACCCATCCCATCCTAACCCATCCCAACCAACACATCCCAACCCAGCCCAACCCAACCCAGCCCAACCCATCCCATCCCAACCCAGACCATCCCAACCCAACACAACCCATCCCAGCCCAACCCAACCCAACCCAACCCAACCCAACCCAGCCCATCCCAACCCAACCCATCCCATCCAATCCAAAACCATCCCAACCCATCCCAACCCAGCCCAACCCAGCCCAGCCCAACCCAGCCCAGCCCAACACAACCCATCCCATCCCATCCCACCCCACTCAGCTCTCTGCTGGGTCCTCCCTGGCTCTGGATCTGTGCCCCTCCAAGTCCCCCCAGCATCCCTACCCCTGGTCCTGAGCCAAAGGCTGCCAAGTCACGGGGCTGCTTCCCTTTTTTTCCCCGTTTCTCCACTTTTCATCACCAAAATGAGGAGAAGGAAGCAGTGGATGTTTCTACCCCAAAGCCTGGGGGATGCTGCTGGGAGACATTAGCTCTGCTGGCAGCATGGGTGCTCAGCTGGAGAGAGGGATGAAAGAAAGAGGAACTGCTAGGGGATGAAAAAGGAACTGCTGTGGGATGAAAGGAACTGCTACAGCTTTTCTTAACATTAAAAAGGAAAAAAACCCAAACCCAACCCCACTCCACAGAAGCACCTGTCTGTTCTCTTCATTAAGCTCTCCTGATGAAGGCCTCGGGGGAGCTGATCAACAGGAATATTTTTCCACATCTAAGTGAGATAAATATACTGAAAATCAGTCACCAAATGAGAGTGTATTTATAGCTAATTACCAGTGGAACAGACCCGGGCTGGAGCGTGTTTTGTTCGTGCACTGACTGGCATGTTTTATAAATACACAATTTCTCACTTCCTCAGATAAAGCAGTTTAAAAGACTGAATCTTGTTTTCATTGCCTTGATCAAAATAGAACAAATTAAGATAACAAGCAAGGAAAAAAATGTTAAAAAAAAACCCAAACCAATAGCTTAAAATAAAAATAAAAAAATCAGACCTGCAGTTTCACCAGGCGGATCCCCAAGCAGTTATCAGGCAGAATTACAGGGCAGAAACTGGAGTCTCCAGTTTGCTGCAGGGAAGCTTGAACTGGGATAAACATCCCTCTAACCATCCTGGGATCTTCAGCCCCACAGAACCATGATGCTAGCACAGGATACAGGACTGTCCCCAAGTCCTTCCTGCCCCAAATAATCCTCTTTCCCCTTCCTCTTGCAGCAGTGCAGCATCTGCCACCTTCAGCTACTCCCAGCATCCCAGCTGTGGGGTTCAGGTACATCAGCTCATAGAATCCTGGGCTGGTTTGGGTGGGAAGGGACCTCAAAGCTCCCCCAGTGCCCCCCCTGCCATGGGCAGGGACCCCTCCCACAGCCCAGGGTGCTCCAAGCCCCATCCAACCTTCAGCACTGCCAGGGATGGGGCAGCCACAGCTTCTGGGGGAACCTGGGAACCTCAGCACCCTCACACTAAACAATTTCTGCCTCGTGTCTGACCCAAACCTCCCCTCTGCCAGTCTGAGACCATCCTCCTGTCCTGTCACTCCATGCCCTTGTCCCAGCTGTATGGAGAGTTGCACCAAGATCACCACAAGCCCCTCACCTGGATGTGACTGAAGTCCAAAGCTCCTCCTTGGGTGCAGGGTGACCTCCAGCCCATCAGACTGAGAGCCATGCAAGCCCACTGCCACCTGGCAGAATGGGGCTGTGCTCCCCGGTGGTCCCCAAACCTGGGATTCAGAAGCACTCCTGCCCTTGGCTGAGCTGGAGCTCCCTCCCTCCTGCCCAGCATCCCTCCTCTCCTTCTTCAAAGCAGCATCAGCACAAAGCAATAATTTCTCCTCCTGGAACTTCCCATCTCCAAAGCTGCAGAAGAGCTGAGCTGTGAGTTTTGGGAGGGTCCCTGCAGGGCCACTCACTGCCAGGCAGGGCAGAGCTTGCTTTTCCTGGGAGTGGGAGATAAGGAGTGATGGGAATGCCCGTGGAAAGGGCAGGGCCTGGGCAGCCCATTGGGATTGCCCTGGGTGGTGCCTTGGGGTTCTGCACAGCATGCAGGGTGCCCACCCCCAGCACCCAGGGAGGGGAAGGTGCCCCCTGCCCAATGGGGCCCCGGTGCTGGGGCATGGGGACCCTTCACAGGGACAGTGCTGGGGACAGCCTGGTGCTGGCCAAGCTTGGGGAAAGGTCCATGAGTGGTGAGAACGTGTAGAGCTGGTGTCAAACACCATGTCCCTGTCTGTACACGTGTCCCTGCCCACGTCCCTGTCCCTAAGTCCCTGTCCATCTTTGTGTCCATGCCCCTGTCTCTTCCTGTGTCCATGTCCCTGTCCCTGACCACGTCTCTCTGTTTCCCTGCCTCTGTCCTGTGTTCGTGTCCCTGCCTCTGTGTCCCCATCCCCGCCCATGTTCCTGACCCTGTCCTTGCCCACGTCTGTGTCTGTTTCCTTCCTTGTGTCTGTGTCCATATCCTTGTCCCTGCCTGTGTCCCTGGCCACTCCTGTCCCCATGTCCCCCTGTGTCCTTGTCTCCGTGTCCTCTGTCCCTTTCCCTGTCTATGTCTCTTCTACCAGTGTCCCTGCCCTCTGACCAGTGTCCTTTTCCCCGTATCCCTTCCCCTGTCCCCGTCCCCTGTCCCGCGTTGTGTCCCGGTCCCTCCTGCAGTTCCCGATATCCCCACCAGGTGGCACTGCCCGCCCGCCCACCGCAGCCCCGCACCCTCAGCTCCGCGCTGCCTGCGGCCGCCCCCGGGATGGGGTCTGGGGGGGACCCAGCACATAGCCGGGAACCATTCCTTCGCCCGGGATGGGGTCTGGGAACACCCAGCACAGAGCCAGGAATTATCCCCTCACCCGGGATGGGGTCTGGGAACACCCAGCACAGACACAGGAACCATCCCTTCACCCGGAATGGGGTCTGGGGGGACCCAGCACAGAGCCGGGAACCATCCCCTCACCCGGGATGGGGTCTGGGGGGACCCAGCACAGACACAGGAACCATCCCCTCACCCGGGGTGGGGTCTGGGGGATCCAGCACAAAGCTGGGTACAGGCTGCTCCGCCGGGACCAGCCCAGAGCCCTGGAGGACAGGTGTCCTACCCAATGGATCCAAAGCACACACCCCTATTCCCCATCCCATCCATTTGCATTCCATCCTATCCCGTTTCCAACCCGTCCCATACACATTTCTATCCTCCTTCACCCCATCCGATCCCCCCCCATCGCCTCTCTCCATCCCCACCCTCAGCCCGAATCCCCACAAGCCAGGGGCTGTCCCACAGGTGAGCTGGGGGTGCCCTAGCCCCCCTCCTCCAGCCCTGCTCCTCCCCCAGCTCAGAGGAGCTGTGATGGCTCCAGAGGGGAGCAGGGAGGAGGAGGATGGCAGAAGCACTGCCCGGGGACTGGTTTCTCCCGGATGCCACCCAGAACCCCCCCGGCCTCCTGAAGCCCCCATTCCCCCCAGTCAGGACCGGGCTCAACGCTTTGTGCCCAGCACTGACAAAACGAGTTATGGATTTCTCCCTCTCCTTTCCTAGATGTGTTCTCCACACAAAACCACTGTAAATAAGAACAAGATTTTCCATCCCATAGCTCTACAAAATAGCCTTTACAGCGCCATTCCTTGGTGCCTCGCTGCCTCCAATTCTCTCCAGAGCTGGAGGAGGGGAGCAGAGCGATTCCCTCCCTGAGCCTCTGCGTGCGAGTGCTCCGCACCCCCTGGCACTGCTCTGTCTGAAACCCGCAGCCCCAGAGCTTTTAGTAACGCTTCTCACTGGGCAAGATGAAACCCTCTTCATTCTTCGATGCTAATCCAATTGCAGGCTGCAAATCGTAAGGATGAACACAACTAAAACCACGAGAAGACCTTTCAGAGGCTGAGCTGCACATCTTGCCTCGCCCTGCTGTTAAATCTCACTGGGGAAGGGTGGCAACATCCAGTTCTGCCTGCTCACACCAAGGCTCACTCTCTGTGTCCTTTCCTTCTTGCAGAAAACAGATAAAGATGCAATCTCAGTGTTTAAAGGTGCCGCGTACGTGAACGGGGATCTTTTTCTCCCCCTTTTCTCCTTTTCTTTGCATCCGCTGGGATGCCCAGGTCTCCCAGCACCGGGCTGGTGCTGCTGCCTCCGGGTACTGCTGAAAGGAACATTTAGGAAGCATTTCCACAGAACTTTAAGTTCAGGATTCGCAAATGATTTCGCCCGCGGGAAACTTGCTAGGAGGGCACAGGTGGGCTCCAGCTCTCCTGGCCCTCAGCCACCAGCTTTTGAGGGCACAAAGCATACACAGCGTTTTCCCGACATAACTTGGGGATGTGAACCCTTTTCCTGACTGCTGCTGAGGGATGCCAAGAGCTGGTACACGGAGAGGAGGGCGAGGGGCCAGACCCCCGCCCCACATGCCTCCTGCTCTGGTCGAGAAAGGCAGAGGTCGAGAAAGGTCGAGGAGAAAGGCTGCTAACAAGAGTCATGTGGAGTTTTAACATCCCTTCCAGCATTTTCCCCTGGCTAAAGTAACTGCCAGCACTCCCCTCGCTAATTAGAATTAATACTATCTTCTTCCTCCAACAGTAAAAACAAAATGTTCCCGTCGTGTCCCATCTGATAAGGCAGCAGAGCTCACCCAGCTCGGCCTCCCAGGTGGGCTGCTCCGGGCAGACCTCACCAACCACGCTGGGCTCTGCAGAGAGGGGACCCTGCCTGGGGACTGTCACCCCCAGAGCCCCACGCCAGGGGAACGGGGTGCATGGAGACCGGGATGTGAGCAACAGGCTACACCTGGGCTCTGGGTGATGTCTGGTAAGCAGTTAACAAAGCAGCCACCACGCCGAGATGAAAGAGCTGTAAGGGTTCCCTAAAACATCATTTCCCCGTGCCTGGCCTCGACCTCCCCTGGACAGTGGCAGCTGTGGCACCCACCCTGGTGTGGCAGCATTTGCCCACAGCCCCCGGCAGACCCCAGCCACAGATTCCTCCGGGTTTTTGCTTCGGTGGAGAGTTCATTCCTGCAAAGAGAGGGCAGGGTTAAAGCCGGCAGCAGCCACATCCTCCGCTCGGAAATCTCCCCAGTCATCGTCTCACTGGAGGGAGGCACGGACAAGAATCACACCCAAACCATGGCACCGGCTGTCGGGAGCTGCTGCCACCCTCCATTTATCCTCCGAACCGCAGGAGGGGACAGGGGTCCCACCAGCAGCACCAGGGCTGGGCCCTCACCTGAACTTTTCCACCACCTGCCCTTCCACACACCCCACAGAACCCTCCTTGCCCAAGCTTCCTCCCCAGACTCGATCCCCCAAGCCTCCTTACTCCATAACCTGCTCTCCCAAACCTTCTCTTCCAAGCCTCCACACTTCCTTTCTCCATAACCTGGCCCCCCCAGTCTTACTCCCCAAACCCCTTTTGTCCATAACCTGCTCCCCAAACCTTCTCTCCCAAGCCCCCCCCTCCTTCCTCCTTCACCTCCCCTCCCTAAAGCCCCTTCCCCACTCCCAACCCCACCCCAATCCCCAGCACCGCCCTCATACCCTCTCCCCCCACCCTTCTTCCCCTTTTCCCTGCGGGGCGGAGCGGAGCGGGGGTAGGGAGGTGGTGGAAGGGAGGGGAGGGGAAAGGAAAAGGGGGGAAAGGAGGGGGGAGAGGGGAGAGCGCGGATCCTCCGCCGTCGCGGAGCAGCATCGCGGCGCAGCATCGCGGAGCGGCTGTGGGGAGAGGGCTCCGGCACGGCCCCCGCCTGCATGCGGCGGCGGCGGCGGCGGCTGCGGGGCGGCCGGGCGGGATGAACGGCTCGGAGGTGGCATCGGGCGACGGGACAGCGGGGACAGCGGAGGGGCTGCTGGCGGGTGCCCTGGAGCTGGAGAGGGCCCTGAGGTGTTGTACCCCGGCTTCGGCGGTGACCGACGGCGGGGAGGCTGCGGGAGACGAGCGGAACCTGTACATCATGCGGGTGGTGCAGATCGCCGTCATGTGCGTCCTGGCTCTCACCGTCGTTTTCGGCATCTTCTTCTTGGGCTGCAACCTTCTCATCAAGTCCGAAGGGATGATTAACTTTCTGGTGAAGGAGCGCAGACCCTCCAAGGAGGTGGAAGCGGTGGTGGTGGGACCCTACTGACCGCCCCGACGGCCCCGCCGCCCCCCCGCACCACAGAGCCTTCCTCCTCGGGACAGACTGGGCTTTTTTTTTTTTTTTTTTTTTTTTTAATTTTCTCTCCTTAAAAACAACAACGAACGAACCCCGAGATCCCCTGGCGAGACCCGCGGGGGTGTCCGGCGTTGTGTGGTCCCCCAGCCCCCGCCAGCCGCCCGTCCCGACCCGCGGGCTGCCGAAGTAAAAACGTGGTCTGATGGCAACAGGTCTGGGGCTTCTTATTTCTTTTCGCGGTCACAAATGACTCCCCCTTCCAGTCCCGGGGTGCCGCGGAAGGGAGCTGGGAGGGGAGCGGGGAGACAGCCGGGCTTCCCCGCCACGGATCCGCCGCGTTCGGGCTGAAGGAGCCGCCCCTTCGCCCATCCTTGCAGGTTTTTGCCTCCTAGATGTGCTAAAACTTGCCTTTTTAGACTGCTTTTCGAGCATCCCCCCGCCACCCCCGGTTGCACAGGGCTGGGTGACCGCGGTCCCTGGCTCCCTGTGCAGGGAGCTCCTGCATCCCCTGGGATGCGCTCAGGGGACAGGAAGTGACCCCGCTTCCCCCCGGGAATCCGGCTTTGCCCAGGGAAATAACCCCGCTCACCCCGTTTATACCTCTCTCCCCTCGGGTTTGACTCTAGAAAACCACAACCCCGACTTTTTCTTAGCCCGCTTGGAAGCCTCGCCAACAGGTGATCCCCAAAGAGAGGGAGAAATCTGTGCTTGCCCAGGATTTTCGCTTGTTGTGCTTCACCCGTTTCCCTTACGGGGAGAGCAGAGCATCTGTCAGCAGTCTGAGTAGCGATTTATCACATCGCCGGGGGCCTGGACGGGCTGGGAGCCATCAATCAATCAATATATTACATTTGGAGGAGTGGAACCGGCATAAACACTTGCTGGGGACCACAGCGGCAGGATGGGAGGGGGGGGGGAAAGGCTGGAACAACCTGATGTGAGAAAATATCTCTCCTGAGAGCCCAAGTCCTGCAGTCAGACTCTTAGCTGCCAACCGGCTTGATGCTGATGAGAACGAACAAGTTTTCCTGGGCAGACTTCAAGGCTGGCTCAGTTTTCCCTCAGTTTATCCTTGAGCTGGTGTGAAAATGGTCAGGCCATCAAATCGTTTCTGTTGGCCTTAGGAGATGTTATCAGAAGTTTCCATTCTGACAGACACGGTGAAATTCAGCGTTTAGGAAAAGCACCTGAGCTGGAAAAGGGTGGAATAAAGCTGGAGGCTGAGATAGTCCCTTCACAGCTGATAAACTTTTGGTAGAAAACGAGGCAAAGCAGAGTGTCTGCTGCCTGGGGGGGATAAATTCCCTAAGAGGAGCAGAAGTCCCAGCCCTGGGCTGGCTCATTTACAGATATATTTAAGGGAAAGACAAAGAACAGATCTGCCTGTTCTCTGGGAAACGAATGTGCCATGGACTTTGCATCAAAATAAATATTACTGACCCAGCTCCCATCAGCAACAGTGGTGAGAAATTCAGTCAAGGCTCCCCTCCTCTCTTTCCCCCTTCATGCTGTAAGGAACATCATAGATGAAGCAGAATTTTAAGGCAATACAATAAGAGGGAAAACTCCTAATATTGATGATTCAGTCTTACAAAGCATTTCCAACTTTTTAATGGTATTGCAGATAACACAATCACTCTCCTGTCCTCTGACTTGCCAGGAGCTCACTGCATGTTTTTAAATATTTTTTGAGAGTGAGATTCATTAGGCATGCTTCATTAATTATAGAGACCACTTGAAGAATAACACCTTTTGATCAGCCTTTGCCAGAAGCCACAGCTTTGTCCAGTGCCATAAATCAGAGGCACAGCAGCCTCCTGCTTCTGCTATAAAACTGCACAATTTTCAGGCTCTGCCCACAAACATTCATTGCCTGCTGCCTCTTGCTTTACGAGGTGAGAGCCCCTCCCCTAATAAAGTGCTGGTGCCTCTTTAATCCCTACCAAGGCACATTGGTTTAGGCAGGCAAAGGTTGGGAAAAGGGTTTTTCCTACTCACTGATGCAGAGATGCTTGCACACTTCCAGTCCCTCAGCTTTCCTTAGGCCCCTCTCCCTGTGTACCATGGGGATTTGGGACTCAGGAGAGAGAATAAGAGGGGACGTGGGATATTTATGATCAGGAGGGTAATATGATATTTATGGGCAGGAGGATGACAGCCCAGGGAAGAAGCACCACTCAGGACCAGCAGGAGCTCCAGCAGCCACCTCACCCCTGCATTGCAGGGCAGGGATGGAGGGGATTGCTGGCATTAAGAGTGATGCCCCAGCAGGTTCCTCCTACCCGACCCCTGGGCACTGCAGATACCTCTCCCTGCTTTACAAATCCAGGTTTTCCTGCCCAGGACATCTCCCCATCCCTCTTAGACACACCTGTAGAGCCACCACCTGTGTGCTGGAGGGGCAGGAACCTGGGGGTGAAAGTGGCTTTCCCAGATCACTGCACACATCATTCCAGGGATGGGTTTTGAAAAGCACATGGAGAGCTGCAAGGAGAGCCCCAGGCTGTGGTGTCAAAGCCCTGTCAGCTCCTCCAGCATCCTGAAGACAAAAATCTTCCTTGCTGCAGGGCTGAGGTGTCAGGAAGTGGGTGTGATGGAGTGAAAGCAGTGCAGGTACCCAAGGGGGGGCTCCACCATCTCCCACTTGGCTTGAAGGCAGTACAAACATCTGACCTGTTTCTTCACACATGTCCCTTGTTTATTCATCATAAATGGTAGAACATGTTCAATTTTCACCAAAACTAGAGGGGCCTTTCATTGATGTGCATTCCTCTTTCTCCATAATGTTTCCATCCATGGAATCCCCAGGGGAGCAGAAGACCACGAGAGTGACCTGTCAGTCCTCACCAGCTCTCAGCTGCTGCTGCCAGGTGTGAGATCTTCCAGGGGAAAGTCTTCCAGGGGTAGGAATGGTGCCCAAAAAATCCATACAGCTCCAACTGCAGCAAATCTCCAATGTGGCACTGTTTGCAATTCTTTAAAAAAACCCAAAAGCACCAATCTCACTCTCCTGGAGTCAAGGCTGGGGCAGCCTCACCTCAGGCTGTCTGCATCCCTAATTCCTGGCTCCAAAGTGACATCGTGGTAATCCTTGCCTTGAATTAAACCAGCAGTGCCCATGCAGCAGAGCTTCAGAGCCACATCTGGGCCCTCCTGCTCAGCCTTGGCTTCCAGTGTGCAAAACATGGGAGGCAGAATTCCTTATGGGAATTCCTTATGGGCAGGAACAGCCAGCAACCTCATCCCCAGCATCACTCACCTGCTTGCCCAGTGGCACCTGAGTTCTCTGCTGGGCTTGTCTTTTCTCCCAGCTTGCCAGGAAGGCAGTTTGGGGCCATTTCACACTTTCAGCCCCAAATGTCTGCTAATCCTCCAGGGCAAAAATCAAAAGGCATCACAGTTGCTTCTCAAACACTCTCTGAAGTGGTTTGTTTGTGGTTTCAAATATTAATATTTGCATTTGAATTAATATTTCAAGTATTAAAATAATCCCGGCACCTGCAACTACTTCTGGATAACCCTGTGAGTGTACTCTGGCTGAATTTGTCCAGGTGCCTTTACAATTTTAATTGCACACTCACCCACATCTTTTTGGGAGTGCTAATCCAAAGGTGCCTGAAGCAGGAAGGGAAGGGGCACTTCAGCAGCAGGGATAGATGCAGGTGCAGGGCTTTATTCCTCTTGCATATTCAGGCAAAATTCAGATCGATTTCTAAAGCAGTTTGGCTTTAGTAAGAAAGACAAGATCCTCCTGCTGACTGGCAGCCAGAAAAAACCAAACTTCGCCCTGGGGGACAGGCACAGCTTGATGATTTTCTTCCTTTTTCTCCCCCAGAGCAGCCCCGGAGCGATGCCTGCTGGTGCAGCCCAGGGAGCTCATCTCAGGCTGGAGCAGGGAACCCTTCCTGGCAACCAGGTTCCTAAACCATCTTCATACCATCCCTAGCTGCCCCCTATTAATCACTGTTAATGAGTGAGCCATTAGCAGCTCCTCCTCTCCTCCAGCCCCCTGAGGATGGATCCACTGAGAGCAGCAGATGAATGGTCACCAGGGGAAAGCACCAGGAATGGTCACAAACTCAAACTCAACCCAAAGGAAAAATTTATTCCTATTTAGAAAGTGGGAGGTTGGTCTGTGGAAGCCTGTCAAGGCTGAGGAATGAGTCAGGTTTCCAAAAAATGAATGTTCAGAGGGAAGGTAGGGACATGGGCTGGCAGGTGGGTAGGGAAGGCACAGGGGAGGTGGTGACAGCCAAGGGCTTCAGCCCAAACACAGGGGTTGGCTGGTTGAGTTGCAGAAGCTCTTTTTAAAGCTGTTAAAAGCACCTGTTGGCCTTATCATAGAACCATAGAATTGGCTGGGTTGGAAGGGACCTCAGAGCTCATCAAGTCCAACCCTTGCTCCACTCCCCCCGTGGTTCCCAGCCCATGGCACTGAGTGCCACATCCAGGCTCTTTTGAAATATCTCCAGGGATGGAGAATCCACCCCTTCCCTGGGCAGCCCATTCCAATGCCTGATCACCCTCTCCAGAAAGAAATTCTTTCTCATGTCCAACCTAAACCTCCCCTGGCACAACTTGAGACCTCTTGTGCCCTCTTGTCTTGCTGAGAGTTGCCTGGGAAAAGAGCCCAACCCCCCCCTGGCTCCAACCTCCTTTCAGGGAGTTGGAGAGAGTGATGAGGTCTCCCCTGAGCCTCCTCTTCTCCAGCCTCAACACCCCCAGCTCCCTCAGCCTCTCCTCATAGGATCTGTGCTGGATCCCTTCCCCAGCCCAGTTGCCTCCTTTGGACCTGCTCCAGCACCTCAATCTCCTTCCTGAGCTGAGGGGCCCAGAACTGGACACAGGACTCAAGCTGTGGCCTCCCCAGGGCTGAGCACAGGGGCAGAATCCCTTCCCTGGACCTGCTGGCCACGCTGTTCCTGAGCCAGCCCAGGATGCCATTGGCCTTCTTGGCTACCTGGGCACACTGCTGGCTCATGGTCACCTTCCTGGCAATCCTTAAAAGCTTTGGTTTTCTCTTGCTCAAATGCAAAATGTTATCAGCACCATCTTTTCCCTTCCCTCCCTCCCTGAAGCTACAAGTGGCACTGGTGACCACACCACTCACCCTCCCTGCAACATGTGCAGGCTGCTGCTCTTCACAGGATGCCTTCATCTTTTTAATGCCAATATTTGGTCTTTTTTTTCACGCTGGGGACCAGCCACAAGTGCTGAAGAAAGAACCCCAAGGCAGGCTGAGCTCTTCAGGACTAACCATATCCATCAATGTGGCCTCCAGCAGCTCGGGACCTATTCTGCAGTTAGAGACCATATTTTTAGCACATGGAAAAACAATGTCCTGAACACATGATATGAAAAATACACAAAGCAATAGATCACTTTTATGTCCTTCATTCTATCGTAATCAGGTTAGGATTTTTTCTTTTTTTCCCCCCACTTGCTTCTATTTTGGACGTGTCTCCAGGGAGCCAGGCTGGAGGAGCATCATGGCCCATCAGAGCCATGGCAGCTGTGTGGGCACCAGAGGATGGGGAGCACCATGGCACTGGGGTGCAGGAGAGATGAAGGAGAAGGTGCTGCTGGCACCTTGTGAGAGCAGAGGAGCTGCTGCCCTGGGGGTGGCATGCAACACCCTCTCTCCTCTTTTCATTGCTGCCACCTCCTCAGGGCAAATTCTTTTTTATTTCTTTAATTTTAGGCACTTTCACTTCCCGTCAGTCACAGCAAATGCAGCCAGAAGGACCCAAAGCAGCCCATGGGAGCTGACATCTCAGGTGGGCTTGGAAGAAAGGAGCAGGCTGCTTAGAGGAAGGGATAACTCAGCAGGGATTTAGGAGCAGAAGGGATGTCTGTGCCCTCACAGGAGGACAAGGTCCAAGTTCGTCCTCAGCGCTGGGAGCTAAAGTGATGAGCACAGGGGTTCACCTACAGGCATGGAGCCTAGAGCTGAGTTAGGGCTGATATTACAGTAGAAAATAAATGTGCACCCACAGAAAACCTCAGTTCTGTTTTGTGATTTGTCCCCATACCATGGGATAAACCATGAATTCTCAGTGTCCCTGCTCTGCTTTGTTCCTGGCTAATGAAGCTGGCATGTAAAGCCTGCTCAGATCCCACCAGCAGGTTGGGAAATGGGAGGAGGAGCAGCAGAAGTCATCAGGCACCCAGAGAAGCTCCCAAAGGAAGAAACTCACATGAAAGAAAAGCATCCGGTCCTGGACAGAGAAATGGAACCAAGGATGCAGAATGCACATGGCCAGGATAACCCAGTGGGGCAGGAGTTCTTCTGGAGATCAGTTCTATCCAGAGATAAGATGAAACAGAGCAATTTTGATGGTTTGTAGGAAAATCTTGAAAATCAGAGCTACTAGGCTGTGAATAATTTATGGGGGAAACATATCATTTTTTTTCATTTAAAATCTTACTCTAAACTTGAGAATATATTCCCTAGAGGGTCCATCTGCACTCCCAAGAAGCTGGAGCTGCTCCTCCAATACCAGTTTTCCAGCTGGTTAAGGTAATTTTTGGGTACAGCTGAAGGAATGGGAAGTGCCAATCATGCTTTAAATATTGATTATGTAGAGAAGCTCCTTCAAGTTTATCAGGCAAAGAAAAGAAGCTGATTTACACCCAGCAGTTCCAGGAGGTGGAGGAAGAAAACAAAAAGCTGTTTTCTTTACTGCCTCCCCTGCAGAACACTGCTGGCTGAGACTGGGGGAGAGGTTTCAAATCCAATTGTCTGTTCAGTGCTTCCCAAATCCATGCAAATTTTCCCTAAACCCCCTACATGGTTAAAACCTCCCCTTCCCTGTGCCCAATTCAGAGCTGGTGGTTTGGGCTGGAGGAGCTCAGAGAGCTCAGCTGGAGGGATCCCTGCCCCTGACCTCCCTGACAGCTCCCTAACAGGGGAGGGTGGTACCAATATTGATCCCATCAGCAAATACTCCTTAATTCTGGGGGAGAAGCCTCCCAGGTGTTCCTGTGCCACATTAGAGGAGAGGGAACCATGGCTCATCCTCAGCATTCCTGCTCCCTGCACACCCCAGGTGCTGGCTCTGACATTGCCTGCTTTCCAACTGCAACCCCCTGACCATTTTTTGTACAGAAATAACACCCTGAATTCGAATGAAACACATCCATGGGATAACCTGGGAGTGTGAAATTAATTACCTTAGGGAATAAAATAAATAAAACAAAACAAAATAAATAAAATAAAATATAGCATTGTTGGGAAATGGAGCCCAGCAGGTAACGAGACCAAAGATGTGTCACATCTTGGACAGAAAATGAAAATACATGTGTTAATTAAAAGCAGGCTTGAGGGAAAGTGTTATGAACTTGTGCTATAATAAAAGCTACAGGCTTCCAGGCAGACCCATGGAATGGCAGCAGGAGTGCTCTGCTCATTTGATTAAATGCCTGGGATTTGGGGCCTGGGGAGAGGTGGAGGAGCAGCTCCTGCTCCTGAAGATGTCCAAGACCTCCTGGGGCCTCAGGACACTCCAGGTACCTGGGAAATGAGCAAGACTTTGGCTCCAGCACCCCCCAGCTCAGCCCAGTGACTTTCCCAGGTCTAAGGAAGCTGGGCCAGGGAGGAAAAGCACAATTTTATACTTTCTGCCCAAGATCAGTCAGTGGTGGCCATGGCACGGGTGGTGGGAGTCCCAGTGCACCCACGGAGAGCACGAACTTGGAGTGCAGCAGAGCTGGCTGCCAAGTATTGATCTTCTGTCACTGGAGAGGGAAGGTCTGGGAGTGTTCAGAGCACTGTTCTATTTTTGATTTTCATTACAGTCCAGGGATGCTGCTTCCCACTCCTACCAGGGCTCAGCACCATGGATCTGGGGCTGGGAACTCATTTCCAGCCTTGCTGCCCCATGGGGTGAGGAGACCCCAGCTCCTCCTGCTCCCCAGCATCATTGCAGGGATTCATTCCCCTAAATGACTGAGAGGAGGGGGTCAGGAAGACTCCAGCCTCCTGGAAAATGGGAGCTGCCATCGATTGAGCCTAATGCTTTGGGATGAAAGCCCTCAGAACCCTTTTGTCCTGCTCTTAACCCAGCTCAGCAGGATCGATGGCCCCAGCTGCAGCAGGGGAGATGGGGGGCCAGGGGCAAGCAGCTGCTGGGCCACCACCCCAAGTCCCTGGCAAGAGGCATCTGGAAAGCTTCCTGTGGAAACAGCAAATGCCTCCTGAGAGCCCCCCTGCCCTGGATGTGCCATCAGCTGTCATTGTCCCCCCATCCCTCAGAGCCTGGGCTGGCTCCTCCTTGTCCCCACTGCTTGGAGCACCCAGGGATGCAGCCAAGGGTGCAGCAGGAAGGGGAAGGGGGTTCCCTCCCCACCCACCCCCCCCCCCAGCAGACGTGGGGCACAGAGCTCCTCCTGAGCATCACCCAGCAAACTAATTGTAAGGTGACAGCTCTGTTGCTTCCACAGGACTTGGGACACTTATTTTTTCAGTAGCAAAGGGAGGCTGTCACCTCAGATATGGCTTTTAGTTTGTTGCCTGCCCATGGAGATTCAGCCCAGCTCTCCCAGTGCCTCATTATCCCCCAGCTCCAGAAATGAGGCATTTTTGGGAGGTCAAATATATCTCATGTCACCCAAGCATTTCCTCTCTCTCACTCTAAGCCCTGGGCATTCTTTCAGTTCAGGTTTTTTGGGGATGGGCTTGTGCTTACAGCACTTACCTGCACCTCTGCCAACTGCTCAGTGCCTTTTTTCACCTTTGGGGTGTTAGGACTGGACCCCCTGTTCCAGCCACAGCCCCCCCAAAGCAGACATGCAGGCAGCAACCTCCTTGCCCCAGAAATCTCCATAAACCCCTGGGTGCCAGGGGGTCTTTAGGTCCATATGTCCCACTGCACACCTAACTTCAGTGACATGGAAATACCCTCAAAATCCAGGTTCCTGTTAACATCTGGGATGAACCCCTTGCCTTGACAGCAAATGTAAAGACACAGACTATGGCAGATCTGGTAAACTCTAGATAGATCCTGTCTAAAATAATGATTTTTTTTTTCCCTACACCCCCTTCCTGGGGAAGCAAGATCATAATCTGTATCAGCAGGAACTTGAGAATCAGTGCTTGGTGTCTCAGTGCCCCAGGGAGCAATCAATCCCCTTGATGCTCGTGGCAGTCCCAGGGGATGCTCCCGAGTGTGGAGGTCCTGGGAGACTCCTGATGGTTCCTGCTTTTTCTGCTCTGCCTTTGGCATTTTTAACACTAATAAAGATCTCCCTAATTCAAGGCTCTGAAAATATTAGCACTGTCCTTGCTGGTAACATGGCAAGGAGTGCCCAGAGCTAACATTCCATAAAAAGCTTTATTTTGGGTCTGTTTTATTAACTTTATATTGCTTTGAGGAGGCTGTGGGGTGACCAGAGGAACACTCCTCCCTGTCCTCTGCCTGTGCAGGATAAATCCACCCTGAGCAGCAAATTCCAAGTTAAATCCAATGCAATGACCTGAACTGCTGGGCTGAAAAGTCCCCCTGGTACTTCTGCTGTTTTACAGGTGTTACTAAAATAAATAAAGAATGGAAAAGAAAGCAGGTACATACACATTTAAAACCCAACAAGCTACGGTGCCCCAGGGCAGAGGCTGGAGCCACTGGGGAGGTGTCCTGATGCATACCCAGCTTGGTGTGCAAAGGAGTAATGGAAAACCTGTCCTGTGCTCTGTCACTTGGAAGGAAATTGGAAATTGTCCCTTGGAAATTGTCCCCTGCCCCCAGCAGCAAACACGAAGTGAACAGAACCAAAGAGAAAAACATCCCAGCTGGCCCAGGGATGCATCCCCATCACCCACTTCCCCCAGGACCTCTGGGAGTCACAGAATCATTTTGGTTGGGGAAGACCCTTAAGGTGATAGAGTCCAAGCCCTGAGCCCCCCAGGAGCTTCCAGCTCTGCCCCATCCATGGCATGGCCTGAGCAGAAAACCCTCTGAAGGCAAAGCAGGGGCAGGTTGGGGTGACCAGGGACCTTCTGCTTTCAAGGTGAAGAGCAGGGGGCTTGCTAATATAACCAAGGTATAAGAGGGCAAGGGAAAAGAAGCAGGAAATATTTTGTTAGCTCTCAGCTGAAGTTCTGCACAGCTCCCAGGACTCACCAAGAAGCTCCTGCTGGGGTTTGGTGAAGCTGATGGGTCAGGGAGGATGCAGCTATGGGGTGGTACCTCCTGCAGGCAGTCTCCAAAACCACATCCCCTGGGCTGGATTGTGAGGAAAGCAAAAGCTTGAAATCAGCTCCTGACAACCTCCTCTACACTCCAAGGGAATGTACTGGAACACAGCCCTGCTCAGGGACAAAAAGGGTGCAGCCACTGTTTATGTTTCCCTTCACCCTCCAAATCCTGAGGCAGAGGAACAGGGAGAATTAATTTCAGGTGGATCTTTGTTCTGCCACTGCCACTTCCATGGGGTGTTTCCTCCTGATTCCCTATCCCAAGAGGGGCAGGGAGAGGAGAAGGGAGCACACCAGACTCTGCTGGGAGCCAGGCACCAGCCCCTTCCAAAGATTAAATGAAATTGAAATTTGTAGCTATGAGATATATATTAAAAAAAAAATATTAAAAATACCCAAACAACCCACGTTTCTTTGGAGAACAAGAGTTGCCTTAAATGTGCAGCAGAGGACTGGGCTCTGCATCATCTTCCCAGGTGGAGCTGCTGTGATTAATTCCCAACGTCAGGGATGAACTGGCACAGCAAATTAAATTCCCTGTTCCCTCAGCAGCCCCACCAATCCTGCTTCCATTACAGCTGTCTTTAAAATGAGGGGGGTGATGGGATCGTCTCTGGGGGTGATGGGATCGTCTCTGAGGGGTGATGGGGTCATCTCTGGGGGTGATGGGATCATCTCTGGGGGGTGATGGGATCATCTCTGAGGGGTGATGGGGTCATCTCTGGGGTAGATGGGATCATCTCTGGGGGTGATGGGATCATCTCTGGGAGGTGATGGGATCATCTCTGGGGGGTGATGGGATCATCTCTGGGGGTGATGGGATCATCTCTGGGGGCTGATGGGATCATCTCTGGAAGGTGATGGGATCATCTCTGGATCTCACCTCTGCTTCATAGCACAACAGGGAGGATGTGGAGCTCCCAAAGCTTGGTGCAGGGCAATAATAACCAATAATAAAGAAGAGGGGCAATGACAAACCCAGCCCTGTGACCATGCTTCTCCACCCAGTGCCAAGGAGGAGCACTTTCTGTTTCCTGCCATCCCTGCAGTTTATCCCCACTCCAGGGCAAAGTCCCCTCCTCCTTGGTGGGGGGCTTCTTTCCAGCTCTTTAAACCATCATCACACTTTTAAACCATCATCACATTCACTTTTTTTTTTTTTAAAAAAAGATTGGAATAAGGGCAGGACCCTTCTTGGGAAATGGAGCCTGATGCTGAGAGGAGCCAGGGCCAGGCAGGGCCCTGCCAGGGATTTGTCTCCTGCTTCTGAACAGGGACATTACCTTGCTGGGGCTACTGGGTGAACACACTTAAAAGAGAAAATAAAGGAAAGCAGAGAGGTTTGAGGCAGGCTGGAGGCTTTAGTCATATCTCATTTTAAACTGAAAAATAACCCACTATTGTGCAGGCTTCAGAAAAGGATTAGAAAATGTCCAGGTGATAAAAGAGAAAATAAAAGACGGGAGATCTTATGTCAGAGAGAAAAATGAACAATACAAAACTCCACTATTGTCCAGTTCTCTGAGGGAGGGCAGTGGCCAATCTGTGCTCTCTGCAGCTTTTTGCTGAACACAATGCCATTTCCCTGCCTGATAACCCGGGGTGAAATATTTGTTTCAGAAGAAAATCGTGTGGTCAGAAAGCTCTGCATAAGAAAGGCTGGTGTGAAGTGCTGAGCTGAGTGGAGATGCTATCTGTGCTGCTGCAGAGCCACACTGAGCTACAGCCTCCTGCACAAATTAAAAATCAGAAGCTCATTTTTCTTTTTTAAATTAAGGATGAATAGAAATAACACATGTCCAATAACAGACTCAAGCAACCTGCAGTCTACCTGGAGCTCTTGTTTAGAGTTTTGTGCCACAACTCATTTTAAACTGTTCAGTTTCAGAAAACTGCTTCTGCAGGAGTCACACTTGTAAGTCCAATCAGTATTTGCTGGGATACTTTTGATTTGGGAAAATGTTTCAAGCACTAAATATTCTTCAGAGTGCCCTGCTTTAAAACAGATTAAAACAGATCAAAAGAAATCAGCTAGTTAAAAGGTTATTTCAGCAAAGACTCTGAGTACACACTCAGCTCCTGGCTTTCCATCAGGACCCATATTTATAAATTTAGCTGCCTGCCTTTTTAGAAATGAAAACCAGTGACTCCAATGAACTTCAGAAGGATGGCAGAGGCTCTGGGATAAACTGGTAGAAAATGATGAAGACATTGGTCACAACCCACAAGGACTGGCAGCATCTCTGTCCTGTCACCAGCCTCTCCTCCAACAGCCACACACAGGAGAACACGAAACACCAGCTGGGGGGACCAGCAGAGTGGTTTCCTTGGCAATTGAAACTACACAAAAAAGGCTTTCCTTTCCTTCTGTCCACCTAATGTAAGCAAATACTGAAGCCTATCAGCTGATCCATAAGGATTCAGCTGACATGGTTAATTTCAGATGGCAGGGATGTGCCCAGAGAAAGGACGTGGGCACACGCATCCCTCTGAACATCTCAGCAGCCCAAGGTTCCCCTGCCCACACCTCTGCCTCTGGTTTCATGGCCTTGGAAAAGGGAAAGCCCAAAGAGTCAAGGGTAGGCCTGGGAGGAATTGGGTAGACCCAAACTGGGCAAAACTTAGGAGGTTTTTATTTGAAAGCTGAGCTTCCCCAGTGCCCACCACCAAGCTGGACGAAGCACACAGAGTCACCTTGGCTGGAGAAGCACTTCAAGGTCATCAGTTCCAACCAAAACCCCACACTGACAGGACCTTAACTAAACTATATCCTTAAGCACTATGTCCAAATGACTCCTGAATACCTCCAGAGATGGTGACTCCACCACAGCCCTGGGAACACCTCCAGAGGAAGAGCAGCCCAAGCATGGCTGGGAACTGGGAACAGGAGCCCTTTGCCTTGGCTCTTGCTGTAAGGAGAGGGGTTTTGCTCGCTTGCATTTTGATTTCTCAGCACTAAACTCCCAGCCTGGTGTCCCAGACCCCGCTGCAGTTGCTCAGAACCAGAGCAACCTGTGCTGAAGAAGAACAGATGGAGCATTTGATCTGTAGGCACCAAAACCTTCTCCTGGCCCCAACACCTGGGGATTCCCCATTCCTGGAGGGAAGAGTCAGGGCAGCTCACAGCCCAAGCAGAAATGAGCATTGGCACAAGGAAATCACTCTAAACATTACTTGAAAAAAAAGAAAAAAATTAAAATGAAGAGATTATAAGTAGTTGAATTATTTTAAATCACCTTTACCATCCTCCTAGAAGTCTCATTTCATATTCCTGCACCCAGAGACTTCTTTGAGTTCCCACCTGGTCCTTGCCCTGCACCCTATCTCCCCCTCCCCACTCCCAGCCCAGCCCCCAGACCTGACAGGTACCAGCAAGAGGAAAACCCCATCACCCACCATTGGGCTGCAGGAAGCTCAGGTCCCAGAGAGGCTGCCTGGGTCCTACCCACCCGACCCCGGAGGCAGATTGTTACCACCTCCTCTCACCCCTGGCTTTCTCCTCAATTATTTAAAGCCCAGAAGCTCAGCAAAGCTTCCACAGCCTCTCCAGCACCCTGATGGGAGAGTCTGAAGATGACCATGTTAAAGTGTAGATACATACTGACCCAAGTTAAGACTTAGATACATCCCCAGATAAAAAAAAAAAAATAAAATAAAATCAGCCATTTTGTCTCCAGGTACTGCCCAACCTTCTGTAAAAGGCACCCAAACTTCACCTGGGTGGGCAATGGTTCTCTTTGGGCATGGTTTTACCTTCTGGACATCTGGGGGCTTCTCCTATCCCTGGAACACAGCAAAGTGCTCCTGGCCTGGGCTGTGTCTCCTGGACCAGCTTCACCCCCCAGGGGAGCATCACCAGCCCAGGGTACACAGAACCCAGCCCAGCTGGAAGGGGTGGATTAAATGAAGCATTTTTAAAGCCACACAGAGGAGGCAGGTTATGGCTCAGGGGCCACATGAGGATACCTGAGTTTTAAAACAACATCCCCAGGCTCAGGTTCTGCTCCAGACACTGCCCTCAGGAGCACTGCAGATGCACAGACCTCATCAGAAGCCATCAGCCTTGCAGGGCAAAGCAAAGCACTCATCCACCACCTGGCATTTTATTTTATTTTATTTTATCTTCTCAATTATTCCTGCCTCGTGTTACCAGAGGGGTTCACTCCTCTGATGCTCCCAGGCTCTTTTTTCTATGAGGAACTCATGTTTTGACAGGTTTAAAATCTGAAAGCCCAACTCTTTGAAGAGCAGCAAATAAAAAGCAGCAGCAGAGGACTGAAGGATCACAGCTTCATAAAAACTCTGCAAATTCAGTAATTCTCCTGTTCCAGAGGGAAAAAAAAACCAAAAAAACCAATCAGTTCCTAAGGAAGATTTCATTGTCCCTGCCAGAGGTTTCTTTTCAAAGGGATGCAAAATGCCACCAGCAGCTTCACCCAAGGTTTTGTTTCTGATAGACAGCAAGGAGGGGGGAAATGATTAACCCCAGCAAACTTAAAATTGGCATTTTTAATAACAAAGCCTGTTATTAAACAGGCTGTTAAAATGGCTATTAAACATGGCTGTTAAAGCCATTTTTAATAACAAAGCCCATGGGGCAGGAGCAGCAGTGCCCTGGCACAGGGGGATGGGTACAAGTTGGAATTGAGGTTTTGGAAGTTGGAATTGATTTATTTCCCCTCCCAGGGCAGGGCTGGGCCATCAGCAGGGGCATCACCCTGAGCTCCCCCCAGCCACAGCAGATCCTTTACTAAGGAATCTGATCCAACTCCAAACTTTCCCCCTGTTACCTGGATTTAAACACCCAACATCAACCCCACCTCCCAGCTGTGGGGGGTCTGGTCCAGGTTTCAGGAACCTCATTCGAGAAAAGAAAAAAAGAGATGGGATTTATCTCATCATTTCTACCCTCTTGCCTTGAAAAAAAAAGAAGAATTTATTCAAATCAGTCTGGCTTACATCCAGGTATGTGGCAAAGTGTTTGGCCATGAAGCAGTGGGTTTGGTAGCCACGGGTTAAGGGGTGGTAGAGCTGGGTTGTGGCTGGATTCCTAAAGGTCTTGTCTAACCAGAACAACTCTGATTTGGGGATGAGGTTCAAAAAAAAAAACCCTTGGCCTGGCATTTGCTGGCAGAAATGACTGATTCTTTGCTAGTTTTGGAAAATCTCAGACCTCTCTCCTCAGGCCAAAAGAAGAATGAGAAGCATGAACACTCAATAACACAAATGGGTCCTAAATGCTACCCAGAGAGCAGCAACCTCCAAGTGATGAACAGTCACATCGACCTCTTCCTCAGTTCAAGGGCAGGATGGAGAAAACATAATGGGAAATGGAGATATATTTATGTAAATTATTTAAATACACCTCAGAAGGAGCTTATTCTGCCAAGGAGGGTGCAGGCATTAGCCTGGGGAGAAGCAGTGAGACTTCTGGCAGCTCTGAGCATGGAAATGAATTTTCCAACAGAAGGTGACACCAGAAATACCCAGATAATGGTTTTCTGTTGGGTATAAGAATCTCAGCCTCGTTAGAGCTGCAAAATTCACTGGAAATCCTGCAGATCTGACAGGTTCACTGCTCCCCCATGGGATTTGGGTCAAAACTGCAAATAGAGGGTAACACAAGAGCAAACTCTCCACCCCATGGGTGGGATCCTCCTTGGTGGCTCCTTGCACCTCCACCTGCCCTGTCCTTCAAGGGGAGCTGGGATTCACCCTGAGGGAAAGTCCTCTGGGACCAGGGAGCACTTGGCTGCTCCTGGAAAGAGAGCAGAGTGTCATCATCAAACTAAAAACCCCCCCTGCCAGACCCTAAAGCCCAAAGCAAGCCTAACATCCCTTCCTGTCATTGCTTTAATTGGCAAAAAAAATAAAAAAAAAACCCTCCTGTGTCCCTTAACCAGCAGCAGCTGTTGTCTGTGGAGCTGGAAGGGAGAAATGAGATTTTCAGTGCTATGCCCAGATAAACCAATTTTTTTTCAGGTTGTTTCATTCACTCAAGGGTCTGGAGGAAGCCCCATAAGGACCCCATGAGGCTCTGACACCCCAGGAACTCACCCAGCATCTGCCCCTCAGCACCGTGGCTTGGCTTGGAGCTCCAGCACCTTCCATGGGGTTATCCATGGGTTGGTGAATGACCCCCCAAACCCCAAGTGCTGACACTGCTCCTGCTGTTGGGTTTTCCTTTTCCCCACCATTCCCAACCAGGATTCCTTTCTGGTTGCCATTTTTTTGTGCCTTCTCGTTTCACCCAAGTTTCCCCCCCTCCTCTCTGTTTGAAGCGTGGTGACATTAAATGAGTATTTCTTTAGTGGAAATCATTTGGGCCACTAAGGAGCAGTTTAGCAGCCTGAAAAAAGAACAAGTGGGAGAAAACAAATCGTGCTATTTTAAGAGCAGGTCTCGGGGCTGCAGTTAAGGCACAATTCAGTCCTACAACAAAGGCCAAGTCTTATCACACTTCATGAAGGTTCTGAGAAATAGCTGGGTGACCCCACCAATTTTCCACCCTGGTCTGATCTCAAGCCAGCTCCATTTATTCTGCAGATTTCACTTAAATGGTCACAAATCAGGGTCCCAGCTGATCCCCACCGTCCCCCCAACACCTGCTGCAGGCAGCCAGGAAAAAAACCTCATTTCCAGTGGGCTCCCTGCCTCAGTTTCCACCTGTACAGCAGCAGGAGGAATAACATCAGCTCCCTCCCTAAAACAAGAATATTAACCCCCCCTGAGGAGTTTTGGAGGTAAAAAGAGTCCTTTCAATAATTAAGCTCAAAATTATGCATGGTGCTGTTGGGCTTAGTGAATAATTCACATTTCAGTTGAGAAGCAAGAGGAAGCAGACCCTGGTAAAAACTCTTCTATCCCTGCACAGATCAATTTTTTCATCTGTTTTATTTGATCTGAATGTATTTTATTTGGAAAATAAACATCTGAGTTCAGATTTGAATTGTTCATGCTCTCTGCCCTTAAGAACTAATTGCTTCTGGTTTTCTGGCCAAAAATGCTCAGTCTGATGAGCCTTCTGAAACCCTTTTTAAAATTCTTTAAATCAATCCAGTATTTGTTCAATTAAATGGAATAGCTTCAATTCTATTTCTGACTAATTTATATTTAACCCCATGACTAAAACAAAACCCTCCACTCAACAGAAGCCAAATTGCCATGGGGACATTGGCTGGATTTGCTACCCAGGGAAGCTGCTGCTTGCCCAATGTCAAAGAACAAAGCAGAGTTGCTGAAGCTCTTCATCAGAGCACATTATTTTTGGACAAGGTAATTTTGTAAAAAGAGAGTTTCTGCCTGTGGCACAGGAAAATCAAGAGCCATAGAATCACCAAATCATTTAGGCTGGGACTTTAAACCCATCCAGTGCCCCCCCTGCCATGGTCAGGGACCCCTCCCAGGGTGCTCCAAGCCCCATCCAACCTTCAACACTGCCTCAAAGAATTTCTCCCTAACTTTCCATCTATATCTTCCATTTTCCAATTTAAAGCCCTTCTCCCTCATCCCATCCCTCCACACCTCCCTCCCCAAATTCCCTCCCCAGCTCTCCTGGAGGTCCCCACAAAGCTGATGCTCTCTCCACTCTTGCAGCCAAGCCCTGCTCTCCATCCCAGCCAGCAGCTCCTTATGGGGGGAATCTTTGCCCAAATCTCCTCTTTCCGCTCCACCTGAGGCACTTTTTTTGGGGATCAGCTTTTCATTACATGAAATGTAAAGTTTGGGAACGAGGCAAGAGGACAGAAAATCCCCCAAACCATCCCCAGGTTTTGCAAGCCCTGAAGCTGGGGAGCCCCAAGGGAGTCAGGGTCAGTCCCAGCTCTCCCATCCTTCTCCATTTTAAGCCCATAACCCAACCTCCAGCCTTGGCACAGACCCCTCCACCTCCCCCTTCCCTGCCTTGGTGCAGCCTTAGTGCTGGGGTACCTGAAAATACCAGAACAAAACACAATAAACTCAGTAAAACACTTTTCCTGCCTCACATCCCAAGGCACTGCACAAATAAGATTTAAGAGATAAGGTCCATCCTGGTTTTATGAGAAGAAAGTGCAGTAAACAGACTAAAAAAAGAACCATGCCAGCAGCCTACCTTACTCTAAGGTTGCTCTAAGGAGCAAGGGCTGGGTTAGGTTTTAAAAGTGTGGGTCAGGTCCTTCCCCCCTCCCCTCCTCTTAGTTTTTCTTTAAATTCATAATAAAGAAAAAAGCCAGAATAAATAAGCAAACAAACAAAAAACCCAAACAACCAAGAAAACAAGCAACAAAAACAAAAAAAACAAAAAAAAAAGAAAAAAAAAAAAAAAAGGAAAAAAAAAAGGGAAAAAAAAAAGGAAAAAAAAAAGAAAGAAAAAGAAATGAACCTGCCATAATCAGCATGAAGCTCATGGACACATGGACAGGGAGAAGCAGCTGCCTGCAAGAGGAGCTGCTCAAAGCTGGACACGTTGCCAGGTGCAGAAATAAATCCTTCAAAAGCTGTCACTCACATCTCAGAGGGCAGGGAGGGGGTAGGGAGGGAGAGGGCTGGGATGCTAACTAGAGAAAGAAAAATAGCTTTATGGGCTTGAGCTCTTTTAAAGAGAAAACGACCCCTCAAGGGCAGCACTGCCTGCAGATGGGTTTGGGTTGTGGGTGGTTTGCTTTTTTTTTATTTTTTTCCTAGAATTAACTTTAACCAGTTCTGAAATGTGTCCTTGAGCACCATGCAGAGCAGCAGGGAGAAGCCAGACAAATTGAATTGTTAAGGCTTAGGAGTCCATATGTGGGCTGAGATCTGTTTCTTCTGCAGGAGACCAGACCAAAGGTATTAAAAAATAAATAAATAAAAAAAAAAAAAAAAAAAAAAAAAAACCACAAATAAAAACCTCTCAGCCTCCAGCACTTTGTAAGGATTGTTCTGTAGCAGCTGATGGAGAAGGGAAGGGGGGAACAGAGGGGTTTGGGCAGGGGAGCAGAACCAGGAGCCCAGGGGTGGTTGGCAATGGAGAACATCCCACCAGGAGGGGCAAAATATACAAATAATTATGAGAGGTTTAGGGCAGTGAGTGCTCAGAGGCCAAGACAAGTTTCACCAGCACAGCCCCAGTTCAGGCTCCTCTCCCTGGCAGGGTTCAGTTTTCTTGGTGTTTGATGGGAACAATTCAGCAATTGGGGCTGGAACTGGCCCAGGAGTCCACAGGAGAGGGTGAGGAGCTGAGACACAACCATCCTGCTGAAAATTCACCTCCAGGGTCTCATTAGCTTGGAAAACAAAATACTGAGGAACTGGGCTGGGTTCACTGGTTCTGAACAGCTCTGTGCTACAGCTCCCAGCTTGGCTTCTTGATCCCAACTTGAGCTCAATGTCCTCTTAGATTTTAATTTAAAAAAAAACCCAGAAATAAAACCTGTGTGAGCATCCTGCTCACCTGGTGCCTCCAGGACAAGGTTGCAGCCTGGGCAGAAGATTTCTCTGCCACCACCCCGTCCAGGGACAGGTTGGATGCTGCCAGGTTGTGTGAGAGGTTGGGAAGGATTTTTATCCCAGAGAAAGAAGAAATCACCCCTCAGATTGTGCTGAGACACAATCATCCTGCTGAAAATTCACCTCCAGGGTCTCATTAGCTTGGAAGACAAAATACTGAGGAACTGGGCTGGGTTCACTGGTTCTGAACAGCTCTGTGCTACAGCTCCCAGCTTGGCTTCTTGATCCCAACTTGAACTTAATGTCCTCTTAGATTTTAATTTAAAAAAAAAACAAACAACACAGAAATAAAACCTGTGTGAGCATCCTGCTCACCTGGTGCCTCCAGGACAAGGTTGCAGCCTGGGCAGAAGATTTCTCTGCCACCACCCCCTCCAGGGACAGGTTGGATGCTGCCAGGTTGTGTGAGAGGTTGGAAAGGATTTTTATCCCAGAGAAAGAAGAAATCACCCCTCAGCCTGGAGCTGCACATCTCACTTCCTGAGCAGCAGCAACTAAAAGCTTTTCCCATTTATCCATCCCTCCCTCACCCTGCTCCCTTCTTTCAGTTTTCCTTCTTTTTAATCCCAAGCCCTTCAATGACATGGCCACACTATAAGCCAGGCTGAAGTGATCCCAAATTAAAAATAAGCATATAATATTCACAAATAAGCATATAGTAACCAAGAATAAGCACAAAAATTAAGATTAAGTAGGGAGAGGCTGGTTCCAGCCACTGGACAAGATGCTGCTGGTCTTCTCCTTCCCCCATGCCTGGAAGTCCTGAAGCTGCTGGGAAGTGTGGCACAAAAAGGGACAAAAAAGGGGTGTGGGGACAGGACTGATTTGCCAAAAATATCCTCAGCTGCACTGACTGCCTTGGAGAAGAACACACGTTGTGTTTGCCTAGGTAATGTTACATCTAGGAGCCACCCAGCCTGAGCATCATTTAGATTTATTATTTATTATTTTATATTTGAGCAACATGAGGTTGGATGGGGCTCTGAGCAGCCTCATCTGGTGGGAGGATCTGCAGGGGGCTTGGAACTTTAGGGTGCTTTCCAACTCCTACCATTCCACGACTCTATGATTTAGAATAAATTCACCTTGCCTTCCCATCTCTCTAAAACCAGGCTGTTGCAGAGCTAGCAGAAGCCAGGTTTGGGTTGAAAAGGACCTTTTTTCCACCAACTCCACCCGTGGACACCAAAACTGGGGTAAGAGAATCATCAGCAGAGCATTTGGCTTCCGTTGCACTCAGAGGATTGGGTTTCCAGTGCAGCTTTATCCCATACACAGCTGAGGAATATGTGTTAATACACCTTAGCATTGCACCCCAAAACTGACCAAACCAGAGAAAAAAACATGAGAAACCCAGCACCTTCCAGCAGAGCTGCAATCCATGCTGGTGCTGCAGCAGTGGGAGCAATTGAAAGGTTGGTATTTATTTCTGCCACTGTATAAATTACATCTTGGGATCAAAAAAAGCAAAGCAGGAGGCATTGTAATAAGGCAGAGCTTTGTTCTGACTCCTTTATTACTTTTGGAGGTGAATAAAACCAGAACACTCTGTTTTATCTCCTGTATTATAATTTGACCTTTTTTTTTTTTTTTTTTTAATAAGAGGAAAAAAAAAAAATCTTTCAAATCAGTCTCTACAGCTCAGAACTGTTCCCCTCCTGCAGGGATTTTCATTGCCATTGCACTCATGGCAGGGATGTCCCTGGGGGACAGGGGTGGCTTTGGGTTCTGCACTTCAAATCTCCCAAATCCTCACCAAACCCCAGCTCAAGCAGTGCTGCAGACCCCTTCCCACACCTCTGCTCCCCAACCTGTTTAAAAAGGATGAGAAATCCATCAGTCAAAGCCTTCAAAGGCAAACCCAAGCCTGCTTTGACTCCTCTGGGTCACCTTCCAGGCCAGAAGTCCCCAGCCCAAGTCCCTTGCAGGGATTTTTACTTCCAGTCCAAAGTCTCTCATTAAGCAAATAAATTCATATTTTTCTACTGCTAGGTCCAGAGGGCTTCACCCTGGCAGTGATGAAAGCCTTGCTGAAGAACTTGGTTGTCAGCCACCTGTTATTAAATTAAAGAAAACATTTCTTTTGGATACGTAATGTTCCCAGCCACAAGAAACAGATACATCAAACGGGACATTAGGGAGAGTTGGGAAGGGAGGAAAAAACTAGACCCAGAGAACTGGACATCTCCAGCCTTCAGGGAAGCTGAGAGCCAGGGCAGGGGGTCACTGGAAAAGCCCCATTTTCAAGCAGAGCTCTCAAGTTTGCATCAACATTTGATTTTTTTTTTTTTTTTTTTTGGCCACAAAAATAAATAATGTTAAATAATGTGATGATAATCAATAATATGATATAAAATACTGGTGAAACAAATAGAAGAGGTGCAAAGTGTGTGGGGGTGAGGACTCGGTGAGGTGCTGTGGTGCTTTGGGGTGCTCAGCTTTGCCTGTCTGGGACTTCATTTCTTCTGCTCCCAGAAGAACTCAGAGTTGGGGTTCAGAACCAGGGGGGGAAGCTGAAGGAGCCCCCAACCCCAAACCTTTGGTGTTTCCCAAGGCTGCCCTCGTGCTCCTGGGGCAGGGCAGAGGTTCTGACTGCTCCTGCATTTCCTGAGCAGCACCACTCACACTAAAAGAGAATTAAAGCATCCTTTGGCAAGGCAGGGGAACCATAAATCACAGGCAGCAGCAGCCCCTGCCAGCCAGGTAATGACCAGGAGACTTTATTTGTGTTACCCAGAGGAAAGGGAGGGAAAGAAAATCAATATATTCCTCTAGAAACGGCCTCCTTTCCTAAAGTGCCATTTTTACAGCTCCTCATCCTTAGTATTTGTTTCATCCCCAGGTTGAAGGGTGGTTCCTGGCCTGGTGTCACCAGGTTAAAGGAACAAAGAGCCTTGCAGGGCACCTCAGAGGAGGTACCCACAGCCACCTCCCAACCCCACGTCACCCACAGGCTCATCAGGGGGGCACTTGGCTTGCTTGGGGACAACTTGGGGACCAGGCTTGGAACCAGCTGCTTTGCAACAAATCCCAACCAGGACCAGGTGTAAGAGCAGCTGGACATTGACTCCAGCTGATGTGAAATTACATCAGGATTCTGATATTAAATTATTTGGATTTAGAGATTGTCACAGCACATTTAGATATTAGGAAATAAACTTCTTGTCTTGGAAAGATGTTTAGTCAGGGCTCTCCTGGAACAAAACTCTCAGCTGACAGGTTGTCCATCAAAAAAAAAAAAAACCTAAAAAAAAACCCAACCAACCCACACATTTTCAGCTGCAAGATCCTTGTGGGTCAGTCAGACAGCACCCCTGCTCCTGCCCCACTCTGAGCTCACCCAGCAGCCCCCTCCTCTGATGGGCTGTGAAAAGGTCTTAGGAAGGTGAATGGTTTTCTGTTTGGTAGAACAGTTCCTGTTTAAATCAAGGTATTGCATAAAAATTCTTCCTTGCTCCTTCCCATCACTGCCCAGTTTCGATTTTGTTCTCCAAGAACCAGCTGAGATCTGGGAGGTCCCTCGGGGGTGGGCAGAGCCCTTGGAGCTGCTCCCCAGAGGCTGCTGCTCCCTTCAGCACTCAGCTTTGCTCACTGGCTGTAAAATCAAATTTCCCAGAGCATTTCCCCCCATTTAAAGCCCCCCAGCTCCTGATGCCAGGTGGGGCAGTGACAGCACCAGGTCCCACACATCCTCAGGGACGAGGAGGAAAAGCCCTGGGCATGAGGGGGAGAATGAATTGCTGTCTTTAAGCAGTATTTACAGCCTGGTTCTGCCACCCCCACAGCCTCCCATCCCACATTTCATCCTCACTCAGCTGTGGGGAGCATCTTGTCCCTTCATCCCTGGTGAGGTGACAGCAAACCCAGCAAATCCACCCATGCTTTGCACCCCCTGCTCCACTCAGAGGGAGCAAAAACCTCCCCAGCTGCAGCCTGCATGGAGGGGACAGCATTTTCCTGCCTGCTCAGCTGGGAAAGCCAGGATTTCTCTGGCTGGCTGGGAGCTGGGGCTGAGTTTGCTTTGCTCAGGCTGTGTGTGGCTGAGAGCTGAGCCAGCACAGCACCCCCGGGGAGGAAAATCTGCACCCCAGGGGCCTCCTCCAGACACATTCTGTGGAATTCCAAAGCACATTTTGACCAAGTAAGGAGTCTGGGTCCTGACTAAAGCTGAGCTGTAAAACTTCTGATGGCATCCTCTGGTTCCAGGGGTTTCCCAGTGATTAGGAAATGACACACAGACTCATTCTACTGCTTATTTATAAGAAATACTGTGTGTTTCAGCAGTAAAAAGAGGGGTTTCTGGGGAAGAGGAGGACTCAGAGGTGATCCAAGGGCTGGAGCAGCTCTGGAGCCAGGATGGGAATTGGGGGTGTTCAGCCTGGAGCAGAGAAGGTTCCAGGGAGACCTCAGAGCACCTTCCAGTGCTTGAAGGGGCTCCAGGAAAGCTGGGGAGGGACCTGGGACAAGGGCCTGGAGGGATGGGATGAGGGGGAAGGGTTTTAAGCTGAAAGAGAGGAGATGTAGAGGAAATATTGAGAAGAAATTATTTGGTGTGAGGATGCTGAGCCCCTGGTTGCCCCATCCCTGGCAGTGTCCCAGTGTTCCCTCAGCCACCAGGGATTTGTACAGGAATTTGAAGCCCTGCAAGCAGGAGCAGCTCCAGCTGAATTCCCTCTCTTGGCACCTGGGGATGCTCAGCTGGGAAAACCCCACGTGCCCAGCTCTGCTCCCTAAGGTTTTGGTACCTGGGAGCAGCTGCCAGGTCAGGACTGAGCTGCCCTGGCCACACACAGCAGCTCCCACCCCAACACCAGAACTTTACTGATCCTACCAGCTTCCTAACACATCCTAACATCCCTAAGCCACCAGAGAACAAACTCCTGGAAGAAAAATCCCATTAACTCCTCCCTGCACCTCTCAGAACAAATTCAGATCAGGCTGGAGGGGGGAGAGGCAATGCCAGGTAAATCAGCTGGGAGCAGCCCCTAAAACCATCTGCCCAGAGCCCTCCCACAGCAGCTGAGCCTTTGCCAGGAGCTGTTTAAAAAGCCAGGGCTGAAATGAGAAAGGTGAAGAGCATCACCCCCCTCCTGTTTCCAAGCCAGATTTTGGCAGGATGTAATCCTCCAGATTTCTGGAGGATAAGCACAGAAGAGCTTTAGATCAGAGTAATCACTTTAAAGTGTGCAATTTGGCTCCATTAGAATATTTATGCATCTCTCAGTGCACACAAACACAGTGACCCCACAAAAACCTATTTTTTTTTTTTTTTTTCTTCCAGTGCCAGTAGCACAAACCCCTCTGGGCAGTGTCAGGGACCCCTAGAGCCAAAAAACCCCAAAACTCATCACTCAGCCCCAGTCACTGTTCATCCCCACAAGGTAACATCTGGGTTTCCTGCTTGTTAAAGGCTCAGTTCCTCCCAGGGCAGTGCAGGGATGGGGCTGGGGGGGATTCCCTGCCCTGGGAATCTGGGAATTGCTGCTGGGATGTCCCCCAGCACCCAGTGCTCTGCAAGGTGCCCTTGGGTTCTGGGTGAGCTCAACCACTGCTGTCCCCAGGGACTGAAGTCCTCCTCCCAGCCACACATCTCTTCCCAAACCCATCTCCAAAGCTACTCTTGGAAATCTGGTTCTTTCCTCTGCAGCCAGGCAAGGGAAATCCTTTGCTCCCTGAGCTGGTGTCACCACAAACTGCTCACTCCTGAGACAGAAATATGAATATGAAACTCCTGAATACAGAAAAATTCCCTTTGAAACAGGCAGGGTGCTGGAGGGGGCGGGGAGGACAGAGATTGGGGTCCCCAGACCCCATGAGGCTTCCTCTGGCCCCTCTGTTAAACCCCACACGAGGGGGGTTCCCTTTGGGTTTTGTGCCCACTTACAGCTCCAGTGCTGACCTGAGTTTCCAGCTGGAGGACAACCAGGTCCCCAGCACCAGAAACCAAAGCAGGGAAGGGCTGGAATTCAGCAAAATATTGGAATTGGAGCAAGTCTGAAGGAGAGAAAACTCTTGATATTATGCATTGATATTATGCATAAAAGCCAGGGACCTCCTAATGCAGAGGTGACCTCCAGGGCCATCCTGCCAAAAGCTTTGGGGTTCTGACCTGAGTTTGCAGGCAATGACCAATGGACTAGCACATATCAGGCTCAAATAAGCATGGTTTGCTCATGATTTTTTCTCAAAGACTTAAAGAAAATGGTCCTCAGGAGTCTGATGATGCCCTCAGGGATTTACCCAGAGGTTTTCAGGGCTCAGCCCCCAGCAGTGCTGCTAAAAAGGTTCCATGGATGGAAATATTTCCCTTTCAAAACCCAGTCCCCTGAATGGATTTTTTTGTGTTCTCCAGGCAGGAATTTAAACCTCAGGGTCTGGTTCTCACTGCAGTCCTGAGAAACCAGAGTGCTTGGATGGGGCAGGCTCTGGTTTATCCCAGGGGCTGACATGGGATGGAGGGAAGCTTCATTCCAAGTGTCCTGCAGCATTCCTACGGGAAAGATCCATGTATTTGGTGATCATTTTAGATGTTATTTCACTGTTTTTCACAGCAAAACTTCATGGTCCTCCAAAAGTGAGCTCCATCTAGGGTTGCCATGATATTTATTTAGGCCTCCAGTGCTTTGCTGTTGCTTCTCCTGTCCTGGGAAGTTTTTCTGCTAACAGCAAAGTCCTGATTCATTCAGCACTGATGGCAAGAAATGATCCCTCCCCACCAGCACAGCCTCAGGTGTTGCAATTAAAAGTTAATTGAGGAGCCTCCTGGCTGAGACAACATTTGATTTTCCTGTTTTTTAAAAGCCATCATCATCTGCAGGTGTTTTATTCACTTTTCTGGGAAGCAGCAAAGGGAAAAGTGCTTCCATTCCAGGCAGACACATTATCTCTGATAAGGAACAATTTGTCCAAAGGCAAGTTTGTAACAAGAGGGAGTGGGAAGGGGGATAAGGGATGGCTGGAACCTTGGATGCTGTCACACAGCCTGGGTGTTGCTGGGGGAAGGAACCAAGCAAGGGAAGGGAGGAGTGGAGGAAAAAAAATAAAAAAAATCCACCTGTGGCTGGAAACAAAGACAAAATTTGAATTCACTGCACTGAAAACCAGGCAGAACTTAGCTCTGAAAAAAGTTATTCCTGCTTTTCCTTTATCCTTTCCCTAAAATCCCTGTTCCCAAAACATCTTTTGCTTTTCACCAACTCAGAGCTGATGGTACCAACTCCTCTTGCCCAGAGAAGTGGGTGCTCACCCCCCAGGCAGCAAACCCAACATAGATGCAGCTAGCACAGCTCCTCTCTCCTGATATTCTTCCTCTGTTTGTCTATCACCTGGTTTCCTGCAAGGTAAATCCCTGGTTTTTGGGGGATCACATGGTGTGGTTGGTTATTAATGCCAAGAGAGGACACAAAGCCCATCCCTGTGCTGGGGAAGCTGAGCTGCAGCAGTTTCAGGAACTCAGCTGAGGTTTCCCATCGAGGAGAAAAGGTTTCCTTGAGGATGGTCAAGATGTCAACTGGAAATACTGTCTAAAAGAGGAATAACCTGAGGCTCAGGGCTTAGTACTTCCCCATCTTAGTTCACAAGTTTGGGCCACTTTGTTCCTAATGGCCCTGCAAAAATTCCACTTAACCTTTGGTGACCATTGCAGATCCCAAAGTGACCTCTGCAGTGAGGAGTTCCCTGAGGCTACTGATGATGATGAAGAAATTTTTCCAGGGTCCAGCACAAGATACACTCTGCAGATGAGGCTCTTTCCATCCCTTCCATTGCCAGGAAGCTGAACAGGAGCCAGCAGTGTGCCCAGGTGGCCAAGAAGGCCAATGGCATCCTGGGCTGGCTCAGGAACAGCGTGGCCAGCAGGTCCAGGGAAGGGATTCTGCCCCTGTGCTCAGCCCTGGGGAGGCCACAGCTTGAGTCCTGTGTCCAGTTCTGGGCCCCTCAGCTCAGGAAGGAGATTGAGGTGCTGGAGCAGGTCCAAAGGAGGCAACTGGGCTGGGGAAGGGATCCAGCACAGATCCTAAGAGGAGAGGCTGAGGGAGCTTGGGGTGTTGAGGCTGGAGAAGAGGAGGCTCAGGGGAGACCTCATCACTCTCTCCAACTCCCTGAAAGGAGGTTGGAGCCAGGGGGGGGTTGGGCTCTTTTCCCAGGCAACTCTCAGCAAGACAAGAGGGCACAAGAGGTCTCAAGTTGTGCCAGGGGAGGTTTAGGTTGGACATGAGAAAGAATTTCTTTCTGGAGAGGGTGCTCAGCCATTGGAATGGGCTGCCCAGGGAAGGGGTGGATTCTCCATCCCTGGAGATATTTCAAAAGAGCCTGGATGTGGCACTCAGTGCCATGGGCTGGGAACCACGGGGGGAGTGGAGCAAGGGTTGGACTTGATGAGCTCTGAGCTCCCTTCCAACCCAGCCAGTTCTATGATTCTGTGATTCTCATCCCAGCTGGGACCCAGCAGCTCCAGCCTTGCAGGAGCCTCAAAGCTGACCCCAAACCAGCACAGATCCCCCCAGCCATGCTGAGCTCTTCTCTGGGTACCACAAGGGCTTATCTGAAATATTTAGCCTGCCCTGCTCCCTGCCCTCATGCTCAAAATGAAGCATGCCCAGCTCATTCATGGTATTTGTTTTTCATCTGCAAGTATCTTCTGGTTTGCCATAGAAAAAAATTCCACTTCAGGCTGAAACACATCTCAAAGCTTTGCATCTTCTGGGAAATTTATGAGATTACAGAGTTTTCCTGGGAAAAACAAAAACTGCTCAAGAATTTAATTAACTCTTGAAACTTGCTCTCATTGCAGATGATCAAATATACAGCTGAAAAGGTTCGGGCAAAGGCTTGTGTAGTCATATGAGTAAAAAAAAAAACCTCAGAAGCATCTGGTGTAGCATCTACATCATCCCCTGTCTCAACACACACAGTGCCCAGGCAGCTGTATCCAAGTTATCTGTTTTTTCTGGTACTTTCCAGGGAGGTTTTCTCTGCCAGACAACCCAATCCAATCCCAGGGTCTCCATGGCAGGCTCTCTCCCACCCAAATCTGCCTGCTTCCAGCCCCTGCAGCACATTTTTATACCAGCTGGCCAAATTCTAAGAAAAAAAAACCCAAAAACTGAATTCAGGCTGAATTCTTATGCCTGGCTCTGACCTGACACCCAAAGCACAGGCTGCTCTTCTCCTTGGTTATCTCATCTTTTGGTTCAGATTTGGGTTTGTTGCTCCCAGGAAGCACCAAATGGCTTTCTGGGAAGACACAGAAGTGCTGCCTGGCCCTGGAACTGAGAGGTGCTGAAGAATATTAAAAGCCTGGAGGGCAGCAGCAGCAAAGGCTGCACCCAGGGCAGGGTTTGTTTCTAGGGTCTATTTATCCCTAGGTCAGAAGGCACCCAACTTCCTCACCTGTCCCCAGACATTTATTGTGGGTTCCCCCAAGGATGCTCAGTCCCCAGCAGGACCCATCCAGGAGCTGCAGAGGAGATTGGCCTCTGGATATTCCAAGATTTCCTGGATTATCCAGCTACAAGGGAACCACAGAGCCCTTTCTACCTCATTTTGGAGCCAGCTGGGGTGCAGACACCCCAAGAGCAGAGCAGGGATTCAGCTTTCCCCTCAAGGTATCTCCATCCACCCTTTGCCAGCTCTGCAGCTTTCCCTCTCTGCTTTGGAGCAGAGTTTAGAGGGGGAAAGAAAACTTCTGGGAGTGTTTCTCTTGATTTCAGCTTGGCTGGAAAGCTGCTGTGACTCCCACGTGCTCATTAAAATATAAAAAATAAAAGCTGCTTGTTCCCCACGCAGGCTGGAGAGGAAGATTAAGCACCATGTCCCCTCAGTCGTGGAAAATTGACACTGCTAAGGCTCAGTGCATCCATCTCAAATTACTTTGTGAATCATTTTCCCTTCTGGGGAAAGAAAAAAAAAAAAAAAAAGCAACTATACAGATATTTTCTGTCCTTTTTTATCATTTCACCATTGCCACCTGCTGTGCAAGATTTTAAGCTCCATTTCTTCCAGTTTAGCCATTTCTAGGTGGGAAAAAAAAAAAAAAATTGTTTTGTTCAGGTATGGGAATTATTTCTGTCTTGTTCTACAGCAGTGGAGCCCTGGGCAAGGTGAGGAGCAGGATGCCTGCCCACCCAAGCAATGAAACCACTGGGGAGGCCTGGGGCAGGGTGATGGGCACAGCACAGGGACTGACACACCCAGGGCTCATCCTCAGCAACTCCTGGTTTTCCATCACCTGCTCAGTCCCTCCTTCTGCTTGCAACCAAGCAAGAGCCTCCAGTACCCTGAGCTAAATGAAAAACCAGTGCTGCTTTATTTTTTCCTCTTTAACTTTTGCCTTTTAGGAGGATCTTCTGTTTCCCACGGTGCCATCAGCTCTGCTGCCCTCTCTGACCTGCAGTTAACCAAACAATCTCTCTCCTGCCTTCCTCTCCCTTCTCTTTCAAGGCTGCTACAAACATCTAAAGGTCACTCAGAGCTGTGGTTCAGCAGGGAAACCTCTCCCTGCCTCCCCCTCCCCTGGGCCAGGGACCTCTCTGACATTTCTCACACGGATTCTGGGGTTTTTGTGTCCTCTCTGCTGGGCTGTGCCTTCTGCTGCCTCCTGGGTGTTCAGCCACAGGGCAGCCCTGGGGTGGCTGCCAGGGGCTTTGCTGACACTGAAAGAGTCCAAGTTCCTGTGGTGTGGAGCCACCAGGCAGCAAAGCACCTGAGAAACTCTCAGCCCCACTTCTAAGGGGATGGAAATAGAACTGTTTGGGTTGGAAAAGACCTTTAAGATCACCCAGTCAAACCAGTAACCCAACACAACCAACCCCCATCCCTCAGCTCCACACACAGCAAGTGTGACCCCACACAAGCTGAGACCTTTCAAGGATTAGAAATAGGATTTTTGTCCCCAGAGGTGTCAGCCTGGGCTGGATCCGTGGGCAGGCAGGGGTGCAGGCAGCAAGGTCCCTGGGGCAGGACACAGCATTCCTGCTGCCAGGGACAGGAGCAGATGGAAGGCATCCAGACCAGATCTAGAAGAGCTGCATCTTCTGCCTCCAGGACTTTGGGATGTACATCTTCTGCCTCCAGGACTTTGGGATGTACACCTTCTGCCTCCAGGACTTTGGGATGTACATCTTCTGCCTCCAGGACTTTGGGATGTACATCTTCTGCCTCCAGGAGCCCGGGGGCTGCTCCTTCTGCCTCCAGGACCCTGGGACCTGCTCCTTCTGCCTCCAGGACCCTGGGACCTGCTCCTTCTGCCTCCAGGACCCTGGGACCTGCTCCTTCTGCCTCCAGGACCCTGGGACCCTGGACCAAACATCCCCACAGGAGGTGGGAAGAGGGGAAACATTTCTGGCTGCTTGGATGGAGTGGATTTGCTGCAGATCCCCTGGCTCAGCTGGATAAAGAGGTGCTGCTCCATCACCTGCAGCAGAACTCCACCAGCTGAGGGTTTGGCCACGGGTTTTGGCTTAAAAAACCCCAACTATTTGGTCAATACATCCCCACAAAACTGGCCCTAGCTGGGTATGTAAGAGTGTTCCCATCCCAGCTTCACAGTCCCCCAACATTCCTGGCAACCAGGACAGGATTCCCACTGGCCCAGCCCCTGCTCCTCACCAAGGTGGGTATCAGAATCACCTGAACAGCAGGCACAGGGCACACAGCACAATAATAATTAGTAACAAACAGCAATTGCAGAGTGCTGACCTTTAACAGGGATGAGGGAAAAAAGCCATGAAGTGAACCAGATGACTCCCAGGGAGTTTAATGGGATGCACATCAGTCCCAATCTGAAAAAAAAGTCCCCCAAATGCCATTGGAACAAGGGTAATCTGCCTGTGCTGGCCCCCCAGGCAACAAATGAAAAATAAGTCAGTAATTTGCAGCAGGCTCTGCTCCCTCTGTCTCAGCATCCTTGGTGTTATCTTCATTTCACTCCAAATAATATCTGGAAAACCAACAGTTTATCATGCCTGCCTCTGAGCTGCTGGATGTTATTTTTTTCAGCACAACTTTGTAATGAGGAGGGTTTGCAACATTTTGCTTTCATTAAAACAATTTTTCCTTCCCCCCCTTTCCCTCTTGCCATGGAGGCTGAAGGGAAAGTCACTGAACACCTTTGGCATGCAAATGCCCTGCTCACTGCTAATTTTCTCCATTTATCAAGCATTTGGGATGAAAACAAAAATGCCACAGCTTCCCTTTAAATCCCTATACTCCCCTTATCCCCAGGGATGCCACCCCTGGGATCCCTGCAGGCTGTGCTGGGGCTCAGGATGTTCCTCAGCACCTCTCCCAACATCTCCCTCCTCCTCTGTTCCTGTGTTTTCTTCAGGATATAACTAATAGATTCCACATGAACTGCTTGGGAATAGCAAACACCCCCTGGCAGGGTTGGAAACCCCTTTCCCAACACTCTCCCCATCCACAAACCTCTTGTGGGGTTTCACCACTCAGCACTGAGCCATCCCCTTGGAGAACAAGGTAAAAACCAGCAATCTGCTCGTTTGTTTCCTCTAAAAACTACAAAGATAAATGGCTCTGTTCTTCCACAAACTGCTGATAAGGACCCTCAGGATACACTTGGGATAAGAAATGCCAATTAATTCTGGCTATGGCCACTCCCTTTGGTGCTTCCCTTCCTCATTAAGATGCTAAAAATGCTTGATATTTGGGAAGCACTGGAATTATTACCATGTGGAGACAAAACCCCCAAACACAGCTGCATTTCTGCAGCTCTCAGATGTCCCATCAGCAAGCCTGGAGTTTCCTAAAGATTCCTCCATGTCAGAAACACCAGGACAAGTGGGTCCCCCCCCCCTTTGCAGAGGGCACTTAAAGCCTTCACCTCTTCCTTCCCCTGGCAGGGACATCCCAGCTGCTCAGGACAGAAATTATTTGGGTGCCCCAGGGTGCAGATGCTTCCCTGCAAAGAGCTGCAGAGCAGCCACACAAACATTGGATCTAAAGGCTGACAATGTGTGGAGATCCAGGGAATCCAACAGCAACAAGAGCAGTCTTTCCTCCTCATAAAAAAAATTTAAAAAAAAATTGGAGACTTCCACTTTTTGGAAAAAAAACAAAACTCTGCTCAGGTAAAGCCCAAGCTGCCCCCTCCCTGATAACAAACCAGGGGGTTTTGTTAGAGACAGCAAGAAGAGCCCAACAAGCAGCCTGGAGCAAAGCCAGACACCAGGTTTGGGGTGACAACCTGCTGCTGGCCCAGGGCAGCCCCTCAAGACATGCAGAATATTGCCCAAGGCATTGCAGAAGAGTTTCTCTGGGCTGGAAGCTCAAGCTGCTGATGGAACCAAGTGCTCTGACCACCAAGCAAAGCATCTGGAGTTCCCAGCTCACTGCCCTGGGACAGGAATCCCTGGCAGACCTGCACCTTCCCCAGGAAGCAAGGGGGAAGAGCCAGGGAGACTTTGACAAACCTTACAGACTGGGAAAAAGAGAATTTTTCCTGTGGAATTAAACCGGTACCTCCTGAAAGGTGCTGAAACCCTTGACTCTCCTGTGCAGTTATTCAAACAACATCTGTAAATGTCAATTGGCAGCACTCTCAGAGGGGAGGTTTCTATTTTTCATTATGCCTGTGTGCACTGCCTAAAAGCTGCTTTATACCCCCCAGGGAACTCTCCTGCCTGAGGATACCCCACTGGGAGGCAGGGGCTGAGTTTGCCTCCAGCTTTATCTGGGGGAACAGCAAATCCTGCTCTGCAGGCTGAGGTGCCAGAGGCTGGGGGATAAAGCTGCTGCAGGGGGTTTGCTCTGAATCCTCCCTCCCCTGCAGGCTTTAGTATGGACTTTTCCTTGTTCCAAGCCATCTTGTTTCAGTAGAAGCTGCCCTGGATTCCTACACATCAGTCCTCACAGTGCTGGAAATGAGGAGGAAGAAATCACCCCTGGAAAGTGAGGAGCCCATCCTTGAGGTGCAACCTCTGCCCGTGCTGTGGGGAAAACTCCTGTTCACGTCTGAGCTCCTGAAACCATCCAAACCCTCAGGAACAGCACCCAAAAAGCTCCCAGGGGTTGAGGGCTGCTGGGGCTGGGATCTGGGGGGGTTATGAAGCCATCAGGGAGAGTTTATCTGTCATGAGGTGGCCCAGAAATCAGTTAGTGACAGGAAAAGGTGCAGGGCTTGCTCTGGGAAAGAGATCTCCTCCCACTGCTCACCAAACTGGCAATAAACCTCTGGCTTTGGGGCAAATCTCTCCTGATTGTGCTCCTTTTAGAAACTCTCAAGTCACCAACACCACCTCGAGTCATGCAAAAAGAAAAATAAAAGGCCTAATTCTGTACACCAAAACCACTAAAATATCAAAGCCAAAGGAAATCCCCTGACTCAGAAAAAGCCACCAAATCCACACTTAAGTAGTCAAAAGTAAAACAACATTCCAAACTATAATTCTGACCCTTACCAGGCACTCCAGGACCTAGAGAGACCCAGAATTAAAAGCCCTGGAGCAGCAGGAAGCCCAGGGGAGGATTATTTGGGGGAGCAGTGTCCAACCCCAGGTCTTTAAGGACCAACACACATTTTTCTCCACAAAGCTCTTGTGCCTTCTTCCCCTCCTCCTATCTCATATTTCCCTCCAGGGGAGGCCATGCCCTAACACAACAATTTTCCCTATCTGGACATCATCACCCCCCCAAAAAAAATCCCAAAACAGAGAAGCAAAGCAAACCTGAGGCTGCAGCAGTGCTGGGTGTGAAGCCCCCTCAGAAGCAAGGACCAGGCTGTCCCTCTCCACGGCCAGCAAACATCTCACATCCCCCTCAGCCCAACTTTTATGGAGAGGAACTACTAACAGGTGGAGGAAATGATCACCCTGAACCTCCCCCTGCCCAGCTGCCTCTGGGAAGGGTGTTAAAATCATCCCAGCAATCACCAAAGCCTGATGGATAACATCTGGGATACCTTTCCCCTCCTGCCCCTGGGCTGCCTGTCCTCCTGGGGAGCTGGAAAATGTCTGGTCCAGCTCCAGAACTCAAAAGGACACTAATCATCATCATCATCTTCATCATCATCATCATCATCTTCATCATCATCATCTTCTTCTTCTTCCATAATTTTCCCTCTTCAGGTGAAGAAATGCAACACCCAGGACCTCTGTAACAGCAAACCTGGCAAATCCACATGGTGCTCGTGCAGGTGATTAATCATTAGCAAACAACTTGTTAATTAAGGTTGCTGATTAAAAGATGTAAACACCCAAGCTGCACCTGCTTTCCAAATTGATCCCCCTTAAACTGTAAATATTTTATCTATACACGATGGGAAAATAGAATGTCAGCAGTGTTTAATCTGAGCCATGATGTTCAGATTTATATTAACCTTTAGAATAGCAGAGACTGCATCCCAGGGCTCAAGATGAAGAAGAAGAAGAAGATCTGAGTCAATTAAAAATTGAAGGATGGTGCTTTACCAAAGCACAGAAGATAGTGATGAAGATGATGATGATGATGATTATTATTATTATTATTATTATGCAACAATCCTAAAACTCCAGGTAAAGCAGGAGTTGTCTCTGGGTTTATACTGCCAAATTTTCTGGGTTTATATTGTCAAACTTTCTGGGTTTATATTGTCAATTTTTCTGGGTTTATATTGTCAAATTTTCAATGGAAATAGCAACATTTGGTTTGAGCACCCAGGTAAGAAGTTTGGTCAGACTCCCAGTTGACAATTTTAGAGCCCCCCCAAGGCAGGAATCCCTTCACTCAGCTGAGGATGAAAAAGTTCACAATAAGGGAGAAAAACACATCAGAAATGCCTTCCCAAAGCCAGGGGATCCTGTGGAAATGAGGGATAAATACACAGTGTAGGTTTATTTTCATCTTTTTTTTTTAAGAGCCCACCATCAAACCGATTCCCAAAATAAATGGTGGAAACCCAGGAGGCAGAGGGAGGGAAAATGACATTTGCTAAAACCCCAAAGCACCCATAAGGCAGCTGGCTCTGCTTGCCAATATTTCTAATTATTTAGTCAAAAATCAAACACAGGAACGAGGACATTTTACCAAACCAAAGCCAAACCATCCCTGAGAGCCCCTGTAAAACCCTGCTCTCCATCCCAGCTGTGGAAGGAGCTGACCAAGAGTGATTCCAGGTAAAATCTCCAGGTTCCATCAGGACAGGAAGAGCAGCCCCAGGTGCAGCCCTGGGAAGACACTGGTGCTGCCAGGGTTTCTCTCCCTGGATTTCCCTCCCTGTTCTGGGATGAGTTGGCAAGGGAGAGGCTGTGGTTCCAGGGGGTGTGGAGCTGGCAAAGCAAAGCAGAGCTCAGGAGCAGAATTTGGGGTCTGACCTTGCTGGGGTGTGATGCTTCAGCATCCCCAGCATGGAGAGAGACAGGAACCAGAGGGGTGAGAATGTCAGAAAGATGCCTGCAAACAGGGCTGAAACCAGTCCTGTTGCCTGGCCCAGTATCTGCCAGGCCCAAAAGGACAATAGTTTTACTGCATAATTGTTTTAGTGCCTTTTATTGCTCTCCTGGCTTTCTTGCTCTCATTAAGCCGAGCAGCCTCTCTCTCTCTTGATTCCTTGCTGTCTCCTGGCCAAACTCCCCCACCCAAACTTATCTGCAGAGCAACTGGTGAAGCTCTGGAAGCAGCTGGCACATCCCTACCCCCTGCCTGGATGCTGCAGCCTGTCTGGGGATCTCTCCAGGTGCTCCAGGAGAAGCCTGGGCACTGCTTCCCCATGGAGCTGGGATGGGCACAAGGAGGAAGGCAAAAACTCCACAGGACCAAAAAAAGGGGGAAGATGCCAGCACCTCCATCAGAGTGTGAGGCTTCCACCTCCTGAAAGTTCCTTTTGACACCAGAGCCAGCAAGATGTGTGCATGCAGAAGGTGGGTACAGCTCAGAGCATCCCAAAATCCAGGGGGCCAGCCCAGACTTCCCTGTGAGTTTCTTTGCTTCCTGGGCACATCCCCTGGTGCAGGCAGGATCACAGAATCATAGAATCACAGAATCCTAGAATTGGCTGGGTTGGAAGGGAGCTCAGAGCTCATCAAGTCCAACCCTTGCTCCACTCCCCCCGTGGTTCCCAGCCCATGGCACTGAGTGCCACATCCAGGCTCTTTTGAAATATCTCCAGGGATGGAGAATCCACCCCTTCCCTGGGCAGCCCATTCCAATGGCTGAGCACCCTCTCCAGAAAGAAATTCTTTCTCATGTCCAACCTAAACCTCCCCTGGCACAACTTGAGACCTCTTGTGCCCTCTTGTCTTGCTGAGAGTTGCCTGGGAAAAGAGCCCAACCCCCCCCTGGCTCCAACCTCCTTTCAGGGAGTTGGAGAGAGTGAATGAGAGGATGAGAGGATGAGCTGGAGCAGGGATCACTCAGCTGGAGCTGCAGTGCAGGGTCAGGACCATTTGCAGCACCTGCTGAGCAAGAGAAGGGCTCTCACTTAGTTAAGCACCATTCCAGATAAGAGCCAGGACCAGATTTGGATGCTGTAATGAACAAATAAATTATTGACACTAAGTGCAGGGCTGCACTGTTCCATTAGTCCTGAGCTTGCCAGAGGGGATGCAGAACCAGAGTTTGTCTTCCCAGGGCCCATTACAGGAGGCACAACCCAGTTATCTGGGTGGCTTATCCCAGGGACTGGGGCTGTTTCCTGAGGAGTTACAAACCCAGGAGGAACCCCTCAAGCCTGACCCCTCAAGGCTGCCCCACTTCTCGAGGTGAAGCACAGCCTGGGTTTGGAAAGCTCCCCAGTCCCCCAGCACTTGCTGAATCATCCCTGCTGGTTTGGGGGGGTTTGGAGTCTGGATGAGCCCCAGGTTCTGGTGTGCTGGCAGGGTTTGGAGGGCAGGGTGAGGGGAGTGGGGGTCTCCTGTGGGAGCTGGCTGTAAGGGACTGAGCTGGGACACACTGAGATTTGAAAATATCAGACTTTCTGGGCAGAGTCAGGCTCTGGAAGTTAGGATGAGCCTGCAGGAAATAGGAAGTTTGACAGAAAACAACAGAAAGGGGGTTAAAATAACCCTTCAGTCACCCTGACTGCTTTGGGTTCATACAGAAGGAAGGGTTAACAAAGCTGAGCCCAGGGGTGAGGACAGGAGAAGCCACCAGGGATGAGCATCTCTGCTCACCTGAGGAGGTCCTGACCCTCAGGGATGGCCCAGCAGCAGCCTCTGGTGAGCTGGATAAATCCCTCTGGGAATCTGCCCTCAGGAGCTGCTGCCCCCTGCCAGGAGGGAAGTGCTGGAGAGGGAAACTTAGGGGGAAAACCATGGAAAAGCTGACTGTGGAGCAGGGTGGGATGGGAGCAGCTCCCAAGGAGGATGAGCAGAGGTCCCCGGGTGCTGCAGGGGGGAGCTGAGCTCCAGCAGCTCTGGCAGGCAGGGTGGCAGTCACTGGGATGTCACCCCAGGACCTGATGACATTTTCCTCCCCTTTGGAAGAGAGATGGGGTTTTTACAGTGAGGTTTTTGAGATGGGGTTTTTACAGGGGGGTCTGAAAAGCTCAGTTGGAGCAGATGCTCCTGCCTGGTAGAGAGCTAAAGGCTCAGCAAAGGCAAGAACAGCAGCAGCTGGGAAGGGAGGAGCTCTGTGCTTTGTCTTCTTTTCTAACACTTTTATTTCTGCAGGTTAGGATTTCAGCTCCAGACAATGTGGCCCTCACACTGAGGAACCATTTTTCTCTCTCTCACCAACCAGCCTGGCTAAATCTGCCCTGAGCATCACCTTCCCACTCAAGAGGTACAACTCAGCCCTGAGCAGGGGTCACCCAGACTCTGTCAGGACAATCAGACCTGGGAGCCTTAGAAATCAAACCCCCCTCTGACTTGGGGGTATCCCAGGAGGGTATCCCTGGCTGCACACAGAGAGAGGGTTAAGGGGCTGGCTTGGTTTATATCTTAATATTTCTCTAGAAATATTAAGGTTGGGTTGCAGGGACCTTTCACAGCCATCCAGGATGAGCAGGGACATCTGCAACCAGACCAGGATGCTCAGAGCCCCATCCAGCCTGGCCTGGAATGGTTCCAGGGATGGGACATGTCCCACCTCTCTGGGCAATGTGGGCCATTTACTTATAGAATAAATCTATTTTTATATTTTAAAAATATATATTTATATACCTGGTGTAGCAGGGGGTGTCCCTGCCCGTGGTGGGAAGGGTGGAACGAGGTGATCATTAAGGTCCCTCCCAACCCAAACCAGTCTGGGATTCCATGAACTGGGAAGACATTTCCATGTGAATAGCCTCCCAGTAAGAGCTGCCTGTCACCAAGAGACCAGAAAAACACAAATCTCCATCTGGAGCACTGAATATCAATACACCAGTATTACCAGGAGCAGTGGAAAGGAGCAGAGCAGAGCTGATGCCCTGGTGCCCAGCTGGAAAAGCAGGAGAGAGGGCAGCAACCAGGCTGGGATCCTGCTGGGACTGAGCTGAGAGGATCTTCTGCCTCCCAGCCAGGACACTGAGCTCTCAGATCCTGGCTCTGGCAATACAATATTTAAAAAGAGTCACTCCCAACGTGCTCCAGAGCCAGGGAGTTGATATTAAGGCCATCAGTCAGGAAAGCAGCAATGCATTATTCAGAGAGTTTCTCGAGCATTCAGAGCTCTGCTCAGTGCCAAGACAGCTCTCCAGATTTTATTCTTTCAATTTAGTACAAGAGCTGCAAGAAAGGAAAAAGAATGGAGTCAATAACCCAAAGCTCTGCTCTCTGCTACTGCAAGGAGAAATCAGAACACACAGAACACATAAAATACACAGAACACATAAAATACACAGAACATATAAAATACACAACACACAGAACACACAGAATACATAAAATACACAGAATACATAAAATACACAGAATACACAGAACACACAGAACACATAAAATACACAGAACACATAAAATACACAGAACACACAGAATACATAAAATACAGAGAACACATAAAATACACAGAACACACAGAAGACACAGAATACACAGAATACCAGACTGGTGAGTGCTTTCCTGCCCTCTTGTTAAGTTTGTCTTAGATTTTCAGCTCCCTGTACCTGTGAATGGGCACACAGCTTTCCCCAGGACTCAATAATTCATTAGGAACTGGTTTGGACTGGGATCAAGACCACTAAACCTTACTTGAGAGCCCCAAGCCCACAGAGGGAGTTCTCAAGAGCTCCAAGGCACTGTCAAATCCCAACGTCTTTAGCAACTCCTTGAAAACAAGAGCTTTTTTGTGGTGATGTCAACATGTGCAAAGCTTTCCAGTTGAGTGTGAAGGAAGTCAAAAGGAAACCCAAACCAAGGAGCTGGTCAGCTGCCAGCAGGGAAAGAGACTGGGGATGGAAAATCAGTAGTCACAGAGCTGTAATGCTTGGAAAAGACCTTTGAGCCCATTTCAGACCCCCCAGGCAGAGCATCAGCTTTGTCAGGCTGTTCTCAGGCATCCACTGATTGCAAAGACATTTACATTTTCACATCTTACCCCAAACTGCCATTAAGGCAGCTCCAGTGTTTATCACACAGTGTAATATTCCCACCTGCCTTGCCTGGATCACACTCTGCTGTACAGGGGGATCCCTGTCCCTGGGTCAGCAGTCACTCACTGCAAAGCTGATGGTCTCTACAAGTACAAACAGACCTAGAATTAGCAGGAGCATTTGTTCCCACCTGCAAGGAGAAGCAGAGGCACCCAGGAACCCCTCAACCCCTCAGTCCTCTGAGTACCAAAGCAGAAAGGTGATGGAGCTGCATGGAAATGCTCCTGAGGCCAGGGCAGGTGCTTCAAGAACTCCAGGCCAGACAAATCTCCTGCCTACAAGAAGAGGTTTTCCCAGCCAAACCCTAATTGGATCAGGCAGCCAGCAGAGAGTGGCTGCACAGAGTTGTTCTGCCAGGTTTTAAATGTTTCTAGTTCTGGATATGGCTCTGCAGATCCCAGTGCCAGCTCCTGGAGGATCCTGCAGGGAATGGGGAGTGGCTGGAGGGAGCCAAAGCCACCCAAGAGGTGGCCCAGCCAGCTGGCTGCCTGCTTGCCTCCCAGCCACTGAAATGTTTATTTCTTCATTTCTTTTTCTCCTGGCAGTGGAGGCAGAGCAGGGCAGGACCCTGGGAGGTGGCTGAGTGGCTGAGTGGAGTCCCAGGGGTGTGGATGTCAGGGGGTGCTGGTAGCAACCAAGCTGCATCCTCAGCAAGGTCCTGGCCCAAGGAGCAGAGGGGGTGGAATGGTCAAACCACCCCTGGTGACCTTGCAGGGGACAAGGCTGCAGGGCCAGTGGTTTCTGTATGCCAGACACCACGGGGTGACACGGGACCCTAAATGCCAGCCCAGTCTGGTACCTACTGCAGGAGAACTTGGGGGTGCCCAAGGATGTGCTCTATGGGAACTTGCTCTCAGCACCCCTGCTCTCTCAGCCAAGCTTTTTGGTTCACAGCCTTCAGGTTTTTTAAGCAAGCTCCAGCCAAATTGCACTTTCTGGATTTCGTTCCAAGAATTTCCAATTAGTGAAGAATTTAAAGCTGGAGCGGAAGAGCCAGGGACAAACAAAGAGGTCACATCACTGGCGTTTTTTGTTTTGGTTTTTTTGGTTTTTTTTTTGCTTTTTCGCCATTCTAATTAAAAGCAGCATTAAAGCTCTCCCATAAATAGGATCTCCAGATGCAATACTTCATATGTCCCAAAAGATTCCCTCTGCTGGAAGGGCTGGTGATGGCCCAGCTGGAGGAGAGCAGCCCAACCCCAACCCCAACCCCAGCCCCCCTGGTCCTGGGCAGGGCTGCAGGGACCCAGGCTTGGTGCTCACACACCTGCAGCCCACACACTGCACAAGCCCTACCTAATAAAACTGCCACTTGGCCCCACCTAATTAATTTCCTTGCTCAAAAAGCTGAGCTGGACTCAGAGTGTGGCTCCCAATGTGGATTTGCCCCAGGAACTGCAGATGGAAAAGCAGCGAGAGCAGAGGAAGCCCCAGGTCCCGGTGCCTCTCTGCAGCTTGGCTGCCTCTGTCCTCCCACCACTTGGGGATGAAAACCAGCAACGGGACCAGAAACCCAGCCCTGCCATCCCCCTTGTCCTGGGAGGTGTGAGCTGCAGTGCCCAGCCTGGCTGAGGACAAAAATCCCTGGGAAATGGAGCAGGGGAAGGAGCTGGGAAGGAGCCAGAGCCCCACGCAGCTGCTCCAGATGTGAGCTGGGAAACACAGGCAAGGGGGAGGCTGCTCTGCTCTCCAGATAATCTTCACATAAAGCCCAGATCTGGCTGAGAGAGTGCTCTCACTCCCCAGCCTCAGCTCCTAATTTGTAGATAAACCATTTTCGGGGGGATATTCACCAGCAGATGGATTATGTCTGCTTTTGTCTCCGGATCCCTTTGCAGTTGGGACTGAATCACCCACAGCCTGAGCAAAAACTCCCCAGCCCATCCGTTGCAAGCAGGGGGATGACAGGATGCTATTCATCTACCTGCTCTCTCCACTGGGGCTTCCTGACAGCTGGAGAGAAAAATTAAAAAGCAAAATATGCCAGGGGAGAAGGGAAAATAAATCTCTCAGTGAAAAAACAACCGGGGAGAAAAGTGACGGGCTGAGCATTTCTGCCAGGACCTTGCACCCAAATCCTCCCTCCCAGCTCTGTGCTGAGCTGCTCCAACAAGCAAGGATGGTGGAACTGGAGAGACGTGGCCCCAAGTCCCCAGCGTGTCACCTGAGCTGCCACTTGCCCTCAGCAGCCCCCATTCCTCAGCCCCACTCTGCAATAATAAAATCCCTCCACCCCCAGGAGGGTTTAAAACATCTCAGCATCAGCCCAGGCTGCTGAATTGCACAGCACAGAGAGCTCAGGAGATGCCCACAGGACTGGGAGGGTGAGCCCCATCCCAAAGGAACTTACTCAAATTGTTAAAGGGGTTTGGTTTGGTTTTTTTTTTTTTTTCTGATTTGAATATGTAGTTCAGCAATATTTGGATAAAGTCCCAGCTCTGCTTTTACCAGTGCTGAGCTGTTCCTGTTAAAGGAACTGAAGTTTAGGTCTCACCAGGAGCGTTTTTCTACTTTGTCAGGTTATTTCTGCTACCTGTGAATTCCTTTTCTGCTTTATTGTACAACTGGTTATACTGGTGGTGGTTTCCTTGGGGCTTTTTATTTTCTTTCCATTTAGAGTCTACTGAAGAGGCTTCATGATGATTAACAGCAAACTTTATAAGGAGAATGAAACACGAGGGCCTTTATAACTGAGACAGATAAAGTCAGGACCCAGATGTGGGTTTCTCTTGCCAAAGACTGCAGCCAGGCCTAGTGACAAAGTTCCTCACCAATAAATCTTTGCTGTTTCCTGCTGGTGTTTAGAGCAACAGGAACAGGGAGTAAATGAGCAGATCTGGTGAGTGCTGTGTTACCTGATGGTATTGGCTATGGGGAGCAAAGGAATAAACAAGTTTTGGTGCTGATCTCTCCTATGAATAGTATTTCCCAGGGATAAGTGGCTGGGTTTGCTCTAATCATCTGTTCCTGCTCAGGTCAGTTACGGAGACATCAAGATGTGCATCAGTCCCCCCTAAAGGGAGATTTTTTTTGGGTCTTTTATCTTCTCTTGGCCCCAAAACTTGCTGTATGTCCTAAGGGCTATTACCAGGAACCTTTTGGAGCTGGTTTGAAAACACAGAAGCAGGAGCCCTGCAATTAGAGCAGCAAGAGCTCTGCTCAGCAAACCCTGCCAAGTGTTTTCAGGGTGCTCAGCAGAGCAGCAGGGACAACACCCTCCTGCCATGGGATGAGCAGCAACAGTCCCAGGCATTTCAGTAGCTCAGACACTTTTTTTTTTTTTTTCTCTTCTATTTCCAGTAATTTCTTAAGCAAGTCTGAAGTAATTTTACAGTAATTTTCCAAGCAATTCACAACTCTCTGGTGGGTTCAGCTGGAGCTGCTGGCGATGCAGTTACTGAGATCAATCCTGACCACACTTGCTCAGTTTCTCAGGGCACATTTGGGCTCCTGTTGGACGTGGCCATCCAAGCCAGATATTTATTAATGTCTCCTCAGAGCAGATATTGGTGTCTCCTCACACAGCCAGGTTATGAAGACACAGAGTAATTATCCTGCAGGGATCCCCTGCGCTCCCACTTTGCCCTCTGGCAGCAGAACCCAGTTCCTGGTACGTTTTGGGGAGAAACACTCAGTATAACACCCATGTCATCAGCTGAGCCTCAGCTGTGATGCTGTGGCCTCAAATGGGTGCAAGGATGGCTCAAACCCCCTAGGGCTTCCACAGCACATTTCTGGGGACATGCAGGGTGACACCAGCACTGCCCTGTCCTTCAGCATCCTCCCTGCCCACAGCTGCTGCTCCTCACCTCTGCCCTCTCCCTGGCTGCTTTGTGCTTTCTATATTTACCCCTCGTCCTCCTCCAGCCTGGGAGACAGAGTTTTGGGGGATGAGATCCCAGCTGTATTTGGGGCTGGTGTCCAGACAGAGCAAGCCCTGCTCAGGATGTGCCTCCTGCACACGAGCCCACCCAGGGCTGCCTGCCATCTGGCCCCAGAAATCAGGATTGTCGTTCTCTGAGAGGAGTAATTTTTGTTCCACAATGATATTCTGTGCTTCTGGTGATACAACAGCATCAGGGAAAAAAAAAAAAAAAACCCAAACAAAAACCACCAGACCTATATTCTGTGGTATAAAAACCCCGAGTGCATCCCCCAGCTCTGCAGCTCAGCAAACCCAGGGAGCTGCTGGAGCACAAAAGCACTGAGCAGTTCCTTCCAGAAAGCCTTCTCAAACACTGAGGCATTTAGGGGGGCCTCATTTTCATCAGAAGTTAACCCTTGTCATAACTTGACTTTCTGATTGCTCACTGTAGGACTCAGCAGCCCTGGGGACATCCACTCCCATCACTTGATGACTCTGAGCCTTTCAATCAAGCAGCACAGTCTGCAGTGTTCCCTGTCTGTTATAAATAGCACACTGCCCCCAAAAATAAAATATATATATCATGTAGGCTCAGCAATATGTATGTCAAGAAGAGTTAACAAAATTACCAGCCTGGCAGGAGCAGAGGGATTGTTTCATCTTCAGAAAGCCCAGGGCACTGTGAGCTGTGGGACAGAAGCTGTGACAGTTCCATCTGCCCAGCCCAGTGGGTGAGACACAGACTTCTCTGAAATGACCCAGAGAAAGGACCAATAATGCTTTAATGACCATTAATTTCAGTGTCTGCTGTTAATGACCATTAATATCAGTGTCTGCTCTTCCCTTCACATCCAATGTTTCCCACAGGGCTGATGCTCTTAGCAGACAGGTTACTGCTCTCCCACTCCAGCAGGGTTATACATCTTAGAAAGAGGCCCCAAGACGTAAAAGATGAATATCAGAATAAAAAAAACCAAAAACAATGCCAAACTGAGAGGTAAAATGTAAATAATTAATATTAATCTAGCAAAAATGGAAGACTTAAGGGAGAAGCATTGTTTAGAAGGGAGCTGTTAGTCCTTATTTATCCCCTGCAGCACGATAAATTCTCTCACTGTCTCCTGGGTCTCCCTAATTGCAACAGGAGAGCTGTTGCCATGGATGCTGCTAAGGTATGCAGATTGCTGGCTGCTAGTTTTTTTCTTTTAATTCTTTGTAGGCCACATGTGGAAGCACCCCTGGAACCCAGAGCAAACTGAGGGATGAGAGGCAGCCACTTTGTAACCCAACAAACTCAGACCCCAAGGGTTTGGGATTGATTTCAAGCCCTGGTTGCAGTCCTGGGCATCACTTTTTTAAAAAAATTGTTTGTGTGGTTTTAATTCCACTCGTTTAACATCACTTTAAAAAATGGGGAGATGGTTTCCAGCTGCAAGAGGGGAGATGGGAGTGAGCTCTGAGGGAGAAATTCCTTGGGGTGAGGGTGCTGAGCCCCTGGCCCAGCTTCCCAGAGAAGCTGTGGCTGCCCCATCCCTGGAGGTGTTGAAGGTTGGATGGGGTTGGAGCAGCCTGGGCTGGGGGAATTGTCCCAAACTCAAGTTTTAAAAGCAAACTCTCCTGGGAGCCAGGAGGCAGAACACCCGTGGCTGTCACCAGTGATTTCACAAGCCTGTGGTGCCTGTTAATTGCACCCTGTCTGCAAAAAGCTTTGAAGATATCATGATGTGGAGAGCAATCCTTTGGGAAATCATTTAATAATGCTCTGTAATTTCAACACAAAGCACTACTTAATGTTATTTTACAAGAGTCAGTGCTGGAATATATTAAATGCCAATGGCACAGATGAATCACATTTTCACATAAAAAATGGTAATATATTTAGATAAAAGCCCGGAACAGAAGAGGTTTCTATGTGTTTGTATCAAAAACACTCTGCAAAATGTATTTTAATGACTGAGGCAGTTTTTCAGTCCTTTTTGATTAATAAAGGAATTGGGTCTTAGCTGCCATTAAAGAGATAAGGAGGAAGTTTGTTAAAAGGGCTTCTTAAACTTCTCTTTACTTGTGATTTCAGACATGTATCTCTGATAAAATAAACACCAAAACACCAAATGAATCCCACTGCAGGCTGGGGCTGGAGGGACACTTCTCCTTTAGGCAGTTTTCTCCACAAAAATAAGTAAAAGAGGAGAAAAAAATCAGTGTTGCAACACAGAGACTGCCTGGAGGTCCCGCTGGGGCTGAAGGCAGCACTTAAAAGGGCTCTGAGGTACCACACCTACAGATCAACTTGGTCAAGCAGCCTGTAGCCAAGACAAAAACACCTGGGGATGGGATGACATCCAGCCTAGGAAGCAAATGTCAAGAGGGAAGCTCTCCTGGGGAAGGATTCTGTTCCAGCTGGGTCTCCTTGTGTGCAGGTTTCTATTTGTTCTCAAGATTTTGCAGTAGCTGCACTGGGTGGTTTTTGCAATCCATTTTTCTGCTTAAAATCAACCCAGCAGAAAGTGTCCCAGAGCAGAGCTGCTCAAGACAAGAGGGCACAAGAGGTCTCAAGTTGTGCCAGGGGAGGTTTAGGTTGGACATTAGAAAGAATTTCTTTCTGGAGAGGGTGCTCAGGCATTGGAATGGGCTGCCCAGGGAAGGGGTGGATTCTCCATCCCTGGAGATATTTCCAAAGAGCCTGGATGTGGCACTCAGTGCCATGGGCTGGGAACCACGGGGGGAGTGGAGCAAGGGTTGGACTTGATGAGCTCTGAGCTCCCTTCCAGCCCAGCCAGTTCTGTGATTCTGTGATTTCACTGCTGAGGAACAGGACCTGTTTGGGGTGCCTTGGCAAGAACAAGAAATCCCCCTCTGCTTTGCAGTGAACTCACAGAGTTGTGGTGCTGATTGAATTACCTGAACTTTTTCCACCTGCAGGTTTTGAGGAGAACTTGCTGGTTCCCACAGGGTGCAGTGGTTACAAAAATACAAATCAAAACCGGTGACAAATTTGGTTTTGAAAACAAACAAAACGAAACAAAAAAAAACACCAAAAAAACAAAAACAACAAAAAAGTAGCATTTAGAAGTCCTACAGAACAAGAAGGAACAGGACAGTACAGGTAACACTAGAATATTTTACTAGAAAGTCCTATGCTTAGCTTCTGTTCTCAGAAGCTCTGTGCCCAGTTCTGCTCCCAGTCCTTTCTGGGCTCAGGAGGGGCTGGGACTGGGTTCCCAGGGACATTCCCCCTTTGGGCTTGGTCGAGGTTCCCTGTTTTAGCTGGGTGCTGCTGAAACACCTCTGCTGAGCCTCTCTGCATCATCGAGTTGTGCTTTTAAATCAGGGAAAGGAGGGAGAGGGAAGATTTCTGCCTCTCATCTCCTGTATGAGGCACAGCAGCCCCAGGGACCCCGGGGCTGTGGGAGGTCAATGTTTGCCCCGTGCAAAGCCAGCCCAGGGACACTCCTCTGCTGTCCTCAGACTGAACCCTCCTCCCTCCCTCCAAACCACAGCAGCTGAAATGTGCACTCAGACCTCTCCCAGCTCTGTAGCAGATATCAATATTTCACCAGGAGAGAAGAGGTCCTGGGACACAACGTCTGACACTGTTCCATCTCTTCCTGGCAGCGGTGCCTGCAAACCCCCACATACAAACACTGCAGCTTTCCAGCTGCTATTTTTTAATTTCTTCTCAAAAAACCTCCTTCCCAGGTCCATTACAACCCGGGCTGATGAGCAGAGGTGCCAGGGGCAGCTTCTCAGGAACCACCTCACTCCCTCTGTGTCTTCTCCATCGTCTCCCTTTGGGTCACAGAACACAGGTTTGATTTGCCCTCCCGCAGCCAGCTCCCATTCTGAGGGCAGAGAGGGAAGGGTGGGATCAAAAAGCTCAGTCTGGATTTTTCTGAAGCCACTCTTGCATCCCCAGGATGTGTGAGCAGCTGAATAATTCATTGCTTGGGATATTATAACACAGCTTTTGTAGGTCACGCTTTTCAGCGACAGACGTCGAGCACACACCAACTGCTTTAAACTGCTACACAGAGTGAAATTTAATCCAAATCTGTGAATTATTTGGAAAAGCTAAAAATAAACTTAAAAAAAAAAAAAAAAAAAAAAAAAAAAAATCCCCAGGGGATGCTACGCCTGCTGTAGGAAATTGCAGAGGACGATTTCACCCAGGGTATAGTAAAGAAATAGTGAGTCACCTACACATGCTGGAGGTGTTTGATACTCATCCAGGGGGATGAGTTGTGTGGAGGGGCTGGAAGATCATGTTTCCATCCACAAATCAGTCAGAAGGAAGGCAGGAGGGATGATGCCACCCGAGCACCCTGGCATTACCCCTCTGGCATCATTCCTGTCTTTGCTGCCTGCTTCCAGAGGGCTGCGTGGTGAGGGATGTTAAACCATGGAGAAAAGCTGCCCCTGCCCCGTGAGAAGGGCAGGAGGGTCTGTGGTGGGGTTTCAGGGTGCTCTGTCCTCTGAGACCCCTTCGTAGAGTCTGGGATCAGAGAATAGTTTGGGTGGGAAGGGACCTTAAAGCTCAGCCAGTGCCACCCCCCTGCCATGGGCAGGGACACCTCCCACCAGCCCAGGTGGCTCCAGAATGCTTTTTATTTTATAGAAAGAATTCCTGAGATAATTGAGCTGAGCCCTGCAAAGCCACATTGGCTTTAGGATGTATTTATTTCAAATTCTTTAGGTTAGCAACAGTTCAGAGACCTGAAAGAGGAGCAGCAGTTTGTTTCCCCACCTGCCACATCAGCAGCTGGAGGAGAAGCAGGACAGGAATTGTTTGACTGCTTCTGTAGGGTATGAATACAACTTGGCAGAAGATCCCACAGGCATTTTGTGCATGAATACAAATGTATTTTTATACGTTTTTAATTTGAGCTGCCAGCCATTAAACACCTGCTGCCATCCTGGCTGCTTTTTAGTCACATCCCTGATGAAACCTTCTCTGACCAACACCTTTTCACAGCTTCCCTGTAAAACAGAAAGCACAAAAGTCCAGCCTTGTCCTAACCCTATTTCCTCTTCCTGATGACCCACCACTAAACCCTGTCCCCAGGCACCACATCAAGACAATTTTTAAACACATTCAGGGATGGAAACTCAACCACCTCCCTGGGTGGTTGTAGGAATCCTCCTTCATTGGACTTCTCGTTTTAATGGGCTGCAGGCAGGGGAAATGATGGCAACACCTTATTATTATTGGTTTTATTTTTATTTTTATTTTTTTGGGGGGGCAGGAGGGTGGTTCTGGTTCAAGGGAAAGGTCCCAAAACCTGCCCAGCACATCAGGCACATCAAGCTCAGCTCCACAGGTGAGCCTGGGACAGCAGCAGGAAAGCCAAGACACTCCTTTTACAGCTTGGAAATTCCCCCTGCCACGCTGCTGCCTTTGAAATAAAGCTCCTCTCCCAGCCCAGCCCCCCCATCCCACACTGACACTCACACCACTTCACCTCTCTGCTTTTTCCTTCTCTTTCTGGAGCAGTCAGGGTGCAGCAGGGGAACCCGGAGCTCCTGGCAAACTCCGACCCAAACTTCGCAGCTCCTCATCCTTAGGGTGGTGGCAAGAGCAGCCCCTGGGGACACAGAGAGGGACCAAGGGCATGGTCACACCTACTGCAGGGGACACCAGGAGGGTGTGGGTGGCCCAAAAGGACAACACAAATCTATTGTACTCATCTCACTTCCTCAGCAGCTTCCCACAAGGCAAGGGAAAAGCTCTCTCCAGGACTGCACCTCCCTGCCTCTCCTGCAGGAGACCCTTTGGGGAGAAAACCCCAGGGGGGTGTCCAGACTCTGAACCCAAATTTTGCTGCCTGCAGAGTGCCCAAATCCACATTTCAGGCCAACCCCAGGCTCCCTGCATGGTCTGGGGGCTGCAAACCCAGGTCCAGAGGGTTCCAGGCTTTACCTGAGCTCCCATTTAGCTTCTCCCTTCCTTGTGCACCAGGACAAGAGGTCCCAGGAGCAGGAGGCAAAGTGTTGGCACCAAGCTGCAGAGGTTCAGGGGTCTGCAGCTCAGGCAAGCAACTTCACAGCAGTCACAAAGTCCCCAGACCCACTCACCTACCAACCACACAGACTGATTTAGTCTATTTTAATTTCAATTAATAATTGAATTCAATTTATAAATTAATCCTTAAGAATATTGTCTTCGGAATCATCTAAATGTACTTGGAAGTTAAAATTCCTTTACAATTTTAGTAATCACGGAGACCCAATTATAAATTTATAAATTAATCCTTAAGAATAAATGAATCCTTAAGAATATTGTCTTTGGAATCATCTAAATGTACTTGGAAGTTAAAACTCCTTTACAATTTTAGTAATCACAGAGACCCAGGCTACATTTATCCAAGGCACTTCTTTTCTGGTTGATTCTCTTAAGCAAATTGAGTGAGGCAAACCAAACTCCATCATCCATCACTGCTCCACACATGACTGGCAGACTTGTTACTCTAAAAGCCTGGGGAAACTACTGCAGAAAAGGAAAAACAGTTCCTTTGGCCAAAAAAAAAAAAAAAAAAAACCCAATAAAAACCAACCAACAAACCCTGGAACAATTACAGCTGCAGCTTGCAGTGTGTACATCTGCCAGCAGATTCTAAAATACCCAAATAAATGTAAGATTTAAGTGTGTAAGAAGAGAGAAGCTATTTTTATCCTTTGTCTCTTTGTCAAAATCTTCTTACATCCTTAGTGCAATTATTTTTCCATGTCCAACAGTGGCAGCACATAGCTGCATTCCTTGCAAATCAGTACAGCATTGAGGAGTTTATGCACAAGACTGAGGTTGTTTATAAAATACACAGAAATGAGTAACTTCTAAAAGCAGATACAAAAGAAACCCTTTCTCTGAATCCAGTAAAGATGTTAAATAACTTCTTCCCTGCAGCGTGAGGAGGGAGGAAAAAAAAACACCACAAAACAGTGCTGTAGAAATATCAAAGAGCCCAAATACTTGACTATATGAACTAAAATTTGCTGATTTTTATCAGGTATAACTTAAACAGCAAGAGCAGTGGGAAAAAAAAAGTTACTGGGCTTCACTAACATCTTAGTTAATTAGTTTTATATAGTTAATATCTTAGCTTGGCCTCCTTTTACCAGCATCCCTACAGCTACAAGCACATAAATACTACAAAAAATTGCAAAATGCCCTCTGGGTTTGAAACATAGTCTGCTTTTCCAGAAGCAATATATATTTATATTTATATATATAAGGTGCCTATCACCATATTGATAAATATTCTTTGAAACCACTCTGCCAGTGTTTTATACAGATATTTATACTCAGGCATACTGTCCCTTTCCCTTACCCAAGACACCCACTAAGCCCAAGGCTTCATCTCTAGACCTGAGACACAGCAAACTGCAAACCCTCCTGTTTTAAGACCTGAACAATTTGGGGTTTTTTTGGTTTTGTGCCAGAGGGGCAGAGTTCATCCAGCAGTTTTCCCTTCAAGCCAGGGAAAAATATTGCCCCTTCTGCTGACCTCTTGCCTTGGCCAACTCAACCCTTCCAGTGGCACCAGAGCTGCCCAAAGAAGTCCCCTGGGTGGTGATGGGGGAGAGAACAGAGGAGAAGAAGCAAATAGCACCTGCCCCCACCTCACAAGCCCCATTATCCCAGGCACAAAGCTGGAATCCCCCTCATCCCCACTATCCCCATCATCCCAAGGTTTTGCAGGAGTGCAGGACCCAGCCTGGCTGCAGCCCCTACGGGGCAGCCCAGCTGAGGAGCACAGAGCACCCAACAGGCACAGAGAGACTTCAGAGAGCAAACATCTTGAGCTATTGTCTCAAAGCATCCCAAATGCACGACACATTTTTATCCAGACCCAAAAATGCTGTCAGATTTCCACAGCATGCCCTAAATTTCAGGTCCCTCTTGGCGGACGCTTTTGTTTCCACTGGAGCTGCTGCGTAGCGTAGCCAAACAAATTCAAAACAAAGTGTGACCAAAAAAGCACAAAAAGAAGAGGCGTTTGCATGAAAACCTTATCAGTACATTGAGGAGAACAAACACTAATTAAAAGTCCCCTTTCCACTGCCTTCCCAACAGCTGGAGCCTCCTCACTGAAACAATTTACAATCAAGCTCAGCTTTTCCATCCCGAGGCGGCGTTGCCGGGAGCCACGAGCAGCCAACCTTGGGCTGACAAAGTCAGGAGCCAACCTCCCACCCTATTGTGAGCTGCTCCTCCAGAGGCATTGTCAATGTTTATTTATAAGTTATTATCTCCCAGGTCCTGCAGTGCTCTGCCACCCCCCAGCTCTCCCAGGGGGGAGCAGAGACAATAGCTCTGATCAGCAACCGGGGCTGCTCGGCTCCCGGGCCACGGCACTGATTTGGAAGTCATCCTGGCATCAAGACAAGTTTAAGCCACAAACTCCTCACTGTGGGATTCAGGGAGAAGTTCTGGTTGGGAAAACTTGGGTTTTTTTAAAAAAAACAAACCAGGTTTCTCTCTGGCCCCAACCGGCCATTTTAGTGCTCAGAAGCCATAGTGAGATAAAAGGTGATTCCCAGAGCTGCTGCTGGAACAGGTCTGTTCCCAAGGCTCTGCTCCTGAGGGATGCATCAGGTAACTCTGCATCAGGTCCCTGTTTGCACCCAGCAGGCTGGAAAACTCTCCCACTGGGGGATCTCCACCCTGGGAGATGCTGGAACCCAGCTGGACAAGGTCCACGGCCAGCAACGTCCACTGGATCAGGTTGATTCCTTTCTCAGTGCATCAAGAACTGAACCCCAGGGATGAGGGAAGGTGCCTAAGATGTGGTTCAATTGAGAAAAAAAAAGAAGAAAAAAAAAAAAAAAAGAGAAAACCCATCAATGAGGTAGCTTAGCAAAGCAGTGATTTGAGGGCCACACTTGGGCAGGGAGGGAGCTGCATTTCCACAGCTGCTTTCTCAGTGCACCTTTTGTTGTTTTTCTGACTTTTCCATCACACTTGACATTAACTTGAAGGGCTGCCTTTGTTTTTCCTTCAGCTGAACCCCCTCCCTGCTGGCAGGAGCCCAGGAGAAGCCAGCAGAATGTCCAGGCATCCTGAGGTTTCTCTTCCCTCTGCTGCCATTGTCTGGGAATTAAATGTGGCTCCACTGCCCTTTAAGCTTTATCCCCAGGCTTTTATCTTTAGCTTCATTAGGCTCTTTAGAACACATTTCAGGCAGGCTTCAAAGCTTCAAATAAAAATTTCAGATACCCTGAACTGATTTTTCTCACGCTGGTGTTTTTTTGTTTGTTTGTTTTTATTGGTTTGGGGTTTTTTTTCTGCTTTTATTTCCTGTATCTAAAGACTTCAAAGGTTCACAACTGTTGGCTGAGAGGACTGGATGCTGTTAAGCAGATGTCATGACTCTCTTCATTTTTTTTAACATTTTCTTTGAGAGATTTTTTTTTTCCCCCCCCCCCCAACTTTAATCCTCTCTTATGACTTCAGGATTTGTTTTTCAACCAATAGTCCAGAGTACATTTTTATTTCTAGCACTTGCTAGCAATGAAATATGGATTATTTGCCTTAAATCCATGGATTCATCAGCCATACAGCAGTGAGATCAAGCAACAAGCAGTACAAATCTAGGTTTCACTGCATGTTCTTTCTGAAACAAAACAAGCACATGAACATGATGAAGTGGGATACACAGTTATTTGGCATAAAATCCCTTATTAGCTTTATCAAAAAATGTAAGAAGTCAAACTGCACCAGATTTTAACTAGGATCCTACTAAAAAGCAAAGCAAACACACAAATTGCCCATCCTGGAGTGAGCATTCCACGGGGAACCACACACAGAGAGCTCAGAGGTACCCAAGCTGAACATTGATATATATTTTTTTTTAATTCCCCCAGAATTCTGCTTTGCACTTTGCCTTTGCTTTGCCACAGCTGCCTCACACTCTGCCTTTGGCCCTGGGGTTCCCCCAGCTCCCAACACCTCAGCTCCTCCCTTCCTGAGCTGCCAGAGAATCCAACCCCAGAACCTGAGTTGTCCAGGATCCCAAATTCCCCCAGAAGATCCCAGGAAGCAGAGACCTCCAGGGTGAAGATGCCCAAAGGAAGATCCAGACCCCCCCAAGGAGGACACTTCACTTCCAGAGGACATTCCCACTCTGCTGCTCCTGACACCTCTGGCAGAAAACTCTCCTTTGAAAGGACAATTTTTCAGCTTTAGAGGTTTTCACGTGCTGGGTGCATTTTACTGGAATGCCTCAGACACCCCTGTGACTCCTGGAGAGGAGAAAAAAGCAACCACAGCCCAAACCCAGCCTCACCACAACACCAAAATTGTGTTTTAGAAAGCAAAAGCCATTTGATTTGTGAATAACTTATGAAGCTCTAATGAAAAAAAAACACCAAAAAAATTAAAAATCCATCTGTACACCTTAAAGCCCATCTGCTGTGAAATGAAGCAGGGAGCCCCAAATGTAACCAGCTTCATGCAGAATGTGATTGCACCCATTTTTGTTTATTTTTCCTTCATGGCCAGAGAGATTTCTTTAACTCGACCTGCTCAAAACCAATAGTTCTGATCTACCCAGAAACTCAGGCTGCAGTTGCTAAGGCAACACTGACACTGGCCTGGGCTCTGTGCTCCTCATGCCAACACCTGAAAATCTTTCCTCAGTGTGCACGAAGCAGGAGGGAACTCTGAACAGCACTCCAAAATTAAAAATATTTCACCATTTTTTAACGTTTTCTCCTCAAGGAGCTGCTCTTGGTTTATTTACTGAATGCCGAGACAGAGGAGCTGAAGCTTCTCCAACATTTCCTTCCAGGCTCTGGCAGCACATTCTGTGTACAAGCCCTCACCCTGCTGGCCACAAGGCAGAGTGTCCTGGGAACAGCAGGATTCCCAAAAAAATAACATCCCAGGGGAATTTCCCTTCTAGTTTGTCCCCAGAAAGTGCACGTGCGTTTTTAGGAGGAAAAATAAAAGAGCACTGAGTATCTAAACATGCTCTGACCTGCAGTGCTCCCGTTCCATTGCAGAGGGAACTGCAAACTCCTCCAAAAGCTCCTCCAAAAGCTCCTCCAAAAGCTCCTCCAAAAGCCCCTCCAAAAGCCCCTCCAAAAGCCCCTCCAAAAGCCCCTCCAAAAGCCCCTCCAAAAGCCCCTCCAAAAGCCCCTCCAAAAGCCCCTCCAAAAGCTCCTCCAAAAGCTCCTCCAAAAGCCCCTCCAAAAGCTCCTCCAAAAACCCCTCCAAAAGCTCCTCCAAAAACCCCTCCAAAAGCTCCTCCAAAAGCCCCTCCAAAAGCTCCTCCAAAAACCCCTCCAAAAGCTCCTCCAAAAGCCCCTCCAAAAACCCCTCCAAAAGCTCCTCCAAAAGCCCCTCCAAAAGCCCCTCCAAAAGCCCCTCCAAAAGCTCCTCCAAAAGCTCCTCCAAAAGCTCCTCCAAAAACCCCTCCAAAAGCTCCTCCAAAAGCTCCTCCAAAAGCTCCTCCAAAAACCCCTCCAAAAGCCCCTCCAAAAACCCCTCCAAAAGCTCCTCCAAAAACCCCTCCAAAAGCTCCTCCAAAAGCCCCTCCAAAAGCCCCTCCAAAAGCTCCTCCAAAAGCTCCTCCAAAAGCCCCTCCAAAAGCCCCTCCAAAAGCCCCTATAAAAGCTCCTACAAAAACTCCTACAAAAACCCCTCCAAAAGCCCCTCCAAAAGCCCCTCCAAAAGCCCCTCCAAAAGCCCCTATAAAAGCTCCTCCAAAAGCTCCACCAAAAGCTCCTCCAAAAGCTCCTCCAAAAGCTCCTCCAAAAGCTCCTCCAAAAGCCCCTCCAAAAACTCCTCCAAAAACTCCTACAAAAACTCCTACAAAAACTCCTACAAAAACTCCTACAAAAACTCCTACAAAAACTCCTACAAAAACTCCTACAAAAACTCCTACAAAAACTCCTCCAAATTCCCACAAATTCTGCATTCCAAAAGACAAGAGGTGCTGGCTGGAGGGGAGGGAAGGATGAGCCAGCCCTGCTCTGTCAGAACACATAAAAACAAGGCCAGAAGTTAAAAACTTCAGGATTCTTCCAAATAGGAAGGAGCTCCTGATCCAGTGGGATGCTTCCTTAATTTGAGGCAGAAAGATGAGATTTAAAAACCAGATCAAGGCAGAAAAATCTGAGCAAGTAAAAAACCTTCTCAGGTGTCTGCATTTAGGGACTGCTCGCTGGGCTCTACCAGAGGGGCAAGGAAGATTTTTTTTTATGGCTTTAGCTCGGATTTAAGGATGTGGATCTTGAAAACATCCCCACACACCCCCCAGAGATACCAAATAAATCCCCTCCAGCAGCTTTTGGTATCGAATTCTGACACCCCAAGGATGAAACTTTCCTTCCATCCAGGCCTGCACTGAAATAATCCAAACTAATTCCATCCTTCATCCCTTAGGCACAACCTAAAAATTCTGTGGATATCCAGCAAAAAGCTTCCCTCCATCCTGCAGCCCGAGGGACTCACTGTTAGACTTATTTTTAATACATAAAAAAAAATAATAATAAATATGATCCCAGAGAAAACAGGTGTGTGAGGGCTCATCCTGCAGGGTCAGGTAAAAACCACAGAAATCAGGTAATGTTGTAAAAAATAAAACTCTCAGAGCCTGTTGCTCTCTTAAGAGAGGAAACAGCAAAACGCACCCAGAAAGTGAAACCAAAATATGTGACAAATGTTGCAAGCAAAGGAAGCACAACTGCTACATCCCAGCAGGCAGACAAACAGGAAATCGTGGACAAATCAGGATGGAAAGGGAGGGTGTGGGTCCCTTTGCTTTTTTCTTTACCCCCTGCAGAGGTTATTTCCACAAGTTTTTTTAGTTGAAAAGCTCTGGGCTTTGGGTCTCTGCAGGAGGAGCACACCTCACCCAGCCCCCACGTGGGACTCATTTGGGGTATCAATAAAAAACAATAAAAACCAAACCAACTTCACATTCAGAGCTGGTTTATGAAACAGGGAAGGAAAGGGAAAAGGGAAGGGAAAAGGGAAGGGAAGAAAGGGAAGGGAAGAAAGGGAAGGGAAGAAAGGGAAGGGAAGAAAGGGAAGGGAAGAAAGGGAAGGGAAGAAAGGGAAGGGAAGAAAGGGAAGGGAAGAAAGGGAAGGGAAGAAAGGGAAGGGAAGAAAGGGAAGGGAAGAAAGGGAAGGGAAGAAAGGGAAGGGAAGGAAGAGGAAGGAAGAGGAAGGAAGAGGAAGGAAGAGGAAGGAAGAGGAAGGAAGAGGAAGGAAGAGGAAGGAAGAGGAAGGAAGAGGAAGGAAGAGGAAGGAAGAGGAAGGAAGAGGAAGGAAGAGGAAGGAAGAGGAAGGAAGAGGAAGGAAGAGGAAGGAAGAGGAAGGAAGAGGAAGGAAGAGGAAGGAAGAGGAAGGAAGAGGAAGGAAGAGGAAGGAAGAGGAAGGAAGAGGAAGGAAGAGGAAGGAAGAGGAAGGAAGAGGAAGGAAGAGGAAGGAAGAGGAAGGAAGAGGAAGGAAGAGAAAGGAAGAGGAAGGAAGAAAAAGGAAGAGGAAGGAAGAAAAAGGAAGAGGAAGGAAGAAAAAGGAAGAGGAAGGAAGAAAAAGGAAGAGGAAGGAAGAAAAAGGAAGAGGAAGGAAGAAAAAGGAAGAGGAAGGAAGAAAAAGGAAGAGGAAGGAAGAAAAAGGAAGAAAAAGGAAGAGGAAGGAAGAAAAAGGAAGAGGAAGGAAGAAAAAGGAAGAGGAAGGAAGAAAAAGGAAGAGGAAGGAAGAAAAAGGAAGAGGAAGGAAGAGGAAGGAAGAAAAAGGAAGAAAAAGGAAGAAAAAGGAAGAAAAAGGAAGAAAAAGGAAGAAAAAGGAAGAAAAAGGAAGAAAAAGGAAGAAAAAGGAAGAAAAAGGAAGAAAAAGGAAGAAAAAGGAAGAAAAAGGAAGAAAAAGGAAGAAAAAGGAAGAAAAAGGAAGAAAAAGGAAGAAAAAGGAAGAAAAAGGAAGAAAAAGGAAGAAAAAGGAAGAAAAAGGAAGAAAAAGGAAGAAAAAGGAAGAAAAAGGAAGAAAAAGGAAGAAAAAGGAAGAAAAAGGAAGAAAAAGGAAGAAAAAGGAAGAAAAAGGAAGAAAAAGGTATATTTTGTGCTCACCTGTACTTGTCAGTTACAAATATCAGGACATACTGAGTTGACACTACATATACACACACACATATGTATGTACAGATATATACATAGACACAACAAAACAGACCTGTACCATACAATTTAACCTTCATACAATGAATTAACTCCTTTTTTCACACCAAAAACTTTTCAGGAGGTGCACAGACTCTCACAAAAACCTAGCTACCTACCATATATTAAAAAAACCCCAAGCAACACAGTTTTCACCCTTTTATTGAAGACATTTTACATGTAGTTGAAGTTAGTGAGTTTTAACAGTGTGTCAATTTTCAGCTCTTCTTTTCTGGTTTCCCCCCCCTCTCCCTCTGCTTTCCCTATTTCCCATCCCTGTTTCAAATCAGACCCCAAGTTGGGAAGGGGCAGCAGGACCAGGACAGATCCTGCTGCAGGACTGGCACAGTAAGGCCCCTCCTGACCTCCAGAGAGTGGAAGGAGAGAAAAGACAGAAAGAAACAGGGCAAACCTGATGCTGCTGGGTCAAGCTGAGCTCTGTCAAACCAAGCTCACATTCATAAAATAAGGATTTAATAAAAACGCAGCACGGAACCTGTGAAAGCACCAGCACATTTGCAGCATCACACATCACCCACCAGAGCCTCTCTTACTGAATTCTCACTTGAGGCAGCAGAGCAGGATTACAAAGCAGGATAAAACCTCTCAGGCTTTTTTTCCACAGGGCTCCTTAGCAGAAGTGGAAGGCTGCAGCGTTGGAACAAGCCCTAAATCAAAAACCTTGGGGAAGGCAGTTTAATTACTGTCTGCCTCAAGGTCAAGTTGAGCAAGACCTTCAGCTTGCCCAAAGCACACCAGGAATTGTATAATTCGAGGCAGGACACTCTCAGGGCCAGGCTGGATGGGGCTTGGAACAGGCCTAGTGGAAGGTATCCCCGCCAGAGCTAGGGGGTTGGGACTAAATAATTTTTAAGATCCCTTCCAACACAAAAACGCGTGTGCTCCCTTCTCTGAACTGGAGGACGAGTTAGAGCTACACACACCAGGGCTTTATAGGGCACAAAGCCCCCCAGCACCACACACATCTCACCCACAGAAACCCAACCTTAGCACAAGGCCACCTCATCCCTGCAGCCACACGGCTCCCAGAAGCTGCCACAGCCTCTCAGCAACGCTGCTGCTCCCCACAGACACCCCGGGGCCCACCCGGGGCCCACCTCAGCCCCACAGACACCTCAGGGCCCACCTCAGCCCCAGAGCGGCGGGAAGAGTGGGCGTGCTGGGCCCTAAGGAGCCCGGGGCTGGCCTGAGGAACCCGTCCCGCCCTCAGGAGTCTCGGGGACCCTTGAAGAGCCTCATCCCGCCCTGAGGAGCCTCGGAGCCCCTGGAAAAGCCCCTTCCCTCCCCGAGGAGCCCCGGGTGGCCCCTGAGGCACCAAACCCCCCCCTCCCGCCATGGCCTCCTCCTCCTCCCTCGCTGCTCTCCCGGCTCCTACCACCTCCCTCCCGCCGCGGGGGTGGCACCGCCACAGCCCGGCCCGTACCACCCGCGGCACAGAATGGGGGGAGATGAGCGCTGAGGCGGAGCCTCCCCTGCGGCGCGTACCACTCGCGGCGAGGAGAAGGGGAGCTCCGGCACCACCTCCCCGTGTGTTTCAGCAGTGTGGGAAGGCGGCTCCGGACCGCTCCCCCCGTCGTCCCTGGGCTCCCGGTGGTACCTCCCGGCCCCCACGTGAGCGCTTTCCCAGCGTCCCCTCGGCTCGGCCCCCGCCGCCGCCGCTTCCTCCCGCGCCAGCTCCGCGGCCCGGCGGGCCTGGGCCCCGTTTCCCCGCCGCTTCGGCACGCCGCGCTCTCCGCGAAGCGCCTCTGCTCGCCGCTCGCTACGCTCCGCCGCTATTTTTTATCATCATTATCATTATTTTTTTAATCCCGCTCCGTTTTTCCTCCGCTTCGCCGGCGCCGGACACCTCCCCCCTCCCTCCATCCATCCATCCATCTATCCATCCATCCGCCGGGGCGCGCTGAAGCTCGGAGAGTCGTCCCGAGATGTCAGGTGGGGACTCGGCGGCGGCGGCGGCCACCGCCTCCCCTCAGCCGCTGCCCTTCTCGCTGCCCAAGCCCCCTCCCCTCATGCAGCTGACGCCGGGGGACGCCGTCCGCCCCGTCGCCTCGGCCGCCGACCAATCACCGAAGAGCGCCCGGCTGACGGGCCGCCCTGATTGGCCAGCGGGCAAGCCAGTCAGCCTGCTGGCCCCGCTGCTCCCGCCCCGCGGCGAGCCGGAGCCGCTCATGCCCTTCGGCCCCTCGTCCCGGCAGCCACTCAGGGGCCGGCTTCTTGGCAGGTGCAGCGGGGGCAGCCTCCTCAGCCCCTCCATGAGGCCCGGAGGAGTCGACCGGGGGTCCCTGATGGTGAGTGGAGAGGGAAAGGGAGGGGAGAGGGGAGGCCCCACCCGTCACTGAGGGGACAAGGGGGGACCTTGTCCTCCCAGCGAGGGGACAAGGGGGACCCTGACCTGTCACTAAGGGGACAAGGGAGTCCCCATCCCACCACCAAGGGGACAAGAGGGGACCCTGACCTGTGACTAAGGGGACAAGGGAGTCCCCATCCCACCACCAAGGGGACAAGAGGGGACCCTGACCTGTCACCAAGGGGACAAGGGGGGACCCCATCCCACCACCAAGGGGACAGGGGGGACCCCGTCCCGCCACTAAGGGGACAAGGGGGGACCCTGACCTGTCACTAAGGGGACAAGGGAGTCCCCATCCCACCACCAAGGGGACAAGAGGGGACCCTGACCTGTCACCAAGGGGACAAGGGGGGACCCCGTCCCACCACCAAGGGGACAAGGGGGGACCCTGTCCCACCACCAAGGGGACAGGGGGGACCCTGTCCTGCCACTAAGGGGACAAGGGGGGACTCTGACCTGTCACTAAGGGGACAAGGGGGGGCCCCATCCCACCACTGAGGAGACAAGGGGGACCCCATCCCACCACTGAGGGGACAAGGGACCCCCTTGTCCTGTCACTAAGGGGACAAGGTGGACCCCATCCTGCCACTAAGGGGACAAGGAGGGACCCTGACCTGTCACTAAGGGCACAAGGGAGTCCCCGTCCCGCCACCAAGGGGACAAGGGGGTCCCCGTCCTGTCACTAAGGGGAGAAGGGGGGACCCTGACCTGTCACCAAGGGGACAAGGGGGACCCTGACCTGTCACCAAGGGGACAAGGGGGGCCCTGTCCCACCACTGAGGGGACACCCACAAGGCAAGGTGGCTCTGGGCCCAGGGCTCGGGGGCTTTTTTAGGGCCCTTCGCCCCAGTTTGGGGTCAGGAGGGAGGGGGTCGGGCACTTCTCGGCGGTGCCCAGTGAGAGGAGAAGGAATACTGGGTGTTTAAGCTAAAATTTAGGAAGTTCTGCCTCAGTGTGAGGGGAAACTTCTTGGCTGTGTGGGGTAGGGAGCCCTGGGCCAGGCTGCCCAGAGAGATTTGTGGAGTCTCCTTCTCTGAGGCTTTCCCACCCCCCTGGGTGTGTTCTGGGAGATCCTGCTGGGGCTGGGGCATCTCCAGAGGTCCCTTCCAACCTCTGAGACTCTGGGATTTGAGCAGCTGAGCTGTGACTGTGGGTCCTGTGAGAGGGCAGGGATGTGGAAGGGTGTGTGGGAGGGATTGGTCAAGTGTGATGATGCTCACAAGTGTCAAACCTTTCTACTTGTTTGCAGTTTCTGGGTGTGAGCCACCCACTCCCACCTTCAGAGTCTTCTAATACAAAAAATCCTAGAAAAATAGGATTTAAGCATCAGAAAGAAGTGCTGTAGCCTTGGAGGGCTTTCAAAGCTGTGTAGATGTGGTGCTGAGGGGT